>NW_026947510.1:21869500-22519000 GCF_034190915.1 Cavia porcellus
GTTGTTTAAGTTACAAAATTAAGCATATAAAGTGGACATTCAAACAGTGAGACTTCAAACAGTTCTGTTCAATGATCCAACAAAACCTCAGTAATATGGTTATCTATCTTATATGCTTAAATATACATGCAGTTATATCCTTTAGAGCACTTTCTTTTCCTCTCTTTTTTACAATTACAATTACACATTTTGGGCTTTATTACTCCAACAGATCTTACTACATTTTTTTGAAGAGAATAAAACCAAATGTGATATAACAAAGGAGTCAGTCAAATCAAAAGGATGGACATAGTACATAATGTAAAAACAGAATACAAGGTGATCAACAATGGTTACCATAATGCCTCTTGCTATCTTAAAAAGAATCACCTATATCATCAGTTATAATAAAATTGAACAAAACAGTAAAGAACAAAACCAATAAAACCAAAACACTGGAGACATTACAGGACTTCAAAAGATAATAGTCAAACCAGAATGGGCATCATAGTGAATCTTATTGTCTTCACAGTTGTTACCTATACTCTCAAACTGTATGCTATCAAGCAAAACAGAATAGAGTAAAATCAGTCAAAACAAGATGGGGAGAGCCATACAGGATTTCAAATCAAGTTAATAGAAAATCAAAGAGGGCTACTATAATATATCCTGCTATTTTTGATTTTTTCCCTTAATTAAAAAGATAAAAATAAATAATAAAAAAGGAGATTGAGATAAAAGAGGACATAACAACAAAACAGAGCAGGTCAGAACATAACAATTTAAGCAAAATAGTGTTTCACCACAAGATATCCTGACATAAAAGTAGTTACCATAGTATCTCTTTCCTTGAAATCTTTGAGTATGATTTGTATACTATAGCATCAAACATATCAAGACAATGTAAAATCATTCAAGAGAATGACAGTATTACAGGTATTTAGAATCAACTAACAAAAAATGAACAATGGTTTCTGTATTATCTCCTTGTCTATAAAAGTTTTTGTTTATATTATCACATATAATAAAATCCAATAAGATACAACATGTTAAGACTGATGGAGACAGAAGAACAAAAGCTTGATGGGACTTCAAAAAAAGATGATATTAAATCTTCACTAGCTATTTATGATGTCATTTTTCTCCAAATTAGCTGTTCATACCATCCAACATCTCTGCCTCATTTCTGTTGAGCTCTTTTTCTGTCATTAGTTGTCAGTTTGTCTTCTTCATTTTGCTTTGTGCTCCATTGATTGTGGCCTCTCTGACACTGTTTCTGGAATCTTGGTATTTTTCTCTTTTAGAATGTCCTGCAGTATTCTCTGTAGAGTTGAACTGGTAGGTGCAAATTCCCCTAGCTCCTCTTTATCCTAGAAGCACCTTGTTTCTCCATTAATTTCTAGGGACAGTTGTGCAGGATATATCAATCTTGGCTGGAGGTTATTGTCTTTCTTTATTTTAATTTTTTAAAATTTTATTTAAAAGGAAAAAGAGAAAAAACAAAACAAAACAAAGCGGTGTAAGGGTACAAGAAATACAGAACTAAAAAAAAAACTAGTAAGAAATCACCTGTTAATAGATTACACATTATCATCTTAGAGATAGTTGCTCAAGTCATAGTATCAAAGCATACAAAGTGGACATTCAAACAGTGAGACTGCAAACAGTTGTGTTCAATGATCCAACCAAAAACATTAATATGGTCATCTATTTAACACCCCTAAACACACTTGTAGTTGTATCCTTTAGAGCACTTTTTTCCCTCTCTTTTTTACAACAAAATTTACACATTTTGGGTTTTATTACTCCTTAGTTCTTACTACTTTTTTTGGAAGAGAATAAAGTCAAATATGGCAAAACAAAACTGTCAGTCAAAACCAAGGATAGTCATAGCACATGATGTAAAAACAGAGTGCAAGGTTATCAACAATGGTTACCATAATGTCTCTTGTTTCCTTAAAAAGAATTGTCTATCTCATTAGGTATTATAAAGTTGAACAAAACAGTAGAGAACAAGAGCAATAAAACCTAAACCTTGTAAACATTACAAGACTTCCAAAGAAGATAATAGTCAAACCAGAATGGGCATCATAGTGAATCTTACTGCCTTCAAAGTAGTTGCCTATACCCTCAAACTTGATACTACGATACAGAACGGAACAGAGTCTAATCAGTCAAAACAAGACAGTGGGAGTACTACAGGACTTCAAATCAAGTTAATAGGAAATCAAAAAAGTTACTATAATGTATCCTGCTAATTTTTGTATTTTTCCCCTTAATTAAAAAATCATAAAAAATAACTAAATAATTTTTTTAGTGAATAAGGGAGAGATTGAAATAAAAGAGGACATAACAACATAACAATACCGGTCAAAGCATGACAGTTTCAGCAACCTAGGGCTTCACCACCAAATAACCCGACTTAATAGTAGTTAGCATAGCGTCTTTTTCCTTGAATTATTTGAATATAACTTCATAACTATAGCTTCAAATATATCCAATCAGATTAAAAACATTCAAGTAGATGAAAGCATTGTAAGGTTTTTAGAACCAGCTAACAGAAAACGAACAATGGTTTCTATATTATCTCTTTGCCTATAACAATTTTTGTTTATACTATCACATATAATAAAATCCAGCAAGATACATCATGATAAAAGCAGTGGAGACAGCAGAGCCATAGTTTGGTGGGGCTTCAAAACAAGATGATAGTAAATCAGCAATAGCTATTATGATGACTTACTTTCTTCAAAATAGCTGTTCATTTATCACAGGCAATAATATCAAGCAGCCCAGAATAAAGCCATTCCAATTAATAAGTGAAAACTTTATAAGGCTTCAGGGCCACATAATGGGGAATCATGATTACCACATACTTTTATATATTTGAATCATTACTTACATTAGGGAAACTATTCGGTATTCACACAAGGAGATTGATGTATTTCACTTATGAGTATGGTCTCAAGCTGTGCCATTTATTGATAAATATCTCAATGTGATCCTTCTTTATAGCTGAGTAATACTCCATTGTATAGAAATACCACAACTTTTTTTATCCATTCCTCAGTTGATGGACACTTGGGTTGTTTCCAAGATTGGGCAATTACAAATTGTGCTGCTCTAAACATGGGTGCACATATATCACTGTAGTATGATGTTTTCAGTTCTTCTGGGAATATGCCTAGAAGTGGAATAACTAGAACAAATGGGACTTCCAATCCCAGCTTTTTGAGAAATCTCCAGACTGACTTTCACAAAGGTTGTACCAGTCTACACTCCCACCAACAGTGTAGGAGAGTTCCTTTTTCCCCACAGGCTCTCCAGCATTTGTTGTTGTTGGTATTCTTGATCCTGGCCATTCTTTCAGGAGTGAGATGGAATCTCAGTGTGGTTTTAATTTTTATTTCTCTAATGACCAATGATGATGAACATTTTTTCATGTATTTATTTGCTATTTGTATTTCTTCATCTGAGAAGTGCATATTCATCGCAGATGCCCATTTTTGGATTGGAGTTTTGAATTTTGGAGGTCTGAGTTTTTAAAATTCTTTATATGTTTTAGACAAAAGTCCCTTGTCTGAGGGAGAGTTCACTAAGATCTGTTCACAGTTTGTGGGTTTTCTTTTCACTATGCTGGAGATTTCTTTTGACATGCAGAAACTTTTTAATAAGAGGTGGTCCCAGGTATTGATTCTGGGAAGGATTTCCCATGCAGTTTGATTACTGAAGAGTGTGTTATTCAGTTTCAATGTGTTTGTGGGATTTTTGCAGTATCTTTTGTCATTAATTTCTAATTTCAAAGCACTGTGATCTGATAACATGCAAGGGATGATTTTAACTCTTTTGCATTTGTTTAAATATGTTCTGTGAGCTAATATATTGTCTATTTTAGAGAATGACCCATGTACTGCTGAGAAGAATGTGTTTTCTGATGTTGTTGGGTCGAACATTCTGTATATGTCTATCAAGTCCATTTGTTCACTGGTGTGATTCAGTTCTGTTATTTCTTTGCTCATTTTCTGTCTGGTTGATCTGTCCCTTGGTGTCAATGGAATGTTAAGGTCCCCTGTTACAATTGTGTTACTGATAATTTGAGTTTTCATTTCTGTTAACAGTTGTTTTATATAACCGGGTGCTCTGGAGTTTGGTGCATATATATATAAGATAGTTATCTCTTCCTCTTGGAGTTTTCCCCTAACGAGTATGTAGTGACCGTCCTTGTCCTTTATGATCACTGTTGGTTTAAAGTTCACATTGTCTGTAAACAGAATGGCTACTCCTGCTTTTTATTTATTTATTTATTTTTTTATTCCTGTTGCGTGAAGTATTGTTTTCTATCCTTTGACTTCCTTCTGGGTTAGATGGGTTTCCTGTAAACAGCGTATGGTTGGATTCTGTTTCTTGATCCATTCTGCTAGTCTGTTTCTTTTGATTGGTGCATTGAGACCATTTACATTAATGGTTATAACTGTTATATACTGATTTATTGTTGACATGTTATCTCTCTGCTGTTGCATCTTTATCTTTCTGTTCTGTTTAATTACCTGCTTTGCTTAGTGGTTTTTTCCTTTGTGTATCTAAACTGTCTCTCAATATTTATTGCAGGGTTGGTTTGGTGTTCATGAAGTTCTTCAGCTATTCTTTGTCATGGAAGTGTATTTCACCACCAATTTTGAATGATAGTTTTTCAGGGTACATCAGTCTAGGTTGAAAATCATTTTGCTTTAGGATCTGGAATACTTCACTCCATGCTCTTCTTGACTTTATTGTTTGTGATGAGAAGTCTGCTGTGATTCTGATAGGTTTTCCTTTATAAGTGATCTGTCTTTTCTCTCTGACAGCTTTTAATAATCTATTCTTGTGTTGGATTTCTGGGATGGTGATTATTATATGTCTGGGTGTAGTTTTATTTTGGTTATGACTATTTGGAGTTCTATAGGCTTCACTGAACCTGATGTCGGTTTCTGATCTCATGCTTGGGAAATTTTCAGCTATTACTTCTCTAAATATCCCCTCGACATCCTTTTTGTTGTCCCCTTCTTTTTGATTAATCCCTATCAATCTTATGTTATTTTTCTTTGCATCATCTTGCAGTTGTTGATTTGTTATTTTCTGATTCCTTGTTATTTTTAAAAGATCTTTCCTTTCCTATTCACTAGCTGCAATCCTGTCTTCAAGGTCTGAAATTCTATCTCCACTTTCTTTGAGGCAGTTTTTACAGCTTTCAGTGGAGTTTTTTATTTCCTGTATGTCTCTGTGCATCTGCTTTATGTATTCCGTTTGTTTCTTCTATTGCTCATTGAGGGATTCTATCTTTTTGTTTAGTTCCTCCAACTTTTTAACTGTGTTTTCTTTAGATATATTCAGAATCTCTTTCATTTCCTTTATCATTTCTTCTTTTACCTGGGAGATTATTTTGAGTTTGAATTTCTTTAAAGCTTCCTGGAGTTGCTTATTTCAGTAGCTATTATGGCTGATATTTGAGGTGTATGGCATGTATTTTCTTCTATATACATCACTCCTAGGGTTTCTTCAGATGGGCTGGAGGTTTGAGGTTGTACTTTGGTTTTTTGTTTTGTCATTTTCCTATATTTCTGCACTTCAAGTGTTACTCGAAAGCTTCCTCAGGGTCTGTTGGAAACCCACTTCTGTGTTCGCAGCTCCTGGGACTCTGGCACCCAGTTCCCCCAGTTCCCCCAGGTTGCTGGGCCTCTAGAACCAGTGGCCCTCTTCTTCCTGTTTAGAACTCCATAGTTCCAGATAAGCTGGGCTCAAGGGACACTGTGTGCCCGCCTGCTTGCTGGAAACCCCACAGTTCTCTGAGCACAGCCAGAATGGGGAGGCAGATGTAGATGCCTCAGACCCACTTAGCCACTTCACTGCACCTGGAAGCCTGAAGGGTCCCGAACAGTCTGGGCTTGGGGCAGAGTGCACTGGGCACTTAGGGCAGGCCGCGGGGCCTCTGGAACTGGTGATGCTCACCTGCTTGCTGAGAAATCCACAGTTCTCCAGACACATGGGGAGGTGAATGCAGGCACCCCAGATCCACCCAGCCCTTACTCTGCACCCAGATGGTGTGAGAGTCCCCATTATTGTCTTCCAAAGCTTGAATTATTTCACCCCACGCTCTTCATGATTTGACGGTTTGTGCCGAGAAGTCTGCTGTAATTCTGATGGGTGTTCCCTTGTAAGTGATCTGTTTCTTGTCTCTGACAGCTTTTAATATTCTGCTCTTATATTGGATTTCTGGAATTTTGATTATTATATGCCTGCATGTAGTTCTGTTCAGGTTGTGGGTGGCTGGAGTCCTGTATGCCTCATACATCTGAATATCCTTACCTTTTCCCATATTAAGGAAGTTCTCCTTGATTATTTCTGTGAATAGCCTTCACAGTTCATTTGTTTGCATCCCTGCTTCTTCCTTTACATTCTTAATTCTTAAGTTATAGATCCTCTTATCATCTTCTACCCTTTGTATTGTTACTGCTTGTTTCCTTGTTATTTTTAAGAAGTTTTTCCTTTCATGCTCCCACATTACAAATCTGCCCTCCAGTTCAGATAATCTATCCTTAGTTTCTTTCAAGCTGTTATGCCAGCTTTCAATAGAGTTTTTAGTTTCCTGGTAATCTCTTTGAACCTGCTTCATGTAGTCTACGTTTTCTCTATTTTCTCCATCAAGCAAGTCTGCCCTTTTTTTCTGTTCTTCCATTGCACCATCTGTTTTTTCTTGGGAAGTGCTTATCATTTCTTTAACTATTCTATTTATATCTTGCTTTACTTGGTTAAATATTTCACTTTTGAACTTGTCTATGAGGTCCCGGAGATATCGCTTTATGTCTATAGGTGCCATGCCTGATATTGCATGTCTTCTGTCTTCATTCTCCTTTGCATTTACCTTTCCTGCATCAGTGTTCTCAGGATTGGGGACTGAGGACCCTTTCTCGTTGCTCCTTCTTCCCATACTTTTTAATTTCTTCAATACAAGCATATATAGGATGACCAGTTTCTTTCTTTGTTGGTTACAATTTGTTTGAGTTGTGCTGGCTGGGTGTTTCTGCCCACTGCAGTGTACTAGGGAGATATAAACCTGGGCAGCCTATTCTGGGCCCGCCCCTCCAGGTCAGTCAACCTGCTGAAGACGTCACTGCGTTAGGGTGCTCTGCCAGACATAGGGACCTGGTTTGGGCTAGCCTACTGTGTCTTAGTCCATGGCATCACCCAGGTCAAGTGTTCCCCACCAATCCCACTTGAGAGGGGAATATGTGACTGAAGTCACCGCAGCATCCTGCTTTGGCTAGTCTGTCCAGTCCCAGAATGTCCTCTGTTGGAGCCTGCTAGTCTATAGAAGGGTCCCCACTCCTCTCATTCACTGCATGTCGATGCAGGGCTACCCACCAGCTCTGCTCTCAATTCGGTTTACCAATTCCCACTCTCAGAGCTTTTGCGTCTGTATCCCTGCTGTGCCGATCCAGATGCAACAGCAGTGGTGGGAAATTCAAGCTGTGGTTTCCAGAGGCTTAGGTTCCAGCTTCGGCACTGAGACTTTAGCTGTTCCAGTCATAGCACCAGGATTGCATTTCCAGTTGGTTTCTCTCAGCTTAGTTTGCTCCTGGGTCAGCAGGGTAAATCTCCCCCTGCTTAGGACTCCCCACACTGCACCATTCCTGGAATCTAAGCTGGCTATCTCAGAGAGTCTCTGTAGCTGCTGTTATCTACTGCCATGTTCTTCCAGAAGTCCTATTTCTCAAAGGTTTCATTGTGCAGTGTAAGGGTCTCCCAGAGTCCTTTCTATACAGGATGTAGGTTGTAGAGATCACAGAAAGCAGCCCATCCAGCTAGGGTTCTCTCTGCAGTGTGCTTCTATGTCATTTGCATTGACCCCTGCATCTTCATTGATGTCTATTAGTGTTATATTATTTCTCTTTCTGTCATCTTGAAGCTGTTGAATTGTCATTCCAAGCTCCCATGTTATTTTTAAAATTTCTTTCCTTTCATGATTGCTAGCTGCAATCCTGTCCTCAGGGTCTGAAATTCTGTCTTCAGCTTCATTCAAACAGTTTCACCAGCTTTCAGTAGAATTTTTTATTTTTTGAATATCTCTTTCAATTTGTTTCATGCATTCTCTTTCTTTTCTGTATTGTTCAAAGTTTCCATCATTTTCCCATGCACCTGTACTTTCTTATATATGTCCTCTCTAGCTAGCCTGAGCAACTCCTTTACTAAAGTTGTCATTTCTTTCTTTACCTGAGAGATTATTTCTAATCTGATTTCTTCTATAGCCTCATGGATTTGTTTCATTTCACTTGTTATCATTTCAGAAATTTCAGATGTATATATGACTTTTAATGTCTTCATTGTCTCTTGTACTTGTTCCTGATGGACTGGATGTTTGAGATTGCATTTTGCTTTTTCATTTTGTCATTTTCACTTATTGGGCTAATATTTCGTCTTTCAATCCTACTAGTCTCAAGTGTCCATAGTATGTTACCTTAGGGTCCTACTGTGTGGTTGATGTTTGTCCAATTGCTGGGTCCCACAGTGAAGGGGAGGGCAAGTCACCTGAATTCCTCCTTCAAGGCCTATTGGGTGAGGCCTATATTCTTCCTAGGTTGTCTAGCTTAAGAATATTTACATAAATCAACTTGTAGCTCCTGATGCTACTACAGCTCTAGGCTGTTCCAGGCCTCCAGATCTATCTTGCTATAATGTCCACCTCAGCTGGGGCCATACTGTGTCACTTGGTGTCTCAAATGCCTTTCTGACTTCCTCTGGGTTGGGGGAGTCCTTATCATCACTCTCCTCAACCCACCTGATATTCTCTGTATGGAGAAAGGGCTCATCTACATTCTTTCTAGGGTTGCTAAGGTCCTATAGCTGGAGGAAGTTTGCTACTGCTCCTGTTTACCCTCCGAGGTCCTCTATTTGAGGGGGAAACTCACCACACTGCCATAAGCCCATTGAGGTCCTCTGGGTGAGGGGGTTACTGAGTATCCCATCAGCCCAGCAAGGTGAAAGTGGTTGCTGATTATCGGTAGGCTGCTGCAGTCTTTTAGGTGGGGCGGAAGGGTTACCTATGATCTTGCAACTATGCCAGGTCTGGGTGGCAAAGAGGAGGGGCAGCTGATGATCCCACTGCTGTCCCAGGTCTGAGGGGGAAAGTCAGGGGGCTATTTTGTAGTTTTTAGAAGACAAATCCTATAAAATATTTTTAAATTTATTCCTAATTTATATTTTAGCTGATATAGATGTGTGTTTGATAGTTTCAGTTACAATTATTATTATTATTATTATTATTATTATTATTATTAAGATATAGAAGTAAAATTTTTAATCAACCTTGAACTCTACAACTATGCCTGACCTCTTAGTTCTAGTAAACGGACTTTTAGTATTCTAATGATTTCTACACAATAATCCTGTTATATATATAAAGAAAACTTTATTTATTTATTCAACTCTATGTAATATATCTACTTCTATATTATTGCATTGGCTATGACTTTAAGTATAATTTTGAATAGAAGTGGCCATAATGGTGTTTTTCTTCCTCATCTTGCTTTTTCATCATTATGTTTGGGAATGGCTATGAGCCTTTTGTAGTTATCCTTTATCACACTAATTGAATTTCTTTTCTTATTTTTCAGAAAGTTTTTAGGATGAGTCTTAAATTTTGCCAGGTCTTTTTTTTTTTTAATCTATTGAAAGAGTCACATGGAATCTTTCTCCTAGGTTAATATGATTGTATGAATTTTATACACCAAAATAACCTCAGGTTCTTGGCATCTCACCTGCTTAGTTATGATGTTATTTTTTATGATTTGTTGTTCAATTTTCTAATATTTTTCTCAGGGATGTTGCCTCCAAAATGAGTAGTGTTCTTCTATAAGTTAATTTCATACAATAGTTTGTTTCTTTTTGGAAATAATGTCTTTGTAAAATAAGTTGTGTTTTTTTCCTCATTTTCACCTAAGAATTTAAAGAATTAGAACTATCATCTTTTTAAACATTTTATAGAATTCACCAGTGAAACCGTCTTAACCTGGCATTTTCTTTCTGGGAAGAATTTAAATTTAAATTTAAATTTCATAATAGGTATGTTTCTTTAGTTTTCCTAAGTTTCCTCATGTCTGTTTTGATAATTTATTTTAAGAAACTTTGCATTTAACCTAAACTGTCAAATGTATTAGCATAGAGTCATTAGCCCACTTACTACTATAAATAAGATCTACGGTGTTATTTGTCCTTTTTATATTAATTTTTAAATGTTTTATTTTCTATCAAAATATCTATGATCTATTCATTTTTCCTTTTTTAATTTCTATTCTGTTCATGTTGTTTCACTGAATTTTTCTTTAAAAATTTTTAAATTTTATTTTCAAAAGAATAAAACAAAACAAAACAGAATAGAACAAAGCAAATCATAACAGAATAAAGCAAGCAACAAGAACTTCACAACAAGCAAGTGCAAAGTCAACAGTGGTTACCATAATGTCTCTTGTTTTCTTCAAAATAGTTGTCCAGACCTTCACATACAATAATATCAAACATAATACAATAGTATAAAACCAATCAAAAGAACACATTACAGGACTTCAAAACCAGATAACGAGAAATGAACAGTGGTTACTATAATGTCTCATTTTCTTTCAAACAGTTTTCCATGTTGTCACACATAATAAAATCAAGTAAAACACAACAGAATAAAACCAATCAAAACAAAAGGATAAAAGCATTACAGGATTTGAAAATAAGATGATGGGAAATCAACAGTGGCTACCATAATGTCTCATTTTCTTCAAAATAGCCATTCATAACATCACACAAAATCAAACAAACAAACAAAAAAAACCCTCACTGGAATAAAACCAATTAAACAAACAAATGAAAGCATCATAGTAATTCAAACAAAGATAATAAGAAATCAACCATGATTATCATAATACATCTCATTTTGGGCCAGGGATTTAGCTGAGTGGTATAAGTGCCTGCCTAGCAAGGATTAGGTCATGAGTTCAATCCCCGGTACCACCAAAAACCACAATAAATAAATAAAACATCCCTTTATGTTCAAAACAGCTGACCATACCACCAGACACAGCAAAATCTAAAAAAACAAGACAGAACAAAACCAAACCTAACAAAATTGTGTAAACAATGCAAGAGTTCAAGATAAGACAATAAGAAATTAACCACCTTCCCCTCTTAGAGATTTCCTCCCCTATAACTTTTATATCAATTGGGTTCTTTAGATCCCACTAACTCCTCCTATTTATTATGCTCAGGTCCACCCATATGAATTCAAGCTATTTTGCTAATGAATACGAACACCATTTGTATCCATTTACTTACAAGAGCCTCGAGATTATTCTACTTTATAGCTGGGTAGCTTTCCATTGTATGAAAATACTGTATCTTTCTTCTCCATTCTGTGGTTGATGGGCAAGTTACCACTGCTTTTTGTCTAGTCTCCTGTCACATGGAACAATTGTTTGCTCTCCTTTGATTTTCAGTCTATGAATTTCCTTTCCAGTTAAATGTTTCTTGTATATATTCTTGTATATGGATGGATGTTGTATATTGTTTCTTGTATATTGATGGATCTTGTTTCTTCATACATTCTCCCTGTGTTTCTTTTTATTGCCGAATTGAGGCCATCTACATTAATGTTTACAAGTGGCATACACTGGCTTGTCTCTGTCATGCATCCTCCTGTCCTTGGCCCTCCATTTTCCCCTTCGTTTAGTTGTCTGTCTTTTCTCCTCTGCTGCTGTTCCTGGAACCGTGGTCATCTTTATCTCTCTCTCTAGAATATCCTTTAGCACTCTCTGTAGGGTTTGGTTTGCTAGTCATGAATTCCTTCAATTGTTCTTTATCATGGAAGTATCTTATTTTTCCATCAATTCTGAAAGATAGTTTTACTGGGTAGATCAGTGTGGATTGGAAGTTGTTTTCTTTCAGGATTTGAAGCACTTCACTCCAAACTCTTCTTGACTTGATGGTTTGTGTTGACAAGTCTGCTGTGATTCTGATTCATTTTCCTTTATAGGTGACCTGTCTTTTTTCTCAAACAGCTTTTAATAATTCTGTTCTTGTGCAGAATTTCTGAGATCTTGATTATGATATGTCTGGGTATAGATTCAATTTGGTTATGGCTGTTTGGAGTCCTACATGCATGCTAGATCCATTTCCCATGTTTCAGAAGTTTCCTGCTTTTATTTCTATAAATAGCCCTTTATTTTCATTTGTGTTGACCCCCTGTTTCTTCACTGATACCTACCACTATTAAATTATTTCTCTTTGTATCATCTTATAGCTGTTGAATTGTTATTTCCTGATTCCTTTTTTTTTTTTTTTTTGTCTTTTTCCTTTTTATCGGTACTGGGGATTGAACTCACGACTGCCTGCTTGCAAGGCAAGTGCTTATGCCGCTGAGCTAAACCTCCAGCCCCCGTTTCCTTGTTATTTTTAAGAGATCTTTCATTTCATGATCACTAGCTACAATCTTATCTTCAAGATTTGAAAGTCTATCTTCTCTTTCAAGCGATATTGCCAGCTTTCAATTGATTTTTAATTTCCTGGGTATCTCTTTGAATCTGTTTCATGCACTGTAATTGCAACATTTTTCTATGCTCCTCTTTTTTTGCCTATATCTTCTTTAAATATGAGGAGCAATTCTTTCATGGTGTTTGTGATTTCTTCTTTTACTTGAGACATTATTTCTGATTTGATTGCTTTTACAATTTCATGAAGTTGTTTCTTTACTTCACTTGCTTTCCTTCTCAGAGATTTCAGGTGTGTGACTTTGGTTTTCTGCCATGACCACATCTCCCAGACTTACTGTGTGTGGGCTCGAGTTTTGAGATTGCCTTTTGCTCCTTCATCTGGACATTCTCCTGGGTTCTTCCCAACAAGCTGGTTGTGGGGCCCCAGGCACTTCTCACGTTGGCAGTCCCTCTGTGATGTAGGGGACTAGGACGGGCACTTGGGTTCCTCTGACCCCAGGTTTACAAGGAGGTAGCAGTGCATGAGGTGATCTTCTCCAGACCTGTGCAGCTACACTGGGCCTCCCCAGTGGCAAGGGGTACATGATGGTTGGATTTCTTCTCTCAGCCTGTGTGTCTACATTAGGACTCCTGTGATACTGGCAGCACACAGGGGTGTGTTTGTTTAATTCTCCTGGTGGATGATGGTGGGCCCAAACGAAGCAAAGACTACAACGGTGGCCTACGTACCTAATTACATGTCCCTACTTCTGCTGGATGCCCACATAAAGCAAGCCTTTTTGTGGCAGTGGCTAGCAGGTGGTGGCAGATCTGCAGGTTCTCTCTGCCCACACTGGCTGCCCACAGGAAGCAGCCTTCTGGTGGGGGTGACCAACAGCCAAGTAAGAACTCTGAATTTTACTTCTGATTTTTATCTTCTCCTTTCATCTATATACTTTGGATTACTTTGTTCCTTTTTTGCACTAGCTACTTAAAAAGTAAGCTTAGCTGTGGTATAATATTTTTAGTTCTTCAAGGAAGATACCCAGAAATGAACAGTTGGGTCAAATGGGACCTCTAATCCTAGTGTTTATAGCAGCTAAATCTTGGAGACAACCCAGATGCCCATTAGCAAAGGAAAGGATAAAAATATGAGGTCTTTTTTTATACAATAGAGTACTATTCAGCCATAAAGAAGGATAAATTTGAGACATTTATAGGTAAATGGAAGCGTCTTGAGATCATACTCATAAGTGAAATAAATCAGACTCATATTAATACCCTGGTATGTGAAACTGAAAGAGTAAATAAAGACCAATGTGTATATTAGATATTTTGAAATGGGTAGAAATTGTTGCAAAGGAAAGAAGAATTAGGGTAAGGGGGGAAAACAAAGAAAGGGAGAAAGAAAAAATATAACAGTTATACTACTAGTTTTTCTTAGTTCACTGAAAAGAAATGTTTATATTAATATCATTTGGAGAATTTTTTTATGCCTTGTAACTCTGAGAAACTACTTTGATGATAATAGTATGCAATGTAATAACTATTGTTATTCTCTATTATTTTGTTATGAAATTTTATTTTTTCCATAACATAAAAAAGAAATAAGCTTAGATCACATGATCTTTCTTCTCTTTTTTTGTGATTTTTTTTTATTTTGAAAGTATACAACAGAACAAGTCAGAATAAAGCCAACTAAGATCGTACAGTGAAACTGGTACAGAACTTCACAGCAGGTTACTGGGATAACAGTAATAAGTATCATAGTATATTTTGTTATCTTTATAATAGTTGTTCTTTCAATCCCGTATATCAAAATGAGATGAAATATAGAACACTATAGAACTTATCAAAACAGAATATTGAATAGAGAAGTACCATTAATCAGAAAAGAGCAAAACAGTAATAAAAATATTTGCCTTCAAAGAAAAGGTAGAAGGAAGTCCCCCTTGTTTGCTATGGTCAACCTGCCAGGAGATGCTCAGATTTCTGGTTCCCATTTGCTAATGGACAGGGATGGGAAGGAGAAGGAGGATAGGGGAAGTGGAATATTTGACTCTAGGCCATGTAGCAGTAGGTCACTATTGCTTAGCAGGGAGGCAGGATGGTCATTTGTTTTCACAGCATCCTCAGTTCCAACATGGCGTGGATCTCAGGAGACACTGCTGGTTCTCCCCCTGGAAGGGCTGCAGTCTGCCACCCTGACTCCACTTACAAAGGGAAGGGAGGTGCTGGCTTGGCTTCCCAGAGTCGTAAGTTCCAACATGGCGTGGATCTCAGGAGACACTGATCTTTCTTTTCTAATACAGCACTTAATATTCCCACAAACACTGACTTAGCTATACCATATGCATTTTGCTGTCACTTTTCAGTTCAAAATATTTTAGAATTTTCCCTTTTATTTCTTCTTTAATGCATAAAATGTTATTTAATTTCAAATATTTGAAAATTTTTAAGATTTTCCAAATCTTCAACATGTTTCAAGATTTAGTTAATTGCTTTATGATCAGCATATTTTGTGTGCCATTTCAATTCTTTATTTATGTAGAGACTTATTTTATATTTCAAAAAACTGTTTATCCTCATCAATGTTCTATATGTCCTCTAAAAATCTAAGTTGTTTTAGTTTAAGTTGATTGACAATTTTGTTCTAACCATATAAATATCTGTTCATTTTCTTTGTTTGCTTGTTCGGTCAATACATAAAGAGCTTTACTGAAACTATTATTGTTGTACTTTTTCTTCTGTGAGATATAAATTCTTTTTTGTACCAGGAATCTCTGCTTATTTTTTTCTTGAAGTTGAAACACTGTCTTTGGGATTAGGAATGTGACATTTTATCAAAAAAAAATATATATATATATATATATACACACACACACACACACACATGGTGAATTCAAGTGTCTCATCTCTCTATTTAGGTTTTATTGGTAGCATTCTATATCTAATTCCTTCTTGCCCCAGTCCTACCTTTTTTTGGATTAAATACTTTCTTATCTTCCATTTCACGGCATGTATTAGCTAATTAGGCATACTCTCATTCACTCTTTGAATAATTGCCTGGTGGTTTCTAATATATATGTGTTATTAGAGTCTACTTTCAAATAATATTAGACTACTTACTGTAGGATAACTTTATAAAACTGTACTTCAACTATCTCTGACCTTAGTGCTATAGTTATACAATTTATTTCTGTCATATATCTAACAATACTGTGCTGATATTTTACATTAAATATTCAGTTATACTATAAAAAATTAACAAGTTACATTTTCCTCAGTCTGAGGTGTCTTTTACTGTTTTTTGTTTGGGGGGGTACTGGGGATCGAATTCATGACCTAGCACTTGCCACACAGGTGTTTATGCCACTGAGCTAAATCCATGGCCCTTGAAGTATCTTTGAGAATGCAGAATTTCCTGCTGTGAATTATCTGAGCACACTATTTTCCTGAACACTGCTCTATTTCCCTTTGGTTTTGAAAGATAGTTTCATTTTATCATTTCTGTATTTTCTGGATCTTTGGCATGTTCTTTCCAAATAATGAGTGCATTTTACTGCAAATTAACCTTTATTATGTTTGAGTATTAGGTTTTGTTTTCTGAACCAGTATGAGACTTTAAGTCTCCAATGCACTAAAATTACTTCAGGATCAATTTAATTTCTTGTGAAGCTAGTTTTGAAGATGTATTAAAGAAAGTACAGCATTGCTTTGCTTTACAAATAGTTTTGCCCTAAAACTAAACCCTGATCTTTCAGCAGACCTATGCTCCCATTGTTCATCCTGGTTGAAAGCTGAACATCTTCTAGATGTGTAAATTATGGGAATTGTTCAGCATGCAAATTCCATACTGTTCTTTTCTCAGCTTCATGAAATTCTACACTCTACATGTACAATTTACCAGTATACAATATCAAGATGACATTGATGCATCTCTGCAGAACTGTTTTTGTGCATACCCTGGTATTTTACACTGCAAATTCCAGTCTCCTTGACCCAAACAGACTGTGAGCTTTGTTTTCTCAACTCAGTGAAATCAGGCTCCTCTCTAGTTTCTCCTGCCTGGAAAGCTGCCCAGAAAAGGCCTGCTGGCAGAAAACCAGGGTGTAAGGCTCACTTTCCTTGTTCCTCTCCTCTTGAGACTATCAGTCTTATTCTAACTTTTATCTAATATCTAAAAACAGTTTTCTAGTTGTTTATAGCAAAATACAGAACCTGTTGTTTGTTAGTTATATCATCATGGTTTAGGCAAAGCATCGCTTTAAGAAAGATAAAATGTAGTTACTTCATTAAAGATATGGTAGAAATATCCAAGTTAACTGCTTGTGCTTTTTCTAGTTGCACCCCAGATGTAAAGTGGGTTTTTCCCTATAATTCTGTTTAACTACAAATAGACTTCAGTAGACCATCTTTCTTTTCTATTAGAAATACTCCAAAATGTAGATACGGGACCAGGTGCAGATGATTTAATGAAAGTTAAAATGATACTTCTATTGAAATTTGAATTTAAAGTATTTTTCCCTTATAAAGAAATTCTTTTCTGTTGTAAAGGAAGATTTCCACTAAAAACAGATTTTATTGTTCTGTTTTATGATGGAGAGGGGAATGTCTAATCCCTGCTAGACAATTACAAAGAACAGTTTTTCTGCTCTTTGTCTTTTTCCTTTCTATTGGATTAATCTTTAATGAATATTTCAAGGTCCAACTCAAGTCCATCTCTCCAGGGAATCTTAGCCAATGATTTCTTCCGTGTTTTAGTTATAATAAAGCTAAACAACTGCCAAACAAAACACCAGTCAGAGCCTAGACGCGCATGGACATTTCTCACAGCTGATAGTTTCAAAAAAGGCAGCCTGGGGAAGGAAGGCAGCTCCCACTCAGATTCCTCTTGAGCCACTGTGTCCTAACCCTCACATGCATCACCACAGGGCCTGAGGTCGGCTTCTGCTACAGTCTAATTCATAACAGCCACCTATAAGCTACAAAATACAGCGGAGAAGTGCATGTCCACTTCAATTCCCAGCTCACACACTGTTGATGGTAACTCAGGCACAGGGCTATAAATTACAACCACCAACTGAACACACAAAATTCCAAGCACAGTAACAGTCAAAAGAGCCAATTGCTTCTTCTCATTTTTTATAAGAAAAAAGCTTTGTAGGTCCATAATCTAGGATGTTGTGGTAAGAGCACCTCTCTTACGATCTCCACATGAATTCAAATTCTTCCACAGCTTGTTGTGAGACCTTGAACAGGTAGGTCACTTAGCCTGGGCCTAGAAAGAATAATTGCCAAATTTATGCTAAATTACTGTCTCTAATATTCTAACAAGTATCCTACAATTTTTTGAAGCTACAAATAGAACTACATCTTTATATTTACCTTTTTAGACTAAAAAGTTAAGCAACCTGGCTGAGACTTCTGTGCAATGAGGCAATTTTAATCCCAACCTATTTTATTCAGCATTCTTGCTCTTAACCAAATATGGAGAAAACAGTAGCTTATCTTTCAGGTTGGATAAAGCTCTAAAATTCAATGACTATGAATTTGGGTCAAGAAAAGATTAAACCAGAAGACAGTTGCCTGGAAGACACCAAGTCAAAAGCTATTTTTCTGTAAGTCAAATATATTTGTGGCTCAACTGAGCTACTTAATGTGTCAAGATATTCAAGGTCTAAAATAAACTATTCCAAACTATCCTTTTTTCTCTTCAGTCACCAGTCAGCATGCTGGGAAACTTAGAAGAATTTCATGAAGAATCCATGACTTTGGAATTCCCCTAACATAGCATCCATTAATCAGCTCCTACAGTCTGACATGGAACTTCATACACTTACACATTATTGCATCCAATTGTTTACTTGTCTATCATTGTCAATTTTATTATGTTTTCTCCTTGGACATTTTTAGCAGTCTCCTCCAGGGCCAATATTTCTGATTTTTTTAATTAATTTGTGTTTGTAAGCATTCTTCTACACCAGGGTCCCCTTCCAAGATTCTTGCTATCCACAAATTACCTTGGCCCAAGTTATAGTCTTTAGTTCTATTTGAACATTCAATTTTATAAACATTTCAAATCCACTTGTTTCTTAAATTACAGAGTAAATTTGACTCTGTGCTTAGTCAAGAGAGCCTGCTGTTGTCACTTGCTTCAGCCTCATATGTCCATGCTTCAGAGAATGTGCTGCATGGTTCACATGCTTTGTGTTGTTTAATCTTCATGAAATCTACATGCAGTAGACCTTGTCTGATCTTTGAAGTATTTTGCCTCTTTTATCTCTATTATGGACCTGCTTGTCATCAATAAGTATGTATATCTGAAGCTTACAAGGTTTTCCTCTTTGGTTAGTTTGTAAAACATTTTATTTACTATCATTTATTAAATTATTAAATTAACTCAAGTGATGTGAACCCTAGTTAGTTTAAACTAATATTAGTAGCATAAAGGAACATGATATAAAATAAAGTTATTATTCAGTCAAAATTTAAAAATAAAGTGGAATCTAACATGGAGCTTTGGTTCAAAAGCATTTCATTTGTTTATTTAATCATGCGATTCATCTAACACAGTCCAAGACACATGATGATAGATGAGGCATATATTGTGATCCATGTGCTAGTGAGTACGTTCTCTTTGAAGCATGATATGCAGGAATGTGTAAGAGTTTTATAATCACAAAAATAAACGTATAGCTCTTCCTATCTCCCAGACTTTATATGAGCCTCTTTGGACATTTCTAACAGATGACCTGTAAGGGAGGGGGTTGGAGATGTAGCGCTGTAGCAGCTCACATTTAGCAGGTGTGAGGCCCTAGGTCTAATCCACAGCACACACACACACACACACACACAGCAAACAGAGAAATAAGGCACAACTAAAGCTATGCTAAGAAATATACTCATAAGGCCACCACTCAGAAGGTCTCCTTTCTAAGAGAACACCCAGCTTGCAGTTGGGTCTCTGGAGGGTGTCTTGATCATACAGCATCACGCACGTGAAACAACTGATGGTCCTTACAACCCCGAGGCCTGGCATTTGTGTACAGGCATCACTATTTTATTCCACTTTAAATGTTCCTGGTGAAAAATTTGCACAGTGCTTTCTTGTGAAATATTTTACCTCTATTATCTTGCTCATTGTCTTAATAGAACCAAAGATTAAAATAGTGGAGCAGTCATTTAAAAATTTACTAATGAAAATAGGGCTCATGTAAAGGAAGTTAACAGACAGAGAAATTGCCTGTAAGAGCCATGTATGACACCATAGGTGACTAAATCTGGACACCCCACAGGGAAAGCACTGAATGGAACAACTAATAGGGGAAACAAATCCCATCTTCCTTAGTTTTTATAAACGATTCACCCCACTACATATATCTACTTATCTACATGCTTAGATAAAAAGATTAAAGTTTCAAAACAACACAAAATATTCACAGTTAAATAGAAAAACAAATGAATCAGAGTTAGAGTTAGAGAAGCCATTCTCCAAAGGCAAAGAGTCACATGAAAGGTTAGAATAAACATCTAGATATCTTAGAGAACACACAACAGTTATGCCAGTTTATCATGAAAGGAAATCTTTCCAATAAGCTTGAAATAAAATTCTTACTTGAAATTTAAAATGTAGAAGCAAATGAATGTTTACCATTTCCTTCCACAAATGTCAATGAAAGCAGGGCTCTTTCTTTTATCACCCCTGTGCTGCAGTTTGGATCCTGAAAGGCCACATGAGGGTTGGAAATGCCCTCAGTGGGAGGCACCTGTCCAGCATATGCTACACTCTGGGTTCAGTCCCCAGCACCACAAATCAGAGAGATGGAGACAGAGACAGAAAGACAGACCAACAGACAGAGCTCAGGAGAAAGAGAAGGGAGATAAAAAGGAGGATGGGCCATTGAATGTCCCTCCAAGGCCCATTGAAGGCTTTGTCCCCACCCATGGCACAGTTGAGAGGTCGTGTGGCACATAGAGAGGTGCAGCTTCCCACGTAGTCTTCTGGTTTTTGAGGCTGTGCTCTGAGAGGGCTTCATGAGAACTCAACCCCTGCTTATTCCTCTTTTTTCATGTTCTGGCCATGAAGTGCATGGTTATACTCCACCACCAATTCCTTACCTTGATGTTTTACTTGGCCACGGGTTCAAATCGGGGGCAGGGGGTATCTATTATAGACTGGAGCCACTCAAAGCTGTGAGCCAAAATAATCTCTTCAATTTTATAAATTTATTACCTCTAATAATTATTTTTATATTACCAGAAAGCTGACTAATCCACACTGAAAATCTGACCAAGCCCTATTACCAAACTAAAAACTTGTTACTCATTAAAACAATATTATTTCAGTTGACGGGCCTGTTTCCCTAGTCATATCTAGGGAAAATTTTAGTATTTCTGGCTGAATCATGTTTTCAATTTTACATCAGTATCAGATCCCATCTTGGAGACTTTTGATGTAAAGCTGAACTGCTGACAGGTTAAGATTACTTTCCTCTGGAAGGCAGGGATGCTGAGAAATGCAGGACCGCACAACCATTTAAGGCGATGCCACCTGATAATAGGACATTTTGTAAAAACAGGGACACCTAAGCAAGACTCTCACTGAGCTGACAGGCATCCAATCTCTGTCAAGGCTCATTCTTATAACATGAAACAAGAGACACTCGCCTACGGTACAGGCTTTAACCCAGTGGGTGCTGTTTTGACACTAGAAAGCCAAGGCCTCAAGTGGCCCAGCTGTGAGCTGTCCTCCTCTGCTCCTGTGACTCGGGCTCCCTGGTCCTATAAAGTCAGCCTCTAAAGGCCTCTAATTCCTCACTATGTTCTCAAGTACAACCTTAGTGAAGGCTTCATGGCAATCAAAGCATGTCTCAGTACACTGTAAGCATACTGAAATAGCCTGACAAGAAGACATCTCTAGATCAGAGGTGATTAGAAGTCACAATATCCAACAGCTCTTCCATCTAACTATTCTGTCATTCCCATGTCAGATAAAGTAACCACGCAAAAAAGACCTTATGTCTCTCCCCTCATTACTTTCTTCAGTCTTTGTTGTCTCCTTTCTATCCAATATTTCTACTTCATCACTAGCTGCTCTATGCAGTGATACTTTTTTCATTAATAAAAGTGGTATCATTTGTTCTGGTTGTACTCATTCTAGTGATAACTCTTTTCTCCATCAATCTATTCTCAAAGTATGGTGATCAGAGCCCCCTGTATCAGAAGTACCCAGAATCTTGAGAAGATGCTGGGTCCCAGACCACATCGATGTGGCTCTCTGAAACTGAGCCCTGAGTTTGCATTAATAACCTGCTTCTATGGTGATTCTATGGCACTTTAGTGCTACTGACCCACATTTGTTTACATCAGAACCATCTCATTAGTGACTGTTCCATTACTACATCCATCCGTAATATACCTTAAGGTGAGATTCAGACAGACAGCTGAGCTGGACTGGGAGCCTGAGGGCAACAACTCTGAGCTCTAATTGCTGCCTATTTTAATGGCACATTTTGACCTTGGCACTGGCAGGTGGTTCTATTGTCTTGTGCACTACCACCCAAGAGACTAAAAATAGACTCTACCTGCATACAGCATCTCCAAATGAGTCTGCTTCCTTCTTCCTGATGCTGCTCCAGGGACAAGGCTCCAGACACACTTGTCCTGAAGTGCTTTTGCTGAGAAGTGACATGTGAGTTCAAACAGCAGTGTGACCTCCTTTTTCTTAAAAGACCTTGGGGTGAGAAAAAAATCCAATTGTAATTATAATCATACAATGTAACATTACCCAATTTACCAAATTTTGAATGTATTTTGGCATATTTGGTTTCCTATTTCTATTGGACATATAGTTTACTAACCTGTTTTCAGTTTTATAATTATAAATTTGGTTTTACAAATAATTTGAATGCTCATACAGAAAAACAGATCCATTTTGAGATATTTATGAAATAATGCAAGACAGGGGTTTTAAACATAATATGTACCTAAGAATCATCTAGGAAGTACTGTATCACAGTTACTAGTGTCTTGAATATCAGTTCTCCCAGTGCATTAGAGTTCTTCAAAGAAACAGAACCAAAACACACACACATACACACACACAAGAGAGATTTATTATAAAGAATTGGCTCTTGAGCAACTATCTCTAAGATGATAATATGTAATCTATTAACTGGTGATTTCTTACTGTTTTTTTTTTTTTTTTTTTTTTTTTTTTTTTTTTTTTGGTAGTTCTGTATTACTTGTACCCTTACACCATTTTGTTTTGTTTTGGTTTTTTCTCTTTTTCCTTTTAAATAAAATTTAAAAAAAAATAAGGAATTGGCTCATAAGGATCATGGAAGCTGAGAAATCCCATGACCTACCAGCGATTTGCAAACTGTAGACCCAGGAAAATAAATGGTATAATGTAATCCAAGTCTGTACCTGGAGAACAGGAGAGCTGTTGGTATTAATCTCAGTCCAAGGACAGAAAAGATGACATAGCAATAGTTTCCAGAGCAAGCAACAAAGCAAGAAAAAAAAGGTTAATTCTTTTTCTGAATTTTGCTCCATTTAGACCACCAAAGGATATGACGATGCCCACACACAATGCAGAAGCCAATCTACTATGTCAAACAAATTAGACACTAATTTGCACCAGAAACACCTATATAAACATATATGGAAATACCATTTAATCTGATATTTAATCCATGACCCAGAAAAACTGACACAAAATTTGCCTACATGTAGTTATTAGTATAATAGCCTTGCACAAATTGCTTAACCTATGTGTCAATTAATCAATTTGAAAAATGGTCATAATATTGATATGTATCCTATAGTGTTCTAAGGTTTAAATTAGTTAATAATATAAAAGTTTCGGAAGTGTCAAATGACATACATTATGTATTAGTTTTCAATACAGATTACTGGAATGCATTTTCAAAGGCTTGATAAAATTCATCCAAATTAGATCTCGATAATCTACATTGTAAATAATTATTTCTGATCATTTTGATGACAGTAGCTTCTGGACAACCATTTAGGAGACATTATCTAAAACAGTGATCTTCAGAGAGAAAGGCAAGCAAGTAAATAAGATAATTATCTGGGTCTAGGAAGGAGTGCTGGTATCCTATACTGTCTAAAACTAAGAAATTTGGTTTTTAGTAGTATTTCAAATACTAATTGTTGGGACCCTCTCTAGTCTTACATGGTTTGGATATCATTTAGGAGGTATAAGGAATTCCCTATCACTGGGGAGTAGAAATTTCACAAGACATGGACCCACAATGTTGGGGTAGAAGGACATAGAAAAAACACAGGTCAAAATTTGACGACTAACATTATAAAATCATCACATATTTATCTCTGTCTGACAATTGTAATGCTTATCTGTAACTAATGATTATAAGATCATCACACATACTTGAGAAAAACTACCCTACTATATCCTTATGAAAGTGTCACTAACGTTTACTTATGCTGACCTTGTCCCTTTCCCAGAAAAGACCTTGATTGGCCTAAACTGCCTATCAGTGAAATGGTTATTTTTAGAAACCAGCACACCCCTGTAAGTATGAACTACATTTCATGCTCACCAGGCACGCCAAGCAGGGTGCTCCCTGCCTTGTAGCATCACTTAGCTGCTAATATAGTTTCTCTATATTTGCCACACTGTAAAATAAACTTTTCTTCCCATTATACTAGACTTGACGCCCCCATTTCTGCTAAGAGCCCCACTTCTTTACTCTTAAAGAGACGGCAGGGGCCCAAATAGAGATGGTATTTCCATCAAAGACTTCCCCTGCCAGACACAATAATAGTAGCCCTTTACTGATTATTTCAGTGTCCTCCAAAGGTCGTGTACAATATCTGCTAAGGTAAGCCACAAGCAATGAACTAACCCATCCCAAGAAAGAGGCCATGTCAGCTGTAATTAGCAAAGCTCTAGGGGTGGAGCCACCCAAGCCCTCTGGAACTCACTGGATGCTAGTTATGGAGCTGTAAGACTTACTGTTTTCCCTGGTGTTTCTCAGTCTTGTTTTGGATTAATTCTTTTTTTATCTCTTACTCTTCAATTTTCACTGAGGAATGCTCATTCTGCCACTGTGAGCCTACAGCTTGGTATGTTTGTTTATCTTTACAGATGTTCACAGCTAAAACAGTTGCCTTGATTCTCAGAGAAGGCTTGGGTTTGGACTTCTGAGCAATGCTGTAGCTGTTGAGACTTTGGGGAAGGAATTAGTGCATTTTAAATTGTTTACAGAATAGATACATCATGTGAGGTGAAATTACATTTACTCAGACACTGAGAATGGTTTAAAGTGATGTGTTTGGATGACAAGTTGACAAAAGGTAGGTTTGCGCTGGTTGATCTAATTTTCAATCTAACTGGATTAAGAAATTCTTGGGGAAGTGATTACATTCTGAGGACACTATTCTCATCAGTGCCTTCACCTGTTAATGAATTCATAGCTGACCAGCCTGTTAGGAGGTGGGGCCTCAAGTTGGAGGAAGTGAGACAGGGGTGAGACCTTGGGATCCGTGTCTGGTCCCTGGCTCCTTTCTCTCTTTCCAGCCCACTCTACTTCTCAGCTTCCCTCCACTATCCTGCCATAAGGTCTCTGCAGTCCAGCTAGCTGACTAAAACCTGTGAAACTATAAACTAAAATAAACTCCTCTCCTTTAAATTGTGGGGGTTAGATACTTAGAACCAGCAATGGAAGGCCAAGCAACACAACTACCTCACTAGATGTAATGTGTAGAAATGTAGTATGCAACCTAAGAAATCGTGTATCTTAGATTAATTCTCTTGCTCTAAGCATAAAATAAAAATAAAACCAATTACTCAATTTGACCAGGTACAATTGACTTGCCTTTTCTCTTTGTCCTTAAGGTGCTTTTATAATGAAACTTGATTTTGTTCTGGATTTGCAAAGATGACTCAGCAAAATAAAATAAAATGTGAGGTATAAAAGAGTTATATAGGAAATGGACAAAAATTGGTATGATCAATGTCCCACTGTAGGCTGAAAAAGAATTTGGTTTTGCAAAGCATTTACTGCATTGTGCATAACTCTGTAATTATAGCAGGGAGCCATTCCTTCATTTTTTACCTAACACAGTGTAGAATGAAAATCAGCATCCAGTTTAATGCTGTGTGGGGGGAGAGGTCGGAAAGAGAAACTCTTAGTTTTTTTATGATAGAGAAAATATCATGAACCCACATTGTTCAGATCTTTAGAGACCTGAGTTTAATATTTATATTTTATGACATTTACTAAGGATTTAAAAGTATGCATTGTACCCTTGGACTTTTAAAACTATTTATATATCTTCCGCTTTGTTGTATTATAGTAACTACAGTAACCTGCCTATCATAATCAAATATTGGTTTATGGTTATAATTACAAGCCTAAGGCAGCAAAGCTTAAAATTAAATTGAATCACAAATTATCATTTTTGGAAACCAGAAATGGAAAAAAAAAAAAAACAAAACCAGTTCTCAGCCAAGCAATCTTGAATCCTGAATTTAGGTTGGACTTGCCAATGATAAGTGCCCTTGGTCCAATACAAGGGAGCACAATTCCGAAGCCAGCTCCTAAAATCAGTGTTATACTGTATTCATCACCCTCCAACTTGTGATAACCTTAAAATCCTAAGCTAAAAGTCTCATGTGTCAAATGCAGTTATACAAGAGATCTCTGCAAAGAGAAACTGAACTCTTTTCAAGTATTTTATTTGGAATATGTTCACTTCCCCAAAGAGATATATTCCTATCAGCATAAATAGAGACTTGGAGAAGAAGAGTGAGGCACCGTGGGTTTCTCTAAGTGTTTCTGTTTGAGCTCTTGGTTCTCCCGGAGGAGCTTGTCATGACTGGCTTCCCCAGTATCAGTTCTACCTTGTCATCAGAGGAGCTCAGGAACCTTGTTGGTGAGAGTAGCTATGGTTCACTTTGGAGGAGCTCTGGTATTTACATGGAGTGTTACTTCCTGGCTCCAGAGGGGAAGACGTGTGCCATTTAATATCCAGGAGAAAAACTGTCATGCTGGCTTTCTGGAATGTACTTTATTGTTCTTATCATCAGAGGAGCTCAGGACCTCCATGTCGCTGAGGATGGCTGTCGTACTTTTCAGGGCAGCCCTGGTTCTTATTAAGCATGACTTCTCGGCTCTAGCGTAGAACTCTCAACCTACCAGCACAGCTCCTTCACCCCACTGGCATAGACTTTCTAGCTTCTATCACTGATCTTTGGGCCTTCCCAGCACAGATCCATAAAACATACTGGCGTGAGTCCTTCTCATGAGCTCTAGACCACCAGTTGGACTTGTGAGAGGCACTGTCATGGGCTCTAGGTTTTCATCTGGACCCATTCAGGACACTTCTGTGGGATTCAGGCCCTTGGCTGAATATTGTGGGTCTTTAGTGTTGTGGATAGATTTCCTGCACTTCCTCGTGTTGAACTCTGGGTGACCATCATAAAATAATATTATAAATTCTATGTCCTGATTCTAATTTTCTCCTTTCAACTGCTAAGTACAACACACACATAGTCTGAAATATAGTTGATAACACTATTGGCATTTTTCTGAGAGAACTGATGCAAGCATCCTTATTATTTCATACTCACACCGCATAAATCTATTTACCTATACATGCATACTCAATATATTTTACTAGTGATACAATCACCAAGTAGTATGACCACCTTGTGAGAATTTAAAGAAACAATTATTAAAATCACTGGGGAAAATCCCCCAAAGACTTTGTTGATTAGAATAGTAGGACAATTATGATTGCAAATATTAACTAGCATGTGGGGGAAAGAATGGAATAAGCATGAAAAAATAACTATGAATGTGACTGTATTAAGATATTTGATGTCTACCCTATATTGATATCTAAGAAACACCAAAATTCTGCTATATGATTTTTGTGGATATTGTCTGAAGTTTCAACATAAAAGAGAAAATATTTCTTTGAAATCTTTTAGATGAGTGCCTTCTAGCCTTTTGTGGTGGAGGGATTTCTCCTGCTTGGGGGTGTGGACCTTAACAGAGACTTTTCCATAGATTCTTGTAAGGTAGCACATCTGTATGCTCTACGCAGCTTTACTTCCTAACAGGAGACAAAGGTGAAAAGCAGAAATTGGGTCCTTCTTCAACTATCCTTTCTGGAAGTTACAACACCGACTTTACCCTGAATGTCAGAGTTCTACACACAGTGTGTGACGAAGATAACAATTCACAACCACCAACAGCAACTCATTATGATCTCCTTGATAATTATTACAAAGTTAGCTTTCAGCTATAGGGTACAGTAAACTGGAGTTGGAGTTGATTTTTGTATTTGTTTGTTTGTTTTTTTCTGGGATGTTTCTTTTCCACAACCATCTATTTTGGCCAATCCTATGCAAATGACAACATCATGATTCTACCTTAGAGAGATCTTCAAATTACATCCAGTCCAATTATACCTCAGTCTCAATTTTTACTAATCTGGAGCAGAGAGGCCCATGCATTTTTAAAATAAAAACTTATTCCTTGCATTCTCAGTCTTTAGACCAGGAGTTATGGAATGGGCTTCTCCCACAACACAGAGTAGTATGATTGCTGAACACAAGAAAGAAGGAAAGAGAGTTAGTGGGCTGAGAAATGTGCCCAGGCTGTCACTTTTTTTAACTGTAGAACAACCAACCTTGAGGCCATGCTGACTGGTGGGTGTTTTGCACATAGATGCTGGTTGGCATTAAAGTCACCCCATGAAGAGGTAGCGAAATGATACTAGGATGCCTGAGAGAGGACATAAATACAAGAAAGATATTGTAAGAGTCCAGGAAGTGGCAGTTCTAGGTCATAGTAGGACCAACCTCCAGCACTGGCAAGCCCAACATATATTCAAGGTTGCTTGGCTCTAAGGCCAATTTTCAATTCATTGTGGCAAATAAAAATAGTAGTTTTGGATGTTTAAACTTAATTAAGCACTGCAGCCTGAGGTTTATCTTCCATGCTCCCTCTGTTCTGTATTTTTCTCTCTTATTCCAGCCTTCTCCAAGCACTGTCAGTTACTGGGTATTCTCTTGCTAGATCCTGTATTTTGCATTATCTTATACTCTGTTCCTTTTCCTGCATCACAGGCTACTTTTTTCCTAAGTGGGGATTACATTAGTCAGCTTCCACCTCCAGATCGTAATGGAACCCAAAGAGATCTACAAGAAAGAATTTTTAAATTAGAGTGGCACAGCACACTGCTGCAGTAGGTAGATCTTGGGTGATAGGGGTCCCTTTTTGGACCTCTCCCAGCCTCATCTATATAAAATGACACCCTTTTCAGGAGACGTTCTAGTGATTAGGAAACAGGGAAATACTACAGGGTCTCCAGGTCATATATTTTTGCTATTTTGTATATCTTGAGAGGCCTTTAAAGATCAAAGGAGTTTACCTCAGACATCATTTTTCTTCTTTGTCAGTTTTGGGGTCACAGTTTGGCACAAGATATATGCTTTTATAATATTGCAATCTACTGAGATAAAAATAACTCATGATGTCAAACCCTCAGCCGAGGAATGCTGTCTTGCGGGATCATCTTGAGGAGGGAGGCAGGGTGCGCCAGGCCCAGGCCTCCCTCCACGGAGACAGAAATAGAGCATTCACTAATGGCCTGCAGCAACACGGAGAGGGTGGGAAGTAGCAGATACATTTAAAAAGAAAAATGGCTCTCAGTATCGGCTAAGTTCCCAATCTTTATTTTTCTCAGGTCTATTTCTAGCTTCTCTTTCCACAGCACTAGAAGCTACTCAAAGTAAAGAGCCTTTGACCTGCCCCGACCTCCAGCCAAGCTCTCAAACAGGCTGTGAGTGATGCTTCAGTGTCTGGAGTTTTAAGTGAAACCCCCACCCACCCAGCCACCCACAAAAGACCCGCAGAGGGAAGAGGATCTCATTGGCTTTCATTTCCCCAACTTTCCGTTTTGGTTCTCTACAGCAGAACTCAGTACAGCTGCGTCCCCAAGTGATTCTAGTTCAGAACTGCAGGGGGAGCAGGCTGTGGATTGAATTCTGACTCAAAATGCAGTCAAGGAAGCAAACTTTCACACTTTCATCTAAAAGGATAAGACCACTCTGATTAAGGTAGCCAAAGTAGCTTCTTCCTTCTTCTTTTAGGTCAACAGTTTAAATTTTACAAGCAGTACTTAGGGTCACAGAGCAATCACACTGAGAGTCAGTTTCTAATAGATCACTAGGAATTTTGCCCGATTAAATGCAGAACAAGAATTTGAAACTTCTGCCCCGGTGAATACAAAAATGAAATGAAAATTGTTTTAACTTCCGTTTGGTTGAGATGCTTAAAAAGCAAAGTTTACTTAGGAAAATGTATCAATGTGATTATTTTGTGTTCATAGCATATGATTCTACTTACAAATGCTTATTAATTGTTACAATCAGTCACTCTAAAGATCTTTCAGTAAACTCATTGATCAAAATTTTGACTTTCTTCTTTAAAAAAAGTTTCTAACAATCTGGGAATCTGGGGCTGCTGAAGGTGAGTTCCAGCACACCAGCACCAGCCTGGGGACAGTTTAAGATCATGGCTCCCAGCGGATAACTTCCTGCCCAGCTTCCAGCCACACTAGACTGAGCTCTGTAGGTTTCCTGGCCTGGCTGGGCCATACCCAGCAATCTTCTTTCAATCCAGGGAACTGGGGCTGCCCTGAGGTGAGTTCCAGCACACCAGCGCAGGCCCGGGGAGAGTGTAAGGAAAATTTTTTAAAAAGGGTCATCACTTCCAGCAATTAAGTGCCTGCCCAGATCCAGCCACACTAGACTAGGCATGGGAGGTTTTATGGCCCGACTAGACCATGCCCAGTGACATTCTTTAATGAGGGGAGCTGAGGGCACATGAAGTGAGTTCCAGTACATCAGTGCTTGCCCGAGGTGTGCTTTGGACCATCACCAAACTGGCTAGGAGTCCATGCAGCTTCCTGGAACACCAGGGGTGGGCCCAACTAGACCTTGCTCAGCAACCTCCATTTAGTCCCAGGATCCCAGGGCATAAGAGGTGATTTCTAACATGCCTAGGGAAGCTTTGGAACATCACTTGAAACACGGAAATATAAGAAAATGACAAGACGAAAGAACAAAATGCAATCTCAAACCTCCAGCCCATCCCAAGAAAGCCCAGAAGCCATGTACATAGAAGACAATATACCCCATACACCTGAAATAATAGCAACTGAAATAAAGAAGCAACTCCAGGAAACTTTAAAAGAATTCAAATTAGAAATAATCTCCAAGGTAAAAGGAGAAATGATAAAAGTAATGAAAGATATGCTGAATACATCTAAAGAAGACACAGTTAAAAAATTAAAGGAACAAAACAAAAAGATAGAATCCCTGGATGAACAATATAAGAAACAAACAGAGTACATGAAGCAGATCAATAGAGATACAGGAAATCAAAAGTTCCATTGAAAGTTGGCAAAACTGCCTCAATGAAAGGGAAGATAGAATTTCAGACCTCAAAGACATGACTGCAGCTAGTGAAGAGGAAAGATCTTTTAAAAATAACAAGGAACAAGGAAATAACAATTCAACAACTGCAAGATGATGCAAAGTAAAACAACATAAGATTGATAGGGATAAATGAAAAAGAAGGGGACAACACAAGTGATATCAAGAGGCTATTTACAGAAGTAATAGCTGAAAATTTCCCAAACATGAGAATGAAAACTGACATTCAGATTAGTGATGCATATAGAACTCCAAATAGCTATAACCAAAATAAAACTACATCCAGACATATAATAATCCCCATCCCAGAAATCCAACATAAGAATAGAATATTAAAAGCTGTTAGAGAGAAAAGATAGATCACCTATAAAGGAAAACCTATGAGAATTACAGCAGACTTCTCAATATAAAAAATGAAGTCAAGGAGAGTATGGAGTGAAGTATTTCAGATCCTAAAGGAAAATGATTTCCAACCTAGGCTGATGTACCCTGAAAAACTGTCTTTCAAAATTGATGGAAAAATAATATACTTCCATGACAAGAACAGCTGAAGAACTTCATGATCACAAAATCAACTCTGCAAAGAATACTGAAAGACAGTCTAGATACATTTAGAAAAAAATCACTAAGGCAGACAATTAAAGAGAATGGAAAGATAAAGATGCAACAGCAGAAAGATAACATGTCAACAATAAACCAATATGTAACAGTTATAATCATTAATGTGAATGGTCTCAGTTCACCAATTAAAAGAAACAGACTGGCAGAATGGATCAAGAAACAACATCCAACCATATGCCATCTACAAGAAACCCATCTAAACCAAAAGTAAACTCACAGACTGAAAGTCAAAGGATGGAAAACAATACTTCATGCAACAGAAACCCCAAAAAAAGCCAGGTTTGCAGACAATTTGAACTTCAAACCAAGAATGATCTGAAGAGATAAAGAAGGTCACTACATACTGTTTAGGGGAAAATTTCAAGAGGAAGAGACAACTATCTTAAATATATATGCATCAAATTCCAGAGCATCCAGCTATACAAAGCAAGTATTAACAGAAATGAAAAATCAAATAAGCACTAACATAATTATAGCAAGAGACCTTAACACACCATTGACACCAAGGGACAGATCAACCAGACAGAAAATCAGCAAAGAAATAACAGAACTGAATCATACCTGTGAACAAATGGACTTGATAGATATATACAGTGTTCCATCCAACAACATCAGAATATACATTCTTCTCAGCAGTACATGGGACATTCTATAAAATAGACCATACACTATCCCACAGAACATATTTAAGTAAATGCAAAAGAGTTGAAATTATCCCATGAATGTTATCAGATCATAGCACCATGAAACTAAAAATTAATGATAAAAAACTGCAAAAACACATGGAATTTGAATAATACATTTGAGCAATCAATGGGTCACAGGGGAAATTAAAGAAGAAATTAAACAATACCTACAAGCAGATGAAAATACAAATACAACTTACCAGAATCTGTGGGATGCAATGAAAGCTGTCCTTAGAGGAAAATTTATTGCACTGAGTTCCCATATCAGGAAAACAGAACAAATATAAACAAATAACCTAATGCTACACCACAAACATCTAGAAAAAGAACAAGTCAAGCCCAAAGCCAAAATAAGGGAGGAAATTATAAAAATCAGAGTAGAAATTAATGTAATAGAGACTAAGAAAATAATCCTAAGAATCAATGATCAAAAAGTTGGTTCTTTGAAAGAATAAATAAAATTGATAAGCCCCTAACCTACCTTATATAAAAAATGAAAGAAAAAAATGAAAATTCATGCATTAAGGAATGAAAAAGGTGAAATCACTAGTAACTCTGTGGAAATATAGAAGATCATCAGCAACTATTTTGAAAATCTCTACTCTCATAGGTTCGATTACACAGAAGAAACTGACAGATTCCTAGAAACATATGAAGTACCAAAGTTGGGCAAGAAGATATAAAACAGCTGAATAACCCAATTTCTATCAATGAAATTCAAAATGTAATTAAGTCCTTACTTACAAAGAAGAACCCAGATGGATTCACTGTGGAATTCTACAAGAAATACAAAGAAGACTTAATGCAGACCCTCCTCAAACTCTTCAATGAGATCAAAAGGGAAGCAATTCTTCCTAAATCATTCCTGGAAGCAAATATTACTCTAGTACCAAAACCTGAGAAAGACCCAACTAAAAAAGAGGCCAATCTCCCTAATGAACATAGATGCAAAAATCCTCAATAAAATATTGGCAAACAGGATGCACCAAATCATCAAGAAGATGATATACCACAGCCAAGTGGGATTCATCCTAGGCATGCAAGGATGGTTCAACATATGTAAATCAATAAATGTAATCCACCATATCAATAGAGCCAAAAGTAAGAATCACATGATCATTTCTATAGCGCCAAAAAAGCTTTTGATAAGGTCCAGTTCTCATTCATGATAAGAACCTTACAGAAAATTGGAATAGATGGTCTTTACCTCAATATGATAAAGGCTATCTATGACAAACCAACAGCCAGCATCATATTAAATGGCCAAAAATTGAAGGCCCTTACCTTAAAATCTGGCACAAGAAAAGGATATTCCTTATCACTGCTCCTATGCAACATAGCACTGGAAATACTAGCCAGAACAATCAGACAAGATGAGAAATAAAAGGGAAAAAGATAAGAAAAGAGGAAGTTAAATTATCATTATTTGCAGATGAGATGATACCCTACATAGAAGACCCCAAAAACTCCGTTGAAGACTCCTAGATATAATAAATAAATTTAGTAATAAATTTATTACTAAAAGGTAAAACACTCAAATAAAAGGTAACACTCAAAATCAATAGCATTTCTATACACTAACATCAAAATCACTGAGAAAGAAATAAGAGAAGCCACACCCTTAACACTAGCAAGCAAAAAAACGAAATACTTAGGAGTTAATCTGACAAAAGAAGTAAAAATCTAGACAGCAAAAATTATAATACCCTGAAAAAAGAAATCGAAGAGGATCTCAGAAAATGCAAAAACATCCCATGTTCATGGATAGGAAGAAAAAATATTGTGAAATGGCCTTTCTTCCGTAACTGTTATACAGAATTCAATGCAATCCCAATGAAAATACCATTAACATACGTCATAGATCTAGAGAAATCACTCCTAAAATTCACCCGGAACCAGAAGAGACCTAGAATAGCAAAGACAATTCTAAACAACAAAGGCAAGGCAGGAGGCATCACAATCCCTGACCTGAAGTTATACTACAAAGCAAATGTAGTAAAATCAACATGGTACTGGAATAAAAACAGAGCCAAAGATTAATGGAATAGATTAGAAGATACAACCACAACTACAAATACACTCAACCACCTTATCTTTGATAAATAGGCCAAACGTTCACTGGAAAAATGACAGTCTCTTTCCAGCACCATTTATTAATAAATGGTGCTGGAAAAACTGGCTCTCCATATGCTGAAAACTAAAACTAGACCCATGCCTGTCACCTTGTACTAAACTAAAACATAAATGGATAAAAGATCTGAATATTAAAACAGAAACACTAAATCTGCTGGAAGACAAATTAGGTAAAAATCTTAAAGACATAGGGGTAGGTAGAGAATTCATGAATAGGAATCAAACCACATGGGAAATACTTCCCAGAATCAATAACTGGGATCACATCTTATTAAAAAGTTTCTGCATGTCAAAAGAAATCTCCAGCATAGTGAAAAGAAAATCCACAAACAGGGAAAAAATCTTAGTGAACTGTTTCTCATACAAAGGCCTTCTGTCTAAAACACATAAAGAATTTTAAAAAATCAGACCCCCAATATTCAAAGACCCAATCCAAAAATGGGCATCTGAGATGAATACACAGTTCTCAGATGAAGAAATACAAATGGCAAATAAATACATGAAAAAATGTTCATCATCATTAGTCATTAGAGAAATGCAAATTAAAATAACAGTGAGATTTCATCTCACTCCAGAAAGAATGGCCAGGATCAAGAAAACTACCAACAACAAATGCTGGAGAGGCTGTGGGGAAAAAAAGGAACTCTCCTGCACTATTGGTGGGAGTGTAGACTGGTGCAATCATTGTAAAGGTCAGTCTGGAGATTTCTCAAAAAGCTGGGATTGGAATCCCATTTGTTCTGGCTATTCCACTTCTAGGCATATGCCCAGAAGAACTGAAAACTTCATACCACAGTGATATATGTGCAATCATGTTTATAGCAGCACAATTTATAATAGCAAGAACTTGGAAACAACGTAAGTGTCCATCAACTGAGGAATGGATAAAAGTTGTGGTATTTTTATGCAATGGAGTACTGCTTAACTATAAAGAATGATCACATTGACATATTTATAAATAAATGGAATCAACTTGAGATCGTACTCATAAGCAAAATAAATCAAACTCACATGTATAAATACCGTATTATCTCCCTAGTGTAAGAAATGGTAAGAGCACATAAGATTTTATGGTAATCATGATTCTCCATTACATTGCTTTGAAGCCTTATAATGTTTTCATTCACTAGTTGGGATGGTTTTATTCTGTTTTGTTTGATTTTATTATCTGTGACGGTATGAACAGCTATTTTGAATAAAACAAGACATTATAATAGCCACTGCTGATTTAATATCATGTTGCTTTGAAATCCTACCATGCTTTTGTTCTTCAGCTTCCATTGGTTCTATCATGTTGCATCTTATTGGATTTTATTATGTGTGATAGTATAAACAATTTTTTATTAAAAATGAGATAATATAGTAGGCATTGTTTGTTTTTGGTTATTTGGTCCTTAATGCCCTGTAATACTTTCATTCTCTTGAATGATTTTATACTATTTTGTTATGTTTGATTCTATTGTATGTGAAGGTATGCTCAACTATTTCAAAGAAATGTGGTAGCTACTGTTAATATCCGGTTGTCTGTGGTGAACTACTGTGTTGCTTACATTGTTCTGTTCTGATCTGTTTTGTTCTGTCCTCTTTTGTCTTAATATCTTTACAATAAAAAATAAATAAAAGTTTCTATATACCAATCTAAACTCACAGATATAGAACATTCAGCTGAATCTGGACCAGCTAAGGTAGAGACAAGTGCTTGATACTCTCTAAGTTCATATTTCTGTTCTGCATCTACAAGAACAAAGTGTTATTGCTTGATACTCTCTAAGTTCATATTTCTGTTCTGCATCTACAAGAACAAAGTGTTATTGCTCTTTTTAATACTTAAATAGGGAACCTCACAGAATACAAGTATTGTACAATAACTGTACAATAAGCCAAGAGTTTATTGTTTTAAAGTATCTCTAAGAAACCTAACCAAAGAACATTTCTACATCTCAGAATAAATATCTCAGGATATTTGGGGTTGCACAGCAAGACACCTGACAGGGTAATTCATAATGAACAGAAATGTATCGATTCACAGTTCCAGAAGCCAGAAAGCCCAGTACCAAGGTGCCAGCATCTGATGAAGGCTTTTTTACTACATCATCACATGTTACATGGCAGAAGGGAAAAGGTTTACAGCCAGAGAAGCAAGAAGGGACAAAATCCCTTTTGTAAGGCCCCAACTACCCCCTCCATGGGAATGGTACTCTCCTGATTCATCATCTCCTTAAAGGATCTACTTCTTAAACCGTATGAGAGCAATTAAATGTCATGACTTTGGGAGAGGACAAACGTTCAAATCATAACCAGGTGAGAGAAACAATTACACTTCCTGTTCTCCACTCTGCCTGGTGAGGTGGTTCAATAATAAACCAATACACAAGCTACCAAAGGAGGCCGAGTGGCTTCCAATACAAAGCTTTTTAAGGTGGCCCCTGACATGATTCTAAGATGTCTGAGCATTATATATTTTAAAATATGACATGTCCATTTCCCAGGCGTGCTCTGTCTCTTGGAGACAGAACTATATTCACAGCACTGGAAAGACTGATCAATAAACCACAGTCCCAAATATATAGTGAAAAATAGTGCTGTTAAAATAAACTGGAAATGTTCTTTCTACCTTCTTTCATTGTAGAAAATATTCATGAATAGAGAAATTATAATTGGAAAATGGTTTGATAATCATGGAATCAAAGCACTGGATGGGAATGAAAATGATCTGCATACTGGCCTGCTTGTCTTGACTAGGACACGCCTGCCAAGTTCTCTGGGATGCCTGATACCTCGTGTCAGGATCCACAGAAGCAGACAGACTCTAATGCAAGGATTCATGTGAAACTGATTTTAATAATGCACTTCCTGGGGAAACTCTTAGGAAGTGGGAGGGAAAAGGAAGCAAGCTCCACAGGCTGAGTTACTATGTCAAGTCCCCAGGAAAGGTAAATTTGGCTCAATATCACAGGAAAGCTATGGAGATGAAGTTGTTCCCATGTCAAACTGTGTCTACGAGGAGTGAGGCGGCAGGAGAATTTACACTTCCGCCCCACAGTCATGTACAGCAAAGTAGAAATCAGCACTGGCATACAGCCAGCCACTAAGGAGATGCCAGTGGCAGCTGTTGGAAGAGAAAGCATATGAATGTCAAGTGTACAAAATAGAATGAATTCCTAGGGATGCCACATTGGAACTGTTGGCTACGTCACTGCCACAAGACCATCATGCCTTTCACTGATGGGATTTTGTAGGAATGCTGCTTATCAAAAATTTAATCTCAAACACTGAGAGGGCCATTCCCTTCTTTAGATACGGCCCTGTGTCTGAACTTGGGCATTCCTAACCTATATTCATTAACCCTTTTACCAAGTATACCTTAAGGAGACTTTGTCAACTTAGAGTTGAGTTTGAATTTTGCATGTCCACATTTTCATTTTGTCCCCAGAAAATCTTTAGTAACACTAGTTATCATTGGGTGAGCATTTTCCAAAGATCATTAAAGGCTTGGTCCCCAGTGTGATGCTTTTGGGAGATGGGGCCTTTGAAGGTAAAATCAAATGTGAAGTCTGTGGGTCACAGCTGGGCCCTCACAAGGGATTGCTAGGACTCTAACCTTCCCTACCTGGCCATTTGTTTCTTGGTTCAGAGGTAAATTGTTTGGTCTCCACCATTGTATGCAGCCTGGTTAGGGGTCTTGTTGGAAGACACTCAACTGGGTCACTCAATTTTCAAGTGGGACCTCCAAAACTGTGAGCCAAAATAAATCTCTCTCCTTTATAAGTTAGTTCTCTCCAGTATTGTGTTATATAGTAACAAGAAGTTGACTAATATATCAACCCAGGTCCTATAGCTTATACTGTAAAAGTAGCAAGAAAAAAAAAAGTACTGGGAAATATATGGTTAGCAAAGGCTGACTGTGGTCAGCTTCCCTCACAGGGCCTGCTCTATGCCTGGAGATGACAGTTATTAACATGAAATGGCTGCAGTGCTTACTATACCCTCCCCTTCTCTAAGCAGATAGCTACCTACAGGCTCTAAATACTTCATGTGACACTCCCTAGGATAAAATCCATGCAAGATCAAGGTTAATGATATAGCACTGTCCTCACAAAGACATTGTGCTTGTGGGTAGCAGGTCTTGGAACTCCACACAAATATATGCAATTGTGCCAGATTCCTTCTATCAGCCTCAGATAGGAAGCCCAACTTTTTCTAATTTCATCCAACCCGTTTCTTCACTCAGCACATACCTTTCTGCTCTGGAGCATCCACTCCTACACTCTCGCCTCTACCTTAACCTACCTTTCTTTGCATGCAGAAGGATTCTCTTATTTTATTATTCTTATTCTCTTATTTTATTATTCTTATTCTCTTATTTCCAGGGACATTTTTTTTCTCCTAAAAAATGTACAGTGAAGCTATTTTTTTTTTTATGAAACAACAAAAATCTTTCTCAACCTAGATACATCTAATACTATTCCTCCAAGGTCTAAAGTGGAAAATTATTTAAATATCGGTTATCAGTGAATTTCTACTCAGCGTCCTTAAACCAAAGTCTTGACTTATTTACCATAAGAAGTGATATTCCTTTGTCTCAGATAAAAGATGAAGTTAAGAGAAAAAGAAATGAGCCAGTTATCTAACAAGGGTTTTTTGGGGTTTTTTTAGTCTTGAGGGTAGATGAAAATACTGTCTGAAGAAGAAGGAACTATAGTCTGAAGCTCTGCAGAGCTGGTTTCTGAGCTCTGCTCTTCGCTTTATGGCTGACAGGAGACATGGAAGTGTCACCAGCCCAGGACACATAGCTGTTAATGTTCCTCTGGGAACCAGGAGCTTGTGCATGAAATCCACTCTTCAGTTATACGTATTATATGGTTTTCAAAATGTTTCGCTGAAATCTCATTTCGGTACTTTGTGATCAGTGCCCTGGGAATTGGGGATGGGCAGATGGTCTCACTAGTGAAGAGAGCAATTTGGAGTTCAGGTTGAAGAAAAATGCGACATTCCCCAGAAACCCCATTTCTTGGCAGGCAGTGGTGCTAAAGAAACAAGGTTTCTGATGCCAGTTATTTCACGACTATCATGGGGGAGGGTTCCTGCCCAAAATGCCTGTCGTCTCCTCCAACCCATTCCTCATGATGTGTCTTACCTGAGTCAACAATTCCTACAAAAGAGTTACTATTCAACTTAAATTTTATGTACCTCCTTAATTCCCCTGATGCAGTTTTTACATCTTTAAACCCATAAGTAAGTTGAAATGATCTTCTGTATTTGTTCCTATTATGTGTATGCCTTGACTTAATTTTGCTTACTACTTACAAGCCTGTGTACCTCATCTTTCTCATCTCTAAGCTGGGAATAAAAATATGGGTGCCTGTATCAGTGGTTTGCTGGGATGATGAAATGATTTAATAAATGTGAGGTTAATGTGTTGGTATATATAAGGCATGTAGCAAATGTTTCAAAAATTTAACAATTAGGATGATAATGTTTGATGTTATCGTAGTAACCTAATATAGTCTTGGGAAATATTTTGGAGTGTATAGGTAAAAATAATTACCAACTACCTTGAAACATGGGTGACTTGAAAACCATAAATTTTCTAGGCCCCAGAATCCTCTAAGAGTTGTTCTGTCAACACTGGCTTCATCCAGAGGCTCTGGATTATCTCCTGCGCCCAGGACTAGGTCATGATCTTCACATCTCACTTGACTGTTGCACAAAAGCACTCATAAAGTTAAATTGGAGAAATCAAGAGACAGTGAATCCAGAAAGAAAGGAAATTTCCATTAGATTTAACAACAATTTGTTTTGGAATAATGGTTATTTCTCCTTCCATGGATGTTTGTGAATTATCTAAATTCAAGATTATGGAAAATTACAAGGCTCTTAATTGCTTGATGACAACACTAGTTGTGCAAATCAAGAAGGCAAGAAACTGCCTGAATTTTTGTTAAAGACAGGTTGCTCATAACCATGATTATCAGTCATCACAAACGTGTTATTTTTGCTTGATATTATTAAGTTTTGGTGATTTTTCCTACATTATTCTGTGTTACATGTTATCCATCCAAAAATGCTGTAAACTTTTAGAAGAAATGCATTAACTTTTCTCTTGTGTCCTTTCATATGACTTGACAGGCTAGATTACAGATTTTAAGGCCCCACCCCAGGCTTTCAGACTCAGAAGCTCTGCTCAGAAATATGCATTTTAAACAAGGCCTTTACATTGCTCTAAAGTAGGAATTCCTCGGGTTTTATATTTCATAACACTGCCACATAGGAATATATAGTTGCTATTAAACTAGGGTGTTATTGGTCAGCTTTCTCATCACTGGAACCAAACATCTGACATATGTGGCTTTAAGAAGGAGAGGTTTGATTTGGCTCCTGGTTTCAGAGGTTTCACTCCGTGGTCTCCAAGCAGAATCCTCATGGCAGAAGGTATGACAGAGCAAAGCTGCTCACGTCAGCGGGTGTGGAGTGAGTAGGGCTGGACTCCTTCTCATCTCCAACATAATACAGCTTCAGGAAAGAGATATAGTCTGCCCATGAACAAAGAATAACTCTATTAGATGAAGGAACCAAATGTAGGAACAAAAATAAAGGTTTATGCAGCTAAAAAATATGACCTGGACCCCATGTAAAAAACAAAGACTAATTTGGCGTGGGCTGCTTTTCTATTATGAAAGTTAACTACCTTGTAAAATGGCATTCTCCCCAGGTTACGTTTTATTTGCTTGTAGGACAATTAAATCCTAATTCTAGCGTCTAGGTTGTGAAAAAGTATAGGAAAATTAACTTGTTCATTATAATTTTTTTAAATTTTTAAGTCATCATACAAAAAAAAGACTTTGGAAAGAGTGAAAAGGGTGGACAACTCTATGAAATTATGAAACGGATGCACAATGTATTGACCCTGACAGAAACAAAATAAAACTGAGTAAAGGAAGGAGCTAGAGAAGCAAGTCTTGGGGAGGGATCATGGACATGAAGCGAATGACCGGATGCTCAGCTGGCGCCCCTACCTAAAGATGGCAACAGTCTCTGACCTCTAGGTCTTATGAACTCTCCATCTTCAGGTCCCCCGGCAATACCAGGAGGCTTGTGAGAGCCCCAAGGCTGGAGCAGAGTGCAGCTGAAGTTGGATAAGAGAGAAGAGAGGAGGTGGGATCCAGGGATGTCCATCAAAAAGCTGCAGGTACTTCCAGAACCACCACTTTCTGCTTAAGAGATGTTTACTCTGGCTTCTACAGCAAGGTGAACAAAGGGCAAATAACATAAATCTGATGTTACCAGAGGTGTTTTGATGACATGCAGACTGTAAATGTTGTTGAGCATGAATATCTTTGAACGGTGGGTAAAATTTGAAGAGCATTAAGATTATGGTGTGGAATGGGTGCTAGAGGACACCACCAGCCTCAGCTACCTACCCTGCCTTCTTGCATCATAGCATGAGTCATATCAGCACTTCCTATGAATGTGGTGAGAGGTGTCCCCACACAGCACTGTATGTTGGAAGATGCTGAGCTGCCAAGCTTCTCACCACTGCGTTAAGAATCCAAGAGGCAAGGAGCAATTTAGGACAATGGCAGTTTCAGTGTTTTAACCTGGCTATTCTGCTTACAGTTTTAATGTGCACTGATTAAGTCAGGCCAGCAGATGGCAGCAATCATCTTGTAAGAATGAAAAATAATTTAGATTTAGTTAAACGCAAAGAGAAAGAAAATACACAATAGAGAAAAATAAAATACAGAGTATGTGCAGAAGCAGACTGCTACAGAATACTTGCTCTTGTTATAGGACTCAGATCACAAATTTCTTACACATCCATTCCTTGGTTCATACATCTTTTTTTTATTTAAAAGGAAAAAGAGAAAAAAAGCAGAAAAAAACAAAACAGTGTAAGGGTACAAGTAATTCAGAACTACAAAAAAAAAAAAAAAAACAGTAAGCTATCACCAGTTAATAGATTACTCGCTATCATCTTAGAAACGGTGTTTCAGGTCACAGGATCGAAGCACACAAAGCGAACATTCAAACATTGTGACTGCAAACAGTTGTGTTCAGTAAACCAATCAAAAATATTAATATGGTCTTCTATGTAACACACCTAAACACCCTTGTTGTTGTATCCTTCAGGGCACTTTTCTTTCCCTCTCTTTATTACAACAAAATTTACACATTTTGGGTTTTATTGCTCCCTTAGATCTTATTACTTTTTTTTGTAAGAGAATAAAATCAAGCATGATAAAACAAAGCTGTCAGTCAAAACCAAGGATAGTCATAGCACATGATGTAAAAACAGAGTACAAGGTTATCAACAATGGTTACCATAATGCCTCTTGCTTCCTTAAGAAGAATTGTCTATCTCTTTAGGTATTATAAAGTTAAACAAAACAGTAGAGAACAAGACCAATAAAACCTAAACTTTGTATATCTTACAGAACCTCAAAAGAGGATAATAGTCAAACCAGAATGGGCATGCATCCTTTTCTAAGCAGCCCTATTCAACTTGTGCAAAAGACCTTGTTTACAGGAGGTGTTAAATTAGTAGCACATGCAGGTTAGGGGACCATAGAAGGAGAGATCGATTTGGGGATGTCTTGGGAGCACAGAAGGTTTTCCTTGATTCTCAACACCCAAACAAGGGTCAGTATACAGGGTACTGAATCCGAGTGCCACCCTGACCTGCTTTCAGTTGCAGTAGTGTTTCTGGTGCTCCCTGCTGCTCTGTATGCATGGAGCATCACAGTCTGGTTCCAGGCTTCAGCATGCCACCCCTGCAGTGCTGCATGTGAGGAGACAGCCTATTAACCTGTGTGTCCTCATCGCTGTTCTCATCTGTGGTTGCTATGGCAACCCTCGAGGCACCTCAGGCTTCTCACTGGCTGATCAGGCTTGGAAAACCATCCTGGAATTGACAGTGCTATATTTGGGGAACATTTAATGAAAGAGAAGCTTGACCTAGTTTTCAGGCTGGGCAGGGAAATGGCAGGGACATGAGGTGTCACTGAATACAAAGGGGTAGCTACCAGCAAGGTGGGAAATCATTAGAGGCCAGAGGGAGGATGAGCAATGACTACATCCTTTTTTATTTCCTCTTATTCAACACACAGCTCCACAGTAAATTAGTGGGCTGGTTCTTCAACATAGCGGTGGGGGTGCTTTAGAAAATACAGAATTTTTATGGTTTAATAAATACATAAATTTAAGGTTATTTCTCTTCTGGAAAAGACAAAAACAAGACCAAATGCACTTCTTACTGAAAAGTGTGAGTAAAACATCACTGACAGTTTAGATCTCAAGTTCACCTGTATTGTTCATACAGACTTCCAGTTTTTAAAGGCTGTTGTGGCAGGCAATTCTCAACTGTCCCCCAGAGACCCCTGCCCCAGTATCCTCCCTCCCCATCAGCACACACTGATGGCCTGGACATACTGATTCGCTTATAATGATCAGAATGCAGCAGAAGTGACAGGATGTCAAAAAGACTGGGTTTTGGGCGTCCCATAAGGACTTGAAGACAGGCAGGAAGTTAAGAATAGGCACAGCTAGTGTGTTGGCTACTTTTCTGACATTCCTGGGACAAAATATCCAACACAAAATTAAGAAGTGAAAGTTTATTGTGGAGCTTTCAGTCCATAATCAGCTGGCCCCAAGGTACAAGTGACATGGCTAGGAACAACTGTTCAAGGTGACAGAAGACAGAAAAGGCAGCAATAACAAAAACAGGGAACAAATCTGTTTTCCTCCCTTATATTAAGCAGGCTACTCGTCCTACAGCAGGTGTAGCACACACCTTGTCTCCATGCCCTCCTCTGCACAGCCACTTAGTTAAACTTCTAAACTTCTCATATTGACAAAATGTATCAACCATTACACCTGGCAAAAAGGAAGGCTGCAAGCAGCCTCAAGAGATAGCCCGGGGTGCACATTCTGCCCTGGTTTGCACCTGGGCACTGCTGAAGCCCCATCTAGAAGCTTCATAACCACTTCCTAATAAACCCAGAGCAAGAGGACTCAGACGAGCCAGCCCAGAACCCTGAGCCATAGAGCCTGTCAGAAAGTAAAAGTGTGTTCTTCAAGCCACTACACCTTGTGGTGGTGTGTTGGGAGGCTGTTAACAGCAATACTACACAGATATGTTCCTTCTCTTGTCTGCATGATTGGAAATGCTGTTATGAATGTGTGCTGCTAATCAACAGCTATTGGTTTGATTCCAAGGCTACCATTCCTCTCCATCCTAAGTTTCTTCATCTATAAAAATGTTTAAGCATCAGATGAATTAATACAGTTACTTCTTAATATCTGTGGCAGATAATATCTCCAATACCAGGTAATATCTCCTTCTAATACCAAAATCTATGGATGCTCAAGTTCTTTTTATAAAATGGCATAATACTTATATATTACACACATACATCCTTCCATACACTTTATCTCTAGATGACTTAATATATTTAATACAATGTAACTGCTAAGAAAACAGTTACACTGTTTAGGGACTAATGACAAGCAAAACTCTTCACATGTTCAGTGCATCTACTTTTGTTTGAAACCATGGATATAGAACCACCCACTGATTCAGAGGTGTGCGTATAATTTCTAAGATCTTAGATCATATCCAGCATATAGAATAGAATGCAAATTATTCAATACAAATTATCTATGTTTCTATGCAACTTTCATCTAAATTTGTAGCAACAATTTATCTTCAATGACTGACTCCATTCTCCCAAAATTAGCAAAAAACTATAGCAATCACAGATAAATTCTAGAACTGTACAGAAGTAACATAAATGGCTTGCAAAGATACTTGATTTCCCACATCTCTATAATTCTGAATCCTGTCTTAAATCTTCAGCTACATCTAAGTTCTACAGCCTATGTCCATGGGAGAAGGACCAAACGTGAGTAGCCAGAAGAGCAAAGCAGCATCGGCCAAAGAGAGATTTTGTGAACAGATCTTTTATTCTATACTAGGGATTGATCCTAGAGCCTTTGCACTGACCTATATTCGCAGACCCATTCCCAAGCTTGTTGAGACAGGATCTCACTGAGTTAAATTGCCCGGGAAGGACTTGAACTTTTCATCGTCCTGTCTCAGCCTCCTAGAATCCTATCATTATAAATACAAGCCACCATGCCAAGCTAAACTACAATTTTTAGGAACATATAAACACAAATACATTTGTGTTGGGTTTGGAGTGAAAGTAAGTTAGCTATGAGGCCACAAAGACAGCCTATTACTGTTCCTGTAGCATGTGGAGCGGTATGCCTTGTGTTCAGTATGCTGCTCACTTTGGAGCCTGTGGTTCATGTGGAAATCACAAGGAAATCAGATGTGTGAGATGAGTTCAGAGAAGGAAAAGCACTTGCACTCAGTTGTCAATGAGACCTTCTCCAGCATGCCAGTGCCATGCAGTTAAAACTGACATCAACACAAGACATCACAGTGGCTGCATCTGCTCAGTCTTGATCTCATTGGTCTCACCATAAGGTGTATCATCACTGAGGAAATTCAGGGATGTAATGAAGGAATTATTTCCTTGCAGCCTGATAAATCCTAAAATATCATGTGTCACATGATGTCTTAGTTACTTTTTACTTGTTGCTGAGACAAAATACCTGTGACTAAAGTTAGGAAAGGAAAAGTTTATTTCTTACAATTTTTGGAGGTTTTTGTCCATACTCAGTTGGCTCCAAGGCAGGATGGCATGGCTGGGCCACAGTTCATGGCAGCTGCAAACAGCAAGGCAGAAGCCATCAAGAGAGCGAGACACACCTTCTTCCTGCCATTATATCACATCCTGGCTCCACCCCTATGTGGGTGTAGCACTGACATCATCAATCCAAGCACTATACAATGAACCAATCACAGATGCATCATGTAAATGCATGAGGCCTGGAGGCCATGGACATAAACCATGACACATGATATTTGGCAATTGTGGGCCACAGATTCGGGTGTTCATCATTGCCACTGGTATTGCTGTACTGCAAACATTTATCAAAGGTAAGTACTATTAGTGTCATTTTTCAGGGAATAAAACTAAAATACAGTGAAGTCATGCCACTTTCCCAGCCACACACGGGTAGTTCAGAAAACAGCTAGGACAAAACTCAACAGTCTGTCAATGGAACCTGCATTCTTATTCCCTAGAGGAGACAGCTTCTCTCTGGGATATTTTTCTGTGGTTGAGTCTCATCACAACTGGAAGCTCATTTCTGCTACATAGTAGAAAATTAATCTCCATCAAGAAATCCTGTGTCGCCCACTTTTTCCTACAAGCACATCTTAGTTTCTGAGGTAACTTCAATATTGCTTTTGGGAGTCTGTCCATGACCATCGGACCGCATGAGCTGTTTCTGCTTTGACCCTATAAATCACATTCAGGCTTGACTTCCCCACAAGAACCCTTGGGTTTGAGAAACTCTAGTCAACTCCACGGAGTAGTGTTGGGAAGACTCTGTGAGACCATCAACTTAAAGGTGACCACTCAGGTTCCCCCTAGGTCTGCCCTCCCCCAGATCTCAAAGGGATAAAGCTCAAGGGGAAACGGCCCTTCTCCAAGGTTTTACTTGAGACAATCCAGCCTCCTACCTAGTTCAAAGATGTTTCTGAAAGCCTTTTCAGAGTGAATAGTTCTTTCTGATGGTCATGGGGACTGTGAAAATACTTTGAAAGCAATGATTTGCTTGAAGAGAAACAAGAAAATGATGGGAGGATGAGAAAATGGAGAACAAGGAAAAGAAAAGGGTGGCTAACAAACCATTAAACATTGTGGTGGGGATGCATGGCGTCACCAGCCCCATCACCATCAACAGGCCCTGCTGTCACTGCCATTTAACCAGTTGCCTTGTCTGTGCTGGCACTGTCATTGGGTTTAAACACATCGTTTCTAATCACATGCTCAGAGAGCAACCATGGGCATCCGAAAGGCAGGACAGTTTCCCAAACAGGAACTTCCAGCTCCCAATAGTTGCCTTCCATCTCACATCACTTATTCAGGTTGCTGCCGGGCCCTGCCGGGCAACCCAGGTGCCGTCCCTTTGTATGTTCAGTATGTCTATCACCTGCACATAGCTCTGATGCATTTCTGCCCAAGAATGGACTCCAAACAAGAGCTATCAGAATTCACTGAAGCAGACGGAGTCCAACACCGTAGGTCTGGTCACGCTGACTGTCAGAATTGTTCCTTTCCCTACAGGCTGGTGGTAACTTAATTTTGCCCCTTCCCCTTGATGGTGTCTCCAACAAACAGGAGTGATTTATAGATGACTCTTCTCAGTCACCCCTCCCAAATATCCAAAACAAAATGATCACAAAGATCCCCAGCTGCTTTTCTGCCTGACCTTTTATCCTATAGTTTTGAAAAAAGAAAAAAGAGAATCTGATAAAGTGTTTTCTGTTTTCTAAATGAGATTATTTATTTAGGCACTGACAGCCATTAATGCATCATCATAAATTAATTTACCAGATTAATCAATCAATTTAGTACAATAATCAGATTAAGCAGCTACAGAAGAGTCTGCTCCAATTTGATTAATTGGATGGCTTGAAAGATGAGATTAGATCAGATTAATCCATCGCTTTTTACATGCATCCACAGAACAGAAAATGAAAACCCTCACGGGGTACCAGAGCTAAGTTTAGTATGTTGGGGGATACAGGGCTCAGCAATTATGCTATTGGACAAGCTGTATCAATTTCTGTATTGTGTACTATGTCTTCTGTAAGAAATCATGATGGCTTTACGGTTTAAAACAACACAAATCTACATTTCTGGAGGTCAGAAGTCCAACATGAGTTTTATGGGGGCTGAACCATAAGGCTTCTGCAGAGGTGTGTTCCTTCTAGCAGTTCCAGGGGGAAAGTCCAGTGCTTGTTTTTTTCCCCAGCTTCTAGAGGCTGCTCTCTCTTAGTTGGTGGCATCATCACTCCATTCTGTTCTGTCATCAGTCATGCCTCTCACTCTAACTCTCTCACCTTCCTCCTCTATGTATGGGGATACTCATCATCATGTGTCAAAGAATTCAAATAAAGCCCCCCATCTCAAGATCCGCAGCTTAAGGTGCTCTGAACAATATCTTTTGCCATGGAAAGGAACACTCAGGTTCTAGGATTAGGTCATAAACCTCTTTATCAGGCCATGATCTGTCATTGATGGATTTCAATGCTGTAAAGGCATTGCCTGTTGTTTTCCTGTGACCTGAATTGACAAGGACACTGACAGGCCTCATCTGACACGCACCTTTGGCTCCTAAAACTCCTCCTAAAACTTCACAGCTCCTAAAACTCTAAAGTTAAGGCAATCCTTCTGAAGTAAAGCTTGGCTTCCAGAAAATAGCTTGTGAGGATCAACATGATACCTCTATTTGAGTTGGTTCATCAAGTTCCCTATGACTAAGAGGTACTTTCATGTTGGAAGAAAGTCTGGTGATAATTTTGAGTTCACAGCTAAGATAGCTCCAGATTTCACAAGAGACAAAAAAAATCAACTTTCAATAACTATTTTTACCCCAGAATGTGTTAGCTAGGGAAAAGGTCTCAAAACTCAGACTCAGCTACCTTGAAGTGTACTTAGGAGGTCCTATGTTTTGAAACTAAAGATTAAAAGCCTGTCAGGGTAAAAGTAAAACCTGATTGGTATATGTTATGTCCTAAGTTGGTAGGCAGTGACATGGTAGTTACAAGTTGTCTGGCTCTTCAAAGTTGTGTGGGCTGCCATGACAAACATATCACAGATTGAGTGGCTTTGAATGATGGAAATTCGTTTTCCTTCCATTCTAGAGATCAGAAATATGAAATTGAGGTGTCAGCAGGGTTGGCCTCTTCTGAGGCCTCTTTCAGGCTCACAGGGGCCATCTTTAGCTTATGTCCTCACTGCTTTCCCCCTGTTTTGCCTGTCCTGGTCTCATCTTGTACTCAGAACGCCAGTCATCTGGGATCTGTACGCACTCTGGTGAACTCATTTTACTGCAGTTTCTACTTTACACACTTTACCTTTAAATATGGCCACACCCTGAGGTCCTGGAATTTAAGGGCTCAACCTATGAATTGTGACAAATAGAATTCCTTCCCTAAGAGGAATGTCTAAGACTTAGCAAAGCAAGAGGAGACAACAGAGGAGAGGTGATTTACCAAAGGAAGGACTCAAGATGGTCTATAACTTTGGCTAAAGAAGAGTTTAAGTTCCCCGTAGTGTAAGAGAAAGCATGATACACACAAAAGCTAGACAGTAAGGAGGCTTCAGGACTGCTTTGAATGATTTATTAGTAAAAGTTTGGTTTCTATACACGTTTCCTACTTTACCTCCTTAGAGACAGAAAACTTGGACAGATAAGAGCTTTGTTCTGAAACCTTACTACCATAATTTCTTCATCTATAAGAAGAGAAGCTATCCTAAATGATTCTAAAATTCTATTATTTAGTGGAATCAGAAACTCAAACCTATTTGTGGTTTAAAACTACAGAGACAAAATCACTTCATTTATTCTTCCCAAGGAAAGATTAAATTTAAATTGTGGCTGCAAAATAGCCAAATACTCAATAAGTATGAATATTAGCAAAAAATAATCAGCAAAATAATCAACTAATATACAATTGACATACTGTTTCTCCTTTATTATTATCAACACCAATCACTTCTTTAAAGCAATTATTGCTAAATTTTATTTTCCAGGTATGCTGGATGGATTAAACAACAGGAATTTGTTTTGCCATAGTTTTAGAACTCAAGGTAGAGACAAGGTTGGTTCTTCCTGAAGACATGGAAAAGGAATCAAGTCCAAGCTTCCCTGTCTCCCTGCTTGTAGCCTGAGTCTGGTCCTCCTATTGCTTTCTCCCTATGTGTCAGGGCATGTACCTGTCCATATTTTAAGAAACACAAGCCATGTTGGGTTAAGGGCCCATCCTAAAAATGATATCCTCAAGGATTCTATATCCATCTGTCACTTTCTTGAGTACTAAATTTTGGGACCTCAACATATGAATTTAGAGAACATAACTCAATCCTTATCATGTCTACCGGTGAGTTAAAAAATCAGTGAGCAATGGGCATATTTCCAGAAGAACTGAAAACATCATATCACAGTGATATATGTGCACCCATGTTTATAGCAGCACAATTTGTAATAGCCAGATCTTGGAAACAACGTAAATGCCCATAAACTGAGAAACAGATTAAAAAGATGTGGTACTTTTATGCAATGGAGTATTACTCAGCTATAAAGAAGAATCACATTGAGATATTTATAAGTAAAAGGATGCAACTTGAGACCATACTCATAAGTGAAATAAATCAAACTCACATGTAAATACCATATTGTCTCTCTAGTTTAAGAAATGGTAAGAGTACATAAGATGCAAAATCCTCAATAAATATGGTGAAAGGGTAAGAATCTGCTCAAAGGGAGAAAAATAATATCTCAGGGAAAAGGAGAAAAAAAGGAATGGAAAAGAAAAAGTATCTAATTTGTATAAACATACTTTAGCTAAGATGATTGTGCTACAAATTCTATCAGTTCTTGGAACAAAACAGTTAACATTCATAGGATTGGAACAATTTTACATGCTTGTGTCTGGTATCTGAGGAATGCTTCTGAAGATTACTATGTAAAATAACAACCTTAGTTATGTGCCTACCACTTTGTTTTGAAGGCCTATGTCAACATTGTTTTGACTCTTTGCTATTGACTTTTATTTATCTTTTTTGTTTCTTGCTTTTTTTACTAAAATGTTTTATTTTGTTTTGCTTTTCCCTCCAATGCAGAAAAGATAGGTGCACATGTAGAGGCTTATACATGCCTAGAACTTCTCCTAAACAATTTGTGAGAATTGATTATATTATGTGTGATGAAATGAACAGCTACTTTGAAGAAAAAGAGACAACAATCCACTGCTGATTTCTTATCATTCTGTGAAATCCAGTAATGATTTAATTCTTTGCTTAGAGTGTATTTAATCTATTTTGTATTATTTAATTTCAACATACATGAAGGTATGGACAGCTATTTTGAAGAGAACAAGAGATATTATGGTAGCCATTTTTGATTTTCCTGTTGTCTGGTTTTGAAGGCTGTCATGCCTCCATTCTTCTGTTTTGATCAGTTTTATACTACTTTGTTTTGTATGAGTTCATTGTATATGAAGACATAGACAACTATTTAGGAGAAACAAGAGACCTTGTGGTAGCCACTATCACTCTCCTGTTGTCTTGCTTCGAAATCTGTGTCACTCACACTGTATTGTTCTGATCTGCTTTGTTCTGTTTTGATGTTTTGTTTTACCCTCTTTTAAAAAATCAGTGAGCAAATTTAATTCTTTACCTCTTCCTTTTTAAAAGGGAGACTTGGGCTTAATTAGATGTATCAATATTTTCTGTAATGATGCTTGCAGTCAATTAGTAAAATGAAAGCATTTTTTAAAACTTTGTAAATCAACTCAAAAAAGATCTCCATTGTGGAATATTACTAAGCTATAAAAAGGATAATCTTGAGGTTTTTATAGGTAAGTGGAAGCAACTTGAGACTATACTCATAAGTGAAATAAATCAGACTGACATTTGTAAATCTCATACTGTCTGCCTAGTGTAAAACTAATACTGAAAGAGTAATAAGATCCAAAATGTACAATAGATATTGTAATAATGAAAGGGAAAGGAAGTGCTCAAAAGGAAGAACTGGGATAGAGGAAAGGAGAAATGGAAGAAAGGAAAAGATTACATGTATGTAAGTATATACATATAACTGTACATATGTGTATGTGTGCAAGATAGATAACTATACTACTAATCTCTGTTAGTTTATCAAAAAGCACAGTTTGTGCTGTCATTGTTTGATTGTTTGATAATTTTCATGCCTAGATCTTGTAACCTGAACAACTACTTCTAAGATAACAATATGCAATATATTAACTAGTGTTGATTTCTTACTTTTTAAAAAAATCTGTATTATTTCTACCCTTTTTCTGTTTTGTTTTTTAAAATAAAAAACCTCCATTATAAAGCAATTTATCTTTCATGGCTGCATAAAAATATCTTTGTCTCAGAACATTCCAGACCCTTCTAATACATCTATGGTGACTGCAACTCATGCATGATTACATGCAGAGGTAATTTTCAGAATGCTCTCAACTTAAGAGATACTTGAAATAAAAAAAGGCCATCAATATCCACATATTCCTCTTCGATGGATAATCCTTGGGGAGTAACTGTGTCTTTACTGGACATGTATGAACATTTTTACTTATCATTATTCCCTAAACAACATAGAATATGCATAGCTTTTATGTTGTGTAAGATATGATGAATAATCTAGAGGTGATTAAAATTATATGGGAGGATGCATGTAGTTTATGTTTGAGTGTACAAAAGATTATGGTCTCCTTGGGAGTGGTAGTTCCTGGAATAATCCCTCATGTGTACTGAGGGAAGGCTGTGTCTATTTTAGATCACTTTTATTGACTCAAGTGGTGGTCAGATCCATTTTTTTTTAAATTTTATTAAAGGAGAAAAAGAAAAAAAAGCAGAAAAAGGGGGCAAGTTATATAGAATTTCAGAAAAGAATAAACAGTAGGAAATCACTAGTTAATGGATTACATATTGTCATCTTAGAAATATTTGTTCAAGTTACAAAATTAAAGCATATAAAGTAGACATTCAAACACTGAGACTGCAAACAGTTCTGTTCAATGATCCAACAAAACTCAGTAATATCATTGTTTATCTTATACACTTAAATATACATACAGTTATATCATTTAGAGCACTTTCTTTTCCTCTCTTTTGTACAATGACAATTACACATTTTGGGTTTTATTACTCCCACAGTTCATATTAATTTTTTTGGAAGAGAGTAAAATCAAATGCGACATAACAGAACAGAGTCGGTCAAATCAAAAGGGTGGACATAATAGATAATGTAAAAACATAATACAAGGTGGTCAACAATGGTTACCATAATGCCTCCCGCTATCTCAAATAGAATTGCCTATATCATCAGTTATAATAAAATTGAACAAAACAGTAAAGAACGAAACCAACAAAACCAAAACATTGGAGACATTACAGGTCTTTCATTTAAGTAAGAGCGGAAAACCGTGGTGCTATCTTCACAGCAAACTTAATTTGGATATGTTTGGAAAATATGATGAGAATTTCCTTAATTCCACGCTAGATTGCATTCTCCAGAGCACATATTTATAACAAAAGTGGATACAGAATCTTGCAGTCAACATTAACTGGGCATACTTTAATTCCTTTTAAATTAGCCTTAAAGAATATAATTTGCTATAAATACTGTCTTAAAATAGTGATATTTTCCGATAAGAATCACAGTGGTCATAGGATTCTCACAATTTAGAAACATCATAGTTTAATATGGATTTTTTTTTCCAATGAGCTCTTAACTTTTATTAGCTCCCCACCCCATGGACATTCTGCTCCTGCCTCATGTCTCAATAGTTTGTTGTTATTGTACTCAGACATCATTTTGTCCTCCACAGTGCTGTTCATGGTGATCTTTTAGATGCTTTGCATCAACTTGTTGCTTCCCAGAGTATCATCCAAATTGAAGTCCTCTCTGACTTCCAGCAGGCAGCAATGGGTGGTAATCTCAGCCCTCCACTTGACCTTGATGTTCAGCCACACCTCCATACTCTTGGGCCCGGTGCTGCCACTCTGCCCAGATCTGTGCCAGTTTTGACTCCAGGTGACTCCATCTTGCATATCATAGTGAGTCACCATGTCCCTCCAGCTGTTCTCCAAACTGGACTTTAGATTTCTCACTGAGTCCAAATCGATATCCAAGAACTGGGCCATGCATCTCCTCAGTCCCATGAATGTCATGTTGACAGCACTGATCTTGGAAGAGTGCAAGGGGACTACAGTGGTGCTTTCTTCTGTCTTCTGGGATGAGTACTTCTTCAGATCCTCTTGGTTCTTTGGAGCCATCTTTTACATTGGGTCCAGTGTCCACCAGGATCTTGCTGAAGTCCTCAGATCTGGCTGCGTTTAACTCCTCCGTTAACTTCAAACTGGCTATCTGCTTTGAACTTCTCTCTTGTGGTCTTCTTCTTGAATGGACACTCACCCTTGAGGCCCTCAATGTCCTCCTCTAGCTGTAGCACAGGGATGATGGTTTCATCAGTGACACTGTGGAGCTTACGATCTTTTTCTCCACAGGCATGGTCAGTACCATCTCATTTCTTGACTTTAAAGCCATTAACAGCAAGTTCAGCACTTTCAGTTGGTTCAATGATACACACATTATCTATACAATTTGTGCAGATCTGAGCCCCCGGCCCCTTAATGGTCTTGAAATAATGTCTCTAGTCTCTGACTTAGGCCCCTTCTCCTTCTTCTTCTTCTTCTTCTTCATCACATATTCCTGAAGTTTTCTCTACAAGTATCAGTCTCCAGGTTCCTAATTGAGTATACATAGGAGCCCAGGTGATCATTCGGGTCTCACATGGTCTTTTCTCTCTCTCTCTCTCTCTCTCTCTTTTTTTTTTTTTTTTTTTTTGGTCTTTTTCGTTTTTATCGGTACCAGAGATCGAACTCATGACTGCCTGCTTGCAAGGCAGGCGCTTATGCCGCTGAGCTAAATCCCCAGCCCCGGTCTCACATGGTCTTATTCTGGTTTTGGATACACCAATTCCCAACAGACCCCTTGCCCTCTGCACTGTCATGTCACTGGTTCCCCGGCCATGCTGCAAGCTGGTGGAGCAGGACACAAAGGATCCTGGAGCCCAAGACTCTGGTGCAGGCCAAGTGACTGGGAGCGCTGATTGAGCTCAGTGGCTGGTGTAGATGTAGAAGGCAGTGGGGCGGGGGATGAAGCTCATGATGCCCTTGGAGGAAAGTGAACAATCAGGACACAGGTTCATGATGCCTTATATAGACCTTTAAAAGATCCACATGCACATAACATTTGGGAATATTCCTTTAACTCTGGTTTGAAGATGTCTATTATTCCAAGTATTTGATACTTGATTTCTTCAGAGTATAATTATTTTACAATCATATTTAGAACAAAAATCTCATTAAACATTATCCAGTTAAGAATTCTCAAAGTAAATCAAATGAAACAAAACTGACTAGATTTTTTTTTAAAAAGCTTCTTGGTACTTGAAGGACATCTTGTGGCCAATTTCATTAAAGCTTTGAAATACAATGAATGGCTACAATGTGTTAGTAATTTACTATATTCAGCGAGTATACAGATAAATAAAACATAAGCTGTGCTTTGAATACTCTATCAGAATGGGAAGCTGGGAAGCTATTTAAAATAGCCAGAGCCCCTTTTATTTATAAACAAGTAATGCAAGTGTCTTATAAAAATATTAAAAGTATATATTTAAAAACTAAGGACATAAAATTTCAATGCTGTTTAATTTGCATTTCTTGAATGACCAGTGATGGTGAACATTTCTTCATGTATTTATTTGCCATTTGTAAATCTTCATCTGATTTTGTAACTTGATCTACTTCTAAGACAACAATATGTAATTTATCAACTAGTGATATTTTGCTGTCATTTTTTTTGAAATTCTGTATTATTTCTACCCTTTTTCTGCTTTGCTTTTTTTCTCTAAATAAAAAAGTATATACAAACAAAGCAGAGGACATAGTTCAGTGGCAAGCACAGGCTCAGCATGCAGGAAATTCTAATTGATTCTCAGCACAACTAAAAGAAGAAAAAGTAAAGATATAAATGAACATCTGTGGGATTTGCCTATTCTTTATACTTCCTACACTCCTTCGTACACTACAGTTTTTCTTCAGAGACCACCACACCATAACTCTTCACTAATCTATTAGGATTAGGATTGCTTTTTGGTTCCAAACTTTGCTGAGTTTTATATTCTATCATGAGGACAAGATCCGAACTAAGTCAAAGTCCTTCCCTTTTAGAACTTAAGTCTTTCCAAATTACAAGAGGATAGACAATAGTTTTCTGCTGGCTGCTTACCAGCCCGAAGCTGCTGGCATCCAGCTGTCATGATGCAGGAACAGCCAAACTAACAACAAACATGCCTGCAGGAAACCAAGGCCAGGAAATGAAGAGCATTTGAGATTTGAATATAAAATTTCAGCACTGGAACCAGTCATACTGCCACATAAGGTGGGTTCTGAAAAAAAAAAAAAAGTAATGGAAAACTATTTTAAAAATATTTATTATGTAAATACATACACACATACATGTACACAAACATATTAACATTTACAGAAATACATAATAAAGTATATTCAAATATAGTTCTAGGATATAATTTTTCTGATAAAAAATACGGTGTCAAATCTTCCACATGAATAAATGAGTTATTTGTAAGGGTCACAGTTTTCCAGTGTTCTAGAGGCATCAAAATTGACACATCACTGTCATTTATGGGACACTTTGGACATTTAACCTGTTGGCAAATAGTAGCTACCATAATCTTACAATTTTCATGCTGTCCTCAAAACCTGCCCTATTATTTTCTTAAAACTGAGATTTTTTATGTTGAGTTTTAGTTATCAAATTATGAGATTAAATAAAAATATTCATATTAATTTTTTGCCTATGGAAAATATAGGTGCCAGGGCCTACTAATGTTCAAGTTTCAGATAACAAGAACTCTGGAATTAAAACAACCACTGTGGGAAAACAAATACTCAGATTCATGAATGTCTGGCCTGTGGTACCAGGGTTGGCCACTGGAGACTTGGTTGAATGCGACAATTTGTTTATATTCCTTCTTGTCTATATACTCACAGATAAACAATGAAAAGACCCTCAACATTATTGTTGACTGGAGAAATAAAAATTTAACCATAATGAGACGTCTGTCACTATTATAAGATAGCCTACTAACAGTTAAAATTGAGTAGACTTAACCTATCAAGTGTTAGTGAGAACCTAGAAGAACCCTCGTAATTGGTTGAGGAAAGTGTAAAGTGGTGCAACATGCTCAGAGGATTAACTGTTTCCTCAAAGTGAAAATACTCCCATTAGATGCCTAGAAATTAACCCAATAAATAAAAAACATTATAGCACAAAGACTTACACATGAATGTTTATTACAGGTTCTTTTTCATGGTAGCCCCAACTGAAAACAATTCAGATGTCTTTATATATTAGCTTATAATACATTCATATACTTAATAATATGACTCAGTACTAAAAAGAACAAACAATTGATTCACATACATCAGGGGAAAATTTCAAGACCATTACTCTAGAGAAATATCTCATCATAAAACAAGTCACATTCTATGATTTCCCTTACACAAAATCTGTAAAATGAAAATCAATCTGTAATAACAAAAAGCAGATCTGTGGGTATCTGAGACTGGAGAGACCTAGACTAAAATGTTTCATACCTTTTGTATCTTGACTGTGGTTGAATTTTTATAGGTGTATGTATTGGTCAAAAGTCATTGAGCTATCATATAACAAGCAAAAATCACATATGGCTTAAAAGTCATTTTAGGACTATATAAAATTTGAAAGTAAACGCATGGAAAGACATATTCTAAGAAAACATCAGCCTGAAGAAAACAAATCTCAGTGCCAACTTTAGAGTAGGAAGCACTATTAAGATAAAAAGAAATATTTCCTATTGATAGGAGAGTCAATATTTCAGGAAAGCAAAATTGCAAATGCATATGTACCTAATACCATAATCTTAAAATATTTAAATCAGATATAACTTAAAATTGAAATATTTAAATTTGTCATCATTATTGAGGATTTTTATCATATTTACCTCAGTAACTGATGCAGCAAGCAGGTAAAAAGTGAGTAGAGCTATAAACTTTAGAACAATGTGATGAAACAATGTGATCTGACAGTGATGGGACACTACACCAGAAAAAGAAAGTATTTCCAAGTATACACTAAATAGTTAACAAATTGATCATTTAGTGCACAATAGGATAGGTTCTGTGTATTTCAATAAGTTAAAATTTTAGACAGTATGTTCTCTGAATACAATAAATGAAATTAGAGTTATATTATGATAAAGATCATTGTAAAATCTCTAAATATTTAAAACTAGATAATATATTCTTTGGCCATAGAGCAAAGAAGTAACACTAGAATTTAAAAACTAACCAAAACACTTAAATATATTTATATTTGAATTCATTAAATTACGATGAAATAATTAGTATAATGGAAATACATCATTAACACGCTTGGCCCAGGTAACATGCCACTTAAAGAACTTAAAATACATATGTTATTAAAGAAGAAAGACTGAAAATCAATCATTTCCAGATTTTAGTCTTAAAATACTGAAACAAAACAAGATCAAACCAAATAATGTAGACTGGAAAGTTATTAAGGAAAAGAGCAAAACTTAGGGTTATCAAAGATACACCATTAACAAATCAAAATTTAACAAATCAAAAACTTGACTCTTTGGAAAGACTAACAAAACTGAAAAATTCCTGGAAAAATAGTTTTAAAATGAAATAAAAGTTATTAACATTATGAATGGAAAAAGGTATCAGTAAAGTTCTAAGTATATTAAGAAGTAAGAGTGGAGGTCTCATAAAAGATATACTGACAGATTGTAACCAAAGTGTGAACTTGGACATTTTTTAAAAAACAGGACATTTATAAAAAACTGGAAATTTGAGCAGGAAGTATTGGATAATTAAAGTATTGTTGCTCTATTTTAAGTGTGATAGTGATGATGCACTCAAGTGAAAAAAGCAATGTAGCTTTTGAAACACATACCAAAATAATGTTGCACGAAATTTTATGATTTCTGGGATTTATTTCTATATCAAAAGTGAGTAGAGGAAGTGGCAGAATTTCTCTTATGTTGCTGCATCCTCTTTTGGGGGTGGGTAACTGGTGTATGGTATTCACTAAAACACAACACTACATTTGGGATGCTCAAGATCCTCCATAGTATGAAGCTTTTAAAAGAGTGTCTAAACAATTTTGTGCTTAGAAATTTAAATATTCAGACAAAACAGGAAATTCCTATAAAAATACTGTTAATAAAGCCCACCAAAAGAAACTGAAAATATATTTTATTATACATGTTAAACAATACAATGTCTCTGGTTTGAAAAAATATAAACACTTATAATGCACACATCTTCACTGGAAAATTCTCCAAGCATTTACAGTTAAAAGATAAAGACATGAACAAAGCAGAAAAACATAGTCCATAAAAAGGAAAAAATACCTGTTTAAAAGAAAAAGTAACAAGTACATTCTAAGAAAAACAAGACTTTGGAATTACCATTTAAAAACTTTTAAGATGGTTATTATAAATATGGTCAAGAACATTAAGAAAATTAAAGAACAGATGGCAATTCTCAGCCAAGATAAACTATGAAGAGAACCAAATGAAAACTCTAGAACTAAAAACCACAACATCTGAAGTAAAAAAAAAAGATCTCAGAATGAGCTCAATGGTCAACTACATACATTGGAGGAAAAATGTTTTTTAGGACAATGTTTTTTAAGACAGATGAGTAGAAATTATCCATTCTGTGGGACAGAGGGGGTAGGGGGGAAAGATGAGGTACAGGAATAAGAGAGATCGACAGCAAAAAGCATTAAAGAAATAATGACTAAAACTTCCCCAAGATGATGAAAATCAATTTGCAGAACCAAAAAGTACAGAAAATCCCAAAGAGGAAAAAAATATACAAAATGACAACAAGCCTAAAAAGTACTCAGGAAAAAACATATAAAGGGAAACAAGTATCCCAATGACTGCTGACATGGAGAGACAATGGAGACACTCATACAATGAATGGTCCTTAGCCAGAAAAACCTGTCTGAAACTGAGCCTTCAAATACAAGGCTGAAATAAAGGCATTTTCAAATAAAAATCTGAAAGAATGTAAGGGCAGTTGTCTTAGTTACTTTTCCCTCATTGCTGAGACAAAATACCCAATGCCCAAAATTAAGGAAAGAAAGGTTTACTTAGCTCACAGTTTGTGGAGGTTTCAGTCCATAACCAGCTGCCTTCAAGGCAGGGTGGCATGGAAGAGGGACAACAATTCATGGTGGTGGAAGAGGGCAAAAGCAACAAGAGCAAAAAGACTCTTTTCCTCCCCTATATTATAAGTAGGCTACCTGCCCTCAGGTTTGTGTAGCACCCACCCACACCATCAGCACAGGCTCAGGATGAGTACAAAGCAAAGACACCAGCCCCTGAATCACTTGCTGAATCACTTAAACTTCTAAACTTCTCAAGTTGACTCAATATATCAACCATTACAATCCACCCCTTGTCAACTCGGCAACCAGACACATTTCTTTAAATCATCTTCCAGATACAAAGATACGTTTATTCTTATCATTTCACAACTTCAACATTATAACACAGGTTCAACAATCCTTAAGAACCAATGTTAAGTCTATCAACATTATATTACATTAGAACCATCATATTCCATCCTCGGCCCCTCAAAAGACTCAGACACTTCCTCTTATGCAAAAGGCATTTAGTCCATCTGCACAACTTGCTAAAGTCCTAACAGTTTAATCATTGCTGAAAAGTCCAATTCTCAAATCTCCTCTGAAATGAAAGGCAAACTCTTAGTTGCAAACCCTTGTATAAATGAAAAGTTAAACACTTCCAATATTCAGTGACACAAGATAAACATTTCTATTCTAAAAGTTACAAACAGAGAAATACAAAGAACTGAGAATAAAGCAAGTCAAATATTCAGTGGGACAAACATCAAGTTCTGTAGTTCCATTTGCAGCATCTAAGGCAATCTGTGATGAACTATGAGATCCAAAGGATTGTGTGCTCTGCCCTACAGCATTCCTAGTGGTTATAGGTCCCATGGCTTCTTTCTTGGGCCCACTCTACTCCCTCGTTACATGTTTTTTCAGCTGATTCATGTCCCTGGCTTCTACAAAACTCAGGGGTCTCCCCTATACCTCTGGCTTCACCTGCACAGCTGCAAACACTGTCCTCTAAGGACAAACTGCTTGGCCTCCTAGCCCTTCTGAAACTGAGGTGAAAGTCTTCTTAACCCCACAGTTCTTGATTTCGGCATGCACCTAAAACCACCACAACATGGATGTTGCCAAAGTCTGCTGCCAGCTGCAGCAATAGCCAGACTTTACTCTCTCTTGGCTATAGAGGTGAAGTGTCTGGATTACCGGGCACTTATAATGAAATTCTAAAGAACAAATGGTCTATGCTGCTGCCATTCTAGAACATGGTGGTCTATGGCTTTTACTTAAAGCCTTTCACTTTTGCAGTTTTGAGGCTGCAAAAGGGGAAGACTTGCTGTTTCTTGTGATTTCCTAAGGTCATATTTTCTATTCTCTCATTCCTTCTCAGTAATCAAGAATTCTTCAGCTCTTTGTAGTCCACAGCTTCCAGGAGCTTCTTTTCTGGTCAAACTCACAATGTTTTAAATCATCCTGCTTGGCTCTTTGTTCTTTATTCTCAACATAGACCTGGCTAAAAGCCCCCAACAATAGCCATGACACAGCCTCAACATTCAGTTGCCTTGAAATTTCTTTGGCCAGATTAATTAATTTGCCACCCTTAATCTCAGCCTCAGCAAAAGTCTCTGAACAAAAACAAAATGCAGACAAACTTTTTGGCAAATAGTAACACATCTTCTGACCTCCACCAACCAACACAGTTTTTCTTTCCAGCAAAAATATCTGGAGCCTAGTCCTTACCAGCAGGATTTCTATCAGCCTTTTGGTCTTCTGAGCTCTGACCAGGATCTCCCATACAGAACAGTCTAAGGTGCTCTGACTCTACTTTGGATACATCTCCAAACTTCCCAAACTCTTCTCACAAGTCATTTCCAAAGCTCTTGAACCACATGGTCAGGGATAGTCATCAAAATGACCCCTCTTCTCTGGTACTAAATTTTCCTTGGCTGCTTTTTTCTCATTGCTGAGAGAAAATAACCAGCACCCTAAATTAAAGAAGGAAAGGTTTATTTAGTTCACAGTTTGTAGAGATTTCAGTTGTAACCAGCTGGCTCCAAGAAGGGTGGCATGACACAGGGACAATATTTCAAGGAGGCAGAAGACATAAAAAGGAACAAGAGCAGATGACATGCACCTTGGATGGATGTAGCACTCACACTACCTTTATGCTGTCCTCTTGCACAGGCTCGGGATGTTCACAAAGTGAGGACCTTGAACCCTTGCTGAATCACGTAAACGTCTAAACTTCTGAAGTTGACACAAGGTATCAACCATTATAATAGCGGACTAGTACCATATCTATTCATGCTAAAGGGACAATATACAAAATGGGAATTTGCATGTACAAAAAATATCTAGATGAATATGAACAAGAATTTTTCCTCTCTTATTTTATAAATAAACATTTAAAGTAAACAAAATAAATTTACATTGTAATTTTACCCAATATGTAAAAATAAATGTCAACAAAAACACAAAGGAAAATGAGGAACAAATAAAATTATAGTTTTAAAATTTTATTTAAAGAAAGACTAAACAAAACAGAAAATGGGTAGAAATAATACATACATTCAAAGAAAAAATAAACAGTAAGAAATCAATAGTTGGTGTTTACATACTGTCCTCTTACAAACAGTTGTTCAAGGTACAAAAGTGGAACATATAAAGTGGGAATTCAAACAGCGAGACTGCAAACAGTTCTGTTCAACTATCCAACAAAAACTTAGTAATATGGTTATCAATCCTATATACTTACACATACATGCAGTTATCCATATCTTCATTTATGTTGAGATTAAACAAACTAAAGCAAGCTAAAATCATTCTGAACAAAGAATAATAGTATTGCTGGATTTCACATCATGACACTATGGAATCAGCACTGGGTACTGTAGTGTCTTTTTTAAAAAATTTATTTAAAGAAAGACTAAACAAAACAGAAAATGGGTAGAAATAATACATAGAAAAATATAAACAGTAAGAGATCACTAGTTGATGATTACACATTGTCCTCTTACAAATAGTTATTCAAGATACTAAAGTGGAGCATATAAAGTGGGGATTCAAACAGTGAGACTGCAACCAGGTCTGGTCAACTATCCAATGAAAACTTAGAAATATGGTTATCAATCCTATACATTTATACATACATGCAGTTATCCATATCTTCAATTATGTTGAGATTGAACAAACCCAACCAGGCTAATATCACTCTGAACAAAAAATAATCCTATTGCTAGGTTTCACATTATGACACTCTAGGATCAGCACTGCATACTTTAGCGTCCCTTTCTCCTCAAAGTATCTGTTCATTTCATCATGCATCATAAGGTCAGTTCTCACAAGCTGTTTATACGTTCTACACATGCATGAGTCTTAACATGTGTTTCTATCCTATCTATATTAGAGGGAGAAACAAAAGAAAGCAAGACAAAACAAAACATATTCCTATAAACACATGAAACAAAAAAGACATATAAGATGGTTGTACAAGAAGTTCTACCATGGTTCCTGTGTTGTCTCTTGTCATCTTCAATAGAATTGGCTATATCATCAGACATAGTATAATTGAATATATCAGTACACAACCATATTAATAAAAACACACCTTTGTATATAGTATAAAACTTCAAAAAACAGGCAGTAATCAAACCAGAGAGTGTGAGTCTTGTCATCTTCAGTGCAGTTGCCTATACTCTCAGACTTGATACTATCAATCATATCAGTTTTGAATAAAATCTTGTCAATACCAAATAGCAATCAAACAAATCAGATTTAACTAAGATCAGTCATGATAAAACAGTATAAGTCATACAGGGTTTCAAATTAAGTTAATAGAAAATTAAAGATGATTACTGTGCTATATCCTGATGTTTTGGGGATAGTTGTCTGTGCTCTCAAATCTAATGCAAGTAGACAAAGTGGGACAGAATAAAATATATCTAAGTGGTGCAAGTAATGTGGGTTTCAAATCCTGATACACTATTAACAATATCTTCTGCCATCTTTTTTAAGCCTCTCCCTCCCCTTTCACTTCCCCAGGGTACATTGTGCATTTTTGGGTCTGACCAAGACCCTTGGTTTTAAATTGGAGGTAACCTGCTATTTACCTAAGTGGTTCCAAACCTTCTCTCTCCTGGTCTTGATCTCTAATTGTATTCCTTTAGCTATTAAAACCTGTCTTTCCAACCTATCCACAAATACTGATCTAGTTGCCCCTATTACTCTCTGGTTCTTTGGCACATAGAGCATTGTTTTCTCATATTTGATTTTCAGTCCATGTGCTCTTTTTCATGTTAATTATATTTCCTATATATGGTAGCTCAGTGAAGCCCACCTCCTGATCTACTCTATGTGTGGTTCTTTTTTTTAACTTAGTGTATCAAGGCCATCTATATTAGAGATTGTAACTAACCTTCTCTGCCTCATTTCTGTTATGGTATTATTTTGCCATCAGTTGTCTGCTTGTCTTCTTCATTCTGTTTTCTGCTCCATTAATTGAGGCCTCCCTGCCACTGTTCCTGGAATCCTAGTATTTTTTTCTCTCTCTAGAATGCCCTGCAATATTCTCTGTAGAGTTGGATTGGTGGTTGCGAATTTCCCAAGTTCCTCCTCATCTTGGAAGCCTCTTGTTTCTCCATTAATTTCTAAAGACAGCTTTGCATGGTATATAAATCTGGGATGCAGATTATTTTCTTTCAGGACTTGGAATATTTTGCTCCAAGCTCTTCTTGACTTGATGGTTTGTGTCAAGGAGTCTGCTGTTATTCTGATCAGCCTTCCTTTATAGGTGATCTGTTTCTTGTCTCTAACAGCTTTTATATTTTTTCTTATATTGAATTTCTGGGATCTTGATTATTATATGTCTGGGTGTAGCTCTGTTTTGGATGTAGGTGGCTGGAGTTCTGTATGCCTCATATATCTGAATATCACTTCCTTTTACTATGTTTGTGAAGTTTTCCTTAATTATTTCTGTGAATAACCTTTGTAGTTCCTTTGTTTGTACCCCTGCTTCTTCATTCACATTCTTTATTCTCAAGTTATAGATTCTCTTGTCATCTTCTAGCCTTTGTATTATTACTGCTTGTTTCCTTGTTATTTTTTAAAAGTTTTCCCTTTCATAATCTCACATTGCAAACCTGTCCTCCAGTTTGGATAGTCTATCCTTGTTTCAAGCAGTTTTGACATCTTTCCATAGAGTTTTTAATTTCCTGGTAATCTCTTTGAATCTGCTTCATGTATTCAATATTTTCTTTATATTCTTCTTCAAATGGTTCTCTCCTTTGAGTTCCTCCATTTATCCATCTGTGTCTTCTTGAGGGGTGCTTAGCATCTCTTTTATTAATCTTCTTATATCTTATTTTACTTGGCTAAATATCCCACCTTTGAACTCACCTATGAGGTCCCGAAGATATCTCTTTATGTCCACTGATACTGTGTCTGATATTGCATGTTTGCTATCCTCATTCTCCTTTGTATTTACCTGTCCTGGGTCAATTTTTTCAGGGTTGGGACCTGGGAACTTTTTCATGTTACTTCCTCTTCCTATCTTTTTTGTTTCTTTCAGGAGGCCCCAGTTTCTTTCTTTGTTGGTTACAATTCTTCTGAAGCACACTGGCTAGGTGATCCTTCTCATTGCAGTGTGCTAGTGAGTTGCAAACAGGGGCAGCGTATGCTGGCCCCTCTCCTCCAGATCAGTCAACCTGCTAAGGCCTTCATTGTATCAGTGTGCACCACTGCCATAGGGAATTGATTCTGGATAATCTATTGGGTCTCAGCCAGGTTGCGTGACCCAGACCAAGTTCACTCCACCAATCCAGTTCAGAAGGGAACAACTGATGAAGTCGCTGCTGCTCCTTGTTCTTTCCAGTCCTGCCCAGTCCCAGGATGTCATCTGTTAGAGCCCCCTTTTCTGTGGAATGGTTTTATTCCCGTCACTCACCACAGGTCAATGCAGGTTCCCTGCTAGTTTAGCTCTCCAGTTCAGCTTGCTGACCCCTGACCTCAGTGTGACTGCATTTCCAGTAAGTCAAAGCTGTGGAATATCTGACAGCTTGGTAACTTGCCGCTGCATGAGTTTGGGTGCTGCAGCAGCAACACTGAACCTTTAGCTGTTCCAATAATAGCACCAGGACTGTATGTTTGATTAGTTCTTCTCACCTTAGTTTCTTTTTGGGATGAGAGAATTCATCTCCCTCTGTTCAGGACTCCTCATGCTGTATTATGTTGAATTCTAACTTGATTATCTCAGGGAGCCTCTGTAGCCAGCTGTTATCTATCTGCCATCTTTGCTCGAATTCCCAAAATTATGGTTTCTTACATTTCAGGTGATGTCATGCATTTTTAACTTTAGTTAAACTGAAATAAAAATACATATGTTAATCCCTACAGCAACAATTATATATACAATAGAGAAGAATAATTCTGGGTTTTCTGTAGCACACTGATTAAAACTACCTATATTTGTCAAAACAAAAAGAAAAGGACCATGAGTTACAAGATTGACCCTCAGTTTGCCTCTACTGGCATCTTTAACAGGTGGGGCTTACTGGGAGCTTTCAAGTCAGTAGGGGTGTGCCTCTGAGGAGATAGGGGCCCAGCCCCTTCCTTTTTATCACTTTTTCTTCCCAGCTACCAAAAGGAAAGTGGTTTTGCTCTACCACACATTCCCAGCATGAAGTGCTGCAAACTACTGGCACAAATGTAACAAGGCCAACTGATAATAGACTAGAGCCTTAAAAATGTAAGCCAAAGTAAACCTTTCTTCTTTTCAAATTTACTATTTCAGGTGTTTTGTTATAGTAATGGAAAACTGACTAATGTATTCCATTTCATTCTATTCTCTTTTTCTTCCCATTCCTCCTTCTTCTTTTTACCCATCTTTCCTTTTTTCCCTCTGTTTATTTTATGTTATCTCAATTCTTGGCATTATGGTAATTTCATGCCAAAAACACATAGTAAAAGGACTAGAGGTTGGGATTCCTGAGAGACATAATGCTGGAACAGTTTCTGGTCTGGAAGTTCTAAGGATCGTCAGTAGACTGGGTTTGAAAGTGTGTGCTGTACTCTCACTGTTCTCTAACCTTGTGCTCCTTGACACTAACTAGTAAGGAACATGATTTTTACACCATCACTCACATAAAAATAAAGGTTAGAAAAATAGGAAGCTAGCTACAGACCAGGCAAAGGTAAATCTGGAATAATTGAAGTTTTCAATTACATCTTTTTTTTTTTCTTTTTTGGCAGAGCTAACAGTAAAAGCCAGGGCTCATACAGTCTAGGCAAGGACTCTATATCTGAGCAACATAGCCAACTCATGTCTCAGATTCTTTATCTAAAGAGAGAAAATAATAACTTTACTGATTTCATCTTTTAACCATGAATGAGTAAAACACTTAGAACCATACTAAAAACACAATGTACTATCAGTTTGTGTTAGAAATAATAGCACTAATGATTACTATTTTAATAATCATAAGCAAACATAAGGTTTAAAGAGAGCTAAGATTAGTAAGAAACTAATGGAATAACTTGCAACCATTGATCTTGAACTTTTGTCTTAAAATCTTTTTGGCCTAGAGCTAGTATATTTTATATAGATAAAAAAAGCCTGCTAACCATTGTTAAATTAAAACTAACAGCATCTATTCAGGTACTTTCCATGACTCATTGCATAGTTCTTTGGGTTGGGGTTTAAGAAAGAATAGGGAGATATGTGTATTAAATATTTGTGACCAATATCATGCAGATATTAGTGCATAAATTCAGGATTGTCACCTGGAAAGTAATGCACTTATAGACTCATATATTATAAAAATAAGAGAGTCTTCCCAAAAACTAAACCCAAAAAAGAGCTTTGCTCAGAAGATATTTAAAGTAGATCAGAGCAATGTCTAGCTTGCTTCATTTTCTCTCATGATTTTACTTTAGAATGTCTAAAATAGTAAAGACTCTACAATCCTGCTTCCAGATAATATGCAATTTTCTGAAAATGTAAAGGGCTTTTCATCCTAGAATAACATGCTACACTTGGAAGAAGACATAACTAACTTTGCCAGAAGGGAGAATTATAGCAAATGAAGAAATCATGGCTTTGTACTGGAAGTGGCCTTATATATAGTTTATTTTCAGAATAAGGAGAAAAGTACACTTAAATATGCTGAGAATGTTACACTGTATTTTGTTATTAACTGTGGCTACCTGTAAAGTTTCTTAAATAACATTTCTATCATTATAAGAAATTTCTGTAAGATGCAGTAGTTTTGGAATAGAAAAGAGAACAAGCTTGAATTGTTATCATCACATATAGAACCATATGCAAAAGTCATAACTAATATTCCAGGCAGCTACAATATATTATTTCTGAAAATTTCTTTCATTGCTTACAGCTTTTATGTCTGATTTTCAGAAATCACACATTATGTTTGCATAAAACATCCTGCTTTTTTTCCTGAATCCTGAGGGCTCCACTTAATTGTCCTCAGCTCTGCAACTATTTCTCTTGCTTAAGTCCAATAGACAGTTCTCAGTCCTGAGGCACATTATGTGTGTAAAGATTGTGACACTATGAGTCACGTCCTTCAAAAAACATTTCTTGTTTTGAAATTTAAGAGGCACATTCTTTTGGTTTACTTTCCTAGGGCTCTGCATACTCAGATTCCCATCTGATTTCTCTTTCTCATACAAGTCATAGGATTTTGGGTAATGAAGATTCTGTCATCTACTCATTGCTTGCATACACCATCAAGCTGAGGGCTGCACTTCCATCAGAGGAAACTAATGTTCTAATCTTTCTCTGTTTATACTGATGTAGTCTAGTAACTTCACCAATAAAGACATTTTACTTTTTATGTTTAGTCACTTTTATTTGCAGGGTGTTCTATTTCTTTTTATCTTTTGTTGCCGTGTTCAAGAAATTATTGCCAAATCTAATGTTATGAAGGTTTTCCTCTGTTTTCTGTTACAAGCTTTATAATTTCACTCTTACATTTCAGACTTTGATGTATTTTGTGTTAAATTACATGTGTAATATAAAAATAAAGATACAATTTCATCATTTGGCCTGTAAATATCTACTTTGACCAGCACCAATTATGAGGATAATCTCCTGATTTTTCACAAAAATCAAATAATTCAATGTTGAACAACTGTGTTGTTATAAATTAAGACATAAATTGTATTCACCAAGGAAATGATTAAGGAAATATCTTAAAAGTGGCAAAAATTATTAAAATGCAATTAATACACTAAAAATATGTATTTAATTCCAAAAAGGCAGCAATGTAACAGTAAAGGAAAAACTGTACAGCACATGCTGAAAATAAATAGCAAACTAGATAGAAATCCCATCATATGACTAAATTATATATACTGCAGTGAAGTAAACACCTGAATCAAAAAAGAGATAAACAGAACAAATATTTTTTTAAAAATCCAACTGTACACTACCTATAAAGAGACAGTCTAAGTTCAAAGAAACAAATGTCTCAAAAATAAAACAATAGAAAAGGAAATAAAGTAAAAAAGACACAGATGATTATACTAATATTAGAAAAGTCAAATTATATACTAGTGACACTGAGAACATTTTTAATGACAACAAGGGTGATACATCAGGGAGATATAATATTTATAAACAGGCACGTACCATGTAACAGAGGTTCAAAGTACATGAAGCAGAAACTGACAGAATTGAAGGGAAAAGAGACAACCAGAAAGTAACAGAGACTGTAATACTCTATTTCAATAATAGATAGAATGACTATACAAAAGAGCAACAGGAAAATTCAACATTATAAGCCAACCGTACATAACATACTTATGGTTTAGTGCACAAAATAATAGAATATATATATACATCCTAAAGTTCACATGGAATATTTTCTTAGAAAGACCACATGTTAAGCTATAAGAAATCCTCACCATATTCATATGAAATGAAGTAAAGTATGTTCTCAGATCAAATTGGAAAATAGAGATCAATGGCAAATAGAACTTTAGAAAAGTCAAAATATATGAACATTAACTGAAACATTAATACATAGTCACTGAGTCAAAGAAGAAACATACAGAAAATTAGAAAATCATTTCAGGTGAGAGGAAACAGTAATCCTACATACCAAAATACATGGGGAAAAGCTATAACAATGCTTAAGGGGAAATCTAAGGCTATAAACACTTAAATGAAGAAAAATTTCAAGTTAATAATCTACAATTTCAACTTAAGAAACCACAAAGGAAATTAAATTTAAGGTAAATCAGCAGAGAAAAAGAAATAATTAAGATTGACGTATACATATATGAGATCAAGAGCAGAAAAGTAATAGAGAAAATTGACAAAACCAAATCTTGAGTCTTAGAGAAAAATCAACAAAATTGAAAAAATGAGCCGGGCGTGGTGGCTCATGCCTGTAATCCCAGCACTCGGGAGGCTGAGGTGGGAGGATTATTGTGAGTTGGAGACCAGCCTGGGCTGTAAAGTGAGCTCAAGGCCAGCCTGAACTACATAGTGAGTCCCCGTCTCAAAAAAAGACAAAAAAAAGAAAGAAGAAAGAAAGAAAGAAAGAAAGAAAGAAAGAAAGAAAGAAAGAAAGTATCATTAGAAAAAAAGACTGATGAGACTCAAATTACAAAAACCAAGAATAAAAGGGGTGACCACTACTGATATCATAAAAATAGAAATAATTTTAAGGCAACACTATGAACAACAATTCTGCAATATATGAGCTAGTCTAGATGAAAAACCACCAAAAATAATGCAAGAAGAAACAGTGCATTTGAATAGCCATATGAAAACTAAAGTGACCAAGTTGTTAATCAAAAAGTTTTGCAGAAGAAATCAATTGTAAATTCTACCAAACATTTAAGAATAATTTAACACTAATCCTTTACCAAGGTCTCAAAAATACAGAAGAGTAAGGAATACAGTATTAACATGTATTCACCAAACAAAGACCTCATAAGAAAACAAACTTTTAGGATATGAAAAGAAAATTTAAGAATATGGACACAAATTTCCTTAACAAAATACTAGCAAACCAAATCCATCAATAAATTATAACATATATATATATATATATATATATATGAATAATATTCACCATAAAAAGGAAGGAGGTAGTGATAAATGCTGCAATATGGACAAATGTACACAGCGTTATAACAGGTGAAAGGATGTAGAGACTAAATGCCACATACTGTACAGCTCCTTTCATATGCAATATCCAGAATAAGTAAATCAAAAGAAACAGAAGGCAGATGTGGGTTGCCAATACCTAGAAAAATACAGAAGTGTTTATGAGTATGGGGTTTTATTTTGGGGTAATTAAACTCTTATGGAACTAGATACAACTTGTGATTCTGCTTGAGAATATGTTAAATATCAATGAATTGTTCACTTTAAAAAGCTTAACTACTTTTTAATAAAAAAGTAATAGCTAACTATCTTTGTGTTATGTGAGTTCTGACAAAGGCTTTACACATATATTCAATGACCATTTAACTTATTGGTACAAAGTCAATTCACAGGAAATAATAACTTTTTCCAATAAATGGTAATGTGAAAACTGAAAATTCATTAGTTGACCCATTTACCCAATACCATATTTAAAAATTTAGCTAAACTAGCTCATAGAACTAAATTTAAGGTCCAAATCTATACAGTCTAAGAAGAAAATAAAAGGGTAAATTTTGACTTTGAGTTAGTTGGTAGTTTCTTAGATATGACATAAAAAGGACAAACAATAAAAGAAAAAACAGCAAAAGGTAAATTTCAAGAGTCTCACTATGCAGTTCAGGCTGGCCTTGAGCTCACTTTGTAGCTCAGGCTGGTCTCAAAACTCATGATGATTCTCCTGCTTCATCCTCTCAAAATAAAAAAATCTTTGTTTCAAAAATTTCCACCAAGAAAATCACAAGAATTTTTTCATCCACAGAATGGATGAAAATATTTTCAGAATACTTAAAATATTTCAGAATATATTAAAAATCTTTTACAACATAACAAATAAAAAACTAAGTAATAAAAGTTTAAATTGACAATAGATTTGAATATACATATCTGCAAAGAAGATATACCTATGGCCAAAAAACATCTGAAAAATGTTCCACAATGTTAGTCATTAGAAAATGACAAGAAGATACCAATTCACACCCACAAGGATGGTGACTTTTTAAATTCTTTTTTATTTTAAAGAGAATACAACAAAATAAAACAAAACAGAATAGAACAAAGCAAGTCAGAACAAAACAATGCAAGCAACACAGGACTTCACAACAAGACAACAGGACATCAATAGTGGCTACATAATGTCTTGTTTTCTTTGAAATAGTTGACTATACCTTCACACACAGTAATAACAACAAAATAGTACAAAACCAACTAAAACAATGAAAGCATTACAGGACTTCAAACCAGATAACAGGAAATTAACAATGGCTACTATAATAGCTCATTTTTCTCCAAAAAGTTGTCCATATCATCACACATAAAATCAAATAAAATGCAAAACTATAGAACCAATAAAAACAAAAGAATAAAAGCATGATAGGACTTCAAAACAAGATGATAGGAAATCAGTAATGGCTACCATAATGTCTCATTTTCTTCAAAATAGCTATTTTTACCATCACACATAATAAAATCAAGCAAAACAAAACAGAATAAAACCAATTAAACAAAGGAATGAAAACATTGTAAGATTTCAAAACAAGACAATAGGAAACTAACCATGACTACTATAATACATCCCATTATGTTCAAAATAGCTGCCCATACCATAAAGCACAGTAAAATCTAACAGAACAAGACAGAACAAAGCTAAACCTAACAAAATTGTGAAAATAATAGACAAATCATCAAAACAATCCATCAAGATAAGACAGAAATTAACAGTAGTTACTACCGTTCCCTCCAAGGCATTTTCTCCCCATGACTCTATAAATAGCCTTTTAATTTCATTTGAGTTCATCCTTGCTTCTTCATTGATACCCACCACTATTAAATTATTGCTCTTTGTGTCATCTTGTACCTGTTGAATTGTTATTTCCTGATTCCTTGTTATTTTTAAGAGATCTTTCCCTACGTGACCACTAGCTGCAAACCTATATTCAACGTTTGAAAGTCCATCTTCTCTTTTAAGTGGTTTTGTCAGCTTCTGATTGATTTTTAATTTCCTGGATATCTCTGTGAATCTGTCTCATGCAATGTAATTGTTTTCTATATTGTTCATTCAAGGTTTCCAATATTTTTCTATGCTCCTTTTTTTGTCTGTCTTCTTTAGATATGAGGAGCTATTCTTTCATGATGTTGTGATTTCTTCTTTTACCTAAGGCATTATTTCTGATTTGATTGCTTTTATAATATCATGAAATTGTTTCTTTACTTCACTTGCTATCCTCTCAGAGACTTCAGGTGTGTGACTTCCATTTCCTTCCATCACTGTATCTGCCAGACTTGTGTAGGACCAATTTCTGAGATTGCTTATTGTCCTTTATCTCGACATCCTCCTGAGTTCTTCTCAACAAGCTGGTTGTGGGGTACCAGGCACTTCCCATGTTAGCTGCCCCTAGGCAGTGTAGGGAAATAGGACAGGTACCTGGGTTCCTCTGATCCCAGGTGTGGGATGTACTTCTCTAGACCTGTGCAGCTACACGGGGCCTTCCCCCAATGATCAGGGGTACACGGAGGTGGGGCTGCTTCTCTCAGCCTGCATTCCTACACTAGGACTTCTGCGATGATAGCAGGCACACAGGGGTGTGTTTGTCTGATTCTCCTGGATGGCTGCCTCAAGGAAGCAAGGGCCTCCATTGGGGCCTGTAAGTGCATGGGGCTTACCTGGCTGCCTGTCCCTGTTCCTGCTGGTTGCCTGCAGGACTGAGCCTTCTGGTGTCGGCACCCAGCAGGTGGAGGCCAGTTGCTGGCTCTCTCTGCCCAGGCTGGCTGCCTGAAGGAAAAAGCCTTCCAGTGATGGTGCCCAGCAGGTGGAGGTGGATCTGCTAGCTCTCTCTGCCTGTGCTGGCTGCCCACACAAAGGAACATTTTGGTGGTGGTGGCAAGCAAGTAGAGGTAGATCTGTCTGGCTGTCTCTGCTAGTGCTAGCTACCCACAGTGGAAGGAGCCTTTCGGTGGTGGGGGCTGGCAGGCGGAGGCAGATCTGCTGGCTCTCTTCTGCCCCAAGGATAGTGACTTTTAAAGAGGAGTAGGAAATTTAGGAGCAGATGAGAGGGTTAGGAGGAGGGGAGGGGTGCTAGGAAAATATCCAGTGTTAACAAAGATGTATAGAATTCAGAAACCTCTATGCGCTGCTCATGGAAATGGAAAATGGTGCTGCTATTGGGGAAAGTAGTTTGGTAGTTTTCCATAAATGTAAACCATAAGTTACTATCTGACTCAGCAGTCCTGTTCCTAGGAACATACGCAAAACACTGAATACAAATGACTACATTGAAACTTGTAAATATATGTTCATAGAAATATTATTTAAAATAGTCAAAAAGTATAAACATTCAAATGTTCATCAACTAATGAACAGATAAATATAAAATGTGACATTCACACAAACAGACAAAAATCATAAAATTGAAGGAAATGTTGATACATGCTATAACATACATAAACCTGGAAGATATAATTGCAAGTGAAAGTAAGTAGGCATAAAAATTGTAAAATCACATTTATGTCCAGAACAGGCTAACCTAGAGACATGGAAGGTAAATTAGTGATTTCTGGGTCTTAGGGCCAAAGCAGAATTGGCAGTGATTAGTCAGTCGAGGCCTTCATTTTGGAATAATAAAATATCCTGATATTAACAGTGGTGATGACTGCATTTGATTACACTTCCGTAGGCAAGCAAGAAGTGAAATGTAGAATGACTTGATTTGGAGAGATCTACAAAGTTTGTAGTATTGGTCACCTTTCCTCTTGCAGGGGCAAAATATCAAAATATCAAACAAATCAAAGGTGGAAAACAAATTTATTTTAGCTCACAGATTCAGAGGGTTCAGACCATGGCTGACTGCCTCTAAAACAAACAGCATGTAGAAGGAAGGTTGCTCAACCCGTGGCGTGAAGTAGGAAGAGAGCAGTGGAAACAGCCCAAGAGAAAGGGGCCAGGGGCTGGATAGCGTTTCCTAGGTTCAACCACTAATGAGGTTGTTGCTCTCAGAATCCACACCTTTCCAGGAACCTCTTAATCTAAACAAGTTGGCAACAATTGATACATCAGTATTTACTTTAGTATCATTATAGAATATCATATGGCAATATTCATAAAATATAATATTTCATAAAATATAGAATTCATAAAATATGGAAATATTCATAAAATATGGAAATATTCATAAAAACAAGTATATAGTGGGTTGATATGTACATGTGAAATTCTCTGAGTCAGCAAAGAGGCTCACAAGAACCAGTATAATGAATATACCTAGCACCCAAATCTTGATTTGTAGTATTGTTCTCCAACATAATGTACAAAAACCATTGATTCTAAAACTGGTAGAGGAAACATACAACATAATAAACATGCAGCAACAAGAATGTGTCTGTCAAAAGAATAACATAATGATGAGGAAATCTCAAGGGGAAACAGGTGTCAACTGAAAGAGCTCTCAATGAACAAAAATTGAACAGTTTGAACAAATATATGATGTAGTATTAGGTTATAACTGAAAATAGAAAATAAATATTCACAAGTCTATATTAATATAAATGGTAACATAGATTTATAAATGAGAGGAAATAGACAACATTTCTCAAGCATTTATTTTATGTTGTTATTCCATTCTCAAGTATGTGGAGGATAATTTCCTCCTCTTTTTGTGTGGGTTGTAACATGGTGACTTTCTCAGCAAAGGAGGGAGAAAGAGCATCTTTACAATGGAAAAACCTGGCAAACTGTGCCTTAGGCAAGTGGTAAAGATTAACATAAATCAAGTTCATAGAATAGCAATTTACCTCCATAGCCTTTCATTTCAAAATTCTCCACCTGATTAATCATAAAAATAATACCAAATAAACTTAAATAGAAGAACCTTATACAAAAAACTTGGTCATTAAATATTCCTCCAAACTATCAAGGTTATCAAAAACAAGGAAAGTGGAAAAATTGTCATAATATAGAGTCATAGGAAACATGATGATTAAATGTAATGTCATATGCTGGATGGGATCGTGGACAAGAAAAAGAACGTTATGTAAAGATAATAGAAATCTGAGTTAGCAATGGATTTCAGATAAAAATAATGTGCCCATATTGATTCATTAATTATAACAAATGTTCCACAGTAATGTGATATATTAATAACAGGAGGAACTACATGTGGAGGACATGGGAACTATGTACTATCTTCACAGTTTTTTTATAAATCTAAAACATTTCTAAAGTTAAAAGTCTATTTAAAAAATAGAATATGGCATTATGCCATACCTTTTGCCAGACTGGCTGATTTTCCACACAACTGATTTTATTGAAATATTAAATGGTAGGAAGACTCCACTACAGCATTCATAGCCTCCTTGGAGTTTATAAAAGACAAATTTGTAATATGAAGCTAACTCTTCACAACACCTGAAATACGGTTTTTAACAAAAGATGAAAATGAATAAATCATATATTGAGATGGCAGTTTGGATAATTACAAGACTACATCATCTCAAAAACATCACTCTAAAATATACTTAGATCATGTATAATGGATTGTGAGCCTTATTTTGACAAAAAAATGGTGAAAATCAGGTCATATGAGATGCCACCTTTTTACCTTCCCTAACACTGATTTCCATCCACTGATAGTTGGAACTTTGTTACTTCATACTATTTTTAAGTACATATGGTAGAAATGTCATTGTTCTGCTATATCAAAAGTAGGAGAAAATTTTGAGTGGTAAGACATTTTGAATATATGTCTATGCACCAGAGACAGATTTGTTTAGTTTGTGTGTTTATGAATGTCATTAGTTTTACAGGCTATTTAAAGCTGGTTAATCTTTTTTAAATTTTTATTTTAAAAAAAAGATTAAGATAAAAGAAGACATAACAAAACAGGTGAGAACAGAACAATTTAAGCAACATAGTGTTTCACCATAAGACAACCCGAAATAACAGTAGCTACCATAGTGTCTCTTTCCTTGAAATATTTGAGTATACCTTCATACACTGTAGTATCAAACATAACAAAACAGTTCAAGAGAATGAAACCATAACAAAACCATTCAAGAGAATGAAAGTATTACAGGGTATTCAGAACCAACTAACAGAAAACTAACAATGGTTACTATATTATCTCCTTGCCCATAAAAAGTTTTGTTGATAGTATCACATATAATAAAATCCAATAAGACACAACATGATAAAACCGATAGAGACAGAAGAACAAAAGCTTGGTAGGACTTCAAAACAAAATGATATTAAATCAGCACTAGCTATTATAATGTCTTGTTTTCTTCAAAATAGCTGTTCATACCATCACAAATAATAAAATCAAACAAACCAGAATAAAACCATTCCAACCAGTGAATGAAAACATTATAAGGCTTTAAAGCAATGAAATGGGGAATCACGTTTACCATAAAATCTTATTTACTCTTACCATTTCTTACACTAGGGAGACTATTCGGTATTTATATATAAGAGTTTGATTTATTTCACTTATGAGTATAATCTCAAGCTTCATCCATTTATTTATACATATCTCAATGTGATCATTCTTTATAGCTGAGTAGTACCCCATTGTATAAAAATACCATAACTTTTTTATCGATTCCTCAATTGATGGACACTTAGGTTGTTTCCATTACAAATTGTACTGCTATAAACATGGGTGCACATATATCACTGTGGTATGAAGTTTTCAGTTCTTCTGGGCATATGCCTAGAAGTGGAATAGCTGGATCAAATGGGACTTCCAATCCCGGCTTTTTGAGACATCTCCAGACTGACCTTTACAATGATTGCACCGGTCTACACTCCCATCAACAGTGCAGGAGACTTCCCTTTTTCCCCACAACCTCTCCAGCATTTGTTGTTGGTAGTTTTCTTGATCCTGGCCATTCTTTTAGGAGTGAGATGGCATCTCAGTGTGGTTTTAATTTGCATTTCTCTAATGACTAATGATGATGAACATTTTTTCATGTATTTATTTGCCATTTGTATTTCTTCATCTGAGAACTGTGTATTCATCTCAGATGCCCATTTTTGGATTGGATCTTTGAATTTTGGGATCTGACTTTTTAAAATTCTTTATATATGTTTTAGACAGAAGTCCTTTGTCTGAGGGACAGTTCACTAAGATTTTTTTTTCCCCAAAACTGGTTAATCTTTAAGTTAAATTCAGATATTACTTTTATCCTGTCCATTTATCTTCAGGAACTTACACCTTTTTCTCTCTCTATGTAAATGCTAATAAATTTGGCACTGCTAAAAATGTATGATAATTTAATTATTTTTCATCATTATACTAAATAATTTTTCAAAGTTTGTCCATTATAAAAGGCTCCATATTATGCATGTTTAGTTTCTTCCCTCCTCTTTCCATGCATACATGATAAGTGCATATTACGTTGTCTTACAGAATATCCTTCATCATAGAGATTTGGTTTTTCAGTTAATAGTGATTCAAAATTAAGGCAATAATGCTAACATCACATTGACAAAGACGTAATGATAATCAAATGTTCTTATTGTATGAATGATCAAAAAATCATAAAAGTGATTCAATTTCAAATCATTCCTGCTTTTTCAGCTCTCACTGGCTTTATGTTTCAGAAACATTAAAAATGAGCATTTTTTTAAAAAGACACTAGGTTCTTTCTATATAAATTTGATCTTTAACTTCCTGAATATACAAATGTTACATATGCTTCCATGATATATCTATCAGTATCAGAAATTTGTTGACTTGATTTCCTATTAATATTTTAATGAATTCAATGTCTTTCTATTTATTTACTTATTGGTACTGGAGATTGAATTTACAACCTTGTGCTTGCCAGGCAGGTGCTTCTGCCACTGAGCTAAATCCTCAGCCCTTCAATTTCTTTTTTAACTGTGAGACCTTATTCAGTCTCATAGTTTAAGGGCAATCTTCCAACTTAAATTGTAGTTGAAGTAACTGTAATTCAATTTTAATGTCAAAATGCCATCCGGAGCCCAGATAAATAGGATACATTATTCTAATGAACAGCTAGTACTAGAAACTTCAAAGATAAGTGTTTTGGGACAGGATATCTGAGTTTTTGCGTTTTTGAATATGTATTTATTTTCAAAAAAAATGCCAAATATATCCTTCTGTAGTACAATTCTTAGTAATTTAGGTACTTTTAGGCCCCAAAGTTATTTATGGAAATTAGGTTGTCATGGGAACTAGGGAAATATCTGAAGAATTATTGTGAAATTTTCTGGCTCATTATAATCACTGACTGAGGTCCATCAAAACCAATGTTCGTCCTCAACACATTGTTTGATTTAGGGACTGAATGATTCACACCAAACTGAAGACCTGAGGGTAATGATGCATGCTTAACTCTGAAGACAAACTGGGTTCTTAGTTCAAAGATAGTCTGTAGAAGTGGCTGACAAATCAACAAGGCTGTTAGTGAAGTTTAAATTATAAAGTCTGCACTGAGAGGTGTGGTTAAATATGGACCAATCCCAATTAATCAGTGAATAAGCTAGATTTCCCCTGGAATTTCTTTCACTCTTCCTGGCAGTAGCTATTTAATGAATCTATAGAAAGAACTTGAAAAGAGTCCTAACTACTTAGCACTTCAGGATGGAAAGTTCTATGTGTACACTGTCAGAGCTGAAGAAATTTCGGCAAAGGTCTTAATCCCATTCCAGTTGCTCTAACTCACTCCGTGGTCTAGATAATTAATAGAGAATGAGTTTATATAGCTCATGGTTCTGGAGGCTTGGAAGTCCAAGAGGATGATGCCAACATCTACTCAGCATTTGATGCCAGCCTTCTTCCTTCTTAATCACACAGTGATACAAAGAGACCTTGCTTTTGTAACTAATTCACCTGCTGCTCCATGAATTCATTCATCTATTAATGGATTACTCCATTCCTCAGGGCAGAGTGCTCATGACCTAATCATCTCCCAAAGGCTCCACCCCCAAAATGTCATTCACATATGAGTTTGAATATCAAGTTCCCAACATGTGAGTTTAGGGTATGCATAGAAACCACGAAGGCACGACTGACCTTAGACACAACCCAGAACCCAAGAGAAGGTGTCTTGTCGCCCACACCTCACTCACTGCCGGTGCCGCCTTTGCTTGCTGCTGCCAAATTCTGAAGTTTCTGAAAATTTTATAGGCTTCAGAAGGAAACAATGAAACTAAAACAAGCAGAAATAACTTAGACAAAATAAGCTAAAACCTTTCTTCTTATTTTGAGAAACTGATTCCACTGATTTAAAAACGCATTAAGGAAAAATACTCATTTTCTTTTTGAAAATAAAAATTAGAAACTTATTTCTGGAATGTTGGAAAGGGCTATTACTGTGAAGTAATTAGTTTAATCAATTTGCATGGCTTCCAGTGCCTAAAGGAAACCAAAGTATGCCAAGGGCATAAGCAAGTTGATGGGGAGGAGGATGGGATACAGTTTTGAATTCTGGGTAGAATCAAATTACAAATGACAATTGGGACTCAAAACAGTAGGGAGAAGGGTTTCAAAGTTAAAGCAGGAAAATCCAAAATACCAAATATTCTAATTTAGGCTTATCTTGTACTCAAGAAATAGTGATAAAATCTCTTCCCTTCCCCACTTTTCCTCCCTCTCCTTTCTTTCTCTCATTGTTTTCACTTCAGCATTTATTCTTTGGCATCAATTCAGCCAAAACTTAGGAGGGACGGTGACTAAAACTTTGGTGAAAAAATGTGCTTGAGTTTCAAGTAATCAATGTTTAAGTGAACAAAGGGTCACATATTTTTTTTTTTTTTTTTGTACCGGGGATTGAACTCATGCCCTGGTGCTTGCCAGGTAGGCACTTATGCCACTGAGCTAAACCCAGGGCCACATTTTATGAGTAAACTGGGACCCCAGTGGGATAGCCTGCACATTTCTCTCACAAGAAACTCCTTTACAAATCCTTGTTTTCTCTTGCCTTTGTATTTATTTTACTCCCAGTGTCTAATGGTGCCAAAGCCATTCAGCTGTTCTATGCTGTTTGCTCTCTTGCCTGGCATTTTGCAATTAGAGATGACCAGATGGGAGAGGTAATAAGGAGCAATCTCTGTAGTTCATTGAACCTGTGTCTGAGGGTGGAGAAAGAAGCCACTGGGGGCAGGAGACATAATATTCAAGTTTTAGATGCAAATGCAAAGGATAATGCAAAGAACCTAAGGGGACAACTACTTCTTTCTCAAGCCCAGAATCAAATGTTTCTGTAAACGAGCAGCTCATAAATGGTCTACTCTTACAAAATTGTCATTTAAATTGTCAATGCAAGAAAAATATTAGTGATCTTGATATTTGATTTTTTCTCAATTTGCAGTGTCTTAATTTTCTTATTTAAGTGCATTATATTTAATTAATTAAATTAAATCAAAGTTAATGGCAATAAAGAGAAAAATCTACAAAACAGTTGATGGAAGATCTTAAATTTAGAAAAAAAGTGAGGCACAGTGGTACATGTCTGTAGCCACAGCTACTCAGAAGGCTGAGGCAGGAGGATTACAGGTTTGAAGTCAGCCTGATTGATATTAAAAACCCTTTCTTAAAAGAAAAAAATAAGGAGGAAAAAGATAAAGGGGCCTGGGAATGTATCTTAGTGGGGCTTGCCAAGTATATAAGAGGCCCTGGTTTTGATGTCTTGTGCAAAAAGGGAAAAAGAAAAATAAAAAAATTGCTGAATGGTTAGTCAGGTTCTCTGGAATGAGCAGACTCCAGGGTTTGTCTTCTTAAATAAGATGAGTAGATGCATAATATAAGGTTGTAATTCTGTTAGTGCATCATACTTTTTAACTAGAATACTTTAAAACATAATTCCTCTTAAGTTTAAGGTAATCTTAATATGTCTAAGCAAGAGGCTAAATATGAGTCCATAGATAAATATTTATCTTCCAAGCAACCAAATGATGATATTAATCAAATGTTTATTGAAATAAGTTATTGAGCTCCCATGTTTGTGCATTATGCTGTCATCAGAATGATTTTATATGTCTAGAAAATTATATAAATCATATAATATGTATAATAAGGGATTAAAAATTGGATCACATAATTATAGAGACTGAAGAGTTTCCAGATAGCTAGACCTCAAAGAGCTGATGGTATACTTCTGACTTCACTGGCCTGAAAAGAAAAGATCTTAGACTAGCAGATTAAACAAGACAGTGCTGAGCTTTACAGGCCAGCAGGAGGTAATTAAAGAAGAGGGATCCTTCTGCCAAATGATCTTGAGAAGTAGCAGAGAAAATTAAGAGTTGGCTTTATAATGTGGAAGTCCTTGTGACCTGAATAGGAGTGAACTGTTGGCAAGACCAAGTGCAAACAATACGTACTCAAAAGAGCATGGCAAGTGAGTGCATTAGTCAGCTTTGCATTACTCCAAAGAAACATCTGAGATGACAAAGCTACACAGAGAAAAGGTCTATTTAGCTCACAACTTAGGATACTTACAAGTACAGTGTTCATATTGTCTCAGTGTTGTTAAAAGGACAGCAGAGGGTGGTGCATCATGGTGGGAGCATGTATAGGAACAAATAAATCCCAAGCCAGAGACAGAGAGAGAGGATGAAAGGATTATTTGGCCCCCTGATCCAGTCTGAGATGCTTTCCCAGTGACCTGAGGACTTCCTTCTGGGCTCCACTACCTCCCAATAGCACCACTCGGTGTACCAAGCCTTCAATCATGAACCTCCCCAAGCCAATATTCAAACCACAGCAGTGAGGAAGTATTAAGCGTGAACAGAAATAAATATATCAGAAAATTTTGCTATAAAAGAAAACAAAGATAGTACATGAATTTAAAAGGGAAGTGAGAAAACAGAAGGTTAAGTTTAATTTCTTAATAGGAGCATCGTCACCAAGAAGGTAAGAGATGAGACTTAATGTACAGTAGAAAGAATTGTCGTTATAGAATACTGGTTAGTTTACCCATTGTCACAGCAGGGAAGGCAGAGCTATGCCTACAACTGCAACAGACTGATATGTTTAAAGGCAAGAAGTGGAAGTTCTTTTCTAACCACTTCCATCCTCTCAAGAAAATAAATGATCACAGCTGAGTGGAGAGGGGAAGGAGAAAACTTAGCAGAGGCTTCAGAGAACGATGTGACCAGCATCAAGAGACAATTACACGACTGCTTGGAGTTTGGGTTCACAAATTCATACAGCTAGGGATGACTGTACTTCTTTCTAACCATATCCAACTGACTGAATATAACACTGGATTAGGCAGAGAAGGCAGCTGAATCCACATCTCCACATGTATTCTCTGTTTTGCCAAGTGTAGGGTGAAGGGGAAGAGAAAGATTTTGTGATATATGCAAGGAGTTACAGACCAGGGCCATGGAATTCACGTCGAGTAAGAAGACAAATGAGCACTCAAAGGAGATAAAAACAGGGGAAGAGAAAAAGGTAAATACATTGGAAATCATCTACTGAATTCCACAAATTTCACGGGGTAAGTAGGGAGTACCAAAACTGCATCTTTCTTCAGGATGAGAGTATAACAGAAAACAATTTTCCCTCAATCTCCATCCACTTCCTCCTTTTCTCTATTCCTTTCTCTTTTAAAACTTTCACACATGCAAAAAGTGCTCTTGGAATAGATCACTGACTGATGAAAAGGCATGAATACTATGAGCAGATTGCCTATGGTAAAAATACCTAAATGGCTACTATTTCAGCTAAAGTGTAAATAAAGGTTAATTTAGTTATCTTTCAAAATAAAAAATTATTTTAATGCGAAGTTACAAACTGTGCAGATTCAAACAAATTACACTGCAGTGATGCTGGATCCAGTGGTTGCTGTGATTTCTAGTAAACAGAAGTTTCACTGGTGCAGAAAGAGCCTCATGAAGTCAAGAGCAGATGACCAAATTGCTGAGGTTCATTTCCATCATCCCATGCAAGCACAGACTGAGTCATAGATAAGTCACAAGTTGGAAACTTACAAAGGCAAATTAACTATTTAAGGTCAGCAGGACATCACTGCACACATAGCCAAAGTAATTCTAAATGTGCTAAAAATTGTGAGTCACTGACATTATGCATTCTAAGCCAAAATAAATTTGTCACAACATCTAGTAAGGCCAGCATCCTGGTAAATCAGCAGCACCTAGGAAAATTTTTTTAGTAGAACAGAACAAAGTGATCATCTGGAGTTCCCTAGATATGGCCCAATTTTATAACGCGGCAAGAAACAGTTTAGCGATGCTCATAAAAATAAGCTGCAAATCTGATGAAGGACTTTGGTAATTTTTCTTTTTATATCTTGTAACTCATCTGTTTTTCTTCGCTACATCCCCTGGGTTGGAGGAAACACATTAGACACATTTACAGAAGGAAACTGATACATTCTGTATACTTGAAAGTATAACTTGCATTGTGGCATCTTATGTACTCTGTATATGTTATAAAATCTCTCACTTAGATTTCATGTTCTGAAATCAAACCTCTGTCGGACTTTCAAAGTCTTGATTCTCTGGATCCAAAACTCTTTACCTCTCTGTTCTTTTCTTCCATACGAAAAAAGAAGGAAACTGAGATGTTCCCCCTCAATAGGTCAGACACTTTTCATAAATGACTGATATGTAGCAAGAATATTTTATATGCTTTGACAGGAGAGGGATCTGAGTTTATGACCTTGTCCAACTGACATATTTAGTAAGTTGCAGAACCAGGATTCAAATGAAGGCTCAGGGACATGACAAATTAAAACCTTCTTGTTTCTCTGACCAGACCAAACAATACAACCTGCTACACTTTCAAAGTTCTTGCCCTTCTGACTCCTCATTTATAGTTTCAACAATTCCAAATGTTATGTGGCCATTAAAATCATCAAATCCCACATCCTTAGGAAATCCCCGGGCTCCCTCCTACTGTAGTGATAACTCCCTTCTTTAAGCATCCTGTGGCTGTGAAGAATCTCAAATAAAAGCAAGGGCTTTAGGGTTAGGGAGACACACTGAGGCAAAGCTCAGCCATATCCTTGCTGGGTGATCTTGCTCTAACTGAAAATCTCAGTTTCATTCAGATAGAAAAAAACAACACACTGTTACTGTGTGTTAAGGTTACTGTGCAGACTGGATTCAACAATCAATCTAAAGGATTTAGCACAATGCTTGGAAAATGATATTCTGTACTGTGTTTTTTCACTGCCAGCTGCACAGATTAAATTATCTTTTTTTTGAATAGTTCATCTACAATGTTCTGGAGATATCTCTTATCTTTTATTTAACCTGTAACTTGTTCTTGTCTAATTTAAGAGCCTTCAAAGCTTAAAGAGCCATCCTTTGTATTCTCTGCATAAAACACAAGTTCTCCAACAATATTTGTTGACTTGATTTTATTTCATAATATGTTCTTTTTAAATAGCAACAGAAAGAACAATTTAAAACGTGCAATGAATTTTGGTAATATGCTTCCTTTCTGATGACCCATAGCTCTTTGTCTTGGCTTTATTTTTCTTCCAGAGTTCATATTCTTGAGACAGCACTTGAGGGCAGCATTGAGTCAGCCTGCACATGACTGCTGTGAACGAAAAAGAAATACGAAATCCAAAGGTAGCATCGACAGATAGGAAGTGAATAATTCGCCACATATGTCACTAGCTTTAAAATGACTGTGCACTTTGATACAAAAATATATTTAAAAGATACACACTCCTCTGCATGTCTCATGGGCACTTTTGAGAGTAAATGGCTTGCTTTGTCCTTAATCATGGGTGGCAAAATACACTGTCATCCATTTAATCACTCTCACAGCAAAACAGAGCAAATGTACATGGCACATTAAAAAGCAAGATAAATTTATGTACAAATCAAGATACATTTATGATGAAAAAAGGCATCTCTTCTTGCTCCAGTGATTACTTCTAGTTGTTAAAATCAGTTAAATCAGTTCAGTGAATTTGAATAAAAACACTCCATTAAATTTTTGCTCTGGAATACTATAGAGGAGTTAAGATAACAACTTGATAGCTGCGGTGTATTTCACCAAGCAGGTTCCTAAAACATCCTATGCCCAGCACAGGTTCTACAAGATCTTCTAGACCATAAAGGTATCACTACACATACATGCTTAGATGTTCTATGGATGCTTGGAAACTTTGCTTCTGAATCCTGCCATGATCTTTACAGTTAAAACTAAAATATTAATTATATGATAAAACAAAGTAGATTCAGGCATTTTCAAAAATAATTTTTTATGGTACAAAGAAAGTTCGTGAAAGAATATCTTTGTTCAGCAACTTGTCTCTGTCTCTAACTTTCAACAAAACCAAGCATATATTTTTATGCCAGTGAGGTTCTGATGAAAATCAGACAGAAAAGTACAACAGGATATGTTAGTTATTCCATAAGCTCATACCTAATTTCTGTTGTACTTATCTTGATTTACTACAGAGTATTTTTCATGTATTCATTCAATGGACATTCACTACATACCCAATATGTATCCAATAGTGGGAAAATAAAGATGAAAAACATATGACTTATATTTGACAGAAGTTAACAATCTAGGGAGAAAGGAACTTACACAGATACAAAATATAATTATGATCATAATGATTTCCTTTAGATTTGGAACCTATTAATTTTTCATCATTAAACTATCTTATACTTCAAGTATAATATCAGAGAGCAGAAATATTATTTTACAGGTGAAGAAAGTAAGGTCTGTGTGTGGCCAGGGACACGTGACCAACTACCACAAAGCCACCAAAATAACTAGTTGGTACATTTCTACTACACTTGCTATCACTGTCGAATCCAAGATTGTTGCAATGACACACACTATCTCTTGCATTTCCTTATACTTACTACTTCTCAGTAAAAATCTTTGATAGATAATTGCTAATTGACCTTACTTTATTTCATGCAGTCATTTGTCCAGACAGAAATTTCACCATTCCTATGCCTTCTATAAGCCAGTTACTTCTAAGTTGTTTAGAAGATTTTTCTCAGTTCACCTGTGCCTAGAAACTGACTGAGGACAGGTAGTGGGCATTTGGGCACTAATGTATCTGAATTCAACTCTGCATCTCCTCACTTACTGTATTCCACTCAATACCATCTTCCTATCTACATTTTAGAAAGTCTGCATGTAAGGCCATTTCACAAAAAGGCCTTTGGGTAGTTTGTACTGCTGTGCATCTAGCGACCTGCTGGTAAATATTTGACAACAGAGTCTAGGAGAGAGAAAAATAAAGCAAATTTTTATGGAATAAATATTTTCACCACAGGCAATTTCAAACTGCATTGTGAACTCAGTGTGGAGAAAATGTACAGAGTCCAGCCCCCTAGTCAGTGTAAGCCAGTTCCAGCAGACTGTCATACATCTCTAGAAGTAAACTTGGCAGTGATTGGTGCTGGGTCCCACACCCGGACAGTCTTGCCATTATTTACCCATAATAGACAGTGTCAGAATTGGCTTGTAAATTTCCTAAGTACAACCAGCACTGGGACTAATCATATGACAAATTTTGAACTTGATAGGAATATAGGGATAAAATGTTCAGTTATTAAGTTATTACAATAATGAGAAAAGAGAAAAGAAGAAAACAACTATACTCACCTGATAATTATTATTTCAACACACACACCTCAGGTCATCTTTGTTGAACTTAATTGAGAAACCACTGGATGGAATTATGGATAGAGGCTTGGCTACTGCTAATCAGGTCAGACTACAGTGCTGGAATTCAGGAGTAGAACAATATGTAGGAGGGGGCATGGAAGGACTTGAGTGATAAGAAGCCTGACCAGCATTTATTTGTACATTTCCTTAGTCAGTCAGTTACTCAGTCAGTCACTCAGTGGCTGATCCCTCCAAAATTCCAAAGTAAAAATCGAAAATCCTAATTGCCAGTATTAGGAGGTGGACCTTGGAGAGGTTGGGTCATAAGAGCAAAGTCCACACAAGTGGGATCAGTGTCCTCATAAAGAGAGAAAAGTTTGTTCTTTCACCTCCACAGGGAGACACAGCTATCAGCAAACCAGAAAGTAGGTCCTTACAACCAAATTGGCAGCACCTTGATCTTGACTTTCCAGCCTCCAGAACTTGGAATTGTGACAGGAAGAGATCACCAGGAAAGATAAGGAACGTAACATCCAAGGGAGATGCCACGCTCCCTCATCACAACACATTCTCACAGGAACTTGCATTGTGCTGGAAGAACTAACTACATGAACCTCTTCTGGGCATAGTAACCCGTGACCTAAGTGCTTTATACTAGGCTGCACTTCTGAAAAGTTCTACCACCACCACACAGAAAACCAAATTTCAAGCACATGAACCTCTGAGGACACACCCTCAATTCCCTGAGGGGAATGTCCTCACTCAGGTCAATCAGACCAGAAAGAGCCATTCTCTTTACCTTGGAACATGTAGTTTATATAACTATTAAGGATTTACAGTTATGAGGGCTTATACTATCATAAATATAGTCATGGACATTCATATTAGTGTAAAATACTGTAATATGTATGCTGTATCATCTAAACTCAAGTAGCGTAATTGAAATGAAAAAGGCAGGTCTGTATAGAGATGTCATTTAAAGTTACATTTTTATAAAGCTGTATGAAAAGCAGCCATGTGAGTCTTACCACACCTCTGAACATAGTACATATAGGAGTCATTCATATTAGAAGGTGATGAGCTTGCTGAAAGGCTGATACCAGACAAGCTTGGGATCATCAGACTTTCTCCATATTAAAGCACAGCTGTGTGGACAGAACAAGATTACAGCCCCAGGCAGATTCCGGCACACAAACAGACCATGCTGAAGAAGCCACAACATAGGCAGAGTCACGACTTAAATGAAGGGGTTTTTGCTTTGTTTTGTTTTTTCTGGTTCTGAATAAATACCTAAGTCTAAACCTGATGTTTGGGAACCGGAAGACTGTGGCTTCCCAGCTGGTTTGGGTAGGGCTGCTGACACTGCCTAGGCCTGCCACTAAAGAATCTCTCCTAGGAGGAGGCACAGGCTCTGCTGGGCAGTGACTGCTCAGCACTGGACAGAGTCATCAGGTCAACCTGAGGTTAGCATGTTCCCCTTGCTCTTTCTGTGAACTTAGGGTTGGAGTCAGGGAGAAGACCTGGGCCATCAACATCATTGCATACTTTCTACAGAACAAAAATGTTAGTGCCATTTTTTCCCTTTTCATCACTTGATTCTGTTTCATAGAATTGTAAATAGGAACACAGAAGAGGATTTTCAATTGATACCAATTGTTTTATCTACAGATGCTACCATTCCCCCCCAAAAAAAGACAGAAAAAGGGGGGGAAACTTCATTTGATTGAATTTCAGAATTGCAGAGTTAGACTTCACCTTGGAATGCAGAATAGAGAACAAAATATAATGTATGGATAGACTGACAGAGAAGTTATCTCATTAATCATGGTTTTACTAGAGAATGTTATCTTTTTAAACTAGAGAAACATATACAACATGAAATATACAAATGTATAAGAAATTACAAGACTGGGGGAGAGGAACAAAGATGATGGGTAGATAACAACTGGCGACAGAGGCTCCCTGAGATAGTCAACTTACAATTCAACATAACACAGAGTGGGAAGTCCCAAAAAGAGGGAAACGAATTCTCTCGTCCCAAGAAGAAATTAAAGTAGAAGAACCAACCAAACATACAGTCCCGGTGCTATTATTAGAACAGCTAAAGGTTCAGTGTTCCTGCCGCAGCAGGTGACTTGCCGACCATCTGAGGTCCCGCCTCGACTTGCCGAGGTCCTGTCGCAACTTGCTGAGCTGTCCGAGGGCCCACCATTTCAACTCACTGGAGGCGTAGTTACATTGAATTTGGGGGTCAGCAAGCTGAACAGAGAGCTGAGCTGGTAGGGTGCCTATATCGACCTGTGGTGAGTGACTGGAATGGAGCCATTCCATAGAAAGGGGGACTCCAGTGGACGACATTCTGGGACTGGGCAGGACTGGCAAGTACAAGGGGCAGCAGTGACTTCAGTCAGTTGTTCCCTTCCCGAACAGGATTGGTGGAGTGAGCTAGGCCTGGGTCACGTGACCTGCCTGAGACCCAATATGTTATCCAAAATGAAGTACCTATAGCGGTGGTGCACACTACCCACACGAACCCAGTGAAGCCTCAAAAGTTTGATTGATCTGGAGGGGAGGCAGTACACAGTGATACAGTGCAGACCACAGCAGCTTGACTGACACGGAGGGGAGGCGGCACAAAGAAATACAGTGCAGGCCACAGCAGCTTCACTGATCCAGAGGGGAGGGGCCAGCATACACTGTCTCTGTCTGCAACTCACTAGCATATAGCAGTGGGGAAGGTCATCTAGCCAGCACCACTTCAGAAGAATTGTAACCAACTAAGCAAAAAACTGGAGCCTCCTGGAAGAAACAAAAAAGATGGGAAGAAGAAGCAACAGAAAAAGTTCCCAGGTCCCAACCCTGAAAAAATTGACCCAGGACAGGTAAATACAAAGAAGAATGAGAACAGCAAACATGCAATATCAGATACAGCACCAGTGGACATAAAGAGATATATTCAGGACCTCATAGATGAGGTCAAAAGTGAAATATTTAGCCAAGTAAAGCAAGATATAAGAAGAGTAATACAAGAGATACTAAGAACCCCTCAAGCAGACACAGACAGAAGAAGGGAGGAACTCAAACAAAGGAGAGAATCATTTGATAAAGAATATAAACAAAATTTGGAATACATGAAGCAGATTCAAAGAGATCACCAGGGAATTAAAAACTCTATAGAAAGATGGTAAAACTGCTCGAAAGAAACTAAGGATAGATTATCCAAACTTAAGGATAATTTTGCAATGTGAGAATATGAAAGGGAAAACTTTTTAAAAATAACAAGGAAACAAGCAGTAACAAAGGATAGAAGATGACAAAAGTATCTATAACTTGAGAATAAAGAATGTAAATGCAGAAGCAGGGGGACAAACAAAGGAACTACAAGGGTTATTCACAGAAATAATTAAGGAAAACTTCACAAACATAGGAAAAGGAAGTGATATTCTGACATTTGAGGCATACAGAACACTAGCCACCTACAACCAAAACAGAGCTACATCCAGGCATATAATAATCAAGATCCCAGAAATTCAATATAAGAACAGAATATTAAAAGCTGTTAGAGACAAGAAACAGATCACCTATAAAGGAAGGCCCATCAGAAATTATTCTTGACATAGACCATCAAGTCAAGAAGAGCCTGGAGCAAAATATTCCAAGCCCTGAAAGAAAATAACCTCCAGCCCAGATTGATATACCCTGCTAAACTGTCTCTAAAAATTAATGGAGAAACAAGATGCTTCCAAGACAAAGAGGAACTTGGGAAATTTGCAACCACCAATCCAAGTCTACAGAGAATGCTGCAGGGCATTCTAGAGAGAGAGAGAAAAGTACTAGGACTCCAGGAACAGTGGTAGAGAGGCCTCAAATCATGCAGCAGAAAACAGAATGAAGAAGATAAGCAGACAACTGATGGCAAAGAGGAACATAACAGAAATGAGGCAGAGAAGATTTTATTCAAAACTGATATGATTGATAGTATCAAGTCTGAGAATATAGGCAACTACACTGAAGATGACAAGACTCTACGATACACATTCTGGTTTGGTAAGTTTTTGAAGTTTTACACTATGTACAAAGTTGTGTTTTTATTAATACTGTTATGTACTAATATATTCAATTACACTATGTCTGATGATATAGGCAATTCTATTGGAGATAACAAGAGACAACACAAGAACCATGGTAGAACTCTTTGTACAACCGTCTTACATGTTTTTTTTTTCACTTCATGTGTTATAGGAATATGCTTTGTTTTGTCTTGCTTTGTTTTGTTTCTCCCTCTAATATAGAAAGGATAGAAATACATGTTAAGATTCATGCATGTGTAGAATCTATAAACAGTTTATGAGAACTGATGGCACATGATGAAATGAACAGATACTTGGAAGAAAAAGAGACACTAAAGTACCCAGTGCTGATCGTGAAGTGTCATAATGTGAAACCCAGAAATGGGATTATTCTTTATTCAGAGTGATGTTAGCCTGTCTGGATTTATTCAACCTCAACATAATTGAAGATATGGATAACTGCACGTATGTTTAAGTGTGTAGGATTGATAACCATATTTCTAAGTTTTTGTTGAATAGTTGAACAGAACTGGTTGCAGTCTCACTGTTTGAATCCCTAATTTATATGCTCCATTTTAGTATCTTGAATAACTATTTGTAAGAAGATAATCTGTAATCATCAACTAGTGATTTCTTACTGTTTATTTTTTTCTTTGAAATTATGTATTATATCTGCCCATTTTCTGTTTTGTTTAGTCTTTCTTTAAATTAAAAAAAAAAAAAAAAGACACTACAGTACCCAGGACTGATCATGGAGTGTCATGATCCAGCAATACTGTCATTCTTTGTTCAGAATGATTCTAAACCTGCTTTAGTTTGTTTAATGTCAACATAAATGAAGATATGGATAACTGCATGTATATTTACGTGTATAGGATTGACAACCATGATACTAAGTTTTTGTTGGACAGTTGAACAGAACTGTTTGCAGTCTTGCTGTTTGAATTCCCACTTTACATGTTCTGTTTTTGTATCTTGAACGACTATTTGTAAAATGACAATATGGAAACATCAACTAGTGATTTCTTTATGTTTACCTTTTCTCTGAACATACATATTATTTCTACCTATTTTCTGTTTTGTTTAGTCTTTCTTTAAATAAAATTTTAAAAAAAGAAATTACAAGACTGGCTTATGATGATCAGCTACAAAGTCAGATGGGGAGGTGTGCAGAAGTGTCTACAGGCTGCTGGAGGCCATAGGATTAAATCCAAGGTCTGGAGTTTACTGCAGTGTTCCGTGCAAGTGTGCACCAGCAGTCCGATGGGTCTATGACAGAAAGCTCAATGTTCTAAACCAGAAAGCTGAAGAGTCTACAACAGAAGAAGCTAGAGTCTTCACTGGAAGCCAGGAGACAACATCCAAGCCAAAGGTAAAGACTAGACCTCTGAAAAATGGAACCCCCATCTGTCCTTCCTCCTTCTCTTTTATACCATTCAGGTGATCGGCCACCCTAGGGTGGGACTTCTACCCTAGGGTGTAGAATTGCTAAACTGATTTAGTTACACTTCTAAAGGTTTCAAGTTGACACAGTCAACCATTTCATGCCCAAATGGATAGCGAAAAGAAAAATCTCAGAAATTACCAAATTAGATTTTTCTGCAGTGTGGAATTAAGACACTGAGAATAAAAAACCCTAACTGAGTTATGAAGATAAATAGTATCTCCATACATCTGAGTCTTGTCATTTATCACAACACTGAAAAGTGTGTCTAACACCCACATTCCATGGTAAACATATTAACTTAGTGCCATATCATCCCAAATGCCTGCCCTATCATCCCACCCCCATAATGTGACTTACTGAATATTGAATCTTTTTGCAACCACTTAAAGACCTTTAATGTTCACACTGTTTAGACAGAGATGACTGTTTAAAGTTCATACTACCTCTGACTCTTTCCAGTAAACGATGTTAATTCTGAGTCTAAATGTTGAGAAAAGAATGTTTATTGAGGTAAATTCACCATACAAACATCAGCTGCAGAAAGGGGTTAACAAGTCACTTTAAATGATTATTAGTAAATATGCATTTAAATTCCTTACTCCTTAGGGATTCTCCAATCTCCATATAAATTGTCTTTTTTCAAGTAGATTAGAAAAGCACCAAGGGACAAGGAGGCTGCATGAGTCTCAGTGGATATGAGTGATAGGGTTTGGGGTAAGGTGTCCATAGTTTACTGTGAGCTTGGTTTTAATAGAACTATACATGCTTGTCTTGTATAAGGAAATTTCATGAGCTGAGTTCTGAAGACATGTGTTAAGGGAAAAGCAGGAAAATCCAACTAACGTGTTAAAAATCCACTTGATTCTCAAAGCAGAAGAACTGACATTAGCTATCACTGGTTTTTTGGCATATCCATTCAGATGACAGTAAATGGCTCCTAAAGGAACATCTATTAGCAGACAAGGGAGGGACAAACTTCTTGCTTTATAAGGCTTCAGATATTTCTCCCAAATATTGTCACCTCAACCATTTACCTAAATCTGAACCCTTTGATAAAATTTAAGGTCATGTTTAAAACCTTTGTGATTTGAAGGCCTTTGTTCTATTCATCTAGATCCTATGGGATACCAGTTTTACAGATGAAGCCATTTGAGTTTTATTTCCCCCTACCCCAGAGTGCTGTCTTCACTTTCCTCCTAAAATGCTCTTTCCTAGCATTCCGCAGAGGTGGGGAGGTGAACCCTCATACTTCCATACTCAATATGTATTTGTACCACAACTGCATTTTAATCATGATTATACCCTGTTCCTTGTCTGTCTCTGACAGAGTGAAGCCTCGCACAGTTCAGGCAGGAATCCCAAATTCTCTTTCCTGCTTGCATAGTCACAAAATTCTCCCTCCCCTCCTCAACCCTTCCTTCCCTCCACCCTGCAAGAGGGGAAAGAGAAGTGTCATTCACAGCAGGAGCTGTGCCCCCCACAGCCTCCTGTCTGCCAAGCTTGCACTGTACCCCAAGGCTCCCTGGAATGGAAGAGGAGCTGGCCCTGCGGCAGAGGAGGGAGGCTGCCCCTCCCCAGCGAGGCAGCCCTCAGCCCCAGGCCGCTATCAGCAGCCTGCAGATGGGCACAGCAGCGCGCTGTCAGTCACCCCACCTGTGGCTAGCAGGGCCCAGCCAGAAAATTAATTGCTTAGAAACATAACATCAGCAGACTCAGATCAGAAAGGATTAGGAAAGGGAAGGTTAAGCAAGGGAAGAGGAAGGCGTGCTGTGCTGAAAACCTTATCAAGTCGCAGGCTTATCTAAGCTTTTGATGCATCCAGCGATTGATTTGGTTTTCAAACACAGGAAAGACAGTGGGATTAGAACTAAAAATGTGTTTTGTAGGGGAGGCAATTTACAAAAGAGCAAAAGATTAATGCCCTTTGCTTCATATCGGGACGTTTATATGTATTTTAAAGGGAAAAAATAGAAATAATTTCTGCTTCTATTTTCATATTCTGCTAATTTTGTATTTTAATTTGTTGGTGTCACTCATTTTCATTACATTTTATTTGCTCTATTTTTCAGTACCAGCACTGTGAGGTAAGTCCTGATCTACATAATGGTGTCATGGAGCTATTTTTCTAATTCGTATTTTCTTTTTTCTAAATTCATATTTTCTTGTTTCCTTTAAGGTTTTTTTTTTTTTAACTAGAAAAATAATAGTTCTGACTTGCTTGCAAAAATCATTCCTCACAACTGTTTTTTTAAAATATCAGTTACCTGCAGAATAAAGTGCGAGTGCCATGATCTCTTGCAAAGCTCTTAAATCATGTGAGCCTATAAAGCAATTTCCTATAGTATTTGAAAATGACACAGACAAGACATTTGGAATATGGAAATAAGGCATATGGGGGAAGGGCATTCCTAACAGGATTCCTTGTGGCTGTGCGCCACACAACTTTCTTTGGGACTTTCTCCAATGGAGCAACAGAGATTAGTATCACCAAAGGCAGAGTGATGAGGCAGCACTGGTCTAAGTAACTTTGATGCAATAGTTGGGTTGTCACTGTCAACCGAAATTATCATATTAAATTTGGTTTTTATTAGCACTTTGCTTTATTTTAGTTTTAAAACAAATTTATCCTTGACCCTGACACAGGAAATCATTGCATGATCTGCATTTGACTTGAAAAAAAAAAGCAACTCATTTTTCTCCCAATTGGCATTTAGGGACAATTTAATTAACAATGAACTAATTCAACAAATTTTTATCAGGTGTCAACTGCTAGCATATGCTGGAAACAAAATATACTGTCCTTGTTCAAGGTACTTAATTAAAATCTAATAACCAGAAAAATATTGCATAAATAAAATAATCCCAACTATGTCTTAAGCACTTACATGCATTTAATCACTTTGATATGCATCTAATATGTTTAATCATCAAAGCAATGCTACAAAGTACCACTGTATTTGGATTTTATTGATAAAAACACAAAAATGGTGGGAGAGGTTAGATGATTCACCCAAAGCCAAAAAGGTATATTTTGTGTGCAGGTCTTTCTACACTACACCTTGCCTACACAGCATTGTATTATTATAAGATATATATCATTTTTATAATATAGATGTAGAATGAAGTAGTTTATAAGATATTTACATGCATTACTATATTTATAAAAGAGAAAATGAAGTTCAAAAATGGGTTAAAGATCAATGCTGAGAACATTCTAAATAGGAATGTAGCTGAGTTTTACTTCTGTACCCCTGAGGTAAACCTAGATTCCTTGCTCCCCTCTTACGGTACCACAAACTTCCCTTTTTTTTTTTTTTTTTTTTTAATTTTATTTAAGGAGAAAAGAAAAGAAAGAAAAAAAAAACAGTGAAGGGGTATAAGTTATACAGATTTACAGGAGAAAAAAATGCGCAGTAGGAAATCACTAGTTAATGGATTACATATTGCCATCTTAGAAATAATTGTTCAAGTCACAAAATTAAAGCTTGTAGAGTGGACATTCCAACAATGATACTGCAAACAGTTCTGTTCAATGATCCAATAAAACTCTGTGATATCATTTTCTATCTTATACATTTAAATATACATGCAGTTATATAGTTTAGAGCACTTTCTTTTCCTCTCTTTTGTACAATGACTATTACACATTTTGGGTTTCATTGCTCCCATGGTTCTTATTGCTTTTTTGGAAGAGAGTAAAACCAAATGTGACATAACAGAACAGAATCGGTCAAGTCAAAAGGGTGGACATAATAGATAATATAAAAACATAATACAAGGTGATCAACAATGGTTACCATAATGCCTCCCGCTATTTCTAATAGAATTGCCTATATCACTAGTTGTTATACACTTGAACAAAACCGTAAAGAATAAAACCGACAAAACCAAAACATTGGAGATATTGTAGGTCTTCAAAAGTAGATAAAAGTCAACGAGAATGGGCGTTATAATGAATCTCATTATCTTCTCAGCTGATGCCTAAACTTTTGAACCTGATACTATCCAGCAAAACAGAATAGAGGAACCTCAGTCAAAAACAAGATGGTGAGAGTAATACAGGGCTTCAAATAGAGATAATAGAAAGTCAAAGTGGGTTACTATATTATATCCTGCTATATTTTTCCCTTTAATTAAATAGATATAAATAAAAAAGTAAATAATGGAGTGGAGATTGAGAAAAAAGAGGGCATAACAGCGAAACAGGGCAGATCAAAACATAACCATTTAAGCAGAATAGTGTTTCACCACCAGATAATCCTGACCCAAAAATAGTTACCATATTGACTCCCTCCCTGAAGTCCTTGAGTACAACTTCATATACTGTAGCATTAAGTATATCAAAACAATGTAAAACCATTCAAGAGAATGACAGCATTACATTGTATTTAGAATCGACTAACAGAAAATGAACAATGGTCTCTGTGTAATCTCCTTGTCATTAAAAGGTTTTTGCTTATACTATCGTACATAACAAAATCCAATAAGATACAACCTGTTTAGACCATTGGAGACAGAGGAACAAAAGCTAGATGAGACTTCAAAACAAGATGGTACTAAATCAGCATTACCTATTAAGATGTCATTTTCTCCAAAAAAAAGCTGTTCCTATCATCCAATCTTCTCTGTCTCATTTCTGTTGAGCTCTTTTTCTGTCAGTAGCTGTCAGTTTGTCTTCTTCATTTTGTTCTCTGCTCCATTCGTTGTGGCCTCCCCGCCACTATTTCTGGGTTCTTTGTATTTTTCTTTTTTTAGAATATCCTGCAATACTTTCTGTAGGGTTGAATTGGTGGTTGCAAATTCCCCCAGTTCCTCTTTATCCTGGAAGCACCTCGTTTTTCCATCAATTTCCAGGGACAGTTGTGCAGGATATCTCAATCTTGGCTGGAGATTATTATCTTTCAAAGCTTGAATTATTTCTCCCCATGCTCTTCGTGATTTGATGGTTTGTGAAGAGAAATCTGCTGTAATTCTGATGGGTATTCCCTTGTAAGTGATCTGTTTCTTGTCTCTTACAGCTTTTAATATTCTGTTCTTGTATTGAATTTCTGGAATTTTTATTATTATATGCCTGGGTGTTTCTCTGTTAGGGTTGTAGGTAGCTGGGGTCCTGTATGCCTCATACATCTGAGTATCTTTACCTTTTGCTCAATTAGGAAAATTCTCCTGGATTATTTCTGTGAATAGCTTTTGTAGTTCACTTGTTTGTGTCCCTACTTCTTCTTTTATGTTCTTAATCCTTAAGTTATGGCTCCTCTTATCATCTTCTTGTCTTTGTATTATTGCTGTGTGTTTCTTTGTTATTTTTAAGAAGTTTTTCATTTCATTCTCCCATGTTTCAAGTCTGCCCTCCAATTCAGATAGTCTGTCCTTAGTTTCTTTCAAGCTGTTATGCCAGTCTTGGATAGACTTCTTAATTTCTTGATAGTCCCTTTGAACCTGCTTCACATACTCAATGCTTTCTCTGTTTTCTCCATCAAGCAATTCTCCCCTCTTTTTCTGTTCTTCCATTCCACCATCTGCTTTTTCCTGGGTGGTGCTTAGCATTTCTCTAACTATTCTGCATACTTCTAGCTTCAGGTCATTGATAACTTCATTCCTGAATTGGTCTATGAGGCTCTCTAAATGGCGCTTAATGTATATTGGTGCGGTGTCCACTATTGCCTGTTTCTCAGGATTGGGGGCCGAGGAGCCTTTTTTGTTGCTTCCCTTCCCCATATTTTCTGTTCCTTATAAAATGCAATCTTACATAGGAGGCCCGGCTTCCCTGCCTGTCAGCCACAGCCTGATCAAATTGCGCTGGCTAGTTGTTTCCGCCCACCGCTGCGCCCCAGGGAGTTGCGGAGGAGGCAGCCTACGCGGGAGTTGGTCGCTCCTCCGGGCCACCGTCAGGCTCTGGGATCTGGGTTAGGCCAGCGTACCGAGTCCGCCAGCAGCGTCACTCAGGCCAGGCACCTTTCACCAATCCCGTCCGAGAGGGGAATGTGCGGCTGGAGTTGTCACCGTGCCCTGCTCTTACAGGACTGCCCGAGCCCAGAAGAACCTCCACTGGAGTCAAACTGTGGTAGGGAGTCAGTTTCTCGCTCACCTTGCCACCAGTCAGTTTTCCTCCTTGTCCGTCCTGTTTCCGACTCCGTTCGCAGACTCCCGTTCCCAGAGCTCGGCGCGTCTCTCCTTGCCGAGCCGCTGTGGAGGTAGCCGGCCGCCGGGCGGCGGGAAATCCAAACCGCGGTTTCCAATGGCGCGGGGTCGAACCTCCACACCGAGATTTTTCTGTTCCTATTTTAGCGCCAGGACTGTATTCTAAGTTGGATTCTCTCAGCCCAGTTCGTTCCTGAGTCAGCAGAGCATATCTCTACTGGTTCGTATCTCCTTAGTCCGCATCATTCCTGGCCTCTGAGCCGAGCCTTTTAGAGAGCCTTCAGTAGCTGCTGCTGTCTGTCCGCCATGTTCTCAGGAAGCCCAGACTTCCCTTTTTGTAGGGAGCAGCTTCGAATAGCTGCTGCTGCCCTGCCCCTCCTGCCTGAGGGCGTTTTGTGTGTCAGCCTACATTTCCCATGATCCTCATGTCTGCCTACATTACCCATAATCCTCTCCTGCTTACGTCATATATCCGGATGTGATGGTGACCTATCAGATAACACTCTGTGCCCTCTTCCTGCCTTTGGTCTGCCCCCCATCCTATATAAGTTGTAGCCATTTTGAAAATAAAGGAGACTCGATTGGAATCGCATCCTGTCTCCATCTCTCTTTTCTCTTGTCCTGCCCCCATCCCCGATCCCCTCTCCAGGTGAGACTCATGGATTGGTCCGCAGGCCGGATCAAGTGGCGTGCAATGTGGGGCAAATCAAGTGGCGCCCAACGTACGGCGGGTCAAGTGGCGACCACGAAGGGACCCCACCTGGCACGAGGGATAACGACGCGGGACCGTTCACAGGAGTAAAGCGCTGGCCAGCGTGACTGATTCAAGGACTTCGTTCCTGTGATCCGTGCAGACGGCCACCTTACGTCTCGCCTGAATCACAGTAGGTGAATGGCATTAGCATGGGCAAGCACTCAGTGAGCACGAATTGTTCGTGACTGGCCTCAGGGAGGCACTCAAGACTAGAGAGATTAAGGTTATGAGACAAAGATTTGATAAAGTAGTTTCAGTTTATGCATTCAGTGTGTCCATGGTTCCTCCTAGAGGGTAACATTAATTTAAACAGGTGGAATAGAGTAGGAGATGCTCTTAAGGACTATTATGAAGTTTTTGGTCCAAAAAAGGTTCTTGTAACTGCTTTTTCATATTGGATTTTAATCTCTGAGCTGCTGATACAACCTCAAGCAGATCCCAGGTCACAGAGACGCTCGCCCAGGGTGAGGCTGCATTATCTGCCTTCCACAATTGTACTCCACCCAGCTTATCTAAGGCACCCAGCCCTCCTGGCTCTGTGGTCCTTGATATCCCGGAGCCTTTTCAAGATGGCGACATGCCGCCACTCCCTTTGTCTGGAGGCCATGAGGGTACTCAAAATGGCGCCACCTCCATACTGACTCTGGTGGTGAAAAAAAAAATGGGGCTGGGGATTTAGCTCAGCGGCATAAGCGCCTGCCTTGTAAGCGTGCATCATGAGTTCGATCCCTGGTGCCAATAAAAAAAAAAAAAAAACGGTGATTAGATGATGCAGAAGAAATTCATTCTAAAACCAAGTCAAGAAAACAACTGGGTAGGATCATGCTGAAAGGAGATAATATTACTCTGCTGCAAAGTGTCTCCAACTAGAAATGATCAGTGAATTAAGACAGCAGTGAGAAGCAATGGCAGGCAATTAAGGTAAATGTCAATTATAGTGTGTACCCATATAAAAAAGGCAGCTGATTAAGTGGTTTGCCTTGGGAGTATTTGTAAAATGTTTGTTCATATTGTTTTGTCTACCCTTACATTTTTACTGGGAGCAATAAATGTAGGGTTGTTTTTATTTAAAAAGACAAAAAAAAAAAAAATGGCGTTGCCATGCTCCCTTCTCCGTACCGCCCTATGTACCCTGGAAATGGGAGCTTATCCATTCTTACAAGTCGAGGTTTAAAAAACAAAAAAAAAAAAAAAAAAAAAGAAAGAAATGGGAGCTTAGCCGCTGGAACAACGAAGAAAAGGTTTCGACTTGGGTAGGATCAGGAAGTCCATGGTTTGCGCCCACACCCTGCTGGTTCTTTCCAGGGCTCCATTGTCCCAAACAAAGTCATTTTTACCTTTGTCCCGCAGCAACCGGGGGCAGATCATATTGTAATTCCCCGGGAGAATATTTTTGTGTTTATTGGGGCTGTGAAACAGCTGCAACAGGGTGGCAACCTGCCTTCCCCAATAAACACCTTAAACTGACATGGGGGCCGCCGGGGTGCAGCCTAGGTGACTACCCACTGGCCAATCAAAGATCCTGTCAGGTCCTAAAGGTCACTGTCACCATGCCTGAGGACCCAGGTTGGCTGACAGGATGAACCTGGGGACTGCGAGTTTATGAGTCAGGTAAAGACAGGGGAAGTCTTATTCTCATAAAAAAGGTTCCCCTACAGACTTCATTTGTGCCCATAGGCCCAAACTTTGCTCTAAAGCCAAAATATTATCCAAATCCAAAATACAATCAGCCCACTACAGATCCTGTTACTACTGTTCAAATAACCACAGTAAGTCCCTCAGCCATAACGGTTTCTCAAGCTCCGCTACACCAGACAGATCATGTACCTGCCCCTCAATATTCATTCTAACCTATTCAGTTTGATTAAAGGAGCATACATGGCTTTAAATCATACCCGACCTGATCTCACCCAATCATGTTGGTTATGCTTGGCTGCTCCTCCCCCATATTATGAAGGAAAGGCCCTCAATTTAACCTTTATCAGTTCTTCTAGCTCATCTGCCTGTGACTGGGACAATCACCACAAGCTGACTCTCCCTGATGTCTCAGGTAGAGGGACTCATCTTGGGGACTCCAGCTGTCCACCAGCACTGGCAGCACAACTCTGTGCCCAGCTTCATTCCAAATTCAAGCCAAATAATTACCTCATTCCACCCCCAGGAAAGTCTTGGGCCTGCAATTTTGGCCTCTCACCCTGTATAGCAACTGCTGTTTTTAACAAGTCTGCAGATTTTTGTGTTCTTGTACAGGTTCTTCCTCGCATAACCTTCCACCCAGGAGACTACTACCTCCAGGCATCGAAGATCAGCTATATATCTAAGAGAGAACCTGCGACGCTCACCTTAGCTGTGTTACTAGGATTAGGAGTAGCAACGGGAATAGGGACAGGGACCACAGCTCTAGTGTTGGGAAATAAGCATCTAGCTCAATTACAGGCAGCAGTAGATCAGGATTTAAAAGAAATAGAAGCATCTGTGACAACTCTACAGGCATCCCTGACGTCTCTATCTGAGGTAGTCCTGCAAAATAGAAGAGGACTAGACCTCCTATTTATGAAGGAGGGTGGCTTATGTGCAGCCCTCAAGGAAGAGTGTTGTTTTTATGCTGACCACTTGGGAGTAGTCAAAGAGTCCATGAATAAATTAAAAAAGCACCTCAAAGAGAGAGAAAAGGAGCGCATCGGAGCAACCACCTTCTCCATGTGGGGGGGTCTCTTCCCTTACATTGCCCCCCTCTTGGGACCCCTAGCTGCCTTGCTGTTGCTGCTTACTGTAGGACCTTGTATTTTCCAGAGGATCATGACACTCATTAATAACGTTAATAACAAGGTTGACACATTTATGGCAAAGCCCATTCAGGTATATTACCATCAGTTGGAAATGGCAGAACAACAAACTTATTGGGAAAAAACACCCACCGACGGCCCACATGATGCTGTGGCCCAGATGCCCTGAGGCACTGGACAGGCAGTCAGAGACGGGCAACTAGGACACATATGTAATGCCAATTGGCCACCTAAGACAGGTCCAGGACCAACAGCTGTCCTGCAGGCCCATGACGGGTAAGGCTTGATTGGGTTCATATGAGGAGTTCTTGACCCAAGACAGGTGCTGTCCTCCCAGGGCCTGCCATGTTCCAAAAAATATAAATAATAATAAGGGAGGAGATGTAGGGAGCAGCTTCAAATAGCTGCTGCTGCCCTGCCCCTCCTGCCTGAGGGCGTTTTGTGTGTCAGCCTACATTTCCCATGATCCTCATGTCCGCCTACATTACCCATAATCCTCTCCTGCTTATGTCATATATCCGGATGTGATGGTGACCTATCAGATAACACTCTGTGCCCTCTTCCTGCCTTTGGCCCGCCCCCCACCCTATATAAGTTGTAGCCATTTTGAAAATAAACGAGACTCGATTGGAATCGCATCCTGTCTCCATCTCTCTTTTCTCTTGCCCTGCCCCCATCCCCGATCCCCTCTCCAGGTGAGACCCATGGATTGGTCCGCAGGCCAGATCACCTTTTCCTTGTATGTATCTCTCTTTTAAGTATATCTGAAGAAACTTCCCACTAAAAGTCTAAGTTTCATGAGGACAGGAACCACTCAATTGCTGATGAATGTTAATCAATTCTCCACATTTATGTTCTCTGAAGTTCAGTGTTCCCTGAACTACTCACATCCTTGCCTAATGGCCAGCAAAATTCCTGAAAAATTGTAATCAGCTTCTTTGAAACTTAGTATGCCACCTTTTGCCACTGCAGACCACCAGCAGGAACTGCCTATGTTGGTTATCAGTGCAACCCCAGGCCTGGAACTATATATAGACACTCAACATTTCTGGTGAATGAATGACTACTGTTCCATGCAACCTGACATTTTTAGAAAATTATGTTTTGCTTGTCATCTTATACTTACCAGGGCAATCACAATTAATACCTTATGGATGCCAACATGGGGAAAATTGAGAAGGAACTCAGGGAATTATACACCTCTGGAGGAGTTCATCATCACACCCATGTGTACATAACTATTGCAAAAACACTCCCCATTCTGCATGAGCCTCACAGAACTATGGTTGAATGGGGATAAGAAACACTAATGTGCTATGTTGGTTACTTTTCTCTTGTTGCTGAGAAAAAAATGCCTGACACACAAAATGAAGAAAGGAAAGGTTTATTTAACTCACAGTTTGTGGAGTTTCAGTCCATAATCAGCTGGCTTCAGAGCAGGGTGGGGTGGCACCGGGGCAACAGTTCCAGGAAGCAGAAAACAGCAAACGCAATAAGAACAAAAAGAGGGAAGAGCAAGCTTCGTTTCTTCCCTAATATTGTATGCAGACTATTGCCCTCAGGTGAATGCTTTATACACACCATCGCAGGGCCTTTTTCTTGCACAGACTCAGGATGTTTACAAACTGAGGCCCCTGCCCTTTTCTAAATGTCTGAAGTTGACAGAATGAACAACATCCTACAGTGGTAAGGGCATGTCCCTTAGACCCTAGGATGTAAAACTACTGAGTTCTTAGTTAAGTTTCTAAACTTCTCAAGTTGACGTAATGAATCAATCATTACAATATTCTAGAGGATATACTCTCTACACCCTAGGGTGTAGAACTGCCCAATTACTTAGTTAGGCTGCTAAACTTCTCAAGTTGACAGAATGTATCAACCATTATATGTGCTATATTTATAATGGTTTCATCATTCTATGATTAATATTTAAATTTACTATACATAAAGTGCATAGCCTCAGCCAGCCCAGTCCCAAAACATTTAGCTAGTATCTTGGTTGAAAATGTTACCACGTCTTCATCTTTAAAATATATAGAGAACAGCTGGGGATGTAGCTTGGTGGTACAGTGCTTGCCTAGCATGCACAATGTCCTGAGTTCAATATTCAGTAACACCAAAAAAAAAAAAAAAAAAAGAGAGAGAGAGAGAATAAAATATGTTATGTACATGTTATGTACATGTGGCAATTTCCTACTGTGAATGTATTATGTGCTGTATGATATGGGCAATAAAAATGACGAACTTCAAAAATTAAGAAGCACTTTTATTTAGCTGAGCTCAGTAATGGCACAGTTCCCAAAGGCAACCTGGGTAGTTTGTCCCCATAAAAGGAACCAGGGTTGCGGAACAAGCAGTTACAGGAACCAGGGAGGGAGGGAGGGGGTTACATGGTGGTATGGTACAAAGTTGCAACTTAATTGGCAATTACACAGGTTTTACAGGAAGAGGACAAGTTATAATAAGTACAGCACATTTTGGGTTTTTGAGCTTATAACACTGTAAACATGTAATGTACTAGTAACTGTAAAAAAAAATTTAGAAAGAATACCAAATTTTCCCAACCAAAAGAGTGAGAGCCAGGAAGATCATAAGTTTGAACTTAGGTTGGGTTAAGTTAGCAATTTAGCAATACCTCATCCCAAAATAAATAAAAAAGGACTGGGGATTTAACTCATCATAAATACCTTGGGTTCAATCCCTAGTACCATAAAGTAAATATAAAAATAAAACGAAATGTAGGATATTACTGATTACTAACAGTCATTATTGTTGCCCTCATTATTGTCAAAGACATACATGCCTCGGTCCTCTATCAGACCATGACCCCCTAGAGTAGTGGTGACAGACCTACGGCTCACACAGCGGGCATGCAGAGCCATCCCTAACCCCAAACAAAGTCACCCCAGCCAATGTCTGGTAAGTTTTCAGAGCATACAACAGCGAAGATCACATTAATTGTGCAAGAGCATGTCAAATGCAAACTTTTACCTTACTTGTGTTGATATATATTATAAAAGAATACTAGAAATTCTGACTCACTGAAATTGTGAGACACTGTAATGCAAATTAATAGGATTCTTTATTTTATTTAATTACTCAAGCAAGGCATCTGGAAGTCCCATTGCTAGGTGTACCGCATGTTTGCAGACACTTTACATAGTTGATGGTATTTCTCCTTACCACAGGCCTAAAAGCAATGGAGACTGTGACACTAATTGAAACCTCTGAACTCATGATCCCAAAGAAAGCTTCCTCCTTTAAATTGCTTATTTCAAGGCTATGTGACAGACAGACTTACACCATGAGCATGGTGAACTAAATTTTTTTTAAAGAGCACAACTACTAGGGGCTGGGGATTTAGCTCAGTGGCATAAGCACCTGCCTTGCAAGCAGGCAGTCGGGAGTTCGATCCCCGGTACCGATAAAAATGAAAAAGACAAAAAACAAACAAACAAAAAAAGAGCACAACTACTTGACAAAGGAGGGAAGTAGGCCAAAATGATTACTTGGATATATTTTTCATTTATAATTGTCAAGCCATGGTCAATGTCATTTTTGCTCTGGGTTTTTCTTAAATTTAAGCCATTTCCAAATGTCTTTTAATTTTTATACTAGTTTATCTACCATATGTTTCCTTTTGCTCCTTTCTTCTTTTTTAAATGTTAATTCCCTTATGTTAATCCACCTACACATAATCCTCGTTCACATGAAGGGCTGCCATTTCACCTATATAACCTTTTGTTTTCTTTCCTTTAAATTTTTATTATGCTCATCAAGATATTTCATTTTATTTCTTTTTACTTATATGGCAATTTTGTTAATTTTTAATTGAATATGCTATAAAGGAAAGAGAACTAAGGAATTCATTATTACCCATTAGTTACGCCCTTACAGGAGCACACATCACCTTTATATATGGGTTTATTCTCATCTTTCATAACTTTTCTTTAAAAGGAAATTTATATTTCACAGGTTTGGAAAATGAATTTCATAAGAAAGTATCTTCTTACTCTGCAGACTGTGTATTTCTGTATAGTTATGTGTTATCATTTCATATTTCATGAAATATGATGAATCAAAACCTGATTCACCTTATTTCTGTGATTAGAAGTGTCTGACTTTCTTGTTTGGTTGAACACTCAGTGTTCAGGTTACATCCTCATCTAGGTCTCCCAGTGTGCTTCTCCTTTTTCTTACAGACTAAGGCCGACTCTGCTGCTCTCACTGGCAGCTCCTAGAAAAGAAGAGAAGGAATAAACACACAATTAAGTGACTGGCCTGATGAAAGGGGAGCCAGAGAAGGTCAGAACTTATTTTATTTTTAGATTTTATTTTTCTTAACTGTTAATATAAAATCTTTGATTTATGAAGAAATTGTTTTTAGAGTTTATTTCACTTTTGCAATTGTGTTATTATAAATGCTATAGTTCATGATGAACTAATTCCTAATACTGCATTTGGAATAAAGCCACTGCTAATAATGTGGTTCTGGACTCTGGATATCTGCATAATGGTGGGCGACCATGTTCACCTACAGGTGAATATAAGTTAATGATAAACATCTGGATGATTCTACAGGAAGCTATGCATTAAAGTCCTAGCGTGGGGTAGGGTAGCAAAAATTAACTGGGGACTCTGATTTCAAGGGGCAACTAGTTTGCAGCTGGAATGGTGACTGAAATGCTTCAAAAAACTAAAGTACACAGGAATAGACGAGGTGGAAAGGGCATTGAAGGTAGAATAGCAGAGAATGGCACAGTTGCCTGGCATAGAAGCAAGCGCTCATTAATTGAACAAATATCTATCAAATACTCACTATACGCAGGACTTTGTGCTACAGACTGTAAGAAAAAGAAAATGGAATACAAAACATGACTTTAGGAAACTAGGAGCCCAGCAGCCATGAAGGAATACTTTGTGGATGCAGAGAGGGCCTCTAACCAGTCTCTGCCTCTGTCTCTGCCCTTCTCAGGCTATTCTCACACAGCAGCAACACATACACAGTAAAACCAAGCTCAGAGAACCCCACCTCTCCCTGGAAACCCATCTGTATTCTTCATTTCGCTCAGAAATAAATCCAAAGTCCTCACCAGTCCCCTGCAGGCCCCAAATTGCTGGGTCCTATTTCCATTAGTTTTTTTCTTGCTACTGAAACAAAATACCTAAAACCCAAAGGTAAGGAATAAAAGTTTTATTTAGTTCAGCATTTGTGGAGTTCTCAGTCCATAATCAGGTAGAGTGGCACATGGCAGGGTGGCAACAATCCATGGCAGTGAAAGACAGCAAAAGCAGAAACAGCAGACAGGGGGAGCAATCTCTTCCTTCCCCTTAAATGGTATGCAAGCTACCCACTGAGGACAGACATAGCAGCACCACTTCAACCCCAGCGCTGGACACTGAACCAGTTACAAATCTGCATTCGCTGTCTCAGAAAAGCCCATCCACTGGGACCACAGGAACTTCGGGGAGATCTTCAGACACAAACCGTAACAGGCCTTTTCTTGCCTCTCTGACTCCTCTTTATTCCCCCTTCCCTCCCCATGGTACGACTCTTTGCCCCACTCCTCGTCTTTTTCTGGCTAGGAAGCTTTCCTCCTTTGGTTCTGTGTACCACTTGTCCCTCTGCCCCTAAGAACTATCCTGCTAGGAATCTGCAGGTCTCCTCTCCTATTTGCTTCAGGTTCTGCTCAAGCTTAACTATATCAAGAAGGCTTCAGTGATAAGCCCACTGTAAAATATATAATCTCAAATAGCTCCCCACCTCACCAAACTGAACTCCTCTCTGATCTTTATTTTATTTCATAACACTTTTTCTCACATGACAGATTGTGTCTTTCTTGTTGATTTGCAAGTGTATGTATTTCTCTCATCATAAGAGTAATGTTTCACATGGGCTAAGATTCTGTACATTGATGTAACTAAACCTGTTCTACAGAATATCTGATCCACAGTTATCATACATATATACTTAATGAATGAATGGATGGATGAATGAATATTTGTGAAGCCATAACAGTTTAATATGACTAAAACATGAAGAGGGGCAGGAAATAAGACTGGGATGGAGGCAGAGGCTTGCTCAGGCGAGAACATTTAAGGCTTGCAGAAGACTCTGTTTTAGCATGATTCTTTAGTTGGATGTGAAAGATGAATTCAATTATTTTTTCATGTTATAAATAAAAACCTGAGTCACAGACAGCTTGAGTAATTTGCTCAACTTCACAAAGTGAGTGAGTTACTAAAATTTCAGCTCAGGAAGTTTGCCTCTAAAGTATACCCTAGCCAGAAGACACCCCTTTTGCAATATAAATAAAATATTTTTTTCTGGCCAGTTGTCTTTAATTCACTATATAATTTAACTCAAAATATGCTATTTAGGCTTAAGAACAGTAAGCACTAATTTAATTCTTTTTTTCCAATTGGGAAAATTATCACCAAAATAATTCTGTGCGAATCCTTCACATCCAGGCTGACATTTCTCCCTCTCCTATGCTAGAAGGTGATGTCAGCTCTTGGCAGGGGAAGTGTGCCATACAAGCACTGCACCACACCTGGCTGGGCATGTGCCCCCACGGTCTGGAGTCATAAAAAGGCCAGGTAGGACCAGCTCTGTGGAGTGGCCAGATCCATGGAGGACCCAGTTATGAAGAATAATTGTAGCTTTGATAAGTGATCCTTTGAGAGGGCACAGGAGATGTTATGATTTAGATCTAAAATGATCCCCGAAAGTCTCATATTTATAGGTGGGGCTTTTGGCAGGTGACTAGTTCACTAGAGCACTATACTCCTCAGTGCATTAATCCATTGATGAATTCACAGCCACATGTGATGTGAGGAAGTAGAGGCTGGTTAGAGGTGGGTCCTTGAGGCAGACAGAGAAGAGTGTATTGTTGCCCCCAGCTGCTTCTCTGTCCTGCTTTCTGGCTGCCAGGCTGTGCACAGGTTTCCTCCGTCATGCCCTCCCACCATGCCATTTTGAAAGTGTCTTATCCTAATTATGCAAAAGTGCTGAAGCTTATTATAAAGTTTGGTCTTGGCAATTTTTGCAAGTATTAATGCATCCATTTTTTGAAAAACTGAATTAATTGTACATCTGCTTTAAGACAGTCCTGTATTTTTTTCCTCTTCAAGGGTTCAAAAATATTAACTAGTTTATATACTTATGAATTCATTATGTTAGACATGAAAAGCTTTAAACTGAGAGAAAATAAAATTCTAACTCACTGATTTCTAACTAACTCTTAAAAGCAACATAATGGGGTAAGGTCATACTTGGAGTTTCCCCCAAACTCAAACTGTTTTGATGTATTTTAAACTTTTTTTCAGAAGTAACTTTGTGGTAGAAATAAATCTCACTTAATGTCTAAGACACCTAAATCCTCATCCTATTATAAGAACTCCACGTGAGATGTGTACAGAAGATGTCATTTCTCCCAATTTCAAGATGAGAAAGTATATTTAACTGACCTCCCTAAATTTACACACTTAGTTTCATGAATAATCAGGCTGGGCTTGTGGCCTGATTTTCTTAGGTGCCAAGTCTTTTCTTCTGTAATGGTGATCATGTCAAACAGAAACATACTTGAGTTTAAAGAAGGCATTTAAAATGTAATAATTTCCTTCAGTCGTTTTCATTTGACATCAAAAGGTGTCTTAATACATCAGAGTCAAAACACTATTCCTTACTGAACAATGAAGATAAAAAGATTTTTCCTCACTGTATATTTGGCTCATAGCAGAGCCTCAAAAGTATTTACTGAAAGTGAATAAATAATAATAGAATAGAATACAAGAGGGAACCTGAATCCCATACACAGGTCCCATTTCCTGCAGAACACAGGCTGTTGTTTTAGGAGGGAATTTTCCTTCTGAGTTCTGCTCACTGCTATAGGCAAGCGCATAGCTCACAGTGCCTGCACCCCATGCTTCCTTCCTGCCCACCACAACACAGCCCCAGTCCAGGCCAAGGCCCATATTTATACTATGTAGTTTACTTTATTATTTTATTTTCCAGTCCTGGATAATGAAACTGAGCCTTCACACTGAGCTACATCCCAAGTCCTTATTTTTGTTTTGAGACAGAGCTTTGGTAAGTCACAAAGTTGCCCAGACTATGATCAAACTATTACCCTCCTGTCTAGGCTTTGCAGAGTGCTAAAGTTACAAGTTAACAAGCATATACAAACATGTTTGGTTTACAGTGTGTAGTTTTAGCCATTTGTACCAGGGTTGGTTACTTGCATAGTTTGGACCTTAAATGCCCATCAGTGATCTATTTATGGGGTTGGTCCTCAAAATAATGCTATTGGGAGGTGGTGGCACCTCTGAGAGGGGGAGCTCAGTGAAAGGGGTTGGGGAGAGTGGGCGTCCAGCCCCTTTCCTTTCTCTTTTGCTTCCTGGCCATGAGGAAGCAGTTTCACTCCACTACATATTACTACTATCATGTGCTTTCTTACCGTAGCCCCAAACCAATAAACTGGAACCTCCAAAACAGTGGGCTTCTTTTCTTTTTAGATATTAACTATGAACAGGCATTTTATTATAGTAACAGAAAGATCACTAACACTGTCCCCAAAAATCAATTAGTGTGGATAGTCAAAGACCATCAGACTATTCCTACCAATAATTTAAATTTAGCAACTATAAATCATAATCAGAAGATAAATGTCAGTATTTCAAAATAAAACTACTTACAATAAAAAGCAATGAAAGCAAAGCAAAAGGAAGCATCAGGAGTCAGTTTGCAGAGCTGAAACTGCAGCTCAGCTACAGGGAAAAGATGAGGTGACACCGTGTCCAGAGAAACCTGCACACAGACAGCAGGACAGTGAGGGTGGCGAGGACAGGAAAGAAAAAAGGGATGAAAGGAGAGACAGAAAGACACAGAAACACAGAGATCATGAGCATGCTTCTTGCCTTTGGAAACGTTAATTAACATTTCATGAAGCTTAACTTTATGCTCACTTTTTGAAACTTCCACTCCAACTGTTTTGACAATCTTTCCAACGCTTGCTGTATTTTATTCCAACAAAGAATTTTCACTACAACAATATATTTTGAAGTTAAAACATTGTACTAAAGCTGATCAGGGAAAGCACTATATTTCCAATTTTGTTTTAGGCTGATGCTTTTAATTAGGGATTTTGTGGCAATGGCTTTATCAGGGCTATTGCTGGCTCATATTGATATCTATGGCACTTGAGTAAGTAAACATGTCCTGTGACCTTGCCAACAGGCTATTTCAATTGGTTTCCATAGAATTGTGGTATTTTGGACTGATTAATATTATAATAGAGTCAAACTGTTTGTAGATGAAAGTTTATTATATAATTCTTTGAACGTAACAAGTAACTAATTTGTCAAAAAATATATACTATCACCCTGACATGTATATGGATGCATGATTCCCTCTCTTGGCCTGCACACACACAATTTCCCCTTTTTTTCTAATATGATTTATCATAGCAACACTCCTGATATAGTTATTCCTTATTTGAATTAGTATATTTCACATACAGCATCATAAATGTATATACATAAATACACATATAGATTTGTATGTTCACACATTTCTTTTTTTAACAAATATTCATTGAGGCTCTACTATGTATATCGTGACAATGAGTGTTGGCCTACTATGTACGTCATGTCACTGGATTTTGGTTGGGGACAAGGATACAGAGACACCACTGTAGCCATTAGAAGTTAATGACAGGTTGAGTATTAATTACATATATGATTCTGCTAAGATACAGGCATATTGTGTTTTTCCAAAGGGGGCTTGCATTTGTCAGCTTTCTGTTGGTGGAACAATATACCTCACACCAGTAACTTAAAGAAGAGAAGTCTATTCTTGGCTTACAGTTTCAAAGGTTTTAGTCTATGGTCAGCTGGCTCCTAGCGAGAAATATGGCTAAAGGGTGGCACAGGGGAGCTGCTAATACATGATGGCAAGGAAGCAGAGAACAGGTGAAGAGCAGAGACAGAAGAAGGGTCTGAGAACAGATAAGCCCTCTCAGGTTATGCTTCCAGCTATCTACAACCTCCAACCACACCCTTCCATTCTGCTATGAATTTATAGTGGTCCATGACTTAATCATCTCACAATTACATCGGACACATAAATCTTTTGGGGGACATTTTTCATCCAATCCATAACAATGCTAGTTTGGAGAATTCGGATTTCTTCCATGCCCGGAGGCCCATACTGTCTTAGGGGAAGTTAATGTGAATGAGCATTCCCTTTTCCATTCATGTTTCCATCTACCTTGCTTAGCACAAGAGTGGATGAATCAATGATGTGTGGATGGATAGATGAACACATGAACTAATATATGATGAAATTTTGCATGTGATATCTAGTGCACTCAGGACAACAAGGAGCATCATATGCCAATTTAAATGATGAGTTTTTTGCTTCTAATGCTTGCAAAAATCATAAAAATCTCTGTGCTGATCCTTATACCTGGGCTGCAAAATAACTTCGTACAGTAAATACTGTATTTTTCCTAGCATGTAAAAGTATTCATTTTCCTTTGATGAATGGTGATACAATAATCTTTGTATTTCTAGGAACAGTGGGCTATTTTACTAAGTAAACTATACTAAGTTGGCACCAGTGCCTTTACCAGTCCCAGAGAGTTAATTAGTAAGCATATCTTGCTTTACTTCAATATGTTTCAAAAACGCTGTTCATCATCCTTGATGCTTAATTTTGGGAGATGAATGGAAGTTCACTAGCCTCTTCTTCACATTTTAACACTATGCATCATGTTAAACCGCTTATCAAAAGGGAAAAAAGACTACTGTCCCACAAGTACTGTAGGTTGAAAAATATTGCTACACTGTAAATTTGAATATTATTTTCTGTGGATCAATTTCAAACCCTCCCAAGTTTCAAGCCACAGCCTATAGTCAGAAACACAGGAACAGGATCCGACATCTGGGGTAGTAGGGCTGGGGGCTTTTCTGGGTTATTTGTCACTAAGAAAAAGCAAAATAACTGAAATTAAATGAAGACTCAAACCATTATCAAGGAAAACAAAGTTGGCCACTAGTTAAAGGGTTAAGCTCAGACTCTAACCAGTAATAGCTATTTTAGTAGGGATGAGAGTCCAGTGTGAAGTGAACTCAATTTGATGTGCACAGGGATGACTGGTGACTGGGCATTTTAAAGAGAGAATGAGGGAGCTGGGAAGGGGCAGAGTTGGGGGGTTGGTCCCTCTGAAACCTCCTGGGTATGTTAACTGTCCTTATAGAGCTCAGGCTCCTACCCTTCCACAAGCACCTTATAGTTAGCTGAACAAAGAGTAAATTCATTTGGCAACTTTGCGTTTTCATAGACAGGCATGTTAAGAGGTGCTAGGATCATTCTAGACATGTGCCCTTGGGTTGCTAAAGACTTAGTCTTTGTTCAAGTTATCACAGGCTAACTTTGAGGCCTAGGATAGACTATGGCTCACAGCATCCTGTTCAAAGTTTGGTCGGTATCATCTTGAAGTCAGAGAGATGTACTATGCTATAGTGAAGAATTCAGATTTTTGTGCCTGCTTATCTGAGTTTAAATTTTGGCTATGCTCTTCAGATGTGTGTTCTCAGACAAAGCATTAAATGCCACTATCTCTGTTTCATTATCTATAAAATGCAGATAAATGTAGTACTGAGTTCATGTTTGTGAAGCAGAACAAAGTACATGCTATCAATATTTTCTATAGTTACATTTTATGAAGTAGTCTATCCATGATGCAAAAGACTCTGTCAGGTTGAATATACTTGCAGTGACTGATCTGGTTCACTTGAGAGTAGGAAATGCTAAAAAGCTCACTTGCATATACAACCCTAAATTATAAAACACTACATTGTGGATCAGGACGAAAATCCCTAGAAAATGACCCTGACTTTTTTCCAACATGAACATGGCCCAGAAAATACTCAACTTGGTCAGAGTTGACCAGTACTTCAGAGGAACCATCTCAGATCCATACAATGGTCCTATTTACAAAAATGAAAGCAGAAAGAGCCAGGGATATGGCTCAGCAGCATTAAGTGCCTGCCTGGGAAGTGCAAGGTCCAGAGTTAGATTCCCAGTTTAAAAAAAAAAAAGACAGAGAACTGAAGAAAAGAATGAAACAGAATTAGGCAAACAGGCATTATATAAATCAAAGAAGTGTTTGTTTATAATCACAATTGTTATTAGCAATAGCATGTACTTAATACTTATTTATTAAATAAGTTACCATGATATCAATATTCATAAAACCAAAATACAAAAAAATGAAGAAGAAAAATAGACAACAACAGAAATGTGGTATTTTACTTGTCATAGATTATGAAAGATGAGATGAAAATTAAATTAAATTTAACAAAATTGTCAAAATGAAATAAATCTGAAAATGTATTTGGTAATATAATTATATATTATGCAAAACAGATCCAGTAAAGTAGATTTAATCAGTGTAAATAAAACACTATATTATAAAAAGATAAAATACACCTGCCTTTTATGCATGGATTAATGAGAATAAATGACCATATAATGTCCACGAATCATAAGTAAACTTCAAAATATAAGACTAATAAAGCCACATAATGAAAATAGCATAGAAATTAGTAAACGCAGCAAAAACTATACCAAATCCATTTCTACTTACAATAAAACTTCTCTTAATTCTTTATGAAGCAAAGTAACCTTAGAAAAATAAAGATAAACATATTTATATCAAAAGAAATATATACTCTTGAATATTATAATTGGAAAATGTGATACCAAATTTTTATAGTTTTATGTAAAGAATACATAGAAACAGTTGTTTCCAATTCAAAGTGGTTGACAAAAATATTTTAAGAAATGTGCTTAAAGAAATCAGAAGAAATAAGAATGATGATAGAAAGTAATAAGTATGATAAGAGAGGGAGGAGTTTATGCAGTTAGATGACAGCATAACCATAGGTACATTAGAAATTATGAAATCTGAGACTATTGGGCTGGAAATTTAGCTCAACAGCTCAAGCACTTGCCTGGCAAGTGTGAGGTTGTGAGTTCAGTCCCCAGTACCAAAAAAGAAAACCCCCCCCAAAAAAAAACCAAATATGAAACTATTCCAATATTGTTAAATAAACTTAAAACAATGTACAGTTTTTTGATTACTAAGTTATTAATACTGACAAAACAGATAGAAAATGTTATGGAATAACACCATAGAGGAGTTCTCAAAACTTCTCAGAAAGTGACCTATTTATGACATCCTTAAACACCGAGCTCAGGAATTTTTATTTTTATTTATTTATTTATTCATTTATGTATTTATTTGTCTTTTTGAGACAGGGTCTCGCTATATGATTCAGGCTGGCCTTAGATTCACTTTGTAGCCCAGGCTAGTCTTGAACTTGCCACAATCCTCCTGCTTCAGCCTCCTGAGTGCTGGGATTTCAGGAGTGCGCCACCATGCCTGCTTATTTCAGGAAATTCTAAACAAAAAAAGTTTCAAATCATCTTGCTAGGGAAGAATAGTTACAACAATACACACACACACACACACACACACACACACACACACACTGAACAAAACTTAAAGTCAGTAATCATCTTCATGTATGAATATTGATGCAAAAATCATAAGCAAAATATTTATGTACAGAATTCAGTAATCTATGATAAATCACTATGCAAGTAACAGTGTTTATTTTGGAAATTCCAGGATGGCTCAATATTAGAAAATCTTTAATATTAAATCCAGTGGATTAATGAATTAATATGATCATTCCACACATGTGAAAAAGGCATTCAATATGAAGCAACACTCATTCAAAATAAGTATGCTTAAAACAGAAATAGATATATATGTCCTCAATATGACTCTGTGTACATGAATACACATACATGCAGACACCACACAACCCTAGGATCATATTTGATGTTAAAAGCAACTCCATCAGAATCAGCAACAATAATACAAGGCAGTCTATTATATGTATTATCACCATTATTTATCATTGTCCTAGTGGTACATGCTAATGTAATTTAAAAATGAGAAAATAAAAGAGGAACAAAATGAGCAAAAAGACTGAAAGTACTACTATACGAAAATTACATTATTGTGTATCTAAAACTTACAGAATAACCAACTTTAAAATTACATAAAAAGAGAATAAGTGACTAAATACTTGATATCCTGAAATCCAGAGACTTCAATATATAAAATAATGCCAATTACAACAAATTATTTATTAAAAACACATTTATAAAAGTAAATAGCACTTCCTCCTGAATCTTAATCAAAAATGTCATCGACAAATATTCTCTAGGAGCAAGATCACCTCTAATTTAGAACTACTGATTTAAATATCCTTAAGTAAAAATGTGAAATGAGGCATTGCTGAACAATGAACTAATATAACTTAAAAAGAATGAGTCAGCCCTAGAAGTGTGGATATGGAAAGCACCCTAAGATATGTTATTAACAAAAACAAGTTTCCAAACAGTGCAGAGGTTCTTATTATGATTTTTGTTGTTATTGTTTTGTATTAAAAAGATTAGGAATATAGTTATACATATGCTACTTGGGTAATATATAATATGGCCAGAATAACAGAAGTAAAAAAAAATATCTCTGAGGGAGGCAATTTGGTTACTGGAGTCCTAGAAAGAGAGGGGGATAAATTACTGCCTCAGATTCATCATTTTAACAAAAATCCTGCTACACATGGAGAGAGCCTACAGTGAAATGAGGATTGTAGAGTCCTAGTGGATACAGGGACACAGACCTTGTTTGTTGGCTAAGTGGAATTAAAATATAAGTGATTTCAAAGGTCTGTTATTGGCCATAAACTTGATGTTCCCATTAGGGTAGCAAACAAATTTCTGAAATCAAAGAAAATATTTTCAACCACTTAAAAATAAATACACTCTCGTGAGCACTGGCTATATGTATGGTAATAGTAAATGTCTTCGTGAATTCTCTTGGAGAATTGGAAAACCTGTTTTGTATTTTTCTTTTCTTTTTGTTTCCATGGAAAGCCTGAATAGTAGGCAAGTAGAAGAATGTTTTCTTCTAGAGAAAATAATACAGGAAGAAACTCAAGTTCAGTTGCAAAATCTAAATAAATTTTTATTAAATTATTATTTTTTAAAAAATACCTCATTTACAAAAGTGACTGACTGTAGCACATCATTCCCTCTTATTGTCTCAGGATATTCTACAATAGCATTAAAAAACAGATGTTCCCATTATGGTAACAGAAATTAGAAAGCATGAAATCTTTATTTTTGAAAAAACAAATTTCTAGACTTATTATATGAAATAATTTTCATTTGTATTTTTTATTGCTATGGTTTTTATTGAATGATTTTTTTTGTACCAGGGCTGGAACTCACAACCTCATAGTTGTCAGGCAAGCCCTTGTGCTGCTGAGCTAAATCCCCGACCCATTATTGAGTGATCTTACAACACCAAACTGTGTTGGTGTGGCTTAATGTTTAAAATTCAACAATATGCAATATTAAAACCATTGTTAAATTCCTATCATCTTGTTTTGAAAACCTATACTGTTGTTTTTGGTTTGATGTCATTCTGTGTTTGTCTCTTTTGCTTTCTGGGTTTTTTTTTTTTTTGTCTTTTTTCTCTTAAATAAATAAAAAAATAAAATCTCAATCTGAAACTGTAGGCATATGCTGTCAATACACTAATATCCACTACCTACCTCCTATGGAATGGTTTGATTTTAGTTTCTTAAATGCAAAGTTCTTATTACATGTACAACTGTATAGATTAAGGAATTATAATTCTTTCAAGGTTTAGTTATACATTGTATTTAATAATCTTTTAGACATAGTCCTAATATTTACTTCATAAAATATCCAAATATGTCTTTTCAAAAGCTAGGTTATTCTTTGTGAGAGAGTTACCTCCAAAAATAAGGACTCACCATGTTGAAGCAGGAGATTTGGGTAGGATGAGCTGGCTGGACAAAGAGGCATGACCCGTCAATCACAGAGATCCAGAACAAATGTGCAGAACTCGGCTCCCAAGCTGTACCTGAGACCAACTAGAAAGTGTTACCTTTAATTCTTCTTTACATCTAGTGCAACACCAAGTAGGCTTTTGATAAGGCAGCTTAGACCTGACATCAGGCTGAGGAATGAAAGATACAAAAGACCCTCACTGACCACAGTCAGTTCTCTCAGTGGTATTCTCTCACTCTGTAGAACATACGTGTTTTTTCTATGTTTAATAAATGTAAATCTCCACCACATTTTTAGCATATCTTGTCCAATTCTTTGTTAGGACATCAAGAATCTGGAAGGCATTCCTGAGAAGATAATAATAGTGTATGCATCATGGCAGAAAAAACATTTGAAACAAAAATAGGGATCATAGTACCTGCCTGGCAAGCATGAGGTCATGAGTTTGATCCCTGATTCTAGAAAAAACAAAAATAGAGAAGTACTTACCAAGAGAACATGTATTGTTTTATTATAATAATGTGCTGTTTATTAAAGTTCTGTGTGATCTATAGGTTGGGCCCAAGACAGAAATAGCTGTGTAACCCTAGCCACTTGAACTGTAATCCTGACAGACCAAGTCAATCCACTCATTAAAAGAGATCTTTAATTACATTTGATTTATTTCTCCTACGAGGCACTCAACATTTCAAGAAGTTCCTAACTGCCATTGCCACTTTTCTTTAGATTATCAGCAGAATTATCATCTGCCAAAACATCTGCTAAATAAGAAGATGGTTCCAGCTTGCTGAAATTTTACTTAGTGCTATAAATGGCCTCAGGAAAAAGAGCAAGTTATGCAGAAATAATACAGCAAGCTCCTCAAGGCTGACAGGTGCCACTGACATCAGTCAGCGACCATCCCTGGGTCAAATGTGGAAAATCAAGATTGCTGCTGATGCGTGTGAACACCTTGGCTGGCAAACAATACCAAAGGCATGCCCCAGGAGCATTACATTGAAGCAGGATGTGGCCATGTGCTCAGTTGGGCAAGTGTCTGTCCTGTGAAAGGTTAGGTTCAGAAGGACTTACAGGGGTCATCTTCAGGGCTTTATTTCATCTTTCCATTAAAAACAGTGTCTACTACATAATTATAATTTAGAAATTTCATTTTTCACTCAAAAGCTTTTTTAAAAATCCACTGCTTGTTCAAGAGTAGTAGATCCTCCACTGCCACCTATGACTGTCCCACCAACTGACAATTTTAAAATGCACTTGCCATGTAAGTTGAAGAAACAGCACTCCCTCCCAGAGAATTTCAGGTTTAATTTAGAACAAGATGTGGAGATAAGGCTGGATTTGTTGCTTACCTTTGTTTTTCTTGATAGAGTTTTACTTTATTGTTTTTGATTTATGCAGATTTGCCAAGATCCTATTTGAGTTTATAAGTTGACTGCTGAAGTAATTTATAATTAATTGTCTTCCATTTTCTTTAACAAATGCATATAAGACTATAAATTTATTTTTCTGGGTCAATTGTATAGAATGCAATGCTTTCATAATGGCTCACTTCTAAATATTTTGTGTTTCTTTTAAAATATGAGGTATTGAAAATTTCTAAAACCATATATATATATATATATATATATATATACCCATAAATATTTTCTATTTCACAGTGCAGAAACATAGATCTAGGAAGGATTAGACAGCCTTGCTACTTCTGTTGTTCAAATCTTCTAAAACTTTTCTAAAGCTATTATGCTTGATATCTCACCTTCTGATAGAAACACATTAAAAACTTATACTTTTGCCACACCCAGTGAACTCCAAGCAGGTGGAGGGGCCTGAATTCAGTCCTGGGTCATAAACATGTAGGTTGAAACCCAGCATATATGGAAGCTTTGAAATGTCGTTCCCAGGTCGTAAGGCCACACCCCACATATGAAATCACCCGAGGATGCACAGGAGGTCTCTGGGGACATAACTATCCCAGGCCCAGCAAACTGCAAGCAGCTGGCAGGGGGCCTGAATTCAGTCCCAGGCCCTGATCATGCTTGGGTATGTATGTATGTATGTAACATCATTCCCAGGCAGTAAGACCACAATCCATATCTCAAAGCACAGGAGGACACAGGGAGTACCCTGGGGCTAACTGGGTCATGCCCAGAGAACTCCAAGCCATTAGCACTTGCCTGCTATCTGCCCCAGGAGCCAAAAGTGGCTAGGTGATTCCCAGCACATAAGTGAAGCTTTGAAACATCATATGAAAACCGGAAATATGGTACAATGACAAAACAAAAGAGCAAAATGCAATCTCAAACCTCCAGCCCAACACAAGCAAGCCTAGGAGACATACACCTGAAATGATATCAACTGAAGTAAAGAAACAACTCCAGGAAGCTTTAAAAGAAATCAAATCAGAAATAGTCTCCCAGGTAAAAGAAGAAATGATAAACGTACTGAAAGAAATGTTGAACACATCTAAAGAAGACATAGTTAAAAAATTAGAGGAACAATGCAAAAAGATGGAAACTCTGAATGAACAATATAAAAAATGCATGAAGCAGATTCAAAGAGATATACAGGAAATAAGAAATTCCATCTAAAGTTGGCAAAACCACCTCAGTGAGAATGAAGATAGAATTTCAGGCCTCAAAGACAAGATTGCAGTGAATGAACAGGAAAGGAAAGAGCTTTTAAAAATAACAAGGAATGAGGAGATAACAATTCAACAACTACAAGATGATGCAAAGAAAAACAACATATGATTGGTAGATATAAATGAGAAGGTAGGTGACAACACAAATGATATCAAGAGGCTATATACAGAAGTAATAGCTGAAAATTTCCCAAACATGAGAATGGAAACTGACACACAGATCAGTGAAGCATGTAGAACTCCAAATAACCATAACCAAAATAAAACTGCTCCCAGAAATTTAATAATCAACACCCCAGAAATCCAACATAAGAAAAGAATATTAAAAGCTTCTAGAGAGAAGAGACAGATCATCTATAAAGGAAAGCCTATCAGAATCACAGCAGACTTCTCAACACAAACAATGAAGTCAAGAAGAGCATGGAGTGAAGCATTTCAGACCCTAAAGGAAAACAATTTCTAACCCAGACTGATATACCCTGAAAAACTGTCCTTCAAAATGGATGGAGAAGGAAGATACTTCCACGACAAAGAACAGCCGAAGAACTTCATGATCACCAAGTCAACCCTGCGAAGAACACTAAAAGACACTCTAGATAGACATAGGAAAAAAACTACTAAGCAAGGCAAACAAATAAACAGAGTGGAAACGTAAAGAATCAACAGCAGAAAGATAACATGTCAAAAGTAAATCAATATTTATCAGTTATAATCATTAGTGTAAATAGACTCAATTCATCAATTTAAAGAAACAGACTGGCAGAATAGATCAAGAAAAAACATTCAACTATATGCTATATACAGGAAACCCATTTAACATAAAAGGAAGTCATAGACTGAAACTCAAAGGATGGAAAACAATACCCCATGCAACAGGATCCCAAAAAGAAGCAGTGGTAGCTATTCTGTTTACAGACAATGTAAAATTCAAACCACTACATACTAGTTAGGGGAAAACATCAAGAGGAAGTGATAACAATCTTAAATACATATGCACCAAATTTGGGAGCACCCAGCTATACAAAACAAGTATTAACAGAAATGAAAAATCAAATAAGCAATAACACAGTTATAACAGGAGACCTTAACACACTATTGACACAGAGGGACAAATCAACTGGACAGAAAATCAGCAATGAAATAACAGAACTGAATCACATCTGTGAACAAATGGACTCAGTAAATGTATACAGTGTGTTCCATCCAACAACATCAGAATATACAATTTTCTCAGTGGCACATGTAATAGTCTCTAAAAGAGACCATATACTAGCCCACAGAACATGCTTAAGTAAATGCAAAAGAACTGACATTATCCCATGCATGCTATCAGATCATGGCACCATGAAACTAGAAACTGCCAAAAGCCAACAATCACTTGGAAATTGAATACTACACTCCTGAGCAGTCAGTGTGTCACAGAGGAAATTAAAGAAGAAATTAAACAATATTTGCAGGCAAACAAAAATACAAATACATCTTACCAGAACCTGTGGGACACAATGAAAGCAGTCCTCAAAGGAAAATTTCTTTGGTGAACTCCCACATCAAGAAAACAGAACGAACACAAACAAACATCCTGATGCTACACCTTAAACATCTAGAAAAAGAACAGTGAGTCAAGTCCAAAGTCTAAAGAAGGCAGAAAATTATACAGGACAGAGCAGAAATCAATATAATACAGCCTAGGAAAACAATACAAAGAATCAATGAATCAAAAAGTTGGTTGTTTGAAAGAATAAATAAAATTGACAGGCCTGTAGCCAACCTTTAAAAAAAGAAAGAAAAAAACTCAAATTCATGCAATAAGGAATGAAAAGGGTGAAATCAGTACAGACCCTGTGGAAATAGAGAAGTCATCAATACCTATTTCAAAAACCTCTACTCTCATAGGCTTGATAGGAAGAAGGAATGGACAGATTCGTAGAAACATGAATTACCAAAGCTGGGTCAAGAAGAGGTAAAACTGCTGAATAATCCAATTTCAATTAACAAAATTGAAAATGTAATTAAATCCCTATCAATAAAGAAAAGCCCAGATGGATTCACTGTGGAATTCTACAAGAAATTCAAAGAAGATTTAATGCCGACACTCCTCAAACTCTTCAATGAAATTGAAATGCAAACAATTCTCCCTAACTTATTACTGAAAGCAAATATTATTCAATACCAAAACCTGAGAAAGACCCAGCCAAAAAAAGAGAAATACAGGCCGATCTCCCTGATGAACACAAATGCAAAAATTCTCAATCAAACACTGGCAAAAAGAATGCAGCAAATCATCAAGAAGATTATACACCATGACCAAGTGGGATTCATCCCAAGAATGCAGGCAAGGTTCAACATACGTAAATCAATAAATGTAATCCACCATATCAATAAAGCAAAAATAAGAACCACATGACCATTTCAAAAGATAACAAAAAAGGTTTTGATAAGTTCCAATACTGATTCATGATAAAAACCTTACACAAAATTGGAATAGATGGCCTTTACCTCAATATGATAAAAGCTATCTATGACAACCCAACAGCCAGCAGCATATTAAATGGCCCAAAACTGAAGCCTTTTCCCCAAAATCAGCAACAAGGCAAGGATGTCCATTATCATCACTCCTATTCAAGATAGTGCTGGGAATATTAGCCAGAGGATTTAGACAAGAGAGAAACAAAAGAAGTAAGGATAGGAAAAGAAGAATTTAATTATCATTATTTGCAAATGACATGATACTCTCCACAGAAGACCCCAAAACTCCATTGAAAGACTCCTTGGTATAATAAATAAAGTCGGTAATGTAGTCTGATACAAAATGAACATTGAAAAACCAATAGCATTCCTACACACTAACAACAAAACCACTAAGAGATAAATAAGAGAAGCCACATCCTTCATAATAGCATCCAAAAGAATGAAACACTTACGAATCAATCTAACAAAAGAAGCAAAAGATCTACTCAGGGAAAATTATAATACCCTGAAAAAGAAATCGAAGAGGACCTCGAAAATGGAAAACATCCCTTGTTCATGGATAGGAAGAGCAAACATTGTGAAAATGGCCATTCTCCCAAAGTTGTTATACAGATTTAATGCAATTCCGATCAAAATGCCACTAACATACCTTACAGATCTAGAGAAATCACTCCTAAAATTCCTCTGGAATAAGAAGAGACCTAGAATAGCAAAGGCAATTCTAAGCAACAAAGGCAAGGCAGGAGGCATCACAATCCCTGACTTGAAGTTATACTAGAAAGCTACTGTAATACAATAAGCATGGTACTGGAATAAATACAGACCTGAAGATCAATGAAATAGATTTGAAGATATAACTACAAAACACTCAACCACCTTATCTTTGACAAAAGGGCCAAACATGTCCACTGGAAGAAAGATAATCTCTTCAATAAATGGTGCTGGAAAAATTGGCTCTCCATATGCCGAAAACTAAAACTAGACCCATGTCTACCACAATATACTAAACTAAAGTCTAAATGGATCAAAGTTCTAAATATTAAAACAGAAACACTAAATTTGTTGGAAGACAAAGTAGGTAGAAATCTTGAAGACATAGGAATAGGTAGAGGATTCATGAACAAGAATCAAACCGTACACAAAACACTTCACAGAATCAATACCTGGATTGTGTTCTATTAAAGAGTTTTTGCATGTTGTAAGAAATCTCCATCATAGTGAAAAGAAAACCCACAAATTGGGAAAAAGAATCTTTGCAAATGGTCCTCAGACTAAGAACTTCTGTCTAGAATACATGAAGAATTTAAAAAAACCAGACCCCCAAAATTCAAAGATGAGCAAAAATGAGCATTTGAGATGAATACACAATCTCAGATGAAGAAATGTGAATAGCAAATAAATACATGAAACAGCATCATTGGTCATTAGAGAAATTGGTCATTTGTATGTGTTTGGTACACATACAAACCACACTGAGGTTCCATCTCACTCCAGAAAGAATGGCCAGGATAATGAAAACTACCAACTAATGCTGGAGAGGCTGCAGGGAAAAAGGAATTCTTTTGCACTGTTGGTGGAAGTGTAGACTGGTGCAAAGTCTGGAGATTCCTCAAAAATCTGGCATTGGAGGCCCCATTTGACCCAGATATCCCACTTTGGGGCATATTCCCAGAAGATCGAAGAATATCACACCACAATGATATATGTGCACCCATGTTTATAGCAGCACAAGTTGTAATAGCTGGATCTTGGAAACCACCTAAATGCCCATCAACTGAGGAATAGATAAAAAAGATGTGGTAGTTTTATACCTTGGAGTACTACTCAGCTATAAAGAATGATCACATTGAGATATTTATAAGTAAATGGATCTCATAAGTGAAATAAATCAATCTCACATGTGTAAATACTGTATAGTCTCCCTAGTGTAAGAAATGGTAAGAGTACATAAGATACAAAAAACTCAATAATTACAGTGAAAGGGTAAAAATCTACTCAAAGGGAGAAAACAATCTCAGGGAAAGTGAGGAAAAAGAAAAAAGAAGGGAAAAGAAAAAATGTCTAAAATTATGTAAATACACTTAGGATACTTAAGATGATTGCGCTACAAATTCTATAAATTCTTGGAACAAAATAGCTAACATTCATAGGATTGGAACAATTGTGCATACTATTATATAGTGATCTGAGGAACTCTTAAAGATCATTATATAAAATAACAATCCTTGTTATGCTCATATCACTTTGTTTTGAAGGCCTATATTGTCAGTGTCTTTGCTATTGTTGTTTATATGTGTTTTTAGTTTCATGTGTGTTTAGGAATTTGTTTTGTTCTGGTTTGTCTTGTTTTGTTTTTCCCTCTTACACAGAAAGGGTAGGTATACATGTAGGAGACTCATGCATGTGTAGAACTTCTAAAAAGTTTATGAGAATCAATAATATAATCTACAATGAAATGAACAGCTACATTGAAGAAAAAGCAATTATAGTGCTGATTCTATAGCGTCATGATGTGAAATCTAGCAATTCTTTGTTCTGAGTGATTTTAGTCTGTTTTGTTTAATTTCAACATGCATGAAGGTATGGACAGCTATTTTGAAAAGAATGAAAGACATTATTGCAGCCATTGTTGACTTCCCTGTTGTCTGGTCTTGAAGACCTAAAATGCCTTCATCATCCTATTCTGATCAGTTCTGTACTATTTTGTTTTGTATGAATTCATTGTATGTGAAGATATGGACAACTATTTGGAAGAAAACAAGAGACAATAGGATAAATAGTGAAGATTTCCAGTGGTCTTGCTTTGAAATCTGTGTCTGTAACATTGTTATCGTATGGTCTGTTTTGTTATGCTTAATTTTTACCCTCTTTAAAAATAAATTTAAAAACATAAAAATAAACTCTTGGTTGAAATTAATGGATTTACTAGAGATGCAGGGTATTAACGTAAAGAAAATCCAGATCATGGTCCTTGGTACGTTTGGTACTTGGTAAATGTTATCCTATTGAAAACTGTGGAACTTTGAGATATCAATATTTAATACAAAATTTTATGTTAGATAAGTTTGTTTGGAACTTTATAAGAGATGTTGATTTACTGGAAGTAGAAGAAACAAACTATAATTTTTATGGTATGATCCCTGAAGTTAATTGTAAAATTCCAAGATAACTGTTTTCATGTTTTAAAAAACTTGCACTTTTGTTGTTTTCAATAACATTGTCAGGATTCATCTTACATATTAAAAAGCTACCAATTAGGGGAACTGAGTTCGTGACTATTATAATTTCTTAGATTTTTCTTTTCCTTTTATGTAGCATCCTTCATTGTCCCTGTTGATACACTTTGGCTTAAATTTTACTCTGCTTGGTATAACTCTTTCTAGAAATGTTTCCTATGGTTAGCATTTCTATAGATCAGCTTTTCTACCTATTTGCTTTATCTTTCCCTATGACATGTCAGAAGCGTATTACTAGTATCTATCAGTTTTTTTAATTTAAACTCATAATTTTTCCCATAGACTATTTTTCTCTAATTTACATTATTAAAATTATGATATTTAAAGGTATATAAGTAGCACTTTATTTTGTATATTGTTTGATATATCACTAGAAATATATATATATAAATGTAAGTATTATATACTATAAATGTATATGAATATTAATGTTGAACAATCTATAATTATAGATTATAGATCAGTTATACATATGAATTACACATTGTTCAATATTTCCACATATCTTTTAAACATAATATAGAACTTATCATCTTTTGCTTAACATTTACTTATTTCAATATTATAACTTCTTGTATTAGTAACAATAGCCAACTCTTATGTTACCTTTACTATGTTCATAATGACCCTGGATTAAGGTCAGATTACAACCCTCCTGTTAATAATAAAGAAACTGAGGTAAGGAAATTGAAGAGATTACCCATACAATCAGTAAGCGGTAGACCAACGTATGAAATGAAAAGCTTTAAAACTTTATGGGGAAATGTAGAAAAACATAATTTTATTACTGGCATAGAATAAAACACATTATTTTAAAAGAAAAAATATATTTATTGAGAGAAAGCAAGCTTCTGTCCAAGAGAGAGAGACAAAAGGGGTCTCAAGTGGGTTGCCAAGGATCCTGTATTTTCTAGGAGCTTCTATAGAGCAAAACCTCGATGGGAGGCAGGTCTGAAATTTATTAAATAAGAAAAAGTGCAAAAAGGTAAGATCTTGATAAATCAAATTATAACATAACTGAAAATTCCTATAGTCAAATGACACGTGAAAAAAATTTAAAAGACAAGCAGTAAACTCCACAAGTTCTATGCCCTAAGAAGACATTGTTTTTGGGTCTATGTAAAAACCTTCTATTCATGAATAAAAAAATGAGAAGCAAAAGTAAAATTTGAAAAGCAGATTCACTAAAAGAAAAATCAAAATGATCAACATATTCAGTCTCATAGGCAATTCCAGAATGCAAATTAAAACTAGATGACAAAAGTTTGTGAAGTGTTGGGTAAACTTTCTGGTTTTCAGGTTAAGTTTGGAGAGCTTTTCAGCTGTACCTATGTAGTCAAAAGGAAGGAAGAAGCCATGCACACCTGCAGCCAGCAGCGCCCCTTCACAGGGAGTGCCCTAGGGACTTAGTCGTGGTGCAGCAAAGTTGGGAAGCCTGCCTCACTTAAACCACTAGAACGTTAATGAGTGACACGGAAGGCAGCTGAAGTCAAGAATATAAAACAACACTGTACGAGTAAGCCTGAAATAAAGTGAAAAGACAAGTAGCAGAGAAGTGTCACTTACTCAAAAGGATAGAAGTAGCTTTGTTTTTCTTTATACTAGTTTTCTTTTTGTTATTTTTTGCAAAAATGAAGTAGAAAATATACATGAAAAGAATATGGATAAGGACAGGAGATAAGGATAACCTCTTAAAGGGGAAGAGACCTGCGAGGCTATTTGAGTGTAATATTTTATTTCTTTAAATGAGGAAGATTTTTAAAATGTGTGGCAAATGTCTGTGTCTGTTACATGTATTATCAATACACTGTTGTCAAACACTTCATAATTTAAAATAAAAAGACAAAATGCTAATTAATGCCCTGATTTAAAATACTAGCCTCCTTAATACTTCATATTCTTTCAGTTACTGAAGATTTGTACATGTCAGGAACTGATAAAACCAATTTAATCAACCGAGAGACATGTCACTGTCTTGAGCTCTAGAGAAATTCCTCTCATAGGCGTTATCTAAAAAATGTTATAAGTCATAGAATTCCTATTTTCTTTCATCCTAAAATGCACATTCTCCCTTTCCCCCCGTGGCTATCACTTACCTCCAAATTAAAAGAAATTATAGCTAAGAAATTAAAAACAAAGCCTCCCATATTATCTTACAATCACTTCGTCTAAGACTTAACTACATATGGTAACTTTTTAATGTTCTGGAGTTGTAATGGCTCCACTTTTTCTGTGGCATACAAGCATCTAACTTTTCAAGTGATTTTCAACATTCTCACTACCCAGTCTATTATTGGCTTCATAAGAACCAAAAGGTTCATTGCAGTATGGTTCGTCTACTTTTTAAAAAACTTAAATGAAGAAGGAGAAAAACATTATATAATCAGCATAGTGATGGCTGTGGTATAAAGCTATCCCATACTCATCGCCTGTCCATCATATGCAGCTATTACAACACACGGTAGTCTACTGAGCCCACAGTTGACGGACTCTGGCCTCCCCATTAGAACATGCATCACTATAGAAAACTGATTCTAGAAAGACCATCTAATGTGGCTACTGGATGATTAAAATACTGAAGATTGAGTAACTATAACATGAGCAAACTGTGGAAAGACTGAAACTTAGTTCCTTGGATCATAACAGGCAGATTTGTCAGCTCAGATATATGAGGGGTACTAATATGTGGACTCTGTCCCATTTCATGCAAGATGATTCTATAATAGTGACACTGAATGTCCTAGCTGCTTATTTTCTGCTCTAAATAATAATAGATAAACAAGGTGTGAACATACATGGAGTCTACTTCACCATCTAATGGCTTCTGACTTTCACATGTTTAAGACAAATCACATCAATGTTTCCTAGAAGTGAATGTACTTGAAGCAAGAAGTTTAAGGAGAGTAGAGGCATGACACATGGCCCCTGTAATAAGTTCAGTGCCTTTTTGGGAAATGAATTAGCACTGTCTGTGTGAACTGGATGCCTGGAATAATAAGGCTGTCTCACAAAGGAGGCTCACTCCCAGCCTAATCTTCAAGACATGATTTATTTTTTATGAATAATCCATCATTTCTACTCTCATTCTCTAAGCTGGTGAAATCACTCTTAGCTAAAATTTCAGAGTACATTACCCTGTACAACAGACATTTAAACTACACTGATTGCTCAGTGGCAGATATAGACCACATTGCAATGGAATCTGGAAGCATAAGCATGGGGAACCAGGATCAACGTGAACCTGCCTGTTCACAAGATCCACACTGTAGCTTTCAAATTTGAATGAGTTTGTATGGGTAGCAGTAGGCTGAGCTACAATAACAATTAACTATAATAGGCTCCACAGGAAAGCACCAGGCTTGTATCTGTGGTGTAGCACAGGATACAGCTGCTTTTTGATGGGAGGACATTCAAGGACACTTATTGTCTCTGTAATTCCATAGGACTTTTTGTTTTTAAGAAGCTGGAGCTTGAATAGCTATGACAACAAAAAACATTGTTAATATGATTCTATTTGGAGCTGAGTCATGATTTCTGCCAATTATTTACTCCATTCTAAGTAAAATACACATTCACATCTGAAATCATGGAATTTGGAGTTTAAAAATACCTCAAATGTCATCTAGAATCGTATCTTTCTAGTGAAAAGCATTACAGAAAATGTGAGGATTACTGTTTTCAATCTCTCTTCTGTTTTTCTGTTCTGTCTCTCTCCCTCCTTGTTTCTCTCTTCCTTTCTCCTTTTCCCTGGCTTTTTCTCCTGCTCGCTCTCTCTCTCTCTCTCTCTCTCTCTCTCTCTCTCTCTCTCTCTCTCTCACAGACATACTTGTCTGCCCCTCTACAATATGTTACGCTCACTGACCCTGCTTTTACTCAAATAAGAGAAAAGAAACTTCTTTTTCTATCATTTGATGATAGTTCTTCCAAATTTGTAGCATTTAGACATCTTCTTTCCAGCTAAATAAACTCTCTTTTATAGTGTGGTTTCATGTTTTCACAATCTCAGTCTTTTCCAGATATACTATTGTAAGATAAAACTTTCCTGAGTTGATTTTAAGATATTTACATTTTAGTATAAAAAGTAGATTGGTACCAAAAGTGAGTATCAAGTATGAGTATTCTGTTGATTACAAACTAAGATTCTGATGTCTTTCACCATATTTAAACACAGTTCAGTTCCCCTTGAGGATATGTAGATTACACACTTATTTTTCTCTCATAAGAATGTAAAAATCTTCCTCAAAACTATTTATACCTAGAAGTGAATTTATTTGCATGATTGGCTTAGTGACTGTAGCCTGTTGAGGTAGGAAAAGAGTGAATTAACAAAAAAGCAAATTTCTAGGAGATGAAATTTTACTCTTTTAAGAGAAAAATTCTCAGATATGCTGTTTTGGAGAAATTACTTTTAAAACATATTTTATATTCATCTGGCTTCCTAAATATATGACTTGAATACAATTTAACCTTTTGTTCATGGCTCACTGACCACTTTTGAACGCTAGTCTTTGTTTATGGAATGGTAATACAGCAATGCCACCAAGGACCACAGAGGTGCTAAAATTATTTTTGTTACAGTTGAGGCTTGAGATCCTCAAGGCATCAACCTTTCCATTTCTATTGTAACTTCAAGCTTTGTGATTTGGTACCCTTCAGTGAATATTATTCTCAGCCACCTTCTCTCAGCTGAGGGGAGGTGTTGCCACTTCTCAGAGCAAGGTGCATGAGCGGTGAAACGGCCAAGCACTCATCACTCAGGGATGAGGGACACAGCAGCTCTCGCCAAGTCACCACCACATTCAAACTCAAATGTTTAAGAGACTCCAGATACACAGGAAACTACTGGGTAGGGAAAACTTTCTTTGAATGGGCAGTACAAGTCTGGTTTCTGCCTGTGGGCTGGTGTGTTGTTAATGTCTTTCCCACCCTGCACTGCTGCAGTCCACAAAATAGCTGCTCACCCAGCAAGCTACCTTTTCTTTTCCTATGATTTTTTGCTATCTGAATGTCTGACAACCAGACAAATGGTAGGTTAATATCATTAATACAATCAGTGTATTAGCATTTAGAGTAATATTGTGTGAGAAAAGTAGTTTCTGACATTGCTTTTAAAAAAAATAGGACAGAATGTCAGAATGTTAGAATGTCAAATGTGATCATCTATATTCATGCAACTTAACACATTTTCATTAAGAGCCTGTTATGTGCCAGGCATACAGGTGAGAGGATAAACAGTTTATACCGTGAAGGGGCTGATATATTAGGAAGGGAACAACGAACAGCCCAAACAGCTGTGGTTGACATGAGTTTAGTTTGCAAAGAAGACTGCAGAGCTGCTCAGCTCTCTTTTTGCACATGCTCATCCCGGCAGCTGTGTGTCTGAACATTTGTTTGGTGTCTGCATTCACTGTATCTCATCTTTCATAAGGTGATAATTCCACACAGGAGAGCAGCCCCACAGAGATAGCTTGTCCTACCAGTCGTGGCAATCACCATTCTGATTCTCTCATTAAAAGGTATTTAATTGTTTGGTGTTATTATTTGGACTGCTCAGCACAGTGAAGGACAATGACCTATTTTCCTGGGTCTAGCCATTCATTTACATTTTTTTATTTAAGGAGAAAAAGGAAAAAAAAACAGAAAAAGGGTACAAGTAATATAAAATTTAAAAAATAAACAGTAAGAAATCACTAGTTAATAGATTATATATTCTCATCTTAGAAATAGTTGTTCAAGTCACAAAATTGAAGCACCTAAAGTGGACTTTCAAACAGTGAGAGTGCAAACAGTTTTGTTCAATGATCCAAAAAACACTCAGTAATATGGTTATCTATCTTATACACTTGAACATATATGCAGTTATAACCTTTAAAGCACTTTCTTTTCTTTTCTTTTCTTTTCTTTTCTTTTTTTTTGTAGAATGACAATTATACATTTTGGGTTTTATTATTCCCACAGTTCTTATTACTTTTTTTGAAGAGAATAAAACCAAACGCGACATATCAGAAAAGAGTCACTCAAATCAAAAGGATAGACATAATAGATAATGTAAAAACTAAATATAAGGTGATCAACAATGGTTGCCATTCGGCCTCTTGCTATTTTAAGAAGAATTGGCAGTTATAATAAAATTGAACTAACCAGGAAAGGGTAAAACCAAAGCATTGGAGACATTACAGGATTTTAAAAGAAAATAATAGTCAATCGGAATGGGCGTCATAATGATTCTTATTGTCTTCACAGTTATGCATATATTTTCAATCTTGGTACTATCAAGCAAAGCAGAATACAGGAAAATCAATCAAAACAAGATGGTAAGGGCAATACAGGATTTCAAATCAAGTTAATAGGAAATCAAAGTAGGTTACTGTAATGTATCCTGCTATTTTTTATTTATTTTTCCCTTAATTTAAAAAAAAAGAAAAAAGTAAATAATTAAAAAAAGGGGGAGATTGAGATAAAAGAGGGCATAACAACAGAACAGCGCAGGTCAAAACATAACCATTTAAGCAAAATAGTGTTTCATCACAAGATATCCTGACATAAAAATAGTTACCATAGTGTCTCTTTCCTTGAAATCTTTGCGTATAACTTCTTATAATGTAGCACCAAACATATCATGACACTATAAAACCATTCAAGAGAGTGACATTATTACAGGGTATTTAGAACCAATTGACAGAAAATGAACAATGGTTTCTATATAAACTCCTTGTCTATAAAAGTTTTTGCTTATATTATCATATATAATAAAATCCAGTAAGATACAACCTTTTAAGACCAATGGAGACTGAAGAATACAGGTTTGATGGGACTTCAAAACAAGATGATACTAAATCAGCACTAGCTATTATGATGTCTTGTTTCTTCAAAATTGCTGTTCCTACCTTCCGATCTTCTCTGCCTCATTTCTGTTGAGCTCTTTTTCTGTCGTTTGTTGTCAGCTTGTCTTCTTCATTTTGTTTTCTGCCCCATTCATTGTAGCCTCTCTGCCACTATTCTGGAATCCTGGTATTTTCTTTTTTTAGACTATCCTGCAGTATTCTCTGTAGAGTTGAATTAGTGGTTGCAAATTCCCCTAGTTCCTCTTTATCCTGGAAGGACCTTGTTTTTCCATCAATTTCTAGGGACAGTTGTGCAGGATATATCAATCTTGGCTGGAGGTTATTATCTTTCAAAGCTTGAATTATTTCCCCCCATGCTCTTCGTGATTTGATGGTTTGCGCCGAGAAGTCTGCTGTAATTCTGATGGGTGCTCCCTTGTAAGTGATCTGTTTCTTGTCACTGATGGCTTTTAATATTCTGTTCTTATATTGGATTTCTGGAATTTTGATTATTATGTGCCTGGGTGTAGCTCTGTTTGGGTTGTAGGTGGCTGGGGTCCTGTATGCCTCATACATCTGAGTATCTTTACCATTTGCCAAATTAGGGAAATTCTCTTGGATTATTTCTGTGAATAGCTTTTATAGTCCATTTGTTTGTGTCCCTACTTCTTCTCTTATGTTCTTAATTCTTAAGTTATAGATCCTCTTATCATCTTCTAGTTTTTGTATTGTTGCTGTTTGTTTTTTTGTTATTTGTAAGAAGTTTTTCATTTCATGCTCCCATATTACAAATCTGCCCTCCAGTTCAGATAATCTGTCCTTAGTTTCTTTCAAGCTGTTATGCCAGTTTTCAATAGTTTTTAGTTTCCTGGTAATCTCTTTGAACCTGCTTCATGTATTCTATATTTTCTCTATTTCTCCATCAAACAATTCTCCCCTTTTTTTCTGTTCTTCCATCTGTTTTTTCTTGGGTGGTGCTTAGCATTTCTCTAACTATTCTGCTTATGTCTAGCTTCGGGTCATTCATAACTTCATTCCTGAACTCCTCTATGAGGCTCTGGAGATAGCACTTTATATCTATTGGTCCCATGTCTACTATTGCGTGTTTCTCGGGATTGGGGACTGAGGACCCTTTCTTGTTGCTCCCTCTTCCCATATTCTTTGTTCCTTATATTTAAGCGTGTATAGGAGGCCCAGCTTCCTGCCCTGTCAGCCACAGTCTGTTTGAATTGCACCGGCTAGGTGTTCCAGCCCACTGCAGAGTACTAGGGAGACACAGACCTGGGCAGCCTCTGCTGGGCCCACCCCTCCAGGTCAACCTACCCCCAAGGCTTCACCTCTAGGGTGCACCTTCAGGTGCTGGGACCTGAGTTGGGCTAGCCTAATGGGTCTCAGCCAGCGGTGTCTCACAGGCCAGGCACTCCCCACCAATCCCGCTTGAGAGGGAGATATGTGACTGAAGTCACTGCAGCTTCTCGTTCAGGGAAGTCTGCCCAGTCCGAGTATGTCCTCCGCTGAAACCTCCTTCTCTATGTAAGGGTCCGATTCACTGGCTCACTCACCACAGGTCGATGCAGGGCACCAGCCAGTCCTGCTCCCAACTCCTTTCAATGCTGCTTCTCAGTCTCCGAGGTTTTGCGCCTCTCTCCCTGCTGTGCCAACCGGGATGCAACAGCAGCTGCAGGTAATTCAAATTGCAGTTTCCAGTGGCGCGGGTCCAGCTTCCACGCTGAGACCTTATCTGTGCCTGCTGTCTTGCCAGGATTGCATTTCCAGATGGTTTCTCTTAATTTAGTTCATTCCTGGGTCAGCAAAGAATATCCCCCCTTGCCTGGATCTTCCCGTCCTGCACCATTCCTAGATTTCAAGTGCAGTTTCTCCGAGAGCCTCAGAGGCTGCTGCTATCTATCCGCCATGTTCTTCTGGTAAAAAAGTTGCATATTATGGACAAACTTATACCAACTGCCACTGACAGAAGCATCCCATCCAAACAACAGTGTAGTATTCACTGCTGTACATGGAGGAAATGTTTCCAACACAGTCACAAAATAAACCCCAATCAATTTAAAAGAATTTCAATTATGCAGAGAATTTTGTCTCACTATGATGAAATACGTTTAGAAATTAACACTAGGGACAGCACTATTTACCTAGAACCTGAAAGAGTAAACAGTTAAGAGGAAGCATGGGGATGGAGCTCAGTGACAAAGTGCCTGCCCGGCAAGCACAAGGCCCTGAGTTCAATTCCCAGGGCCAAAAATACAACCTAAAACAAAAACGGTTCAGGGGAGAATATTAGCAGATATATTTGAAAGCTCTGATGCAGGGAACAAACTTTTTGAAAGACAAGAAAGATCCAAGTCTCTGGACCTGAGCCTCATTTGCATGGAAGACACTGAATTGGTTAGAACCTTCCCAGTAACTGCAGGCTTGAATAGCTTCACTGCTGAATTTTAACCAGCACTGAAGGTAGAAGTACTATCAGTTGTACACATTGTCATAAGAATTTGAATAGAAAAATTTCTCAACTTATGAGGTCACTGTTGTGATTATTCAGAACGGACACAAGTATCACAGAGATAATCTATACATCAATACCCTTGAAAAGAACAGACAACAATGTTCTTAAAACTTAAACAATGGAAAGAAAGGCTTGTGGTTCACCACACCTCTTAGAGCATCACTGAAAAACACTAACTAAAGAGATTTCCACAGTAGTGACAGTGAATTATCACCTGAATTATTCAAGGTGATAAAAGCTTAAATTCAACAGAATGATCAGTACATTTACAAAATACACTACTACAAAATTACCTGAGCTAAAAAAAGACATGATACACAATGTAGATGAGTGACTTAGCAAGGAATTTGAGTCCACAAATGGTACCAAACAGAAATCCAAGAGAATTAAAATTTGTATCCAAAGTGGGGGCAACAGAAATGACCACAAGGACAGAGCCCTGGAGTTAGAAGACAGGGCTGGTGTCAGTGCCCAAATACTCAGGGACACCTTACAAAATTGGAACATGGACAGTAGATCCAACAGCTATTAGATGGTGCACAGACAACTAACTAGAATAAGTGAAAAACCACAAGACAGCACATATGGCATAAAAATCTGTGACAGAAACAATAGCAGAAAACTTTCTGAATATGGGGAAGTAACTTGACATGCAGATAAGAAAGACAGATGAAACCCCAAGTAGCCACAATCAGAAAAGGATCTCCCCATGACATATGACAGTCAATACCTGGGAAGTCCAAGGTGAGATCAGAATCTTATAACCTCATAAAGAAAAGCAAGGAATCACTTATAAATGTAAAACCATTAGAAATACAGCACACTTTTCAACACAAACTGTTAAGACCAGGAGAGCTTGGAGTGAGGTATTTCAACACATAAAAGAAAGCAACTTCCAACCCAGGTGATATATCCTACAGAACTCTCTTTCAAAACCGCTCTGCAGGACTTCAGGGCGACCACTTCCCTCGCTGGAGCCCAGCCAGTCCTGTCTGAAACACACTGTGGATGGCCTGGCTGCAAGGCCTCTCTAGCTTCCCTGGCCTTGAAACTGTCAGATTGTTTGACACTGTTAGTGTAGAAACAGGAGAAGTGACTGGGAGCCCCTGGCTTAGAGGGGCAGTGATCTCAGTGCCCAGGGATTTCCCTGAACTCTCAGAGGACGAGCAGGAGTTCTCCCAGGGCCTGGCACATGTATGACCGTCTTGATGTTCACCTCAGAGACAGAATACTGAATTCCAGTTGCAGGAGGTGTGTTACCTCCCAGGATTTGGCAACTGTAGATAGAGAGCTTGTCTGCATGGCAGGATGTAGGTGAAACCTCCAGAGGAGTCTTCAAGGTTAGATGATGACACTGTGAACAGCATCCCTGCAAACTTTCCTGGTCTTGACTATTTCAGGAGCATAACACTAACTTTGTCATAAAGGTGCAGAAACATAGACACACATTCATTACCAGACACACATTCATTCTTTAGAATATTTCTATTGATGAGTTATTAACTTTACTTTTATAAGTGTTGTTATATTACACAGTGGCTTACCAGGAAAAAAAAACAAAAAAATATAAAATATTGAATTTTTAATATTTATTGAGTGTTTATAATAAAGCATCAAAATTTAAAACATCAACAATTTTTTGGCATAAAGTCTACAAAAAATAACAAAAATATTCCTATACAAATTACACTGAAAATACCAACGGCAATTTACAAAAAAGTAATCTTCACTTCAATTATCACATCTAAATCAGTCTGTGCACATGACCACAGCGTATTCCATAGACACATAATACTCACACTGGGAGCACACGTTTTGCTGTCCTACTCTTTTTGTAGGATATACTTGATATCTCAGTTTTGCTGTTTTGTCAAGGTTATTGTGTTACAGAGTGTGCAGCCAACAGGAACATAAAATATCAAAAGAAGTTCTTAAATTCTTACTGTGTGTTGTGCGTTTAGAATACACCTCAATGGGGCTGGGGGTTTAGCTCAGCACCATAAGCACCTGCCTTGGAAGCAGGCGGTCATGAGTTCAATCCCCGGTACCGATAAAAAAATGAAAAAGCCAAAAAAAAAAAAAAATAATACACATCGATATATTTTCACATCAGCTGTGTATTTCTTTATAAAACCCAAAGATAACATCAAAAATAGAAACCTATGTGAACTGCAATGTAAACAGAAACAAAAATCTACCACATAAATAAGCTTTGCTTCAACTGTCATATCCAAAGCAGTCTTTGCACTTGTCATACCCAAGGCAGTCTTGCATGTTCCATACACGAGGGACACTTCCACTGATAGCATGTTTTGTTTTCCTGTATTTTCTTGTAGGACACAGTTGAGATCTTTTTGTTTTCCTCTTATCATCGTGGATCTAGGAAGCTGTGTGTGCCTATTCACCTGTCAGCTCACCAGTGCACTCCACAGTACTTCACATAATTCACTGACAAGAAAAGCTGGATATTTCTCTGCTGTAAATAACCTCATATGAACTGTAGTCCCAAACCTTAAGAACATTTCTGTTCATAACATCATCTGGTTTATTATTCTATGAATAAACACCTTGTGGCTAAGTTCAAGGCTAAATGTCTAAATTAAAAGCATAAAAAGTCCTCACATGCACAAGGGCATGCATTATGCCAGAGTTGACCCATCATTTTCCATGAGGCCTTTACATTCCTGCAATCACTATGAGAAATCCCTCCTAAGCACACAGATCCATAAATGCTTTCAGTTCAGCACCATGTCATAAAACATTTTTGAATATGGCTAATGGTGCATAGAGAACACTTTACTTGAATTTTAACCTCTGTATATTTCACAGAATCTTGTAACATTTCATGTGTTAAAATTTCCAACTTTGAATAGCAGTATCAGCATTCGTCCAATACATTTCACTCTTGCCAAGTCCCTCACTATATTTTTGGACTTAGTATTAACATTAGATCATTTCATTTGGTTATGTGGCCATTTTGCAACATTTTCACTAGTCAAATATGTATTCACATTGTTTTCTTTGTCATCTTAACAAAGGAGGTCGGTATCAGTATCAGTTGATCTTTGCTCCACTTCACTGTCCCAGGAAGTTTGACTCACATGGCCAATGTCAAAGTCCTCTCCCTCCTCTTCATCGACATCCATCCATCCACAACACTCTTCTGTTATGAAAGTGTTTTGTCATAATGGATCATCTTCATCACTCATGCATGAGTAATCTGACGATTCATTCACTTGTGACCTCCTCCAAGATATAGTTTTCACATGCCATTGTACAGAACTGGGCTATTTCCACCAGAAAAATCAAAAGAAAGCTTTTAAAAAGACAAATCCTGGAGTAATGGGAGATTATTGAACCCTCTTTGATGCTTGAATAAACACACAAAAGCAGTTAGATGGAGCACAACGTGGGTGAAAATCCCATTTTGAGACTTTTGCACTTGCTCACACACCTCATTGTTTGACACAGCAAGTTGGTAATCACATAAACTGCTTTCCAGTGTCCCTCAGGGGAAGGTAGTGACATGCCCAGCTGGCTATTGCACTAAAGTAAAATTTACTGGTACAGGATAGGCCTACTGCATGTAGTTATGTTGCTACCTACACTCTAATATGTCCCTGTGTCTCCTGAAACCTTTTCTTAACCAAAGACCCACTCCAACAGTAGAGTGGCCAACTCTTCTGTATTTGGCACAGAGGACTTTTACTTTGTACTTTTTCTACCTTCTTGCTTTGCATCTAATTGGGTGAGGTTTCCCATCTCGTCTCCCAGTCTCTGCTTTTGATTGGGAAGACACTGCCCCTTCATTAGAAGGGAATTAGAGCTTGCAAGAGTTTGCCTCTGTCAGGTGGCTGTTTCATGAGCCTTGCAGCATCTTGTCCTTGCTCTTTTTCGTCTTCTTCTTCTTTATTTTTTAAAATTTTATTTTATTTTATGTTTTTCGTATCAGGGATCAAACTCAGGACCTCACACTTGCCAGACAGATCTTATGCTGCTGAGTTAAATCCCTGGCCTAAATAGAGGATAAAACCAAAGAAAATAGAACAAAACCGATCAAGATAAACCAGTATAAGTGATACAGGTCTTTAAAACTTAGAAAATCAGCAATAGTTACCATAATGCCTCTATCATCTTCAAAATAGCTGCAGATACCTTTGGACCTGGTAAAAATCAAACAACAGAATAGAGCAGAAACAACAAACACAAAACAATGACTGCAGTAAAGGACTTCAAAACAAGCTCACAGTAAGTCCAGAATGGCTACCATAACACGTCTTGCTATCTTTTGAACAGTTGTTCATGGCATCAGATTTAATATAATCAAACAAAATGAAAGAATAAAACCCAACCAACAAAGCAATGAAAATGACATGGTTTCCAGGCAGGGCCCACCCCCTTGTGAGGCCTGGTTCTCGCTCCACAGTCTGCGAATGCTGCTGACTGGGAGAGAGGCTTGGGCGTGGCTGTCCCCACTCCAGCAGCAGCTGTCCTGCTCTTCTGCAGGAGTCATTCGTTTTGGAGTCAATGGGCTCGTCACCTGTGTAAAAGCTATTTATGTTTTCTTTGAGGATGCCGTGGATATAACTTTGAAAATCCCAAGGCCACCCCAGGGTGGTGTGAATCCGTGGCAGTTAAACATAGCCATATACAGGATGCTGCCCCACATCTGGGGAGTGAGTTTGTAGTTTCCTCCACGTATGCCACACTGTGTCTCAGGAAATACAGTACTACAGGGTGCCTTGTTTTCTTTTCAATATGTGAGCCTCTAACATGTAGAATACAAAACCAGTCCTGATTTTCATAAAGGTCCACGTATTCAGCTTTAACAGACTTTTCTTCAGACTTGAGTTCCTGCAAAAAAATTCTCCTTTGTGAGCCAGGGTCTTGCTCTGTAGCCCAGGCTGGCCTTGAACTCACAGTGATCATCTTGCCTCAGCCTCCTGAGTGCTGGATCACAGGCATGTGGGACCACAGCTGGTTCTTTCATTTCAACCTAAGGGACTCCTCTACCCAAGGCAGGCCTAGTAGGAAGGACGGACATTCTTCAGTGCTTGCATCTAGGAATGTCTGAGCTTTCCCCCTCATTTTAAGGACAGTTTTGCTGGATGTAAAATGCTTAGTTGAGAGAGCTTTTTGTTTTGTTTCACTGTTTCATTCACACAGCACATGTCTACCTGTTTCCTTCTGTCCTCCTGTAACAGAATATCCCGCACTCCAGTCAGTATACTGCAGTTCTTAGTTGTCCAGGTAACAGTTCTGTCTCTAAGAAACGGCTGGTCACTGAGACGCCTAGCTGGTCACTGTGATGCACGCTGCATAAACCAACCCCAATCAACAAGCCATTTTGCCCCGGTACTCCCCACTTGCTTATCCTATACAGGCCTCAGACCATCAGAGATCAGGCCCTGATATTCTGGGAATGTACCAATCAGTGCCCGTTGGTGTAAATAAATGTGTCTCCAACTCCTGGGTGTCCTTTCTGTGACTGTGCTTGCCGCTGCTCTCCATGGATTTTGAGGATAAGTCTAATGATTATGTTTTTGGGGAATTGCTGTCAGCTGCACAGGCATTAATTTATTTGTCATATTTTATACACTGAACGTTACGTTATTCTAATGTAAGTGAAGTTGCAGCATCACTTTGACACCAGTAAGAATTAAGAGCAAAAGGAACTGGAGATGCTGAGTGTAGACATCATGGGATCTCTAAATGCAAGAGGTATTACAGATGCTGAGAACAGATTCTCAGAACAGAAACAAAAAGGGATATTGAAGCATCCTACAGGTCTGAATTTCTAAAACAAAAGTGTCAATCTCCATAACTCACATTAGTAAGACATTTTGTAACATTTTTCTGTTAGAATCAAAAGACCCTCATGGCCAAGAGTGTGATGAGTGAAGTGGAGGTGACCAGCTCTGCCTGGGCCCACTGGCACCATGACCTCACAAGATCCCCTGTGAGGTCACAGCAGTTAGCTATATAAGGTAGGGTGTTCACCCCAGAGACTCTTTGTGGGTGAAGTAGATTGGTGTTTGGAGTTGAGTTGGCGTTTTGAGATTCGAAATTTTTGTCATTGATTTTATAAAGTCTAGTTCCATCAGGGCACCCTTCAAGGTGTGTAAAACATCTTTGCTGGACGTCATGTCATCGTCCACAGAAATGTCATCGTTCACAGGAAACTTCCATCAAGACTATGACGTGCTGATGCCCCTTGGTGAGGGTCACTTTGCCAAGGTGGTACTCGCTGAACATGTGAGCACAAGGATGCTGGTAGCTGTGAAGGTACTTCAAAAGGACAAGTTGAGGCCTACTGCTGTTAGACGGGAGGTCAGCATCCTAAAGGACCTTCAGCACCCCAATATCATTCAGTTGCTGGAAGTGTCAGAAAATAGTACCACTATGTTCCTGGTAATGGAATATGCACGCGGGAAAGACCTGCAGCGACATATCAAGCGTGCTGAGAGACAGAAGCTGCAGGAGGAAAGGGCACGGCTGATATTCCGAGAACTCCTGGAGGCTGTGCAGTACTGCCATAACAGGGGAGTCATTCATGGGGACCTGAAACCGGCGAACATATTAATGGACCGTGAAGGCCACCCCAAGCTCAGCGATTTTGGCGTGGCTTTCAGGTTCCTTCCTGGCCAGGAGGTGACCACGTGTGGAGGCACCCGACAATATGCTGCCCCAGAGATATTTTTACAAAAGAAATACCAAGGCCCACCACTGGACATTTGGTCTTTAGGGATACTTTTATTTGAGATGCTCGCTGGGGTACGCCCATTTAGTGGGAACCAAACACGACTGACAAAGGATGCCCTAAAGGGGCGATACCAGTTTCCCCAGCACTTCTCCAAAGAGGTGCAAAGCTTAATAAAGGGTCTTCTCAACCCTGACCCAAGAATGCGCCCTACTTTAGAGAAAGTAAGGCAGCATCCATGGCTTCAGCTTGAATCTGTCCCTTGTCATCCTCCTCAACTGCTCCCCAAGGCCACAGAAAGGGCAATATTGCACATTATGGCTGGGAAGGGGTACAACCGGCTGAAGGTGATTGATGCAGTGAAGTGCAGAAAATACGATCCTGACATGGCGCCCTTCCTGCTACTACAGGACATGGCACTCGAGAAACTCCACTTGAGGTCTGAGGTGAAGCCCACACACAAACGTGAGGCTGAAGATCTGTTTGAACAGTCCACAAACAAAGATGAGTATACAGATGAATATCAGCCATCTTCATCTTCTCCCCCTGTAGCATCTCACAAACCAAGCCGTGCTATTGCTACTACCAAGGCCTGCCAGCCCAGCCATACTACTACCATCAAGTCCTGCCATCCAGGCCCTTCTACTCCCAAAGCATCCCGTCAACCAAGCCCTGATTCTCCCATCAAGTCCTACGATACAGGACCTGCTACCCCTAAAGCACCCCGTCAACCAAGCCCTGCTTCTTCCATCAAGTCCAACTATACAGGACCTGCTACCCCTAAAGCATCCCGTCAACCAAGCCCTGCTTCTCCCATCAAGTCCTACGATACAGGACCTGCTACCCCTAAAGCATCCCGTCAACCAAGCCCTGCTTCTTCCATCAAGTCCTACTATACAGGACCTGCTACCCCTAAAGCATCCCGTCAACCAAGCCCTGCTTCTCCCATCAAGTCCTACGATACAGGACCTGCTACCCCTAAAGCATCCCGTCAACCAAGCCCTGCTTCTTCCATCAAGTCCTACCATTCAGGGCCTGCTACCCCTAAAGCATCCCGTCAACCAAGCCCTGCTTCTCCCATCAAGTCCTATCATCCAGGACCTGCTACCCCTAAAGCATCCCGTCAACCAAGCCCTGCTTCTTCCATCAAGTCCTACTATACAGGACCTGCTACCCCTAAAGCATCCCGTCAAACAAGCCCTGCTTCTTCCATCAAGTCCTACTATACAGGACCTGCTACCCCTAAAGCATCCCGTCAACCAAGCCCTGCTTCTTCCATCAAGTCCTACTATACAGGACCTGCTACCCCTAAAGCATCCCGTCAAACAAGCCCTGCTTCTTCCATCAAGTCCTACTATACAGGACCTGCTACCCCTAAAGCATCCCGTCAACCAAGCCCTGCTTCTTCCATCAAGTCCTACCATTCAGGGCCTGCTACCCCTAAAGCATCCCGTCAACCAAGCCCTGCTTCTTCCATCAAGTCCTACTATCCAGGACCTGCTACCCCTAAAGCATCCCGTCAACCAAGCCCTGCTTCTCCCATCAAGTCTTACGATACAGGACCTGCTACCCCTAAAGCACCCCGTCAACCAAGCCCTGCTTCTTCCATCAAGTCCTACTATACAGGACCTGCTACCCCTAAAGCATCCCGTCAACCAAGCCCTGCTTCTTCCATCAAGTCCTACTATACAGGACCTGCTACCCCTAAAGCATCCCGTCAACCAAGCCCTGCTTCTCCCATCAAGTCCTACGATACAGGACCTGCTACCCCTAAAGCATCCCGTCAACCAAGCCCTGCTTCTTCCATCAAGTCCTACCATTCAGGGCCTGCTACCCCTAAAGCATCCCGTCAACCAAGCGCTGCTTCTCCCATCAAGTCCTATCATCCAGGACCTGCTACCCCTAAAGCATCCCGTCAACCAAGCGCTGCTTCTCCCATCAAGTCCTATCATCCAGGACCTGCTACCCCTAAAGCATCCCGTCAACCAAGCCCTGCTTCTTCCATCAAGTCCTACTATACAGGACCTGCTACCCCTAAAGCATCCCGTCAACCAAGCCCTGCTTCTTCCATCAAGTCCTACCATTCAGGGCCTGCTACCCCTAAAGCATCCCGTCAACCAAGCCCTGCTGTTCCCATCAAGTCCTGTAAAACCAGCCGTGCCTCTACTGAGTCATACTGGCAGCCCAATCCTGCCTCTCCCGGTGAGTCCTTCCAGCACAGCCCTGGGACTCCAAATGCTGCCTTCACTGCTGCCCCAGCCCCTGTCAGCAGTAGGAGGTGGGGCTGGAAAACTGTCAAGAGAACCATGAGACACTGCCTGCAGGCCCTGTGCTGCTGCCCCGTATCGACGTGCAAGTGTCACAAACACAAGGTGGTCGCAGTGTAAGTACTGCACAGTAGAGAACCAGAGGTCACTCAAGGAGTCTGAGTGGTCCGGCTGCTTCCTCAGAATGTGCTGTGTCTCGATATCATTTTCAACTGTCAGGGAAGAACTGTAGGGAGGAGAGGAGGGGAGGGAGAAGGGTAGGTGTGGGCAGAGGCCAGGTGTGGGTAGGAGGAGTTGCAGTGGGGTCTGCTGCAGAGGAGGCTGGAGTGACCACAGCCACCACTGTATGCTGTGTTTCCCAGTGAGCGTGCATTACACATGTCTCCTTGCCTTTGTAGTGCAGATCCATGATCCCTCCTATGGACGTGGTCATCCTGACAGCGAGGTCAGCCACACAAGTGGAAGCCACAGTGAGTTGCCTTGCAGCCCTTTGTGCAGGGAGCTGGAGGGGAGAGGAGGAGTCAAGATCACTAGTGTATCCTGTGGGCGAGAAGCAGAGGGAGGGGTTGGTGCACAGCATGGGAAGGCTGCACAGGCACCAGGAGCTGAGAGCCAGCGAGAGGAAGACAGGAGGAGCAGGGGGGAGAGTCACCTGGCTTGTGTCCTGCTGTCTGAGGGAGGCTGCCCCAGGGACAGGGAGGGCTGGGCACCATGGACCTGACCACAACCTCCCATGAGGATGCAGGGAGACCTGGGTACCATGGACCTGACCACACCTGACCACTACCTCCCTTATTGTGCCTGGCAGTAGGGTGTGTTCTGGGAAGAGCAAGGGGTCATCTACCATCACCCCCACACATCCCCATGAAGAGATATGGACCCAAACCCTGGTCTTCTGAATGCTGTCCCCAAGTCTGTGTCTGCAAGCCTTTGAAAGGAGCCCATTGAAGTCTTGTGTCAGTAAACAGAGACTCATATCCAGCCTTGAGGGCACACAGGCATGCGTGTGGTGGGGACAGAGTTTGGAACAAGAGAAATCTCCACACGTGAGGGTGTTGCTTGCCACCGTGGGAACAGTGACATTTGGTAAAGAGAAGACATTCGTGGCTTCCAAACTGTGGTCTGTGTTTGCAGCACCTGGGGCAGGATCTGAACCAGAGAGTGTTCAGGGCAAGTTGGAACATGCACATAACACATGTCATGGTGCATCTTGCTTCTGCATTTTCTCATTTTCTATCTTTGTACTTGTTTTCTGCCTTGAGGCTTGTAAATTGCTTATGGTCAGTAGTTTATTACTAGTATTGGGACCTCTTAAGGAAATGACTATTTTCAGAGATGTTCTGTAGGGGTAGCTGGCTTTGGATTCTGTCATCCCAAGATTTTGCCTCTTCTTTTCTTAAAGGAACTTTTTTTTTTTTTTTTTTTTTCAAAACGAGAAACTATGGAATTTCTTTTTTGGTACTGGGAGTCAAACTCAGGGTCTTGTGTTTGCCAGGCAGGAGCTGTGCCACTGAGCTCCATCCCCAGCCCTGCCTCTTCAGTTCGGTAGGAATGAAGGGCTGCTGCCTGTTTGGCCCAGCACCCAGTTCTTATAGTTCTGTAGTCCAGAACTACAGGATTGTTTGTGCCCCTCAGACAACTGAGGTGGTGGTGTTCAAAGAAGATCAGTTGATGCCAATAACTCTGTCACTTTGGCTAACATAGTACAATCAGCTATAACAACTGCAACCAACACAGCCAGGAAATGATAAACTCTTATGACCAAGGACATGCCTGCTTTAATCACAGGTATGAGATTTGTAGTTACACAGCCAACTATAAGGCAAAGCAGAATATTATATACAGTAAGTATATACTCAGTAGAGCAATTTGCCCTAAAGGGAGAAAATTTATTAGGGATACCAAGAAAATATAGAAAAATAAAAGAGAGATAAGAAGACTGAAGTACAAAGGGAGATTACCAGGCCTTAGAAAACGAGTGATAAAACAGGAGCAAAAAGCAGGACCAAAAAAGAGAGAAAAATACAAAAGCTGAGAACAATGTACACAGGCAGGAAAAACAAAACACAAAGACAAAAAGTTCTCTGACTTTAAACCTGTGGCAGGCCTCTGCGGTCTGTGGTCTTATTGCAGTGTCCAGTGCAGAGAAGACAGTGGAGGCACTCCAAGCCCAGCTGCGTGCTGTCAGATCCCAGTAAGCCTGCAGTAGTGTTTCGGGCCGCTGAGTTAGCTAGAAATACTATAGGCAGGGAGACAGGGCTAGGTCCTGAAGGAGCCAGTGCAGGAGCTCAGATACCTTGCAGCTAAGGGGAGACAGGCACCTCCTGCTGTGGGCCAAACCTCAAGACAAAAGATCAAACAAATACATCCATAAGGACTGATGTTCTAAATAGCTTCTTAGCACCCCGCAGAAGTCAGGAGTCACCATTCCAACCCCCTAGGGAAGATTCACTGCTCTCTAAGAATGCCTGCTTTCTAAGTGGCTCACTTCCCCATTTGTCCCCAATTTAATGAATTTACCTGAACTATTAATCTTATTGGTTAACCATAGTTCTGCCCTACCTTATGCCCATCTGCCTTGTGAGTTCCCAGTTTTGCCCACAAGTCCATCTCATCCCATGATTTTCCTCTATAAAAGTCCCTGGGAAAGACAGAGTCCCACTGCTTGGGACTCCTCCTGTCTCTCTCAGACAGAAGCTTGCTTTCTCTCAATAAATATATTTTACTCTTTACCTCTATTGTTCCTAAAATTTACTCTTTGATTTTAGAGAACACGAATTCACCTTCAGCCGGTTGTACCCCTTCCCAGCCATAATGTGCAGTATTGCCCTTTCTGTGGCTTTGGGGAGCAGTTGAGGAGGATGACAAGGGACAGATTCAAGCTAAAGCCATGGATGCTACCTTACTTGCTCCAAAGTAGGGCGCATGCTTGGGTCAGGGTTGAGAAGCCCCTTGATTAAGCTTTGCACCTCTTTAGAGAAGTGCTGGGGAAACTGGTATCGCCCCTTTAGGGCATTCTTTGTCAACTGTGTTTTGCTCCTACTGACATAGTAGGTCAGGAGTTTCACTCCCCTATATCATTTGGAGGTCTTCCACTGAGATCAGCCAGCTTGGTGCATGCTCCAGTATCTTAACAGTATTGAAAGTATGGCTCACATCATGAGTCACTTAGTTAAAAATGTTCACAGTATGTTGTACATCTAAGAAAGCACAATAAATACAACATATTATGGACCTTTTTTTTTTTTTTTTGTCCCAGGGATTAAACTCACAACTTGCAGTTGTCAAGCAGGCACTTATGCCACTGAGCTAAATCCCTAGCCCGATACTACAGACTTTTAAAACTAACTGTGTGGTCCTTGAGACAGTAAACTGTCTGCATTCAAGGCCTGGATCCACCTGAAACTGCATGTACAATTCAGGTGAACTTACGTCTTGGCTTGCTGGCCTTAAGAACAGTAAGGATACCCTAGCAATAATTAAAATCTGTTGTGACTGTCACATCTTTTGTCTTTTTTTTCCTTTAGATCACCTTATCTCCTAGGTTACTGAATTAAACAGTGTATGTAAAGGTCCTGGAGGAGTGATGTTCCATCAAGTGTCACACATGTATTTTATTTTAATTGTGGTTTTTGTTAATCTATGTTCAAGCAGAGGTAGGAAAGTTTATGTTCACATATAGAAAAATCTCTTGCATGTGTATTTCAACAAAGGAATATGTAATAGAGCAGTAACCCTTCTTCACTTATTCTTAATAATAAAATAAACTGATTACTATGTGTACTGTTTCAGGCACTTAATAAAGCCCAATATAACACAATACAAACCGTACTGATGCCACTGGATATTAAAGGAATTAAGCAACTGAGCTACACTAGACTTCATTTCAGCATTTTAGATCCTTTCAAAGGACTACACTTGAATGTCTTTGCACGATGACCACTTAGTTCTTTATACTCTGACCTTGGTTAAGCCCAAGGTCAGCCCAGTTATGTTCCTTTTGTTACCAGGGTTCTCCAGGTGATCAGGTGACTGATTGCTCCACTCCTGATTGGTCAGCTTCCCAACCTGAAGAAGAATCTTGCTTGGAACCTGTCAAAATCCCACCTGCATTCCTCCTCCTCAGCCCCACATCACAAGCATCGCAGCAGTGTGAGTCAAGGCCTCTCCAGGCAAGAGACATTTGACTCTGAAACTCAGGAGAGTGGAGACTCTGCCTACTTGCAGCCGAAAGATTATTTCCGTGAACACATGGACCGCTATGCCCCACATTGTGATCACAACCACCGAGATGAGACCCATGGGAGCAGTGACCACAGACACAGAGAATCTCAACACTGCTCCAGGGACATAGATCGAGAGCAGGACCACAATGAGTGCAACTAACTGAAGAGCCATCATAAATCCAAATAGGGATGTTTACGTCCGCCAATGACCTTCGCCTTTTTCTGCTTTTTCCATGGTTTTGTATAATAGCACAAACAAAACTTTTCAAGTCTACCCTCAGTCATGTGACCCGTCTTGTATATTTTGTATTGCTGTTGCTTCAATAGCAATGGCATGAAATTAAGAGCATTAATTTCCATTTTGATTTTCCTAAGTGCTATACACATTTGCCTGGTGCAGCTGCAGTCCTCTGGTTTTACACTAGACCCTTCAGAAACTGGTTTGGGTAGCTGTTACTTGGGAAAAACCTGCCATCCCAACAATGTTAGTGTTTCAAGAAATATAGGTGTATCCAGCAATCGAGAAGTAACACAGATCAAAAGTGGAAATTGTTTCTCCAGATTTTTAATACTGAGACACCTGATGAGCATATTCATTTATTTATTCATGGACCACTGTTTCTTGCTTGTACCTCTGGCTGACTAAACTAGGAACAGATTCAGTCTTGCAAGATTGTTGCAAAAAACAGAAAAAAAAATTCGTCTTCTACTTGAAAAAGCCCATCTAAATTTAAAAAAAATAACTATTCTTCTGGGAGAACATGGCGGACAGATAACAGCAACTACCGGAGGCTCTCTGAAAAACTAGGCTCAGAAGCCAGGTATGGTGCGGACTAAAGAGACATAAGCAGGTGGAGTTATGCTCTGCTGACTCAGGAACGAAGTCGGCTGAGAGAAACCAACTTGGAATGCAGTCCTGGTGCTAAAACAGGAACAGAAAAGCCTCTGCTGGACCCCGCGCCATTGGAAGCCGCGATTTGGGTTTCCCACCGTGCGGTGGCTGGCTGCCTCTATATCGGCTCAGCAAGGAGAGAGACACACGGAAACTCTGAGAATGGGAGTCTGCGAACGGAGTCGAAAACAGGACGGGCAGGGAGGCATGTTCTGACTTGTGGCGAGGTCAGTGAGAGAAACTGACACTCCACCACAGTTTGAGTCCAGCGGACTTTCTGGGCCCGAGCAGTCCTGCGGGAGCAGGGCGTGGTGGCGACTCCAGCCACACATTCCCCTCTCGGGCGGGATTGGTGAAAAGTGCCTGGCCTGCGCGACGCTGCTGGCGGACCACGTAGGCTGGCCCGACCCAGATCCCAGAGCCCGACGGAGGCCGGGAGGGGCGGGCCCCGCGTAGGCTGCCTGGTGCGCAGAGGTGAGTGGGAACACCTAACCGGCGCAATTCAATCAGGCTGTGGCTGACAGGGAGAGAAGCTGGGCCTCTCATATAAGCTTGCATATATAAGGAACAGGGAATATGGGAAGAGGCAGCAACAAGAAAGGCTCCTCGGCCCCCAACTCTGAGAAACAGGCAATAGCGGACACCGCACCAATAGACATAAAGCGCCATATAGAGAGCCTCATAGACCAATTCAGGAATGAAGTTATCAATGACCTGAAGCTAGAAGTATGCAAAATTGTTAGAGAAATGCTAAGCACCACCCAAGAAAAAACAGATGGTGGAATGGAAGAAGAGAAAAAGAGGGGAGAATTGTTTGATGGAGATAACAGGGAAAGTAAAGAATACGTGAAGCAGGTTCAAAGGGACTACCAAGAAACTAAGAAGTCTATCGAAGACTGGCATAACAGCTTGAAAGAAACTAAGGACAGACTATCTGAACTGGAGGGCAGAATTGTAATATGGGAGAATGAAATGAAAAACTTCTTGAAAATAATAAAGAAACAAACAGCAATAATACAAAGACAAGAAGATGATAAGAGGATCCATAACTTAAGGATTAAGAACATAAAAGAAGAAGTAGGGACACAAACAAATGAACTACAAAAGCTACTCACAGAAATAATCCAGGAGAATTTTCCTAATTTAGCAAAAGGTAAAGATACTCAGATGTATGAGGCATACAGGACCCCAGCTACCTACAACCCAAACAGAGCAACACCCAGGCATATAATAATAAAAATTCCAGAAATTCAATACAAGAACAGAATATGAAAAGCTGTCAGAGACAAGAAAAAGACCACTTACAAGGGAGCACCCATCAGAATTACAGCAGATTTCTCTGCACAAACCATCAAATCACGAAGAGCATGGGGGGAAATAATTCAAGCTTTGAAAGATAATCTCCAGCCAAGATTGAGATATCCTGCACAACTGTCCCTGGAAATTGATGGAAAAACAAGGTGCTTCCAGGATAAAGAGGAACTGGGGGAATTTGCAACCACCAATTCAACTCTAGAGAGAGTATTACAGGATATTCTAAAAAAAGAAAAATACAAAGAATCCAGAAATAGTGGAGGCCACAACGAATGGAGCAGAGAACAAAGTGAAGAAGACAAACTGACAGCTACTGACAGAATAAGAGCTCAACAGAAATGAGGCAGAGAAGATTGGATGATAGGAACAGCTATTTTGGAGAAAATGACATCTTAATAGGTAATACTGATTTAGTATCATCTTGTTTTGAAGTCTCATCTAGCTTTTGTCCTTCTGTCTCCATTGGTCTAAACAGGTTGTATCTTATTGGATTTTATTATGTACGATAGTATAAGCAAAAACCTTTTAAAGACAAGGAGATTATACAGAAACCATTGTTCATTTTCTGTTAGTCGATTCTAAATACTCTGTAATGCTGTCATTCTCTTGAATGGTTTTACATTGTTTTGATATACTTAATGCTACAGTATACGAAGTTGTACTCAAGGATTTCAAGGAAAGAGACAATATGGTAACTACTTTTAGGTCAGGATTATCTGGTGGTGAAACACTATTCTGCTTAAATGGTTATGTTTTGATCTGCGCTGTTTCGTTGTTATGCCCTCTTTTATCTCAATCTCCACTCCATTATTTACTTTTTTATTTTTATCCTTTTAATTAAAGGAAAAAATAGCAGGATATATTATAGTAACCCACTTTGACTTTCCATTACCTCGATTTAAAGCCCTGTATTACTCTCACCATCTGGTTTTTAACTGATGTTCCCCTATTCTGTTTTGCTGGATAGTATCAGGTTCGAAAATTTAGGCATCAGCTGTGAAGATAATGAGACTCATTATAATGCCCATTCTCATTGACTTTTATCTACTTTTGAAGACCTACAATGTCTCCAATGTTTTGGTTTTGTCGGTTTTATTCTTTACTGTTTTGTTCAATTGTATTATAACTAACGATATAGGCAATTCTATTAGAGATAGCGGGAGGCATTATGGTAACCATTGTTGATCACCTTGTATTATGTTTTCACATTATCTATTATGTCCACTCTTTTGACTTGACCGATTGTGTTCTGTTATGTCCCATTTGGTTTTACTCTCTTCCAAAAAAGTAATAAGAACCGTGGGAGCAATGAAACCCAAATTGTACAAAAGAGAGGAAAAGAAAGTGCTCTAAACTATATAACTGCATGTATATTTAAGTGTATAAGATAGAAAATGATATCAGAGTTTTATTGGATCATTGAACAGAACTGTTTGCAGTATCATTGATGGAATGTCCACTTTACAAGCTTTAATTTTGTGACTTGAACAATTATTTCTAAGATAACAATATGTAATCCATTAACTAGTGATTTCCTACTGTTCATTTTTTTTTCTGCAAATCTGTATAACTTGTACCCTTTCTCTGCTTTTTTTCTTTTCTCCTTAAATAGAATTAAAAAATAAAAATTAAAAAATAACTATTGTGCCCAATGTGACTGGTGATTATAGAGATAAAATACAAGTTCTTGCATGTGCTGTGGATATCTGGGAGACTATGCCGCACAATTACTTTTGTTACCTATGAAAAAGCCTTTTTTTTTTTTTTTTTGTTAAGTATGTAATTTCAGTAAAACAGTGGCCTGCCATGTGGGCAATGGCCCACCCTGGGACAAAAAAAAAGCAGTGTGCCATCCGGATAAAACCTGCCTCTGATCCAGAATGCCAAAACCATGTTTTCCTTTTGTCCCACCCCAATTGGACAACCAGAGATGAGGAGGTTCCTTATCGGTATCGCCAGTTCTTCTCAGTAGCCATTAGGGCACCCCAGAAAACCCACCAATTTGCCCAAGAGAGCAGAGGTGAGGCAATTGGCTCAACAGAGACTTATTAGTCTCCCTCGGGGTTTTTTGAAAAGAGTGCAAAAGCCCTATCACATTTATACACCAGTAGTGGCTAAAAATGCAAGGGCCATTAATATTGCCTTTGTAACCCAGTCGGCCACTGATATTAAGCAAAAATTGCAAAAGTTTGAGAGATTTGAGGAAATGCCCTTCAATCAGTTATCAGAGGTTGCTTAAAAGATATTTGACAACCGGGAGGACCCTAAAGACCAGGCTTAAGAGGTTTCTGCTGGGCAGAAAAACTGCATTGGTTGTTGGACTTTCCATAAAAAAATAAAAATAAATGACTCTTTCCTCCCAGCAGATGCAAGCCATCCAACAGATTCCAGTGCCTGTGACTAAAAACCAAGTGCAAAAATTTCTAGGAGCCATAGGACTGATGCAGAGTTTGGGACCCTGGCAGAGGCCTGTTGCCTATCTTTCCAAGAGACTTGATTATGTGGCAGCCAGATGGCCACCTTGTCTGTGGGTGTTTTCCTCGGTAGTCATCCTGATAGAGGAGACACAAAAACTGACTTGTGGACCAAAATTCTTAATTGTCTCCTCCTATTCGCTGGAGACTCTAATCAAGCCTCCACCGGACCAATGGCTGCCCAACTCCCAAGTCATGCATTATCAGGCATTACTTCTAGATCTGACTACCATCAGTTTCAAGGGACAGCAGCTTCAAACCCTGCTACTCTGCTGCCTGATGATGCCCCTCCTTGCCCCTCCACATCTGTATTGGGGACCAGACTTGACAGATGAGCCACTATTCAGAGTTCCTTTGTATTTCTCCAATGGAAGCAGTTAAATTTATCCAGGTAAGTGGGTCGTGGGAGCAGCCATTACTACAGACTCGCAGATTCTATGGGAACCAAGCCTGGAGCCAAAAACATTGGCCCAACAGGCTGAACTCATTGCCCTCAGTGAGACCTCAAGTTGTCAGTATGCATTTGTTACTGCCCATGTTCATGGGACCATTTATAAAGAATGGTGCTTATTGTCTTCTGGGGCCAAAAGATTAAAAATGTTTCCCAAATTTTGGACTTGTTGGCTGCCATCTGGATGCCAGGAAGAGTGGCTATTATCCGCTGTAGAGCCCATTGAGCAGGAGATGGCCTTGTTATATGAGGAAATAATTTGGCAGATGCCACCACCCACAAGGCAGCTGTAGAATCAGTGGGGATTTGAGATAGCCCTGACATTACTGCATTCCCACCTACTGTGTCAGAGCCTATTTGCACTTGAAAAGACTTGCATTTGGGGACTAATATCAAAGCTTGCCCAGCCTGTGAGCCTCAGATGCCCTCAGTGCCATTTGGTGAACCCAAAGCAACCACTCACTAAGTGGGACTATGCCTAGAGAACATTGGAAGGTAGACTTTACAGAAATGGGGAAGCCTGGACTTCAATGATATGAGTATTTACTTGTAATGGTTGATAGTTTCACTGGATGGATAAAAGCTTCTTCTACAAAATCTGAGTTAGCTGTGATAGTCAAAAAGCTCTTGTGTGAGGTTGTCCCACAATTTGGCCTCCCCTTATCCATCGGGTCTGAGAATGGCCTGGTTTTTATGGCCCAGATAACTCAAAAACTAACCAAAGCCTTGCAGATCAACTGGAAACTCCATTGTGCTTACTGCCTTCAAAGTTCAAGACAAGTAGAAAAGATAAACCAGACCTTAAAGATGGTAATTACTAATGGCCTTAGAAACTGGTGAGAACCAGGGGAGTCTCCTTCCTTTTTTGACCTCTTGCATGCACAATGTACCCTCTATGTTACTGGTATTTCCCCTTTTGAGGCTTTATATGAGAGAACTCTTATACCTAAGATTTCTGAGGAAAAATTAGCTGATTTAGCTAATCAAGATCTTATTAAGTCTCCCCAAACTCTTCAGGGAGTTCTGACTTCCATCCACCGGTTGTTTTAACAACAACATCCTCCACCTGCAGCCCACTGAGAGGACAAACACCCTGCTGTAGAGCCTGAGTCGCCGGTGCTCATCAACAGGCTTCACCATGGATCTCTTGAGCCATTGGAAAGGTCCCTACATTGTAGTCCTCAGCACTCCAACTGCTATCAAAGTCGCCAGAAAGCCTGCCTTGATGCATCATTCCCACTTCAAGCAGGTCCTGGCTTCCAAAGGCGATCAACCTACAGATAAGTGGACTGCCATTCCCTCCAAGGACTCTTTAAAGCTCATGATGGCCAAATGTAACTAATAATCTTATGTTCTCCCTTATGGAGACCCCAAGGAGGCCTCTATCTGGCTTTCAAAAAATTGTTAATTATGTGACAAAACAGTGAATTTAAATGTTGGTTTTCTTTCTCCTTTTGGTTTAACAGCTTTAATAATGGTAGCTGCAAGAACTTTGTTAATCTTCCTATTGGGCCTTGTATTATACACAGATTAGTAAACTATGTCAAAGGTTCAAATTATACAGCTTATGATTTTAAAGACGCAAGGTTATAAACAGGTACCTATGTCTGAAAACCCCATGAGCCAATGATTTGGGGCACTGACTAAAATCAGTGGGGAAAGCTGTACACTAGCTAAAAGAGCTTTGTTATGTTTGTATTAAGCCAAAGTACCTGTAACGCCGCCTACTGTTTTGTATGCATTTTCCCCCCTCTGGGTGACCTAACTGATATGTTAATCAATGCTCCCTTCTGTAAAAAATTGTAAATCCCGGGAACCTAACCTAATTGATATGTTAACCATCATTGCCCTCTACTAATAACAGATGTGGTGCTAAAATCAGCTGACATAGAATTAACTAATGCTAGACTACTCTGTCCTCTGCTAAGGAAAACATTTCCTTAGCAGATTTCCTGATCCACCCCCATAACCCCTTTACTTTGTAAACTTCTGCTCTCTACAAGAGGCTAGAAAGCTTTAAGGAGGACACACAGCTTTTGCAAATTCCAACTGCACTGTGTTACAGGGCCCAGGATAAAATAAATCAGCACTGCTTTTTGAAAATAAAAACATGTCTTGCCCATTTTTGAACTTGAGTTTAGGCTTTGGGGGGCTTGTTTGTGGATTACAAGATTTAATGGCATATTTTTATTATTTTATTCTTTCACATGTTATATTAGTTGCTAAAGTTACTGGTATTCCTTGCTTAACTATATTTAGACAATAGCACCACAGATAATAATAGAACACCCTCAACAGTCTTTAATATAAATTTCTATTAAATGGTTCTCTTAAATGAAATCTAGTTCAGACTTAGAAAACTTACATGCCTACAATAAAACATGGGACTCGTTCCACCATTTAAAGAAGCACTAGGCTGGTGGCCATGCTTCCGGACTTGGAGGACAGGTTTCACTGAGACAGACTGGCTCTGATCCTCCTTTATCCTCCAGAGGAATGTCAAGCCTGTTCTGTTTCCTTTGTTTCACTTTATCTCTTACTCTCTTCCCACTTTACATTTTCCTAATAAAGGCATATAAAAGTGGGAAAAACTCTAGATTATTCCAACCTTTTCCTTCTGAGTTAAGCCCATAGAAAATGAGCATTTGCTAATGCCAAGGACAGGGAAGTCATCTTAGATGAGGGACACATACTCCATCTCTGAATCAGATGAGACATCAGAATTGTGCCCATTCAGGAGAATACACATGAGAGCTGTGTCCCAGCTCAGTGTTCTGGGCAAATCTCCTTTGGAAATTAAGACACAGTGGGGAGAACCAGTTTCCATGTGGCAATGGAAGCAGCTATCCTTAAAAGCAGCACACATAGGGGACCTAAACCTATTTAGAATAAGGAGACTTTCCAACCTCTCAAATTATGGACTTAAAAACCTTTATTATAAATTGATAAAGAAGTAGGTAATGATCTTGCTCAGTCTTTCAATTATCCCTCATAGAATTTTGACACACAGTGGTCACTGTGCCAGCTAATTATCCTTATAGCAACTGCCACCCTCAAAATCAGAGGCTAGCTTTCCCCAGCATCTGTTTGGTGAATCCCCATGGAAGCCAGTGGCCAATGGAGTCAACAGAATGTTGACCAGACAGGCAGCTGGATTCCTTTTTGGAGACTGATGTCTGGTTATCTGAGGCAATAGAAACTGAGAACTGAGGGTTCCTGGCCAGAGCAACACCCTGGTTGGCACCCAACATTTCCTCAATGGACATTTGCTCATGACCACTTAAAATCTCCCCTTTTCTATCATTCTTATTTCTCTGCTAGTAGACTAAAAACATTCTAAACTTTTCAATAGCTCTTCAGATCACTTAAACTACCCGTCCCTTCAGAGATTATACTGAGGTAGCTTGCAATGATTGCTTACATTCCATAGCAGCTAGTAGGGAAATGATTTACCTATGTTAATTAAAAGTAAGTAGACTTGAGCAATTATTTCTAAGATGACAATGTGTAATCTATTATCTAGTGATTTCTATTTTTTTGAAATTCTGTGTTACTTGGACTCTTTTTCAGTTTTTTCTTTTCTCTTTAAATAAAAGGTTTTTTCTTTTGTCTTTAAATAAAATTTTTAAAAATGTAACTAGGATTTTTTGTGTGACTAGAAGACTGATGTGCCTCTTTCTAACTTAAAATGTGACTGCTAGATGATAATTTATAAATTTAACCTGTGAGCTTCAAAGATACAGAAATCTAAATGAAGTATAACCTTGTCCTGTTACGAAGAAAGGTTACCTAGATAAGTGAGAAACAAATGTCTGGAGACTCTTGCCCAGATTAAGGAGTAATGCTCCTCCAGTCAGTTGTTCTATCTATCTCTAGAGGAGAGTTACTCTAAAAAACCTGAAAAGTACTCTACCACCAATTCACCTTTTAATGTATGCTCCCTTATAATACATGCTTACAAAGTCATGCTTCCTTCATTAAACATTCTTTATGGAAACAAAACTCACGAGCTATCTAGCAATATAGGATTGTGTGCCAGGTCCAGGGTGGATAAGCTGACAGAATCTATCGTCCATTCTCTCCAGAGGGCATTCACCTGCCCTGGAGCAGTTTCAACCCAAGAGACACGTGGGGAACATCTATCAAATAGGAAAAAAAAGGACATCTTATTTTAACTCATTTTATGCATAACTAGATACCTCAATATCACTCATAGCTCATCAAACGGTACTTAGTTCAATGCCTGGGTACAGAAAAGGTTTCATACTTATGCCTTGCTTTTACTTTATAGACATGGACAACAAAATGCCAAAGCCCCTTCTCCTTTGGAACACATTCTTAGGCACTAGATGTTCAAGCCTTCCATGTTGAAAAAGATCCAATTGGTATTTCTCTGCATGAGTGTGTGGCCTACCTACCCCCTAGAGCCTTAGTGGAATACAGAGGTAAGTATTAATTATGACCCTCTTTTACAACCAGAGACATACCATGACAAGCAGGGAAAATGGTCAGTGTTGTCCTACATTCAGACTTTCTATGCATTGGGAAATATTTCCTATTTATACTCTAAATGTAAATGTGAGCCACAGGAAAACTCAGCACCTTGGGCCCTTAAGGCATCTTCTCCCCAAGAGCGGAAAATTGCACCTCCTGAACCTTTAGAACCTAAAGACAAAATAGCCTTAATCAAATCCCCCCCCTTTTTTTCCCCCACCTGCCCTTCCAGCCTTAAGGATAAAGCTTCTAGGCCAGCTGTAATCCAGGCCTCTCCAGGACTATACCCATCCTTAGCTGAGTTTAAGCAAGCTCCTCAAGGGCAGTATCCTTTGCAGAGAGTACATGGATGATCTGGAACTTGCAGAATTCATGTACCTTTCTCTCTTGGTGACCCAAGACAAATAAAATTAGATCTTGGGAAATTTTCAGATGAGCCTGACCAGTACATTCAGGTCCTTAGAGGACTTACTCAGGCATATGAAGTAGATTGGAAAGATGTAGTGTTACTCTTAAATCAGACATTCACTTCTAGTGAGAGACACGCAGCATTACAGGCTGCTATTGCCTTTGGATATGAATACCATATTGTCAATTTTAGAAGGCCAGAAGATAAAGGGAAATAACTTTAGCAACTAGTTTAAATTTAACTTGTGCAAGAATAAAATAATAAAAATATGCCATTAAATCTTGTAATCCACAAACAAGCCCCCAAAGCCCAAACTCGAGTTCAAAAATGGACAAGACATGTTTTTATTTTAAAAAAGCAGCACTGATTTATTTTGTCCTGGCCCAGCGACACAGTGCAGTTGGAGTTTGCAAAAGCTGTGTTCCCACTGGATCACAAACAGTCCCTATGCAAGACTCTTACTTGGCCCACAACCAGGTGGGTGATTGGATTAGAAAACATTTCCAGACATGTGTTCTTGAAGGCTGAAGAAGAGTGAGAACTAAACCATTCAATTATTTTAAGTTATCAGTTATTCAACAAAAAAAGAAGGAACAATTTTCTGCCTCCTTAGATGGATTATGAGAGGCATTGATAAAGCATACTTCTTTAGATTCTGATTCAATAGAGGGACAAATTATCCTTAAAGATAAGTTTATTACACAGTCAGCCTCAGCTATTAGAAAAAAGCTACAAAAGATGGCTTTTCCTCCAGATAGTCCACTTGATACTTTATTTATTCATTGATTTTGTGTGTGTTGGAGTTTGTGGATCAAACACAACCACACATTTGCCAGGCAAGTGATTTTGCCACTGAGCTAAATCCCCAGCTCACTTGATACTTTAGTAAAAGTTGCCTCCTCAGTATTTTATAACTGTGATGAGAGGGAGGTCAAAGAGAGAAAACAAAGAGACTGAGAAAAAGCAGCTGCTTTTGCGCAGCATTAAGAGAAACAGACCCTAAGTCTGGTTCTCAGGTCTCCAAGAAGAGCTCAACAATGACATTCACCTGCCATCACTGCCACAAGCCAAGTGACCTTAAGAGGGACTGCACTCAAAAGCCCCCTGGGCCATGCCCTGACTGCAAAGGTGACCACTGGATGTCAGACTGCCCTCTCAGCCCAAGGCCCCACCAGGGTTCAGATTCATCCTACCTTTACCTCTTATCAAAATAACAAATACACCTCAAAACCTAGGCCTCAGTCCGCTTGAAATGCCTTATGGATGCCCTTTCCTCACTGATGATTTTCTCTTTGTCAGAGAAACAGATGCCTTATAAAAAGACATCACCTCATTGGCTAACCTCCAACAAACTCTTCAAGAGCTTACAGAAGCTCAGCCTACAGAGAAAGGAAAACCTATCTTCCACCCTGGAGATTTAGTACTGGTAAAATCCCCTCCCTCATCAGCCATTGGGAAGGACCTTACACTGTGATCCTGTCGACTTCTTCCATGCTGAAGACAATAGGCCTGGACACTCGGATGCATCACACCTGACACAAACCCTGGAAACTTGAGACTATCACTGGATGTGAACAACCACCCACATACTCCTGTGAACCCACAGAAGACCTAAGATTCCTCTTCAAGGAGAAAACAAAGACTTCAGGGAAGTAAGGCTACTATTAGCCCTTTTACTGTTCCCTTCACCACTGAAAGGAGGATGCAACTCCTTTTTAATGTGGGCACAAGCATATGCAAAATCATTACAACACACCTCTTGCAGGATATGTGGCTCACTGCCCTTGTCCAGTACATCAGGACTTCCTTGGTGGGTGTCTCCACTTCAAGGATGTGATTGGAATAAATTACAGGACTATAGTAATGAGATAACAAAGAAGTTCAGTATTCATAGTTCAGCCCACAATTGCATAGTAATAAAATGGCCTGTGAATATTATATTCTTAATGATCCTGTAAATTACATTGTTAATGATCCTGGACATAATCAGATTTTTTTCTTAAAATGCCACTGAAGCCTCTCTACAGGCCTGTAAGGCCCCTGGTAGATAAAAAGAAAGGTCCTATCCTAAGGGCCAACAACCATAGATATCAATATGGCTATTTTCAAATATGGGATGAGTATCTATGATTAACTCCCACCATAGGACATCTCAGTAGAAAATCCCCCTTATGTTGGGAACAAAAACACCACTTTTATTCTGGTTGGCCTAATGCCACTACCCACCTTGGGTGGACACCCCTTGAACAATGTGGACACACAAGTAACTTTTCAGGCTAATGACTGGTTTGCAACAGACTGGTTTAATGGCCCTGGAATCAAATGGGGAGCTCCCAATGGCATCCATTGGTCTTGTGGAGCCAATCTGTGGCCCTGCCGGCTTCCTGGATGGATAGGCAGATGCACACTAGGATTTGCATGGTTGCAAGGCAGGAGTATCAAAAATATCGAAAAACCGGCAAATTTACCCACGTACAACATGGATGGTCCAGAAGTGTGTTCCACTGGTATGATCATTTGGCCTCTGTCTTTATCCCTTCCCTAGGATTAGAAGACATCATGCAACATACTGAGGCCTTGACTAACTATACTGAGTGGGCCTTAAATGACACTGCTGCTGGTCCCTATTAAATAAGGAAAAAAAATTAATGAGACAGGCTGCCTTCAAACTCTGATGACATTAGACATTCTAACAGCAGCACACAGAGGCATTTGTGCCGTTGTAAAAACTGAATGCTGTGTATATATACTCCTGACTCTTCTGCTAATATCTCAGTAGCTATTCAAGACATTAGATACCAAATTAACAATATGTAAGATTCTTAAGACTCCTGGACCTTGTCTTTCTCCTCCTTATGGAAAGCTATTACTAGTTCCTCTTGGTGGAAATCTTTGTTACCTATACTCATAATTGTCCTACTGGTTTTATTCTTTGGCCCATACATACTTAGCTGTTTCTTTGTCTTTGTCTCCTCCAGACTTAGAGCTGTATGCCTACCCAAGATGAAAATGCCTGGTATCTATTGAGGGCCTCTAGACAGGATCTCTGCAGAAGTATCTCTGACTGCTGGTCACCACTACAACCCTCTTCAGCCTGAAGAAGCCAGACCGGTCATCACCCATGACGCCATCATGGCAGTTCTGGTTACTTCTTCAGAGAGGGGACTGTTATAAGCAGCTGAGTTAGTTAGAAATACTACAGGAAGTGAGACAGGGCTAGGTCCTCAAAGGAGCCAGTGCAGAAGCTCAGATACCTTGCAACTAAGGGGAAGACAAGCACCTCCTGCTGTGGGCCAAGCCTCAAGATAAAAGACCATACAAATACATCCATATCCTAAGGAGTGAAGTTCTAAAGAGTTCCCTAGCACCCTGAGGAAGTAAGGAGTGACATTCCAAACCTTTAGGGAAGATTCACTGCTCTCTAAGAATTCCTGCATTCTAAGTGATTCCCTTCCCCTTTTGTCCCCAGTTTAATCAATTTTACCTGAACTATTCATCTTATTGGTTAGTCATAGTTTTGTACCACCTTATGCCCATCTGCCTTGTGAGTACCCAGTTTCCCCATGTTAAACTCTTTTTAATGCCATGATTTTACTCGAAGAGTCTTTAGAAAAAATAGAGTCCCTGGCAACCCGCTTGGGACCCCTTTTGTCTCTCTCTCAGACAGAAGCTTGCTTTCTCTCAATAAATATATTCTACTCTTAACCTCTGTTGTTCCTAAAATGCATTCTTTGATTTTAGAGGACATGAACTCACACTGGACATAGTGGGTTGGGAATTTCATTCCCTGTATCAATAGGATCAGGGCTGAGTGCTGATTCTGGTGTTTTCAACTCCACAGAAGGTTAGGCTGATCCCAGCCTCTGGCTGTGGAGCTGACTGAACTGTTCAGCCCAGGACACTCTAGATGTGTCTCACCAGGCTGACTTCAGCTCTCTGACCCTGGACACTACCTGCACTTGTCCCTCACCCAGCCACTGTGGGATTTCAACACTACGAGGACTGAGATGAAGCCAACCTGCAGCTGCTCAGAGTCTCAGATCAGTTGAGCTGTCCCTAAAATGGCTTCTAAAAGGTAGTTGATGGCAGCCCACTGAGGTACTATAAGTGTGGAGAGCAGTAGCTTATATGCTCCAGCCAGCTGCTGAGATCCTTTGGATTGAGGGAAGGGTTGGTCATCCCAGTGTAAACCAGCAGCAGTTATTGAGATAAAGAACAAAGAAACATATTGCGCATACTTAGATTATGTAATTTGTTTGCTGCTTGTCCTTACACGACCTCCTGTTTTTACCTTGGTGGGGGAATGTTTGAAGGTCTGCACCTTCTACCAAAATGCCATCAACCAGATGTGTGCAGGACAAAATGGAGTCAGTGTGGCTTCTTTACAGGTGGCCATTGCTCCCTTCTGCTGCTGAGGTCTCGCAATCCTCCTATAGGCACTGTGGATTAGTCCCTTCCTTGTAGCTTTTCCATTAGTTCTTAGTTCTGTAGTTAAGAACTACAGTACTTAGAGTGCATTGCAGTTGTTTGTATATCTCTCTCTGCGGCAAGACTGTCTTTTTCTTGAGATGCAAAGTTTTATATGTTCTTGTCTTCTCTTGTTTCTTTTTGGCTGTCCTGGGAATTGGACCCAGGGGCACTCTATCACTGAGGTACAACCCTAGCTATTATCATCATCATCATCATTTACTTTGGGATGGGGTCTCACTACTTTGCCCATGCTGGCCTTCAACTTGTGATTCTCCCACCCAAGTCTCCAAGTTGCTGGGGTTACAGGACTGCATTACCATTCTTGGCTACATGTTTATCTTTGAATCTCTGCCTACTGTATAATTCCCTACTGTTAATGCCCACCAGTATGTTTTCTTTTTTTTTTTTTTTTTTTTTTTTGAGTAATGAAAGGAGTGAATGAATTCACAAGGTATGAGCCCTGAAAGCAGGTTCTGGATGTGGAACGGATAAATCAGCAAGCAAGATACCTTTAATATGAACTCACCTCAAACACTAAATCAATCTGTAGGCAAGAGGACTGAGCATCAGATTTTTTGGGTTGGGGTGTAATTTGTTGGTAGAATGCAAGGCTGTGGGTTTGATCCCCAGAACTCAGAAAAAACAAAAAGCAAGGTATGGTGTGCACACCTGTAATCTCAGTGCTCTGCAAGGCGGAGCCAAGAAGATTCTAAGTCTGAACCTAGCCTGGGCAATTTAGCAATACCCTGTCTCAAGCAAATAAAAAATAAAAAAGGCTAGGGATGTATCTCCGTGTGAAGACACTGGCTTCAATTCTTTGTGCCAATAAAATAAAATAATAATGCAAGTTCTATAGATAGTGTATAGCCAACTTGAGGTAGACAAGATTTCATTTAGGTGCTTTGGAAAAGAGATTTATAGATAATTGGTCTTGACTGCTGTTAACAAATACATTTTGTGTTTTGGTGGGCCAGGCATGGTGGTGCACATCTGTAATTTCTGCACTTGGGTAGTTGAGGCAAGAGAATTGTTGCCAGTTCCAGGCCAATCTGGGCTACAAATTCAGCTGACGGTCAGCTTGAACTCATAGTGTAGAGAGTGTCTCAAAAAAAAAAAAAATTCCATGGAAGCATACATAATGCTCTCCTGAATCCTTAAACAAAAAGTGCTGAGCACAGTTGGGTAACGGCCTTGAGAATTCAGTGCTGGTGCCATGACCGGCCTCCCTCCCCACCTCTTACACCTCCCACCACCTTCCAAGAGGGCCACAGGTTTTTGGACAGACATATACCCAGCAGTATTGCATGGTATGTGAAATGACAATCAGTGCATGTTTCCAGCAGAATTATTTCTCCTTAACATAACATCAACTGATGAGTGGAAAGGTAATATTTCATTTATTATTCAAAGGACTTCTAGAAAGTCTCAAAAAAGTCTACAGATTTATCACTGCCTTTGAAAGCATATTGCCATGATCCAAATCCTAAAAATGCTATGCTTTCTACGTCCTTCCCTGAAATCACACTTAAATTCAGTATCACCAGTGCTGGTTTACATTCAATTCAAGGCAGCAAGGCTAAAAATAGCCTCAATGACACACACAATGCATTTTCCTAGGAACAGTCTATGGTCTTATTAGTGTCTCAGCCCAACAGGCATTTCTCAGCTGATGCCACAAATGGGTACCTTTTCCTATCAGGTACACAGACAACTGATATAATTTGCCTTAAATAGCTAAAGTGGGAAGGGGACTGCTGTTACAGTTGTTCTGACTTCTTAAAAATGCTTATCTTTTTCTGGCTGTGGCATTTCAATTAAGAGCTGCCATCTAAAGTTAAAAGTAATTTGCAGAGCTTTCACTTGGGCTTTCATGTGTGAAGCCAGGGTCAGGTGTAACTGGAGAACGCACTGGACAAGGAGCGGGGAGCCCCGGGCACAGCTCCTTGCTCAACTGCTGCTGTGACCTCAAGCAAGGCACAAAATTACTAAGCTTCAGCGTTTCATTTTTCAAATGAAAGGGCTGGATTTTCTGGCCAAAGATTTTTGTAGTTCCAATAGTCAAGAAGATGAAACGATGTTTCAAGATATTTCATTGAAATTGCTCACATAGAGAAAGGGCCTTCTGGGAAGATATAGTTATGTTTTTAGATAAGAAGCGCTCGTGGTGGGGTAGGGGATTATTGCAAATGTGAACATGAATGCAACCTGTGAGATGACCAGTTAGAATGGAAGGGCACTCTGTGGATTCCTTATCTAACATACAAGGAATCCAGAAGCCTGAGAGGAAAGGCATCTCTGGGACTGCAGACTCTGGTTCCATGGTCGTCTCGCTCTTGGCAGCAAGCCCAATGCTTCCTTGGGTTCATAAAACCAGATGCCATTAGTCAGTGTGAGTTTTTAGGCTGTGCAGAGGGGAGGAATTGTTTTTCTGGAATTGTGACCACCTCCTTCATGTATCTTACAATGGCTTATAGGACAGAAGGCTGGAGTGGATCATCTTGTAGCTATGAAACACAATGTAGTAGTACTGTGGTTAGTCAGCTTTTTCTTGTTTTCACAAAATACCTGACATAAACAACTCAAAGATTTATCTTGGTTCCTGGTCCCAGAGGTCTCAGTCCACGTCACATGGCTCCATTGCTTCTAGGGATGCAGGGAGGCAGAAGCACCTTGGCAGAAGGACATTGAAGAGGAAAGCTGCTCACACCATGGCAGCTCAGAAGAGAGATGGAAAAGCCAGAGGAGAGGCAGGAACCAGATACCATGCCACTGTCATACCTGTAGTGTCTGCTCCCTTCAAGTCATCCTCATCTCCCGTTTCCACCACTTCCCAGCATTGCCATTAAATTATGATCTCATCAATAGATTAATGCAATGATTAGGTTAGAGATCACATGGTCAGTTACTTCTCAAAGCCCCACTTCTGGGTGAATTTTTTGGGAGACACCTGAGATCTAAATTGTGAGAAGTATCTAACTTGCCTCATGAAAAATCAAACTGAGGATTGGCTTCATTAGCTCAGAGCTAGAAGAAAAACTCTTGTTAACTCTTACTGTCCTAATACGTTAGCTACTTTGGCACCAGATTTTGATTTTCTGCACACTAAACAATTCTATAGTTTCCTATAGGTAACAGGACTGTGTCCTACAATTTAATTCAAGTCTGATGCTACCTACCTAGAGATAATACAGACTTTCCAGTTGAAAAGCTCAGGATCAAAAGACTGACTCTGCTTCAGACACCAGTCCTGTCTGGTGGGTTTCTAGGTTTCCCACAAATTCTGTCTGACTTGACTGTAAATCAGAAGTTCCTACAACTCCTTCCTCAGACCTGATAATTTGTAGGATGGCTCAAAGAACACAGTTTACTGCCTAGATCACCAGTTTTTGTAAAGGGTAACCACTCCAGAACACCACGTGGAAGAATGTGACACTTTCTTCTTCTCCCTCTTGGGGGCACCACCTCAAGGTGTTCAACACGTGGAAGATCTCTGAACTTTACTTTTTGGGATTTTTAAAGAGGTGATCTTACTGCCATGACTGGTTTAATCATTGGCCACAGGTGATTAAATCAATGTGATGGTTAACCCTGATTGTTAGTTTGAATGTTTTCACCCACCACTCTCTGCTCTCACTGATCCTTGCAAAACACTTTGTTACTCTGCTCTAAAAACAAAACATTGTAAAAAAACTGGTAATAGAAACACATTCAAACTTGAATAACTTTTCATCACTAGAACTCTGAACTTACCTAAGATCACAGCAGCTAGAGCAGCGATGAAAGCAGATTACTGAATTAACACAACATACAGTGTATCTATCCATGTATGTCAGCATGTACTTTGCAAAGGCTTTCCTGGAATTTGTTTAGAATGCACCTTTGGAAATTCTTTGCAGTGTATGAAAGAATAATGCTCTTGATTCCTTTTACTTCTTCCATTCGCATCCTTGTGATAGACTGAAAACTCTGCTTGGAACCATCCATGGTGACAAAGTGAAAGTATTCAATGTTTACCTCTATGTATCTAAATAAATATCTATCTAGAGATATCAGTATATAGGTAGAGCTATAAATACATATGTATGCCCTTAGCCGCAGTGCCATAATTCATGATAGTCATGGAAAAGGAGTAAAATAGAAATGTCTTCTCTCAGAGAACTAAAAATCTACTGGCAGACCCGAGGACTAAAAAAGAAAAATTAATAAATGATTAAGATTATGTTGACTGTGAATAAAACATTCATACTTGGGCCCCTGACTTCTTAAACATATCCAGGTAAATAAAAGGACCCTAGTCATGGCAGGCTGTGAGAAGGCAATCAGTGACTTGCCTTTCTAGAACAACATCCTAGTTAAAATCAATTTTAGAACTCTTCTGGCCGGAATACCAACATATAAGAAGAATTCAAGTGCTAGTGAGGGGACAGAATCTTCATCACTTAAAGAGGAATTAGTTTCAGACAAGTAAATCATCCTGCTTGCTTCTGTGGCCCTGTGTTTTTGAGCACGAGTGGGCCACAGAGAGTGAAGACTTCCACATGTACCCTGTGCTGTCCTCACTTTAACACCTGACCATGGAATTTGTTTGATCTGTAAGATGAATCTCCTTGAAGCTGACCTATATTCACTTCTAATCTCAGGGAGCAAGTTGCCCATCCTATATTAACTATCTAAGAAATTGACTGAGGGCCATGTAAAAACAATTCTGAACTGTAAGTTGCTCAAATCCTTACCTCTGAACACACTTGTACTTCTAACCTATACTACTTTTTTTCAAGCACAGTCATTTCACCATCTCATAAAAGTTGTGATTCTATCAATCTGATTGTCTTGAAGTATGTTAAAATCTATCATAAGCTTTTTACAAAAAGTCTTGAAAAGTGAGTCACTTCCTAATGAACTACTGTGAAGCTTGGACCATGTCAAATTGTCAGAAGTTTCAGACGTCTCTGCCAAATTTCATGTCCCAACTGTGCCTCATTAACTTTTGAGAACAGGCTTCTTCCTGTACTGTACAGATTTTTATCCCTTTTTACATCTCTTCTACCAGACCATCAATGCTTTTCAGCCCTGAAATTCTTTTTTGCACTGCCAAGCCCTTAGTGATACTGGTTCACTTTCTGGTTGACACCTGTTAATTTTGACACCTGTTCACTTTCTGGTTAAGCATTCATTGCTCAAAACGATTACATGTGGTAACACACACTTAAAAGCTGCCCAAGACAGTCTGATAACAGAAAAGGATTAAGCAGGACACATAAGCATGGGCAAGTAAAAACAAAGGTAGCTCATGACCCCTTGACCCTCTCCCTCTTTTATGAGGTAAGGGGGCAGGTCCTGGCCTTAAGTGTGCCTCTGCAGTGTTTCCCAGCATAGGAGTTGTTTGATGTGATTTTGGATGAGAAGCAGCTTGAGGACGCTTGTGAGCACCTGGCCAACTAGCTGGAGGCCTACTGGAAGGCCACCTACCCTCCCAGCAGCATCCTCCCCAGTCCTTTCCTTAGCCACCTCAGCTCTGCCCATCAGTGCCGCCCTACTCTCTAATTCACAGGTAAGGGCAGTTCTTTCTTAATCTTCACAGAGAAGCTACAGGTGACACCACTGGGTTCCAAGCCCAGACAGCCAGCTTGGTGCATGCTCCAGTATCTTAATAGTATTGAAAGTATGGCTCACGTCATGAGTCACTTGGTAACAATATTCACAGTGTGTTGTACATCTAAGAAAGCACAATAAATACAACATATTATGGACTTTTTTTTTTGTCCTAGAGATCATACTCACGACTTTCAGTTGTCAACAGGCACTTATGCCACTGAGCTAAATCCCCAGCCCCGAGGAGTGTGGTATACTCTTTTAAGACTTATTTGGGTTGGGGATTTAGCTCAGCGGTGTAAGCGCTATGGTGCAGGGCTGCCTCTCTCTTAGGGACTGATTGGTTGGGCCCATGCCCTACAGCACAGCCTGCTGTGGAATACAAGGACTTACATCCACCGCAGTGCACATGCTGCTCCATCACCGTCAAAGAAAGGTGCCTTCTCAGAGACCTACAAGGCCCTACTTATTTTAGTTAGTTTCTAAATAACTAAACTAACTAAATGACTAACTTATTTTAGTTTCTAAATAACTAAAATAAGATGCAAGAAATTCTCACAGACAAATTTGAAATGAGGACTTCATTTACTTAGAAAATATAGTATTCGATGATATCTTTTGAAGCTTTAGTATATATTGTTGACATTGAACTCTTTTAATCTCAAAGACATGGTCTGCCAGTTTTACTTCAATGAGCTAAAGAATTTTTAAACTTCAAAACAGCTAATGTACCATTCTTGATTCTGTATCTTGGCTACTGTGAAGAGCATTACAATAAACACTTTACGGTACTAAATAACTCCTTAAGGTACTAAATTTGTTCCTTACAATATATAGTTAGTAGTGCAATTGCTGGATTATATAGTAGTTTTATTTCTAGTTTTTCAAGGGAACTTCATTCTGTTCTCTCATTATAGTTGCATGCTTAGTATTATTAGCAATCCATGGTTGGATCAATGGAAAAAGAAAATACAGTACATGCATATAGTAGAATATTATTCAGCCATAAAAAGAAAGATATCCTGATATCTGTGGCAACATAGATGATCCTGGATTTTTTTTTCTGATATCAGGGATTGAACTCACAACCTTGTGCTTGGTAGGCAGGCACTTAGGCCACTGAGCTAAATCCCTGGCCTGCTGATCTTGGATTTACTTACTTTATTACATTAAGTGAAATCAATCAGATACAGAAAGACAATGCATGTTCATATTAATATGTGGAAGCTAAAAAATGTGATCTCACAGAAGCAGAGGGTAAATAGTGGACCCCAGCGTACAGGAAAAGTGGGTTAACTGGACTGGAAAAAGGTGGCTAACAGGTACAAATGTGGTCGAATATGAGGAACAACTTCTAAATTCTAGAGCCGATAGGGTAACTATGATTGATAAGAGATTAATTGTATACTTTAAAACTGTTTGTAAAGAAGACTTGAAATATTCCCAATGCACAGAAATTTTAAGTATTGGAGGTGATTAATATTTCAGCTTCTCTGACCACATCATGACATATTATATACATGTACAGGTCTACCCCTTACATATATAGTTCTGTTTCAATTAAAAATCAAAAAATTACCTAACATTTAAAAACTAATGCAGAATTAGTCAACTCTGGTAGCACATTAGAATTATTCTAGAAATTTTGTTTATTTTCCTTTTCTAAAAGTCCTGAGTCTTAGGCTCTTTAACAGCTGACTTAAATCACAACCTCTATGTATGGATGCCTGTATACATACACTATAAAAGCATGACAGGGGACTCTTAGCTCATTTTCAGGGTTGAGAACCAAAAGATACACTGATTTCTCACATTGTTTCTATATAGGGCCAGTACTTGGTTTTTCATGAACATAATGAAATCACAATGTAATAAAACAATCATACACACATTCTGTGTAGACAGCAACACTGTGGCTGTGGACCTGCACAATAATTACCTACAGTGTTCCTCTATCAACTGATGTATGAAAGATTGAGCCAATAAAGAACTCAAAACCCCAGTAGCTCCCATTTTACTCAAAGTAAAATCAAGTTTCTTACAATAGTCCATGAGGTCTAGATCATAACTTTGAAACTTGACATTTTGATCCCTATTGTTCCACCTTATTTTTTCATATAGAATTTCTTAGCTTCCAACACACTATAAAGTTTACTCCATTATTGAGTTTATTGTTGATTGCTGGTCTCCCACTTTTAAAAGGTACAATCTTTGTTTCATAAGGATGTTTGTGTATTTCACCACCAATGTGTCCTAGTTGTATGATTAAGTATCTGGTAAATAATAGCTACTCAGTACATTGTTGTTAAGTGAAGTATATGTCTGCATTTCTGACAGTTGAGTCTTGCTCAGTTCCTATGATAGGACCGGTATTTTGGCCTGTAATGATTTCAGGCTTCCAGACTTCTGCCTTCCAGTCTAGCACCTGCCAAGTATCCAAATCTGATAGGAAAGGATGAAGAGTAAATCACAGTCCATAGGCAGTCTAATTCTTATTTTGCTATCTCACTTCTGATGCAGAAATTAAGAAAAGTTAAATCTAATTATCCGGGCCAAATTAAATGACTAGCTCTACAATTTTCAAAGATATTTCACAATACCCCTAGTTGATAGATGAGAGTCTGTTTTACATTTTGGATCCCATGGTTTGAGGAAGAAATGATTTCCTCATACAGAGCTCTTAATTGTTAGTAGATAAAGATATTGCCTATGCTCACCATTTACAGCTCTCAAGTCAACATGAGGTATTTATTTCTTGGCTTGACTCTAATTCAAGCACAAAATGCTGTGGAGATGGAAACATCTCAGTATTAGTCCTCGTTTCCTATCATTCCTAGTTAACAGCTTTTGCCTCACTCCTACTCTTGACTCACACTCATCCCAAGAAAGTTGCTCTATAGAAAACTCTACTTGAAAGCAGTCCTCTCAGGAAAACAAAGTCTGACTTGGATATTTATTTTCCCTTTCCCCGTCATCAGCATGAGGTTGATTGAAAGGGAAAACAAAGAAATCAGAAAATGCAATGGGCTCTTTCGGGGCTTCCAGTTTTACTATGTGATTTTAGGAAGAAAAAACAGTCCTGGGAACTCACCTTCTGCAATATGTGTAACAGCAGGGAAAATTGCAGTCAAAGGCGCGCGGCTTTGAGCACGTGCTTCCTCCTCCTCCCTGGGCTTGGCACATTGCAGAGTAACCTCTGAGTGAAATTATGAAGCTTTTATGTTGCCCTCTTTTCCCTGTCAATGAATGAACAAAGGAGAGAGTAAAATTACATGCAACCTTGAATGCTGTCAGACTGCAAGCATTTTTTTCCTTTCATAGAGCCCTATTTGTATCCTCCATTCTTGCCCTAATCTGTCAGAAGAGGCCATACTGGGTCTGGTGGGGAAGGAGGGAGATGAAGAAAACACTGGTTATTAAGCAATGAAAACTGAAACTGAAAATAAAGGAAGACGAGCCAGAACTATCTGTACAATGAGGCCACTCAGACTGCAGTTCCTGACTCAGAAAGCAGAGTGGGCGGGAATAATGTGGACACAGAGTCCATGCGCGTGTGTCTCAGACTGGCACACGAGTATGTGACAAGTGTTTTCAGCTTTCGGCTCGGCGTGGGTGGGCCAGGAGAAATGACTGCTCTGCCTGTCAAGTGAACCTGAAAGCTATAAATTAGTAAGTGCAGATGGGAAACAAGCTTGTTCTATAGGAGGAGGTAATGGGGACCCTCTCCTTCTGTTTGTTCATCAAGCCAAAGTCCTAATGCTGTGGGAATAATAAATGTCATCCAGGCTGGGTTTTGGTATTTTCGCAGTGGTCCTATCCCTCTCAGTGAGGCTGCTCTGCTTATCTTAGGGTGGGACCTGTTTGCACTGGAATTGGAACTTATTTTAAGAATAAGGTTCTGGGCTGGGGATATAGCTCAGTGGCACAGCATCTGCCTGGCAAGTGCAACACCCTGAGTTCAAGTCCTGGTACAAAAAAAATATATCTTTCTTGTTGAAAATAAAGTCCTAATCATTTTGTGTACCTACCTTTGTCCCTTCTCAGGGCATTCTTAAGAAGGGAATCAGCTTCACAGCCTCCTTCTCGGGTATCACTAAGCAGCAGAAGGAGGTACACTGTAGACGAAGAAGGCCTTGATACTATTCTTCTCTAGAGTCACCGCTGCTAGGGTGCTCACTATGGTCCTTCAACTGAAACCACAAACAAAGCTTCAAGGGAGTGTGTCATTCAGCAAAACTGTGCAGATGCTTTATTTGTTAACCCAGTATCAGATCTGATCACACTGACCCTGGTTATGGACACCCCTCCACAAGGGAGGGGGGGACAACTGAAGAGGTAATCATTGCGAAAACTGTCTATTCAAAATGCAGGAAGCACAGGTTCCTGGAGGGTCTGACCTCTGGATGGCCCAACCTCAGCTGCAGTGTCTCTGGAAAATGAGATAAGACAGCCAAAAGATATTCAAGTCAGATAATATGCACCATGGGAAGAAAACACTGAAGAGCATCTCCTGTCTAATCATTTCAGAGTTAAGGAAAGAGGCTTAGAGAGAGAGAGATTATTTCCCTCACCCCCTAGGTCATGTGTATGGGAGTCAGGTGAGGACTCAGATTCCCTTACCCATCAGTTCTGTTTTCTTTTCGCTGCAACAAGGCTGTCATAGCATGCATTTGCTTTAAGGAGAGTCAGTGTTGTCATGCCCAGGGAATGCAGAACCGGAGAAGGAGCCTGAGAAGTTTTCTCACTCATACACTGATATACTTGTTCATATCCCAAAGCCTACACCATGTATCAGCCACAGATTTCATGACACAATGTCACAAGTTTTGCAAAACAATTCATCCTAAGAGGGAGTACATTAAGGCCCCACAATTTGATTAATGTATTTTGTTCTAAGGAACAAGGTGATTTTCTGTCCATTCAATGGCCATAGTTCCAGAGAGGTTACTGTTTTCTCATAAGAATTTACTTAAAAAAAATCAGAACAGATATCCCTCCATATATACCCAGATGTCACTGGCATGTATAAACCAAGGGCCAGGGTAGTGGGCAACACTTCCCATTGCCTGTGTTTTAGTTTATATGAATTTTATCACTTGAAATTGTGCAGTGTACAAACTGTGCATCTCACCTGTGCAGCAGGCCTTGGCTGGAATAATAAACTGTCCTCCCTGGTGGACCAGGAGACAAAAATTGAGAGGGAGGAATCAAGATTAATTCAGTCGCCGGGCGTGGTGGCTCATGCCTGTAATCCCAGCACTCGGGAGGCTGAAGCAGGGGGCTTGTTGCAAGTCCAAGACCAGTCTAGGCTACAAGTGAGCTCAAGGCCAGCCTGAACTGCATAGTGAGAGCCTGTCTCAAAAAGACAAAAAAAAAAAAAAAAAAAAAAGATGGATTCAGTCACTAATAATGAAGAAACTGTAAATACATTATTTCGGCTTTCTGGATATCAGTTTCCACATTTGTAAAATGGACAGGTCAGTAATAAATTCTCTAGGGCTAAAATTATGTTGCACCTTTCTGTACTGTTTGCCATAACAGAAAGAGAAGACTATGTCCATAGAGCCAGAATTTTACATAGTGTTTTAGCACATTTGTGAACTCTATTTGCATACTCTACGGATCATTTCTCAGGAAGAAATCTCTTAAGATGGATACCATTGTGCACCTAAGCCATAGTTGCCAGAGAGTTGGCTCAGTCACAGCACATGGCAAAAGACTTCTGATTTGCCTTGGAGTCATGAACTGGAGTTGAGTCAGTAGCTTGCCTTCTAAATATGGGTCCAGTTTTGCCTGCACCCTGCAGACTGCTACTACCCTAGACTAAGAGAAGTGACTATGGCAGAAGATGTGCGTCAGGGAGCTGTGGCTGATTATAGCCTGCATCTAGAGTAAGGAAAAGGCAGGAGGAAGGAACAGGTCTCTATGAATTTTAAGTCCTGTGTCAGTGAGATGGATGTTCAATCTAGCGTTCCAAATAGCATGGCTGTCACAAAGCAAATACTGCAGGACTTATTAATGGGCTGGTCTATTCCCTTGGGAAAATCAATTTTATTCAGAGAAATCTCTCCTAGTATATGAAGATGAGACAGGAAGATGATCTGAGTTCTTTTATATATCTTTTTTTTTTAACCAAGAATTGAACTCACAACTTTGAGCTTGCCAAGCAGGCGCTTATGTCTCTAAGCTAAATCCCAAACCCTCTTTTATATAATCAACAAAAAGTTTCTTGGCTGCCATTTAACATGTTCTAGAACACACAATGATGGAAGGCTTCCAAATTCTTTATAAGCTTAGAATAATAGTGAATACAAAAAATAGGCAAATATATATATATATATATATATATATATATATATATATATACACACACATACTAAAATTCATCTCATTCATGAACAAATACCAATGGGAAAAGTTTAGATAAAATACTGCTAAATAGATTTTATCACTGAACTGAAAGAACAGTAGCTTGTAGCTTGGCTCAAGCCAAGGGTTTGGCAAAGGAGTTTGTTCTAGATCATCTGTGTGTGTATCCTGGCCCTGCCTTTTAAACTGCACAAGTTGCTAAACCTTTCTGTGCCTCTATTTCCTCATATGTAGAATGGGGCTAATTATAGTTCTTACCTGGTTTGACTGCTGCATAGATTAGTTGATATAGGAAGTGCTTAGAACAGGACCAGGCACATAGTAAGCTACTTTTTATTTTGCTACTGTGTTTCCTGTAGTACAAGGCATAAGGCAAGTCTGATTTTTTTCCTGAATAAAATGATCAATTTGTTCCAGAATAATTTATAAAATAGTATTTACTTTCTGACTCATTAAAAATAAGTCATTACATTCTTAATAGTAAAATCCTTCCTGGATTTTCTATCCCTTCATACTTATTTAACAGTCTGTGCTTGAAACAGTAACATACTATTTATATTGTATTTTAAAAACAAATTTCAACAGCTTGAAAGATTGTTCCCTATTACTTTATTTCTTCTAACTTATTTGATTCACTGGCTCTCTTTTGGATTACTACAGATTTGCAGCACACAAAGTTTCATTCAGTGTGGGGGTAGGCACAGGTATGTAAACACAGCTTGTCTCTTTTTTAATCTTCTTCCCCTACCCTACTCTCTAAGACCCCATTCCCATACTCATTCTCATTTTGGCTCATGTTTGTGATACATTGTGTTTACACTGACTATGCGTATTTGGTACCTGTATGAAACATATTTTAAACCTTCTTAATTTTCCTTACCCATCCTCGGTCCTCTCACCCTTTGTCTCCTAGCTCCCTTCCCATTTGCAAAAAATCTCTTTGTTTCCTTCCACTTATCCTTTATTTCGCTCTTTGTCCTTTGCTTTACACGAATGAGTTACCTTATGGTACTTCATTGACTCTTACTACTTTTTCTAAAAATAAAAAGAGAAAAACTACAAATTGATCACTTATGAACATCAACATAAAAAGTTTGACTGATAGCAAATACCTACTCAGTACTACAATGTTTTAAGGTTGAAAAGTATTTCAGTGACATTTGATATATGTACTATACCCAGGAAAAATTATATACTTTTCAATTGCTCAAAGTATTCTTTTAATTATTTTAGTATCTTTTAAGTTTTTTAATCTGCTCTCTTTATTATTAAATTGGTTTATTTTGTTATAGTAAATTGAGACTAGCCATATATTTTAGCTGGTAATTTTTCACAAATAAGAAACTTCATCTATATATTAATATATATATTAATATATATATTAATATATATACTCCTCTTTTTGAAGTTCTAGTATGTTGGTGCCATTGAATTTACTTGACTTTCATACTGATGGAACGACAGGCCAATATTTAAGAATCATTGTAGTATACTTGTGCCCTTGGTTTGAGCAAACCAACAAATAAACTATGTCTCTCCTTCAAGTCTGCACCATTCCATCTCTCTATGATTTCAGGCTGTAAGAAAATTAATCAATCCGCTATGTTAATAAAAGCATACACTGAAAACTGCACATTAATGCATTATTCGTGACCTTACAAGAGGTTAAATAACTTACATAATTACATGAAATAGAAGGCAGAGCTAAGGTTACAAACCAAATGAAGCAAATTTTCTCTAGTGCTTTAAATGAGAAGACCTGAAGCTTCCTTTAGACTTTGAGGCAAAACATGCCAGTGCTCACTCTCTAGAGCACCATGTGTGAAGGATGAAATGTTCAATTATGTAAACAAGCGTACAGCATAAACGGAACTGAATATTCTGTACTTGCTGTTTAGAATTCCTTCTGCAACAACTACAAACTCAAGGGAAGAGCTATGTTGGCTATTTACATTGTACAGACACGATAGGTAAAAACAATGCATTTTTAGCATGATGAAAATGGATACATGCAAAAGATTTTAAATAATTTATCACATCATCTCTTTCTAAACCCTCTTTATATTCAGCTTAAATTTTAATATAAATTGACTGTGGGCAGTATTTTTTACTTTTTGCATGACTCTTTGCCTTTAATAGTGTATTCAAATTTTATTTATAAAAGAAAAATCATGCTTATTATAACTTTGACTCTCATGATCTACCAGTCAATGAATATTAACCAAACACTTTCTCCTTCCCTCAGAAATATTGCCTGCCCTAATGGAAACATAAGCCTTGCTACATGACTTCTTGCCTCACGACATACTTAATTTTCAGGGGGGAAAATCTCTTTACAATTTATAACATACTGGAAATTTTACCAATTTTGTTAACAACAATAACTATTGGTGGTAATGAATTAGACATTTACTATATGACATTATAAGTCAAGCTCTTGGAAAAAGTCATGTATTGTGCTGATTCCACAATTTGTTTTTATTTTCTCTGATCTGTACCCAGCTTACATATGCACCAAGCCACTTGCAGGTTTTGTTCTGAAAAGTCAGTATCCAAGGGCACATTTTAAATTAATCAAATCTGTTTCTGAAAGATAAGCTAAATTAGTTTTTTTAAAGGCACAGGTGAAATGCAAACTTCTATATTCATCATTATATTTAGCTTCAGAAATAGCCTTATATAACCCCAGTGTGGATTTAAATGATGACTAAAACTCAGCTTCAGATGTGAAACTGAGAAATAAAATTTTAAGAGAGCGTGTGTCATAATTTTCTATAGTCATAGGCTGTACTCAGTATGTTTCAAGTTTTACACATTTGCATCATCATTTAAATTATGAGAGTGTAATTTAGTTAAGTCAGTCATTATTATTAAGCACCCCTGTATATTATGACTATAAAAAATATGTGTAAGATAGGATCAGGCTTCTTAGGGAGAAAAGAATTGCTGAGGAATACATGTAAACTGTTCTATATAAATAAAAATACATGAAAAAGATTAAAAATTCATGGTTTACAACAGCTGTGAGATGGCCTTACAGTCCATGGGCTGTTTGCTTGTCTCTGCTTTCTAGTCTATCACAGCCTGAAGCCTAGATCTCTCTAATCTAACTGCCAACTACAGAAACTGAATGCAGCTATTACATTAGCCAACGGGAGACTAATTCCGTGATCTAAGACATTTTTTTAAAAAACATTAGCATATAAGCAAACTTTAAGCCACCTATAGCAAGAGAGGAGCCTCGGCAAAAGCAGGGAAAGGGTCTGGAGACATTTCAACAGGTTGCAAATTCCCCTCTGGAAATTCTCTAAACATAGCCATTGATTTCTTAACCTAAACATTACTAGACTGTAGCTTTCTTGGAGGAAGATAATTTTTATGTCAATTGCCCTTCAAAGTATTTAACACACACCAGACATTCAATATTTCCTGCTTGCTTGATTTTCTAAAAAATGAATAAGTGAATGTGTCTTTTTGGTAAATATTAAAATACAAGATTAATTAGCACTATATAATTTTGGATAGAGGAACCAAATAAACAAAAGCCTGGATTTAAATCAATCTGTAAGTTATTTCAAAACTCACCTTCAATAGTTATCTATAATATGCATCAACAAATTACTAAGTGCTAAAGCAATAATGTATTCTTTTGATATTTTGAGCTACATGTCTATAAATATGGGGCTATATAGTAAAGACTACCCTAAATGGGGAAAAATCTGCTGACTTAGGAAAGAAATAATTTTACTTTTCCAGTGGTTTCTAGTGGTTATCACTATTGAGGCTTTCATTTCTAGAGTTGCAATCCCTGGTTTATTGATTTTGCATCTGGCAATCAAATAAATGTTGTCATAAAATATTCCTGCAACATTTCTTATAAATTTTAATATTCTCACTGATGAATAATTACGGGAGTCCCTGATGGCAGAACTATCCATGTCCTACAAAAGGAAATGACACTTTGGAGTCTGAAAGGAGTCTAAATTCTTATTTATCAAGTGAAATTAGGAGATCAATTAACAGTGTCAGATGCATACAGATTCCCATGGAAGTCAGGTGAGTAATCTATAATTTCTCCTTGATCATACAATGCATCAAAAGCTAATTTGTGTGTGTGGGTGTGGTAGGTGCACCTCAGCAGCAAGTATGAGCTCTCCTTATATAATCAAAATGGCCCTTACACATAAAACCAGCCAGCTCCACTGTGGGCGAAAATTGCAAGTGATTGCCCACCTGGTAGCCTGGCCATTTTGAAAGAGAGTCATTACAGGAACCATTTTGCTGAGGTTGCTATGGTTTCAGGCTGCACTTTCTCCTTTCTCTATAGTTGGATGATTTTAGTTAATCAATGATAAGACAGAATGTAATCAATTTCTTTTCAGAGCACACAAGGAAAATGAGCAACCCTAAAGTCTCTTGCACATTGTCATTACTGACAGTTATCTTTTGACTACAAAAGAAAGACATGCTTTTTTATTCTAAAAGCAAAGTTGAGAGAAAACTGACCTTATTTTCCAGTCCAGAGTTTATTCTGTTGAGAATTTTCAGAAAGACCACTGATCCAAGTGAATATATGGAATATTTTTATAGAGATACTCATCCAAACAGGATGTATGAAATAACTAACTCATGCCCCAAAAGAAATTTGGCATTTTATTACCTCTGCAAATATCTGAGTGTTGAAATACCACAGTGAGAGATTAATATTATTCTACTAAATATTTCTAATCAAACTTTAAGTTTCTACAAAGTTTGTCTACTGGATTTATTAATAAAAAGAGATGCTATTCTACAGTATCAAGCACATATAAAAATAGAAAGAATCCTATTAATAGAGCAGAGAAATACAAGTAAAACTATTCTTCAAAAAATCTTGAGTATAAACAAATTTTCTGTGGAAAATGAGATAATTTAGTAGCCATTGTTCGTTCTTTGTTATTTGGTTATGAATGCCCTGTAATGCTTTCATCCTCTTGAATGGTTTTATACTATTTTGTTATGTTTGAAACTATTGTATATGAACTTACACTCAACTATTTCAAAGAAAGAGACATTATAGTAGTTACTGTTAATTACGGGTTGTCTTGTGGTAAAATACTGTGTTGCTTACATTGTTCTGTTCTGGTCTTCTTTGTTATGTCCTCTTTTGTCTTAATCTCTTTAAAATAAAAAATTTTAAAACCTTGGGAGGCCACTCAGAAAGCTAAATATTCAAGAGTTGGCACCACATTTCACTGGAGTTACAAGAGTTGATCTGGTTGATTGCAGAATCCTGTATTTATTAGACTGCTGATGTATTTAATAAACCTCAAATTTGGGCCAGATTTTGCTATAAAGACCCACAAGGTACAATCTTAGGTCCCTTTTATAAAGGATATCCCGTTCTCTCCCTCAGATAAAAGGAAGAGCATGTGCAAAGTCACAAGCAGCACAGGACTTTTCAGTTACAAAATCAAAGGGAATGAGTGGCAGGAAACACAGAGAGAAGGACAGAAACTTTTGTCTTGAGAAACTTTATTTTTCTTCATAGAAATAATCCACTGTTGAGTGATTTAGGAAAATCTTAGAAAACAATTTCCTCATTTAGTTTCCTTTTTAAATTTTATAGGAAGCAGTTAAGGTCAGAGTTCATTGGGTTTGTACAAACAAATCACACCATTCTCAACTCTCCTGACTTAAAAGCATGTGTTGAATTCATTCTGTATGATTTCAGTTCATATTTAAAAAATAGGCTCAGATCTGATTCAGCATTCAAGCTGATATACAGATATAGCTCAGTGCAAAAATAGTTGCCTAGCATATACAAAAATATGGATTTAATCCCCAGCACCACAAAAAACTAAAATTAAAAATAGATAATGAGGAAATTCAGATTTCACATAAAAATCGAGTGCATTATTGATAATAATGTCTTTATCTATTTGTGATATTATTAGACCTAGATTTTACTATCTACCCCCCACCCCCACCCCGCTTCGCCTTCTTCTTCTGAGTACCGGGTATCAAAAACTCATGCTTGCCAGGCAGGCACTTGTGTTGCTAAGCTAAATCCCCAGCCCTATTATGATCCACTTTTCAATGCATTTTATGTATGATGAATTCAAATAGTAAATATGTTTTATATATTCCCTACATACTACTCTCCTAGATTATGAATTTGGAAAAGATGGAGAAAAATATTTGGCATGTGTTATATACATGTGCTTAGTGATAATTTTCTTCACTTGGTATCTGAGAAATGAATTTGTATTTTATAGCTTGGTGTTTTGATTTTTGCTACTTTTTTATTATAAAGTTACCCATAATAAGTACATGCTATAGAGAATGTCCTCATATTACTGAGCATGTCAGTTTAAGAATAGTCTACAATCTCTCAAGATATATACATTACCATAAAATAGTTAATTTTTTAAATGCTGAACCATAAAGTTCCTAAATGCAAATGAAAATTCTTCTGAAATTAAATTAAATTAAATTAAAAGGGGCTGATACCCAATAGATACATATAGTGAGCATACAGTATGTGTGTGAAAATATCAGCTTCCTATTACTTGAAGCAAGGCTCTCTTACGCTTTATTTGAGTTACATTCTTTCAAATATCTGTAGCCAAGTCTCCTTTCCTTCATTCCTATTATAGATGCTATATGAGATAGTAGTGCAGGCTGTGAAAAAAAAAAAACAAGAAAATTCAGGAAAATTTGGTCATAATGAAGAAAAGAAATAGTATAGTATAAATGAATGATAAGGAAAAATAATGGGCGCAGAACAAGAAATAATACTGTCAGTTCTGTTATACCAAATGCCTGAGAAGGTGAAATCATTTGTGACTGTGACTTTTCTGCTTTTAGAACCTGATAAAATTCAATAGTAGTATGAAAACCTTAATGGACTCACATGAGAAAGATTGTAGTTATATAATATAATGATGGGCAGAGTTAATTATTAAGAGTGAATGGGGTTCTAATATTGTACATATTCTAATATTTTTCACGTTGTGCTTTCTACACTTCAACATGACCTAACACTAACATTATTGGTAAATTATGATACTAATGTTGATAGTAAAATGTTGACTGAATTTTAATTTTAAGCCTCCTATTTCAAACTCATACTGACTTCTCCAAATATTATGTATATTCACGCTAATGCTGTAGCTCTACATGTTATACTACACAAATTTAGATGCTAAAGGGAACATGATTGTTCTGCTACAAGGAAGCTGTAGCCAAAGATTCAGGGTGTCTTGCTCTATAATTTTTAAAAGTTTGGTCCTTGTTTCTGGATCTTGGGAGGTTAGTTGTAATGTCCTGATTTATAGGAATCTTTGATGTTCATAAACCTCTCAGAGTTTGCATAATGAAATGACTCAGAAGGGAGTCAGCCATGACAGAAAGACCAATCATAAAAATTGTGGCTTCCATCTATCTGATCTCAATCCATTCTCTCAAAGTAGCTAGAGATCAAATTCAATCATGCGGCCGAAAGAGTCAACTGGACCTATGCAGCACAATCTCAGTAAAATTCTGGACATGGAGGCTCAGAGGAATGTTCTGCTTGGTGAGCACATCAGTGTGCTGGGAAGATCATGCATCTGGATTCCACCAAGAGACAGGATAGAAGCTGTTTGGGACCCTGTCAGTCCTTGACTGGTATGTCTGTTCATTTAACATATAGGTCCTGAATTTGTATCCTTAATAACGTGATTATAATTATGAAATCTGGGTAATTTTAGCTTTTTATACCTTAAGAGTATATGGAAACACTTCAATTTGTAGTGTGGGTAGTACAGGTAAACTTACAGTTAGCATTGGACATGAGACACTATTGTTGACGACTATGTCCTTAAACCTATGTCAAGTACTGTAATTTAGGATAACTAGAATAAAAATTGTATTCTGTCATTAAAAGAAATCTCAATAAATTTTCATCATGCCTGTCAGGCAGAAGAAAGAGGTGCTGGGACTCTAAGGCAGGAACATGCCAGGAATGTACAAAGAAATAATGAGGCTGCTCTGGCTCAACGTGAATATGTCTGCACTCAGATCATGCTGAATCTTCCTGCTATATTATTCCAGCTCCTCGCTGCCCTGCTTAGGTGCTCAGCACCCCCATACACACTAGAACACTAGACTCCCTGCTTTGGCAATTTTTTCAGTCCTCCCAAGTACAACTCATAATGACTCTCCCTAATTCTGCCCATAGAATGGCTGTTCTCCTACAAGAAGGCATTAGGAATCCCATCTAATGAAGCTGAAGAAACCCTCAGGATTTCCAATCTGTGATTATCTGTGACAAGATGTGGTTTTGTTGTTTTGCCCTGGTGATGCTGTGCCATTCAATACTGAGCTGCACATGAAGTCATTTACATCCATATGGCCTCTAATGGGAACCATGCCTGGCTTTCTGGTTTGTACACACGGCTAATTATTTCACCTCTACTGCTCTCAGCTACTCCATCCAGCTACCTGCTGTACTGCCTTTCTGGTATTTTACTCCAGCTATTTCAGAACTGCCTGTTTTTATCAGAAAAAAGTATCATCTATCACCTTTAATTATGGTATGAGAATACATGGGTTCTTGCTTCTAGAAGAAAACAGAAGTAAATGTTGCCCCTTCCATCTTGAAGAAATCTCTGAACAATACAGGCAATGTCTTTTTCCCGAGACTTTCAAAGACACACATGGAGGTGGGGGACTAGAGCTAGCAAATCTAGAAAAAGCATTTTAATTGTGGAGCTACTAAGAACGACTTCTTACATCACCAATCCTGGTTAGAGGATCACAAGCTGTCTCTGGTTCATCAAACTGTGCCTGCAGAAAATCTGTATTTTTATAATATTTTGACTAACCATAATAAAATGTTGCTATGTAGTCCGTGTAAAACATTTTATAGCCACAATACTTATAATAAATATGTGTATCAATGAATTAATAAATGAAAAACAGTATTAAAAGCTCGCCAAATTACCTTCCTCTAATTAAGTGTAGTAGTACACAATAGTATTCACTGAAACTATCCATAAAAGCCACATTATTTTTATACCTAATGAAATATAATAGCAGATATATTAAAGTCTTTCTTCATTTTTTATCTGCAAAGTTATAAGTATTACAATCTGTGATAAGAAAAGCAATGTTTTAATCTTTTAGTAATTTACAACATTATTTCATATACATGAAAAATGAGTTAATATGGTGATGAAACAACTGTAAAACAATTCTGGATGATACTAAAATAGTTCCTTCAGCTCTGAAAGGAAACATTATAAAAATTCAGCAAGTGTTTAGAAATCTTAATCTCCTCACTTTGAAGAATTTGCTCCATAGCCTTAAGTCATGTCTTTTATTTTTCTATAAACCTGTATCGTCCATCAGGTCATCATATGCTATCAACTGATCTTCAGTAAGAGTGCCAAGAACCTGCAAGATGAAAAATGTAGCTTTTTCAAGAAATAGTGCTTGGAAAAGTGCACATCAACATACAAAAGAATGAAATCAGAGCCTCATGTTAAACCACATATTAAAGTGAATGAGAAATGTATTTAAAGTTTTAAACACAAAACCTGAAACAATAAAACTTCTAGAAGAAAGTATAAGATAACACTTCTTGATACTGGCTTTGGCAATGATTTCTTGGCTACACCACCAAAATACAAGGAACAAAAACAAGGTGAATAGTGAATTTCATTTCTGCACAGCAAAAGAAAAAACTCAACAAAATGACAAGAAAATCTATGGAATGGGAAAAAATATTTGCAGACCATATACATAATAAAGGATTAATATATACAACATATAGGAACTCCATGTCATTAGCAATAAAAACAACTCAAAAAATGGGTGAAGGAACTGAACAGACATTTATCCAAGGAATACATATGACTGGCCAATAGGTATACAAAAAGGTGCTAAAGGGCCGGAGATTTAGCTCAATGGCACAAGCACAAGAGGTGGTGAGTTCAATCCCTGGTACCAAAAAAAAAGTGCTAAGCAGCACTAATTATCAGCAAATCACAAGTCAAAGTCACAATAATGTTTCAGCAATTCAAGCCCAAAGCCCAAAGAAGGCAGAAAATTATAAAGATCAGAGCAGAAATCAACACAACAGAGATTAAAACAAAATACTAAGAATTAATGAATCAAAGAGTTGGTTCTTTGAAAGAATAAATAAAATTGATAAGCCCCTAGCCAACCTTATTTTAAAAAGGAAAGAAAAAACTCAAATTCATGCAATAAGGAATGAAAAGGGCAAAATCACTACAGACCCTGTGGAAATACAGAAGATCATCAGTACCTACTTCAAAGACCTTTACTGTCATAGGTTTGATAACGCAGAAGAAATGGACAGATTCCTAAACATATATGAATTACCAGAGTTGGATCAAGAAGATGTAAAACTGTTGAATAACCCAATTTCAATTAATGAAATTGAAAAGGTAATTAAAACCTTACCATCAAAGAAAATCCCAGGTCCTGATAGATTCACTACAGAATTCTACAAGAAATTCAAGGAAGACTTAATTCCAACACTCCTCACACTCTTCAGTGAAATACAAAAGGAATGGTGTCTCCCTAACTCATTCCTAGAAGCAAATACTACTCTAATACCAAAACCAGAGAAAGACCCAAATCAAAAAGAGAGAGAGAGAGAGAGAGAGAGAGAGAGAGAGAGAGAGAGAGAGAGAGAAACTACAGGCCAATCTCCCTAATGAACATAGATGCAAAAATTCTCAATAAAACACTGGCAAACAGAATGCAGCTAAGTTATCAAGATTATACACCACAACCAAGTGGGATTCACCCCAAGAATGCAGGGATGGTCCAGCATACACAAATCAGTAAATGTAATACACTACATCAAGAGCCAAAGATAAGAATCACATGAGCAATTCAAAAGATGCAGAAAAAACTTTTGAAAAAATCCAACACTCTTTCATGATAAGAGCCCTATGGAAAATTGGAATAGATGGCCTTTACCTCAGTCTGATAAAAGCCTTCTATGACAATTCAACAGCCAGCATCAAATTGCATGGTCAAAAACTGAAAATTTTCACTTTAAAATCAGGAACAAGACGAGGATGCCCATTATCACCACTCCTGCTCAATACAGTGGAAACATTAGCAGAGGAATTAGACATGAAAGAGAAATAAAAGGAATAAGGATATGAAATGAAGAGGTTAAATTATAATTATTTGCAGATGTCATGATTATCTACATAGAAGACCACCAGAACTACATTGAAAGAATTCTAGATGTAATAACCAAATTCAATAATGTAGCTGGATACAAAGTCAACACTCAAAAATCAGTAATATTCCTCTAACAAACAACATACTTAATGAGCGAGGAATAAGAGAAGCCACACTCTTCACAATAGCACCCAAAAAATGAAATACTTAAGAATCAGTCTAACAAAGGAAGTAAAAGACCTATTCAGTGAAAATTACAATACTCTGAAAAAAGAAATCAAAGAAAATGGAAAGACATTCCCTGTTCAGGATAGGAAAAACAAATATTGCAAAACTGGCCATTCTCCCAAAATTGTTATACTGATGTAATGCAATTCCAATCAAAATACCTAGTCATTAGGTATTTTGCACAAATCATTCCTAAAATTCATCTGGAACCAGAAGAGATCTAGAATAGCAAAGGCAATTCTGGGCAACAAAGGCAAGGCAGGAGGCATCACAACCCCTGACTTGAAGTTATACTACAAAGCTATTCAGCACAGCACTGAAATAAAAACAGACCTGAAGATCAATGGAATAGATTAGAAGATAATGTATGACCACAACTATGAACACACTCAGCACCTTATCTTTGACAAAGGGACCAAACACATTCACTGGAAGAAAGCCTCTCTAATAGGTGGTGCTGGAAAAATTCCATATGCTGAAAACTAAAACTAGATCCATGCCTTTTCACCATGTATTAAAGTCAAAATGCATCAAAGATCTAAATACTAAAACAGAAACACTAAATATGCTGGAAGACAAAATAGGTATAAACCTTGAAGATATATAGGGGTCAGCAGAAAATTCATGAACAAAAATCAAACTGCATGGAAAACACTTCCCAGAATCAACAACTGGGATCTTGTCTTATTAAAAAGGTTTTTTTGCATGTCAAAAGAAATCACCAACAAAGTTAAAAACCCAAATTGGGGGGAAAGTGTCTTATTCAACTGTCCCTCAGAAAAAGGACTTCTGTCTAGAAACCTTGAAGATATATAGGGGTCAGCAGAAAATTCACGAACAAAACTCAAACTGCATGGAAAACACTTCCCAGAATCAACAACTGGGATCTTGTCTTATTAAAAAGGTTGTTTTACATGTCAAAAGAAATTGCCAACAAACTTAAAAGAAAACCCACAAATTGGGGAAAAAATGTCTTATTCAACTGTCCCTCCGAAAAAAGACTTCTATCTAGAACATAATTTTTAAAAATCAAATCCCTGTAATTCAAAGACCCAATCCATAAATGGACATCTGACTGTTGGTGGTGGACGGGTGCAACCACTGTGGAGGTCACTCTGGAGGTTCCTCAAAAAGCTGGGATTGGAAGTTTCATTTGATCCAGCTATTCCATTTCTGGGCATATTTCCAGAAGATCTGAAAACAACATATCACAGTGATATATGTGCACCCATGTTTATAGCAGCACAATTTGTAATAGCCAGATCTTGGAAACAATCTAAATACCCATCAGGTGAGGAATGGATAAAAAAGATGTGGTACTTTTATCACATTGAGATATTTATAAGTAAATGGATGCAACTTGAGACCATACTCATAAGTGAAATAAATCAAACTCACATGTGTTAATACTGTATTGTCTCTCCAGTGTAAGAAATGGTAAGTTCATAAGATACAAAATACTCAATAAATATGGTGAAAAGGAAAGGGAAAAAATAATATCTCAGGGAAAGAAGAAAGAAGAAAAAGAAAAGGAAAAGAAAAATATCCAAATTTGTATAAACACACAGGATAGCTAAGATGATTGTGCCACAAATTCAGTCAGTGCTTGGAACAGAACAGTTAACACTGATAGGATTGGGACAATTTTGCATACTTGTGTCTGGTAATCTGAGGAACTCTTTGGAAGATCACTATGTAAAATAAGAATCTTAGTTTCGTGCCTACCATCTTGTTTTGAAGACATATATTGTCACTGTTTTGGGTTCTTTGCTATTGTTATTTATTTGTCTTTTTGTTTCTTGTTTCTAGTAATCTATTTTGTTTCATTTTTTTCCTCTAACACAGAAAAGAGAGGTATACATGTAGAGGCTTATACATGCCTAGAAATTCTACTAAACAGTTTATGAGAATTGATCCTATTATGCATGATGAAATGAGCAGCTACTCTGAAGAAAAACAGACATTATGGTATTCATTGCTGATTCCATATAGTCATGCTGTGAAATACAGTAATGCTTTTATTAATTGTTCAGAGTAGTTTTAGTCTGTTTTGTATTGTTTAATTTCAACACACATGAAGGTATGGGCAGCTATTTTGAAGAGAACAAGAGATATTACGCTAGCCATTGTTGATTTTTCTGTTGTCTGGTTTTGAAGGCCTGTAATGTCTTCATTACTCTGTTCTGATCAGTTTTACACTATTTTATAGGAGTTCGTTATATATGAAGATAGAAACAACTATTTAGAAGAAAACAAGAGACATTATGGTAGCCATGTAGATTTCCTATTGTCTTGCTTTGAAATCTATGTCCCTTACATTGTTTTCTTCTGATCTGCTTTGTTCTGTTTTGTTTTACCCTCTTAAAATAAAAGAAAGAAACAAAAATGGGCATCTGAGATGAATACATACTTCTCAGCTGAAGAAATACAAATGGAAAATAAATACATGAAAAAATGTTCAGCATCATTGGTCATTAGAGAAATGCCAATTAAAACAAGACTGAGATTCCATCTCATTCCAGAAAGAATGGCCAGGATCAAGAAAACAAATGCTGGAGAGGTTGTGGAATAAAAGGAACACCACTGTTGGTGGGAGCACAACTATTGTGGAAATCAGTCTGGAAGTTCCCCCAAAAAGCTGGGATTGGAAGCCCCATCTGACCAAGCTATCCTACTTCTGGGCACATCCCCAGAACTGAAAACATCAGACCACAGTGATATATGTGTACCCATGTCTATAGTAGCACAATTTGTAACAGCCAAATATTGGAAACAACTTAAATGCTTATCAGTTGAGCAACAGATAAAAAAAGATGTGATATTTTTATGTAATGGAGTACTACTCAGCTATAAAGAAGGATCACTTTGAGATATTTATCAGTAAATGGATGCAACTTGAGACCATACTCGTAAGTGAAATAAATCAAACTCACATGTATAAATACCATATTGTTTCCCTAATGTTAGAAACTGAAAGAGTAAATAAGATACAAAATCTTCAATAAATATTGTGAAAGCATAAGAAACTGCTCAAAGGGGAAAAATAACTCAGGTAAAAGGAGAAAAGAAGTAATGGAAAAGAAAAAAGCTACAAAGTTGTACATATACACTTAAGATAACTAAGAAGATTGTATTACTAATTCTATTAGTTCTTGGAACCAACTGGTTAACTTTCATAGGATTAGATCAATTTTGCATGTTTATATCTGGTAATCTGAGTAACTCTTTTAAACATAACTATGCAAAGTAACAACCTTAGTTATGTTTCTACCATCTTGTTTCAAAAGCCTGTATTGTTACTGTTTAGAGTTCTTTTCTTTTGTTTCTTATATTTCTTGTGTTTTGTTTTGTTTCTAATGCAGAAAGGATAGATATACATGTATAGGCTTATATATGCCTAGAACTTTTGAAAAAATTACAAGAATTGATTTTATTACACATGATGGTATGAATTGCTACTTTGAAGACAATGAGACATTATGGTAGCCATTGTTGATTTTCTGTCATCTTGTTTTGAAGTCCAATAATGCTTTTATTCTTTGTTTTGATTGGTTTTAGTCCATTTTCTATTATTTAATTTCAATATGTGTGAAGGTATGGACAGCTGTTTTGAAGAGTACAAGAGACATTACTGTAGCCATTGTTGATTTTCCTATTGTCTTATTTTGAAGGCCTGTAATGCTTTCAGTCTTTTGTTTTGATCGGTTTTATACTATTTTGTTTTGTTTGAATTCATTGTGTATGAAGATACAGACAACTATTTCAAAGAAAGCAAGAGACATTATGGTAGCCACTGTTAATTTCTTGCTGTGTTATTTTGAAGTCTTGTGTTGTTTGCATTGTTTTGTTCTGATCTGCGTTGCTCTATTTTTTGTTTTGCTCTCTTTAAAATTAAAAAAAAAGAACCCATAAAATTATCAGGACATTATTAAAGTTCTGTTTATTTCATTGAGTGAGGGTTGTTTCATCATTTATGTTTAATCTTTACCCTGAGAAATTCACTAAAATTCACATCTTGCTAGATTAAAGTTGTTTAACCTCTCATCACAAAAATTGATAAAGTTAACAAAATATTAAATCATATCAAAGAGGTCATCTTGGCTGTTTTGCATCCCCCTGACATTAAGTTTCAATCTAACATTTTCTAGTCTTGAATAACTACAAAAATGACCCCTCATCAATTAAATTAGGCTCTCAGGATAGTATCTTCAATTTTATCAGGACTATCTCAAAATGTGATGCATCCTAAGGGCCATAAAAATCTTATTTATTGCATATATTTCTACCAATAACTTTCACAAACATCATAGAGATTTCTATGTGTGCAATCAAGTGCAGGAAACATATAAAAAGTAGGAACAGTAAATGACCCCAAAAGAAGCTGCTAAATTTCTGGTTATCAGATCAAGACACATTCATCCACAGAAGAAAAAATGACCTCTCCTTAACAATAAAGGAACATGAATGATAAAAATAACAGTTTAATGGCAAATTTCTATATAATATAAAAAGAAATCAATGAATAACTACAAACATATATACACTTCCATGGTATAATTTAATTTTATTAGAAAATATTTCCTTAGAGAGTTAGTAAACTAAATTACTCATAGTGGAGAAAAACACGTAACAAAATAGGAGAGGGATTTTTTTTACTGACTTATTTTACACAGCAGTTAAAATCAGCCAGTGCCTTAGAAAATTTTCAGATAGTATCAGATGCTACCCAACATCCCCTTTCTATGTCTCATGCAATATTATTCACCATGATGCAAATCATTACATGGCTATATAGCTTTGGATTCCTTTCAAAACAATCTGATTATCTCATTAAAAGCCTGGCCTCTAGGCTTGTAATGTGTGTGTGTGTACACTGATGTACTTCTGTATGGGTGCAACTCCTAATAAATAAAAATCTTATACATATGTAAGAACAATCTCAATGTTACAATATTTCGAAGGTCATCATTCATAGAAGAGCACATAAAGATCACTTTTCTTTGCTTTATTTCCTCTAATTTTCAATTTTAGCTGTTTTCTTTTTTTGAAATCTGGTTTTCATTTTCTGTGAAAATTCTCCTGGCTAACAAACACCCACTGTGTCAATATTGGCAAGGATTGTTATTTATCTTCTGTGAGAAGGACAAATGAATGTAAGATTAGAACTGATCCTGTCAATAAGCAGTTTTAAATTTTCAAAGATCATATAAAACCAAAGGGAATACTCTCAAAGAAAGAGTGAGTGACCCTTCATCATCGCTAGTCAGCTGTGACTTACTGAGTGACGCATTGGAGGAGTGTGCTCATGCATGAATCTGGGACTGACTGTCCTGCAGACATGCCAAGTCACTAGCCACAGGGTCTGCACAAATCATTCATGCCCTCATTTCAGACTGAAAAACACATACATCTGGTACTGTTATGCTTGACCGGTACTGGCTTGTGGCATATGAGCAGCTGAAGAACAAATTGAGGGACACTATAAACCATGACCAAAATGTGCTGCTCTGTTTTGCTAAAATACCAGTTCCTGTTTTTTCTAAATTGTAATCATTTTAGTATTCTAGTATGTGCATTTCATTGTCAGTTACCAGTACGTTTATAATGAAACCACTCATAAAGCAGATAGTTACACTACATATGCATCTATTTTCCAGCAAAACCAAAATTCAATTTCAGAAAGTGTAAATTTAAATGGGCAGTTTAAAAGGCATATAATGACATTTAAATATGAGGAATGAGTGAGATATTTATGTGCAGCAGTGTGTGATGATGCAAAATTAAGTCTTTGAAGGTCTTCCATAATCAGATACCATCCTACATCCTAGGTGATAAAGAGGTGAAAAATCCAGTAGGTACTTGTAAGAGTGTAGAGGAAACAAAAGGAAATTATCTATACAAAAAAAAAATAGTTGGCACTAGAGTTAAACCAATAGGAATGAAAAAGAGAATGTATACAAGAAATCCTTACAGGTAGAGTATAAAAGACTTTAAGACTCATTAGATGTGGAGAAAGAGAAAGAGAAGCATAATAAAACTATGTAATAGTAACTAGAGGTATAACACCATTAACAAAACAAAAGAACCAAGTAGAATCAAGTTAGGGTGGAAAACATGACATCTTTGCTTTGACTTTTAAATAGTTTAACTTCACTCTCACACAAGTGTAACATGTGGCATTGTGGAAAGGAAGAATTTTTAATATTTGCTGGTTATAGTAAAGAATGGATGAACAGTGACAGTTTCCTAACCCACTGCAAAGTCACCCAGCTGGTGAAAAAGAAACTTCTTCCCGCGTATCTCAGCTGTCTTCAGTTCAGAGCAGAAATTTCAGCAGTTGGAAGTGTGACTAGCTTTTATATTGCTAGAAGAGATCATTTTGGACTGAATCTTGAACATGAATTCCTATAGTTTCTGATTATATCAGTTCATATTACACTGAATACTTAATTTAAAGTTAAAAGTGTCTTTATTTATCTTCATATTTAGAAATGGAAGAAGTTAACTAAGCTCTATCTTGGAAAAAAATGTCATTTTAACCGAGAATATAACACAGCAATTATGAGAATAGTAGAAGGTGAGATTCTAAATTAATAAAGAGAAATGTACGGTTAAAATGATCAAATTCTACTGGTTTGTTATATACCATGCTTGAAATTGCATGATACTAATGGTAGATTTTTTGCTTTGCGTAAAAGCTGTGATTTATGTAAAAGGATGTGTTATTTATGAAATAATAATTACTAAAGAATGAGGAATGTATCCGATGAAAGTTGTGGGAAGATTCTGTCCAGAGGAATGCCTGATATGAATGTAAGATGAAGGGACATTGGGAACATTATTTCCAGGCTTCTGGAATACATGATCAAAGACTAGAATAGATCTGCAGGACAACAGTTGAGCAGCATTAAGAGTAAGTTACTCTCAGAAATGTTTGCTCTGGTCACTGTGTTCCTCCTGTCCTCCAATAAGCGTCCTGCCTAATGAGTTTGCTTAAACTAGGCTAACAAACATCATATACCAAGTCATCTCTTTCCACCTCTGTCCAATGACTAGAACTATAAAATTGTTGCAAATGTCTTTTTTCTACATCTTTGTTCCCATGTCCTTGAATTACAAATAAACAGCCATGGAGAGTTTGGTTTGGGTTGTTTTCCTATTTCCCTCTCATGTTGAAGAAGTAGCCTTTTTGTGCTTCTGTGTATTAAACTAGGTCTCATCTCCAACTAATCTTTCATTTTCTTTGTCACCACAGTCACATAGCAACAGAAGGTCAGGCCAGACCATCCCCACTAACAACTAGGAAGGGGCATTTTCAAAAGTGGTTTGCTGTATTCTGTCTTCACCAGAAACACTAAACAACATTTTATTTTGGGATTTTTATGTATGTATGTATTTTGAAGTCAAACAATCAGTATTTTAGGTAGTGTTAGCTTAATTTGTGCAAAATATAGTACAGAATGACAAGTAAATTAGAAATTTATATATTATCATGCCATTTTCTCATCCTACTAAGTCAATCAAAGAGCCATGAAATTCTGTGTACACTAGAATTATTTTGTCCATGTTCTTCTTCATGGGCCTGCCACTTCTTAGAAAATATAAAAATAATGAATTATTTTTAATATTTTGTAATAGTTACTTTCTGGCCAGATACTATGTATTAGTCTGGTAAGTTTTCTATATCAGCTCTCTTTCACACTTAGCTCAGTAAACATGCACAAATGTTGGCCTTATATTGAAACTTTTGAACTCATCACATTTGTAACTGATTCTTTCTTAAATCCAAGATGTGGAAAAAGAAGATGGGGGATATTAAATTTTTCTAATACTGTATTGGTAACACGAAACTGCTACATTTTGGTTAGCCGAGTGCCTCTTTTCTCTAAAATATGTTCATATGACTCTGGCAGTCCCTTCAACAATGAATTGGGTGTTGACGACATTTCTTAGCTATTGTTCTTGTCTCTCATACACATTCCAAGTGGGAATAGAATTTTGTCTTTTGTAATTTTCAGTTATTTTTCCAGTGCGATTGCACAGAATGACTACTTTTAAAGGATATCAGGAGCACCTCCACATTTTTCCAAATTTTTGTTATTTCACAATATTTCTGATAGTTTTGTCACTAAATCTACAATCCTGTCATAGAAATTATATCTTTACAGTGTCTCAATGACATTTCTCAGGATGAATACATAGGAGTTTGGAATATATGCACATTTTTGGGAAAAAATTGTGAAAACTAATAAGGAAAATATTAGTAAGTACTAGCGCCACTAGTAGTACTGATATTTAAAGCTGCACTGGGATCCTCCTGTGGACAAGCACTGTCAAAATTATTTTACAGCAGTGTCTCGGGTCACGAACTTAATTTGTTTCTCTATTCTAGGGAAGATGACTGTGGTAGTGTTCATCACCCAATGTGGAGCTTGTAAACAGAAACAAATTGCACCAAGTGTTTTTTTTTTTTTTTGTGAATTAAACTGTTCACAAACAGAAACAATTGTGAACTAAGGTATTACGTTATATATTACTTCATTTGATGCTCACAGTAACCATTCTACTGAGACATAAGTATCTTCAGCACATTATCAAAGGTCATGTAGCTTGCAGGCAGCACAGCATACTGTAGTACTAAGTTCCTCACTAGGGTTTTGGATTTTTCAATTCTGCTTACTCTTAAATTATATTTGATTTATCTTTAATCATCGCATCTTTTGTGCCTTCCTTTTTATGAATTGTTATACTTTGTTTAGCATTGACTGTGATATACATAATAGATTTTCCCAAACAAGTATACATCAGGAAAAGAATACTTGTATAAATATTTTAATACTAAATTTATAGAGATGTCATGGGTTAATACAAGTTACCTTTGGCCTCTATCTTTACAAGAGGTGCTCAACGTGGTGGCCATTAGCTTCCAGACATTTATTTGTATGGCAAAATGCTGACATGTGTACACTTTTTTTTGTAGTCTCTATATTTTCCAATAATAAAAACCTTATCTATTGCTATATGCTTTGCTGCTAAAAACTCATGAAGTTTCATGTGTATTTAACAGTAAAAGTAATTGGATTATAAATATACTGATTTTAAAAACTATGAACTAAAATATTACCTCTGCTTTTCGTTTTAAGTGATTTCCTAGATGGCTATGCTTTTATGTTAACTTCAGTCGCACAAAATTCCATTTGTAGGATACACACTGATTCCATTTCCTAAGGATGCTTTACACCCCTCTTCCAGTGCACCAACCATGCATGCTCTTAGATAGAAAAATATAAAATGTTCCATTTCTCATTATTATATCTTCAGAGTTCAGAGATTAAACTCACTTGATATTATTGGGTCTGTTCATCTTCTATAATAATATAGAGATTCAGTAGCCACATTTAGAATTTAGCCTTGGAATTACTTGGAATTTAGACACTTGAATTTTATTCCCCCAGTGTTCCATTAAATATTGAGAACCACTTAAAATCAGATCAAATGTATCTTTGGGAAAATACTCCTTCGAGTCTATTCCCTCCAGAACAAGGACAGTATTATTATGAGAGATCCTTATTTCTCAAATGCAGTAGACACTATTATAAGGTTTCCAAAGTAATAAATAAATTATGCTAATCTGGTATGCAATTAATGGAGAAATAAGGACAAAGGAAACTATGCTAATAGGAAGTGGTCCAGCAATTAAAGCATTTTAGATTAGCAGCTGCTAACTAAATGTCTGGCTGGCTAACTGCGAATATTTGCATGTAGGCAAGCCTCAGAAAAACAAGACTGGCTGCTAGTCACAACCTGGACTCAGAGACGTGGACCCTAAGTGGCTGGGCTTACCCTTATAGCTGCTCAGAGTTTCATGCTCAATCGGAAAAGAATAAAACATTTGCAGGGAACAATATTGTGGTTCTGGATTCCACATGTAATGCTGATTATCTTCTCTTTTTCTCCATCAAAGGCTCCAGTCACACCAGAAGCAGTAGTCATTCTAGAGCTGGGTCAATTGTCCGCCATGAGCCCTGAGACACTGACTGGAGCACGTGACAGAGGACAGAGAAAGAACTAATATCCAGATTGGCTGCTGACTCTAGCCCATTTTCCTTAAGCACTGTGTGATGCTGAGGAGGAGGGTAAGGAGAATAAAACAACCAAATAACAATGAAATGTAGTTTGTGGTCTTCAGTGTTACCTGATGAGAAAGAAAATTCTATTGTATAAATCATTAACACAAACTAAATTGAGTCCATATAGTTATTTTTAAAATTATTTGGAATATCCACTATTACTAATAAATACTTTCAATTTACTTGTATACTATAAGTTGAACTCTCTTATCTCTATCTCCAGAATCTAGACCTCATTAAACTACAGTGAAGTGTATCAGTATATTTTTCAGTATATTATCTCAGTCACATTCAACTTTCTTACTTCCATTATGACAGCAACCTGGTCAGGAAGACTTAGCAGAGTTTATTTTTGTTCCCACAATGTAGATATTTTATTTTTGTCTCCATTGTGTAGATAGTGAGATTGAGGCAAGAAAAGGCTTGGTGACTTGCTGACGGTCAGGCGGGAAGTTACTGAAAGATTTGAATCTACACTTGAGTCTCCTAAAGTTAAGGTCAGTGCTCTATCCCAGTCACCAGGCTTTTTCAGTATTTTTAACTGCAGGTTTTACAGTTTTAAGATTTTACTCTCCTAGGAGAAAAAAATCAGTGGAGCTATCGATGCATCCATAATTATGCCTTGTTGAACCCTGAACATTCTGACCTCTCCAATTAATCATTCTGAACTTGATGTGGCGACAAAGTATGCTGCTCTTGAATTTCTCTTCGCAGGGTCCCAACCATGTTCACTGGAAGCAGGAGTATAGGCCCAGTGCTCAGATTTTCTCAGATAAATCCCAGTGATTCTCACGCTCTGATTCTGCCTCATATTTACAATCTAGCCAAGCTTTTGCGATAAAGAATCCTCAAAGTCATTACTCTGAGCTTTCAACTATGTCTTGTCTCTTTTCATCAATGATTAATGATCCTCATGAGCTTGCCTTTGACTCTTATTTTTAGAATTCTTCTATTTTATAATACACATAGCCTTAAGTAATAAAGGCTTATCCAAAGAAAGATTATTGACTATTCATCTCCTGGTCTTCTATAAATCATCCTTCCAGCTGCCTTTTTGTTTACCCCTAGATATGCTTTATTCTGCCCTTTCAACAAACAGACCTCATTTTCACCCCAGCTGTAGGTTTTGCTGACTGAATACAAGCTTACTCACTACAGATCATCTTGAGTTTCTTGGGGGATGTTTCAAATCTAATGCAACACTTGTGTTACTATTTGTAGAATACAACAAGTCTATTCATAGATATCTCTTTGCAATGCTTTTAGTCAAAGATGCTTCATGATTTGAAAGCTTGGGTAGTCTCTCCGACTGGTGTGATTTAGCAGTAATAGCTCTCTTCCCAAAATCTGAGGTCTCTCTAAGACCAAACTCATGAGTTTATTTTAGATCCACTACTTTGTGCTTAAAAAGTACAAATAGAGAGAACTATGAATGTAATACACAGAGCAACACCTAAATGGTAAAACTATAGGCTCCTAACTTTTTCCATGGAAACTCTTCGCCTTTGCCTACTCTACCACAGACGACACGAAGGAGCTGAGCACTCCGGGGTTGCTCTATCATCTCCTTCTTGCTTGTAGTTTGACTTCCTTATCTTTTGCATGATACTAACATAGTTCTACTCCCTGTGTGAGAAAAGTAGTCTTTTTTATCAAAGGAAGGTATTTAGGTTAAATCTATTTTATATGAAACTCTTTTTGTAAAATTCTGTTTTCGTAAAATGTGCACACACTTGTCTTACCACTTCTTAGACAGACAATTTAGGACAAAGGGCCACAAGCCAGTGCACCTGTAATAAACTGTGTGCAACAGATTCCTGAGTCACAGGATCTGTTCCAAAATAACTGACCTCATTAAACTAGAAAATTGGTTAGAGTGTGAGGCCATGCTCCCACCAACAGAACTGTCATAGTGACACTGGTACGTCAGGAGACAAACTCCAGACAGATTACTTGTTGGCTGTGCTGGTTGGCTTTATTTAGCCTGGCCACGCACCCTTTTACAGAAGTAAAATCTCTGCGAAGACACCCTCAAAAGGTTTGTTTATTGGTCTGCTTCTAACACTGGAAATTTTGTGTCAAATATATGTATGTGGTTCCCTACCAGAAAAGATCAAAAACAGAAAGTAAGCATTTGGAAACTTTGAAGCAATTAACTGGGTGCAGGAAATACTATCCCAAAATATGGCACCTTTATAACTTTAGGGCTGTAAGAAGGAAACTGAGAAACTTACAGTAGCAGAAGTGTTCTTTGGACCTTTTCCTTTGAACACCCCTGTGACACCTGCCACACATAGTGTTGGATGGAATGTCAGAAACCAAGAAGAATCTGAACAGACAGACTTTATTAAGTTCCACCCAAATTTATTACTTTAAGTGATAACAACTTTTATCCAATCATATTTCTACATGACAGTCCAATCTTCATCACACATAGGCATATCAACACAGTTTTCCCTGGGCTTTTGGGGGGAAACTGAAGGCTTTCATGTCACATAAAAGTTACAACAAATAATTTGACTATGCTTTCTTGTTCTTCTGTCTTTTGTTACAGAGTTAACAGACATGAGCGTTGTGATAGGTTAGGAACATATATTATTCTTTGTCTTCAAAATTTTATGGCTATTGACTAAAAATTTTTAAACATGATATTATACATTTTGGCTTTCATTTTTTTAAAAAAATTCTTTTCTAGAAATTTATAATTTATTCTAATTTCTAAAGCATTGGTCATGGTGGATTAGAATTTGTTTCTAATGATCCTTCAGATGGTTGAGAAGCATGGTTTTGACAGGTCAGAAATGGTGTATCAGTTTGTCCACAAAACTGGCAAGTTTGATATGAATGGAAATACTCCACGTTGGCAATAGCATGTAGAATACTATCCTTTTCTGTACTTTGGACTGGTGGTCACATGTGTCCACACAACATTTGCAGATGTATGTACTCAGCAGAGAAAATAGCTGGCTGGGGAACTTGAGATGGTTCTGTCTGCCAGGTCTAGTTCAGGGAAGGTGTGCACGGATGGTAAGAAGAAAAAGAAGCAGCCATGGCCATCTACATTATAGCAGTAAGTGTTGGCATGGAGAAATAGTTAAGAATTTCCTGATGGTACTGCTAATTGGCAGTGAAAAGGGATACGGGAGAGAAAGAAGAATCACAGGTGACTTTTAAGTTCTTTCATGAGTATCAGATGCACAGCAGTGTCATGCATACCTGTAGTACACTATGGATTTCTTTTCCTTTGGATTTATCCATTTGTTTTTTGAGACCAGGTCTTGCTACATAGTTCAGACTGAACTTGAACTCACTATGTAGCCCAAGTTGGCCTCGAACTCACAGTGATTCTTTGGCCACTGACTCTAGAGAGCTGTGATTACTGGCATGTGCCACCACACCCTTACAGTGCAGTTTTATAAATTATTTTGTTAATCTATACTCACTCAAACAAGACAACGTAGAGTGTTAGAGCCTACAATATATACAACGAAAAAAAATGTTTCATTTTCCAACATAAAACTACACCATGAGTCACATCATCCCTCTTAAAATCCTACTCCATACTGTGCCCTCAGCTTTGTAGTTTTGGTGCCATTTCTCTACATTGTTGAGATTAAAAGTAAGAAGCACACAAAGTCTAAAAACAGACAACCATGGGCTCAATCTCTAGATCCATTCTATATGAACACCAATATTAACCAACTTATTTCAGCTTTTAAACCTTGGCTTCTTAAGAACCAGGTGAAGACCTGCCTCTGCCTACCAGGTGCCGCCACTGGATGGCCCTTTCCTCCACACGCCCAGTGCAGGCAGAAGGAGACAGACAAACCCACTTCTGCCCGCTGTGCACTGCCATCAAAAGGCCACATCCTACAGGTGGCCAGGGTGGGCAGAGAGAACCAGCAAATCCACCTTCACCTTCAGGGAGATGCCACCAGCAGGCTCCTTCCTGCAGGCATCCAGCAGGAGCAGGGATACACAGCCAGATAAGCCCTATGCATCCATCGAACACCATTTGAGGCCCTTGGTTCCCTCAGACAGCCATCATCCACTAGCAGAATCCGATAAACATACCCCAGTGTGTCTGCCACCATCATGGGAGTCCCAGAGTAGACCACACAGGCTGAGAGAAGCAGCCCCATCTATATGCACCCCTAATCATCAGTGAAGCCCCAGTGTAGCTGCATAGCTCTGGTGAAGCTCACTCCACACTCTGTTACCTCCCTGTAAATCTGGAATTAGAGGAACCCAGGTGCCTGTCCATCCCCCTACACTGCTTAGGGGTAACCAATATGGGAAGTCCCTGAGGCCCAACAAGCAGCTTGTTGGGAGGAACTTAGGTGAATGTCAACATGAAGGAACAAAAGACAAACTCAGACCTCTAGCCCACACACAGTAACTATGGGAGATACAGTCTTGGAAGAAAACAGAAGAAGTCACAAACCTGAAATCTCTGAGAGGATAGAAACTGAAGTAAAGAAAACAACTTCATGAGATTGTAAAACCAGTCAAATCAGAAAGAATGTCTCAGGTAAAAGAAGATACCAGAAACATACTGAAAGAATTGTTCAGCAGGTTTAAAGAAGTAATAGACAATAAGGAGGAGCACAGAAAAATGATGGAAACCTTGAATGAATGTAGAAAAGAATTACAATGCATGAAACAGATTCAAAGAGAGATGCAGGCAATTAAAATTTCAATCAAAAGCTGGCAAAACTGCTTGAAAGAGACTGAAGGTAGACTTTCAAACCTTGAAGACAGGATTGCAGCTAGTGGTCATGAAAGGAAAGAGCTCTTAAAAATAACATGGAATCAGAAAATAACAACTCAATGGCTGTAAGACAATGCAAAGAAGCATAATTTAAGAGTGATAGGTATCAATGAAGAAGCAGGGGTCAACATAAATGAAATTAAAAGGACATTCACAGAAGTAGTGAAAAAAACTTCCCAAACATGGGAAATGGATCTGGCATGCAGATAAGTGAGGCATATAGGACTCCAACTAACCATAACCAAAGTAAATCTACATCCAGACATATGATAGTCAAGACCCCAGAAATTCAGTGCAAGAACAGAATATTAAAAGCTATTAGAGAAAAGAGATAGATCACCTATAAAGGAAAACCAATCAGAAGAAGATTGGTCAACATAAACCATCAAGTCAAGAAGAGTTTGGAGTGAAGTGTTTCAAACTCTGAAATAAAACAACTTCCAACCCAGACTATCTACCCAGCAAAATATCTTTCAAAATTGATGGAAAAATAAGATACTTTAATTATAAAGAACAACTAAGGAATTCATGACTACCAAACCAACTCTATGCAGAGTGTTGAAAGATATTCTAGAGAGAGATAAAGATGACCATGTTTCCAGGAACAGCAGCAGAGGAGGATCGCCAAACAAGATAGACAATTGAATAAAGGGGAAAAGTGGAGGACCAACAACAGCAGGATAGCAGGGCAGAGACAAACCAATGTATGCTGGTTGTAACAATTAATGTAGATGGCCTCAGGTCAGCAACAGGGAGAGTGATCAAGAAACAAGATTCAGGGGCTGGGGATTTAGTTCCGCGGCATGAGCGCCTGCCTTGCAAACAGGCAGTGGTGAGTTCGATCCCTGGTACTGATAAAAAGGAAAAAGACCAAAAAAAAAAAAAAAAAAAAAAAGAAAAAGAAAAAAAGAAAAAAAAAAGAAAGAAAGAAAGAAACACATCTAACTAGAAAGGAAATTCATAGACTGAACATCAAAGGAGAGAAAATAATTATTCCATGTGACAGAAGAGAAAAAGAAAAGAAAAAGCAAGAGGAACTTGCCCATCAACTGCAGAACGGATAAGAAAGATATGGTATTTTCATACAATGGAAAGCTACCCAGCTATAATGTAGAATAATTTCAAGTCTCCTGTAGGTAAATGGACACAACTAAAGATCATATTCATAGCCGAAACAATTTGAACTCATACATATGAACCCTAGCATAAGAAACAGAAGGAGTTAATAGGATTCAAAAGAAAAATAATTATTGTAAGAGCAAAGGGGAGGAAACACTTGGAAGAGAAAAGTGAAAACCACTGTCAGTTTCCTATGTCTTATCTTGAACTCTTGTATGGTTTATACAATTTTATTAGGTTTGGCTTTGTTCTGTCTTGTTTTGCTAGATTTTATGCTGTCAGATGGTAGGGGCAGCTATTGTGAATATAATTTATGGGATATTTTATGGTAATCATGGTTTCCTATTATATTTCTTTGAAGTCTTATAATGCCTTCATTCATTTGTTTGATCAGTTTTATTCTGTTTTGTTTGATTTTATTATATGTGATTGTATGAATAGCTATTTTGAAGAAAATGAGACATTATGGCAGCCATTGCTGATTTACTATCATCTTGTTTTGAAGTCCTACCATGCTTTTGTTCTTCTATTTTGATTGGTTCTATCCTGTTGTGTTTTATTTGATTTTATTATACAGATTTTTTGAGGAAAATGGGATATTATAGTAGCCATTGTTCATTTCCTGTTATTTGGCTTTGAAGTCCTGTAATGCTTTGATTCTATTGAATGGTTTTATACCATTGTGTTATGTTTGATATTGTTGTGTGTGAAGGTATGCTCAACTATGTCGAAGAAAAGAGACATTATGGTAGCTACTGTTGATGTCCAGTTGCCTTATTGTGAAATACTGTGTTACTTGCATTGTTCTGTCATGATTTGCTTTTCTCTATTCTCTTTAAAATTTTTTTTAAACTTTGGCTTCTTTCCCTTAAAAACAGCAGTAAGTTAGGCTATGTATTTCAAAGTACTGAAATAATCATTAGAAACACCCCTTCACTGACCAAGAAACACCTATGAAATCTTTGTACAAACTGCACATTGCACAGAGAATTTACTAGAGAGCAAAGACACGGTTGGAAGCCTTCAGTCTAGTGTAATAACTACGAAACAAGTAAATGAACCAGCAATAATACAAATACATATTATTGTCAGGATTATGAAGGAAATGTGCTGGATGTCACAAGAGAGAACTAACCCAGGTAAGCAGGGAGCAAGTTGAAAAGACAGAGCACAGGTGAAGAAAGGTAGGGCGGCTGGGGGAGGTCTCCCTGTAGAGGTGGCACTCAAGCAAGGCTGGAAGAATGTGAAGGACTGATCCTCAAAAGACTGAGAGGAGACTGTTCTGTAAGGTAGAACAGCAAGCACAGAGACTCAGAAAAAAAACCTGAGTTCAAGCTGTTGGAGACTGTGTTACTAGAGACAAAATCTCTCTTAATATATCTGTTGCGTTTATCATGTTGTATCTTATTGGATTTTATTATATGTGAAAGTATAAACAAAAAATTTTATAGGCAAAGAAATAACATAGAAACCATTGTTCGTTTTCTGTTAGCTGATTCTAAATACCCTGTAATACTTTCATGCTCTTGAATGGTTTCACACTGTCTTGATATGTTTGATGCTATAGTATATGAAGTTATACCCAAAGATTTTAAGGGAAGAGACACTATAGTAACTACTGTTATGTCGGGTTATCTTGTGGTGAAACACTATGCTGCTTAAATTGTTCTGTTCTGACCCGTGTTGTTATGTTGTTATGTCCTCTTTTATCTCAATCTCCTTTTTTTATTTTTTAATTAAAAAAGATACCTGTTGTGCAATAAGAGTGAAACAATAAATCATTGATAATTCCTCCAGTTTTTATTACACCTTTGTTTTTAAGAGCTGAAAAAATGAGTCTCCAAATGTTAAATAAATGATTGACAACCTGGAGCTGCTGAGTGATGAGACTGAGCACAAGACCCAGGCTTTTTGTCTCTAATGTCCTGTCTGTTCCCACCAGCATCCTCTCACCCACAGAAATTAAGTCTGCACCCAAGTACAATTCTCTTGCAATTTTGTCACAATGTATGAGACTAAATAATGAAGGGCTGGCTCTCTCAAAGAAGCATGGGATTTGATTTCATGTAGGCCTGTAATTCCTATGCAGCAAAGAAATATGCATATTGAACCATGTTTTTATTGCCAGGAGCTTCCACAATGAGAGGATGAAATGGCTTCAACGATCTCCAAACATTTTCTGGCATAAGACGAAAGAGAAATTTAAGAAGTGCATTTGAAAAGACAGAGTAAGGCAGCTAAATTTCTATGTATGTAGAAGAGCTGTCATTTTACTGTAAATAGTATAACAGATACATCCAGCTGTGAGGGTTGAAATCCACTAGATCTACTACTTAGCATAATTTGAGGATAATTCACTGTCATGTTGATTCCAGCCTCATGAAACATCTATTAGCCCCTCAATGGAAAATGTGGTCCTGTGTCTTTTTGCATTTGACACCAAAGTGGCTTCAAAGCAGAAGGAAACACATGGCCCAGCTGCTCCAAGACATGAGTTAAGGCCAGTGGTCACTGAAGAGTTAAGTGTTATTTGAACAGCACAAGCATACATGGAATTGAATGGTTACGACTTCATTTGGATCACTGAAGTGAGTTTTTACTGATCTGGACACCTTTGAAATGTTCTTATGGGACCTAAAAATAAAAACCAAATAGAAAAAACAGACACTAAATAATTTCCTCCCAAAGGAAGTAAAGGCAAAGGCCTGCCAAATCATTAGGAAGATGTGATGACTGACATGTGTGCCATGCTTTGATTGATAGTAGTGTCTCTTTATATGCCTGAAGAATTAGGTCAGATGGGGCACAGAAAAACAATTCTTTTACCAGAGCCTTATCACATAACATCATTATAAAGGACATGCTGCCGCTGGGAAGGAATATTACATCCTATTGAGACACATTGTGAATATCTCAAAAATAAACTTGCTTATTTATGAGAATGTGTTTCTCAAACAGAAGATGGAATGTATCTTTGCAGTAGCTCATTTTTTTTCCTTTTAATGACATGGAAATCATTTTGCCGTTATTTTGCCAACTTATTCTTTCAGAGATTTTTAAGATGTCAGTCTTAAAATGTCTATTGTTTCTATTGTATAGAAATAATTCTTTGTGAAGAGTCCATGTGTCAACATTCTGTAAGCCATAATTTATATTTCTATTGTTAGACTAGAAGTATGTATTAGGATATTCATTATAAAAATAGCCCCTTCAAGTCTTCCAACCGCTTTCAACTGGCAAAGTCAATAAACCCTAATTTTTATGCTGGATACAATTAGCTCTTCTGGGCATCTTCCCCACCCTCTTTTTTTTTCCCAGGCTAGGGATAAAATCCAAAGGACATCTCTTTTTAAAGCAATTTATAGCATCTTTAAAGGGATATATCAGACAAAAAATTAGTCCATATCTTGCAAGATGGAGTCTATTGTTTTCTTATGACCTGAACACTTCAGTGAGTACATCAGATTGACAGGCACTTTTCCCAAGTAAAGTTGGCAATTTGATGTGTAGTTTTGAGGAGTTATTTGAATAACAAAGATAGGAAATATAAGACATCACTTTGTAAAACAAAATAAGCTACTCCAGGTAGCTCTCTTTCCTCAACAATCTGCTTCCCTATCTGCTGTTCTCCAATACAATGCTAGCCTGAAAATGAGTTTCCAAAAAACACATTTAATCTTCTGTTTGCAAGAAGGTGCAAGAGTGATATTCAAAAGACTTCAGGACACTAGGCACACCAAGGGGCAAGATGGTTAGCGTTCCATCACCATAATAAAATACCCATGATACTTTAAAAAAGGTGTATTAGCTCACAGTTCTAGAGGGCCTAGTTCAAGCTCAGGTAGACCCACTGCACTTGGCCTCCAGCCAGGGTGCCAGATGTTGATTCAGGGAACATATGGTAGAAGAAGCTGCTCATTTTCTGACCAGAAAGCACAATAGAAGAGAGCAGGATCATACAATCTCCCATGGGCGCATGCTCCAAGGATTTCTCATAGCACTCCACCTTCCAAATGTTCAACACTTTCCACTGTGCCACCATGGGGACCAGAGTGGCTCAACTAAATAGAAGGTAGCTGTGTTCTTCTCTTATCAGACAACCATCAATCCCATACGGATGCAAGAAAAAGGCTAACTTTTGAATCTTCAGTATGTCTGAGAGTACACCAAAACGTTAGCTCAGTGAAAATAAGAACTTCGTTTATCCACCACCAAATCACAGTCTGGAAAAGATCCTGCCAAACAGTACAATACTTATTGACAAGAGGAAAAAAGGAAAAGGGAGAAGTGCAAAATGGAAAAGAAGAAAGAAAGAAGGGAGAAATACACCAGTAGATTCAGAGTTTCTGAATTAACAAGTATAATTATAATTATTACTGAGATAACATCTGAAGATGCAAATGAAGAGATGCAGACAAGTTAAAAATATTTATCACAACTGTGCTCAGTATTTCAGTTCAGAGCTAGAGATCAGTAGGACTAACACCTTAGGTACAGCCTGAATTAAAACACATGCCGAGTAACTGCAAGCATAGGTCTCCTCTGCTCTTTTTGTTCAGGGAGGACTAGGCTGTGGCCAGAAGACCACACAGTCCTGCTCATCAGGATCTCACAGTCTAATAAGAGATTTCAGATTTAGGTGTGTAAGTACAACACATCTAAATGTTCGAAAGTCCAAAGAAAGATTCACCAGAAAGGGCTGCATAATGTGGTCAATTAATTTAAAGTGTGGGATATGGAGTTGCCTGAGAAGGAAGCATTTTCATCTGACTTGGAATAAAGTCAGGTTTAGAGCTCAGATGTTGCACGGTTGTCCTTTCAGAGGCAATTAGATTGTTAGGCAGATTGACCCCTTTCCTTTCCTATCTAGAAGAACTGGAGTTAAAGGACTGGCAGAGAATCACAAAAACTGATGTAAAGCTCCCTCTGCCTCCCTATGTTCCTTGGCAGAGCCAGAAATGGCCATGACATTGTTAAATCTGAGTACAGTCTTCATTCACAGTTTATGACTTCTGAAGAAGTAAATCCCAAACCTTACTGTCCCAATTGGTCCTGACTTCTGAGAAGACATCAAAGGTTGAAGTGGAGTGAAGCAGCACATCACCCTCGTACCCCAGCCTCAGGGATCAAACCTCTCATTTCCTTATGACCGGAAAACTCTGTTTTAGTCACTCATCAGGAGCTTTCTCTAAACACAGGTGGCAGTTTGCTGCATAAGGTTATTTGGACACTGAAAAAAAGGAAATGCAAGAAACTTCTTTGTAAAACAACTAACTTAGTCATCATTATTATACTGAAAGTAGTGACATCTTCATGACTTAACACATGACTTGAAGGCCACACAACTGTTGTTTGAAAGTATGCTGAGTTTGTTTTACTAGATTCTCAGGTTTTAAATTCCAAGCATCTGGTGTTAGCAAGCAAAGCAATACAAGTGAAAATGTCAAGAGCGTTTTGCTTGTGACAAGGATAATACGATAAGCCACTATTTAAAATGAATCCACAGAGCTTCGCACGGTTTTAAAAAGGATGATTTAGTTGCATAATAGTGACTCCTTAATTTTACAGTGTCTGAGACAAATAGTTGCTGTGAAATGGCAGGAGGTAAATGGTACTGTGTGATGCTGAAAAGAAGAGCAATAGCCCAAAACTGCAAGGAGGAAACTAGTGTACTGGACTCTGAAATAAATTGCAGTCATCAGGAACACCTCGCTATACCTCGGAATGATCTGTCAAACAGAAAGGTACCACATGTGCTGTTGTAAGAATGGTGGGTGGATTAGTTTCAATTTCAGGAAAACATCTTGACCAGAACACTCTAAATGCAGTATCAAGAGGAACAGATCATCCTACGCCACTTTCTTTTGCATATCTATTCTACTTGGAACTGTTTTCTCAATTCTATACCAAACTGCTGCAGGTAAATTAAATATGACATGAGTTGACAGGATTTTCCACCAGGATGATTTGGCATCGCCACCATACCTAGGGGACAATTAACAATGTCTGGGAGTATTTTTGGTTGTTATAATTGAAACAGTGCTACTAACAGCCTGGTGGTAGAAGTCAAATTGCTACTAAGCAATTTCCAGTGCACGAGACAGTTCTCGCTTCCACCCCAATGAGGAATTATGTAACCTTATAAGGCAGTGCTGCAAGCAGGAGATATAGCTCAGTAGTAGTATAAGTACCTGCCTGGCAATCTCAAGGTCCTGAGTTCGATTCCCAATACCAAAAAAATAAGATAAAAACAAAAATAAGGTAATGGTGTTAAGGCTGAGAATTTTGCAGTTTAAAATAAATTTTCACTTTTTGTTTTTCAAATTATTTAGGTGAGTTCTAGTCATAATGACTTTCAAGAACAAAATGGAAACTTCGATTGTAGGTAGTAGATACCTCTGATATCTATTTCTTGAAAATGTATGAAAAATAGATTAACTTCCCTAATTTCCATGTTGTTGCTATCTCTTGCAATTTTCTGAGAAACATTGTAATCATATTGAAATAAAATCGTGATAAATTATCCTATAGTTACCTACTATCCTCCCCCTTGCAAAGTAACATAACAAAATATAACAAAATGACAGAATTCATTTATCCAGGGTTATTGCTGAAACTCTTTGATGGATATCAAGTCTTAGTGAAAAATTATATTTCAGGATCCTGGGAATATTAATAACCACACAGAAATACGGTCAGTGTCAGAGAAAATTGCTTCAATTCATGGATGATTCTTTGTCAATATAAGAATAGCTAACATCAAATGCTTGTCTTTTCTTGGTTTTTTCCAGGTTGTTTTGTGCGATTCATTTCGTCTAATTCTTATATAAACCCTGGCAAGGCAGACATTAGTATTCTTTTTAGGGTTGTGTCACCTCAAGCTTAGAGCAGTAAAGAAATTCATCTGTTAGAGTGACTTACAGAAATGTTTTTCCTCCTAATCTTTCCCCTTTTGGGGTCTGATAGGTATTAATTCAGAGATAGCTGAGGGTACCATTTGGAAACATAATTCACATCACAGAACGAGATTTTAGAAGAACAGGATATTCCCACCCAGTAAGTGATTGTTTTTCTCTACCATCCGAGCCTGAATAAGAGGTCTCCCTTCCTCTGGCCACAAATATAAGTTGAACAGAATGGAACGTTATGACTAAAATTTCCACTCACAGTGGTCCTAACTCTTGTAGAGGACAGAAGTCCTCTGCAGACTATTCTAAGTCTCTTTGGGGTCCATAGAAGTTTTAGGACTGCTTTTTCTAATTCTGTGAAGAATGCTTTTGATATTTTGATTGGAATTGTAGTAAATCTATATATCATTTTAGTAATATGGGCATTTTTACATTACTGGATCGGTCTATCCAGGAACAAGGGGTATCTTTTCATTTTCTAATGTTCCCTTCAATGTCCTTTTACTTCAGAGTACTATAGTTTTCATTACGCAGGCCTTTCACTTCCTTAGTGAGGTTAACTCCTAGGTACCTAAATATTCTCATTGAGTCAACTGTTGGTGTACAGGAGTGCTACTGACTTTTGTGTGTGGTTTTTCTATCCTGTCATTGCTAAATTTATTCATTACTTCTAAGAGTTTTTGGATGGAGCTTTTGGGTCTTGTAAGAAAAGAATCATGTCACCTGCACAAAGAGAGTTTCAATTCTTTTCCTATTCACACTACTACTTCTTTCTCTTGCCTAAGTGCTCTTGGCTAAGGTTTCAGGTGCTATATAGAAGAAGAGTGATGAGTTAATAGGCTTGTTTTATTTCTGAATTTAGAAGTAATGCTCTCAGATTCACCCCACTCAGTATGATGTTGGCAAAGGTTCGTCATACATGGTTTTAGTCATTTTGAAGTTTGGTTCTTCTACACTGATTTTTGTAGGGAGTCTTAATCATGAATGGATGCTGGGCGGATTTTGTCAAAGGCCTTTTTTTCAATTACGGTAATGACCAAATAAATCCTGAGAAAGAGGGACAAAGCAAGAGCTATGACAATTTTTAATTTCTATTTATATCACAATGCTATAGTAATAAAACCATGATATTGGCACAAAATATATATGTTTGTTACTCAGTGGAATAGAATAGACAACGTAGGAAAAAAAAAACTTGTGCACATTTAGCCATCTGATTTTTGACAAAGGGGCCAAAAATATAAGCAGAAAAAAAGACAGTCTCTTTAACAAATGCTGCTGTTAAAACTGGTTATTCACACACAGAACAATGAACCTAGACCCGTACCTCATACCTTGTATTAAAATCAAATCAAAATGGAAGAAAAACCTAAGCATGAAAACAGAAACACTGAATCTGCAGAAAGATAAAATTGGTATGACTTTGGAAGACACAGGCAAAGACTTTTCAACAGAAACCCAGTTACACAAGACAACAAAAATCATTAAATGGTATTATATGAAATGAAAAATTTACACAGCAAAAGAAATAACCAACCAAATGGATAGAACTGATACCTAGAAAATGTAAAGAACTCAAAAAAAGGAAAGAAAGAAAAAGAAAAGACACAATCCAAAAAAAAGGCAACCAAAATAAATAGATACTTTTGAAAAGAAGTATAAATGACCAGTACATGTATGAAAAGTGTTCAACATGCATACTACTAGAGAAATGCAAATTAAACCAACGCTGAGATTTCATCTCATTTTAGTAATAATGATTATCATCAAGGACTCAAAAGCAAATACTCATAAGATTATGTGGGAAAAGGAATGTTTCTACACTGCTGGTGGAAATGTAAACTAGTACAGCCACTTTGGAAATAAACATAGAAGTTCCTCAAAAAACTAAAACTAGAAATTCCATCTAACCTAGCTGTATCTCTTCTAGATATCTTTCCAAAAGAGCTAAAGGGATTATATCACAGTGACAGATACATGAGCATATTTATAGCAGTATGAATGAGAATAGCTGAATCGTATAAACAGTCTAAATGTCCATCAACAGACAAACATATTTAAAAATATGATACACATACATGATGGAATGCTACTAAGCCACAAAGAAGAATACATTTTAGTCATTTGTAGTTTCCTGGATGGGTCTTCAGAACATAATACTAAGTAAAATAAATCAGACACAAAAATTTAGATATTGCATGGTTTCTCCTACATAAAAAAGCCAAAATATAGATAATTTAAGGAGCAAAATAAGAGATAGATAGTAGGGAATATAAAGGAAGAAAGAAAGGAGGGTGAGAAGAAAAGGGGAGAGAAACATCAATATGATGTATACATTGTATATTTACCAGTACCTAACATGAATGTAGTTATTATGTACCACAAACAACACAGAGAGATAGACAGATAAATAGATAGATAGGAAAGAAAATAGAGAAGTAGGTGCTAAGAAAAACTATTGGAAAGCTCTCTACTAAAGAGAGATAAATGACCACAGGAACATCCTGAGAGATGAAAATAATGATCACAAACTCAAATTTTCATAGGCATATGACCTTGAGGAGTTAGCTAAGTGTAGTGACTGGGCTTAGGAACTCTGTTCCAACTGCTTCGCTCTACATCCCAGTTGCATCATTTAGCGTATGTGTAAATTTGGGCAAAATCATTGATTTGTGCATAAGATCACATGCCTCAAATGTTGCTTATGTATTTAGATGGCTTTTATCCCATTTGATTCCTGTGTCTATACTGAGGCTTATTTAGATTAGGCTTAAGTCACCCCGCACTTCACAGAGCAAAGAATTAATTCTAGTTCTTTTAACTAAATGTTCGAATATTTATTGCTTACCACAAAGTCTTCCCAGCAAGGATTGTTTGCTCACTGCTGATATAGATAATAGGAGGAGGGAGAGAGGAACAGAGAAAAAGAAGGGGAAAGTAACACACACCAAAAATGAGGAAGAAAGAGTTGTAAAACTAGAAGGAAAGTGATGAAAAATAATAACATGGACAGACAGGGGTTATATTTATGCCCTAATGATGGAGGAAATGAGCCTTATGAATTTCAGCAATTTGTAAACAATCTGTAAACTATAAATATTTATAATGAGTGTAATTTGTTCAACTTATGTTAATAGAATGAAGTAAGACAAGAGTGTTAGCCATGAAGAGATACTTTACAGATTTACAAACATGTAATTTTTACTGGCGTATAACCAATTCAAAGATAAATCATTTTATGAAACTCAGAGAAATTTATGTTCCTGAAGAACCTCAAATATAATTCTGCTTACAAATACACTGGTGTCTGAGTTTGAAGTATAAAAACAGGGTCACCGATCTACATTAAAGGAGACTAAATAAAAATGACAAATACAAACCTGATCTGGATTATGCTGTAGACTAAAAAAAATAGTTGTAAAGGACAAAGAACAAACATTGCAAGGAACAAATACATATTTGTGAAATAATATAATATCATGAAAAATTATCAGATAATCTTATAGCAATGTGACTATGTTTTTAAAGTAAAATAGCAGTGTGGTTATGTTATAGAATGAGCTTGCTTTTGAGAGCTATATGATGCATTTTTAAAAAATAAAGTGGGAGAAAGCTTATCACATATATGCATCTTTCAAATGGTCCAAAACAAAACAAACTAAACACTTATGCACAGACTGAGGAAGTCACAGTGTGAACAATATAGCTGCAGTAGGTTCAATACATCTAACTTTCTAAACCCACAGAGGAAAGATGGAAGCAACCTGTAAGTTATATTGTCATTTAGGCAATTAGTAGACTCTCCTGGAATCAAGCTAATCCAGTGAGATCAAGCTCTTTAGGAGAGACTAAAAATGGAAGTTAGGAAACTTTTTTCTTTTCTGAAGGCATCGATGTTAGGAAATAAAGACAACCAGTAATCTCAAATAAATGTTACATCAGTGACGCAACGATCCTTAAAATCTGAAGAGAAAGCTAATGTAGAGAAATATGCAACTACAAAATTCCAGGCTAGCAGCATAGAACAGAAGCAGAGATTTCCAATTTCCCATAAAAAGTACCATGTGTATAGCTAACTAACCACAAAACACAATCACAATGCTTAAAAATAAAAATACCAGACTAGAGACGTTATCATTAAGTTCACATCCTGTGGGATAAAAAAAAAACATTCCTTTACATCGTTTCCTCTGCTTCAGAAGCAGAACACAGCAGTACATATCAAACATAAGTGTTAGATCCCTGTCAGCCCCAACACTAGAATGGAAGGATGCATAGTTGACACAGCTATCCTTGACTACATAAGGAGTGCTTTCTAGTCGGGTGTCTTATGAACTACACTTTATTCCTTCCCCCATAACCCATTAGCAGCTTCTGAAAAAGTCTTGGTAAAGAGAACAATGTGCCTTGAAGAACGCTGTCATCCATCAAAACTCTGGCAGAACAAATGAAGAGATAGGAACATACCTAGCACTGGACCACTTACTGGAAAGGCCTTTAGTCTCCATTCCCTAATCAAGAAAAAAAATGTAGAGACCGTCCCTTACTCTAGCATAGACATACAATCTAATGGGTAAGGCAGACTCTCTTCCATGAAGCTAAATATTAATGAATGTGAGACCACTGAAGGGGCCATGGTTCGGCTGGTGACTGCTATGCTCTTCTCTTTCCCTTCCCTTTATGCCCTGCACCCACTCAGTGAACTGGGACAATTTACTTTAGTGTCCTCCTTGGCTATCAGGGAGCGTTCCTTCACTCCAGTCCAACATGGGTACAGTTTAACATATCACTGTGGTTCCTCCACCCAATTCCCACCATTTCAGAGGCTACTTCTACCTTTTTTTAAAAAAGGGGAGGGGCACCCTAGCCGGGCTAAGACCAAGTAGGGAGGGAATCTACATCCATTTATAACATCCTCAATCCCACAATTAGCATTCCAGAAGATTCTCTGCCTTCAACTGTGCCTCCTCACTGGGCCTCCACCGTGACAGCACCCACACCAATCACAGGTCTGTAACTTGGACCAATCACAGGCCTATAGCTCCTATATAAGTCTCACTCTCTACACATAACCCTCAGATTTGTCAAGTAAGTATACTCACTCCCCAACCCCCACCCCGTTGCAGCAAAGGCCCTGTTAAAATAAACACTGGTAGTCTTATAAAGCTGCTTGTGATTTATTTCTCAGGTAGTGTTAGCTTCCCAGTGAAATCCCAAAATTCATTGGGATTCTTATCCCGAGTTGTGTGTGTTCAGAGCAGCTGGTTCGAAAAGAGGCTGAGGTCATCAGCACTGAAGAACTCCAGATGCCAGTAGCCAAAAATATCAGCAGCAGAAACCAGCACACAGCAGGGACCAGCACTCAGCAGTCAATAGGTCTCTGGCACAAGATGGTAGACTGTGCAGCCACCAGCAGCAAAGACCAGCAGTTGGCTCTCTTCAACAGTTGGCATCCAACCTTATCCACTGTCATTTGGAGACACTAGCACTACTAGCAGAGCTAGAACTTGCCAATTCATGATTGCCATCTCTGTTGAGCAAAAGAATCCTAGACCAAATGGCAAAAAATTTTGCTAACCACTTAAATTTAAATATCAATCTCCACCTCAAAACAAAAAACAGTCAACATTCAAGTGTACAGAGACTGGTACTTTGGACCTGACCTCCTTATCTATGGTAATTTCATTGGAAAATTCTCACCAGGACACATCACCTCACCATGCATTGTTTGTTTTAGTACCAAGGATCAAATTCATGACCTCACACTAACCAGGCAGGCACTTATGCTGCTGACTAACTCCCTGGCCAAGATCTATAGATTTTAAAAGATCACATCTTGCACCCTCAAAAAATGTTTTAAGGTGAGGAAATGTGACCTAGTACTGGAAGACAAACAGGCTAAAACAAAAGCAAGAAGAAACAGAGAGCAGTCTGATATTTACAAAATAAATGGAAGAAAATTAAAACGCACATAATATGCAATAAAAAAGAGAAGCTTATGTTTAATTTTTACAACTGAAGCTTTAAATAAACAATATTACGGGTTTTTACCTCCTTCCTTTGTAAGTCTGTTTATAATGCAAAGGAAGAAGTCAAAGGTGAAATGAAGAAAAAGAATGTATGTAATAGCTATGTAACGAAAGAACACAGACAATGTAATATTTCTGTATACATAAAAGTTTCAGAATTGTGAGAAAATATCAATCTACATATTTAGAAGCAAATCATTGGAATAAAACTGCTGAATACAAAATAGAGAAAAGATCACAAAACAGATCAGAGACTAAAGACATCAACTGCAAAAAAACCCACAAAATTAGACAGACAGACAGCTTCTCCAAAATAGCAATGAGTGACAGATGTCACAGGGAAAATATACCCTTAAAGTGTTGACCAAGCAAAACCAAACAGAAAACATAAAAAATTAGTCAGGAATTGTGTTCTCCATAAAAATACCTTTCAAGAATAAGGCTAGAATCAAAATGATTTAAAATAAATAAAAACAGAGTTTCTAACACAATACATAGCAAAAATAATTTAAACAGGATATATTTCAAGAAGAAAGCTGAAAGTATACTTTTATAGATAAAATGCAAATAAACACCAGAATGATTTTTAAAAAGATGTTAATCTAATCTGTGGTATTAAAATAATTAAAATGCCCTGTCCCAGAACCCAGGGAAGTCTTGGAACTTTGCTCCTAGGTGGTAAGACCACGCCCAGTGTCTGAAATCACCCAAAAACCCAGTGGAGGTCGAAGTGCACCTAAATGAACCATGCCCAGCAAACTCCAAGTAGCTGGAAGGGGCCCAAATTGAGTCCCGGTCCCAGAGCTTGTTCGAGTTGAAACGTAGCACAGAGGGAAGCCTTATGCTCCCAGGCGGTAAGAGCACACCCCTGTCTGAAAGCACAGGAAGTCACACAGGAGTCCATGGACTAACCATCCCATGAACAAAGAACTCCAAGCCATGAGCAGTTGCCTGCTGTCTGCTCCAGGAGCTAAAAGTGGACCAGGTGATTCCCAGCACACGGTGAAAGCTTTGAAACATCATGTGAAAACTGGAAATATAGGAAAAAGACAAAACAAAAGAGAAAAACTTCCAGCCTACCCCAAGCAAGCCTAGGAGAGATACACCTGAAATGATATCAACTGAAGTAAAGAAACAACTCCAGGAAGCTTTAAAAGAAATCAAATCAGAAATAGTCTCCCAGGTAAAAGAAGAAATGATAAACGTACTGAAAGAAATGCTGAACACATCTAAAGAAGACATAGTTAAAAAATTATAGGAACAATGCAAAAAGATGGAATCACAAAATAGTCCTCATTAAGGAAAACATAGGAAGTAGGATTCAGGAAATAGGCCTCAAGAAGTAGAACACAGGAAGTAGGATTCAGGAAATAGAACTCAGGAAGGCGAACACAGGAAGTAGGATTCAGGAAATAGAACTCTGGAAGGAGATCACAGGAAGTAGGATTCAGGAAATAGAATTCCATAAGTACAACACAGGAAGTAGGATTTAGGAAATAGAATCCCAGAAGTAGAACAGAGAAAGTAGGATTCAGGAAATAGAACTCATGAAGGAGAACACAGGAAGTGGGATTCAGGAAATAGAATTCCGGAAGTGGAACACAGGAAGTAGGATTCAGGAAATAGAATTCCAGAAGTATAACAGGAAGTAGCATTCAGGAAAGAGGCCTCATGAAGGAGAACACAGGAAGTAGGATTCAGGAAATAGAACTCAGGAAGGAGAATACAGGAAGTAAGATTCAGGAAGTAGAACTCAGGAAGAACACAAGAAGAAGGATTCAGGAAAAAGAACTCAGGAAGTAGAAGACAGGAAGTAGGATTCAGGAAATAGAATACCAGAAGTAGAACACAGGAAGTAGGATTCAGGAAATAGAACTCAGGAAGGAGAACACAGGAAATAAGATTCAGGAAATAGAATTCCGGAAGTAGAACACATGAAGTAGGATTCAGGAAATAGAATTTCGGAAGCTGGAAGTAGTGGATAGGAGGTTTGTGTCACACACACCCACCATCCCCATCAACAGAACACAGGCAGGGACTCATCTCCATGCAGAGGGGAAAGGCTAAGGGCTTTTGTAGCTCAGATGTCTATACATCCAAAAATCACAATCATAGGGTTCTTTAGCATCACTAACACACAGAATCCCCAGCCAGCTTATCAAAGCCTTGTCTTTTAACATTACCAGATATCTGAAGAGATCTTTCAAAGAAAAGTTCACCTTGAAAAAGTTGGAGAAAAAGCAGAAAAAACAAGCAGTGAGCAAAACAGAAGAATTAGGACATTTTAAATCACTACTTCATAATCCTCAGAAGTTTTTGTGAGGAACAGCATATTAAGTTTTCTAATGAGAGATAAAGTCAGGGAGATACTCCTGAAAGACAAAAGATGGACAATGTAAAACAGAGGAAAGGGGTCAGAGGTACTGAATTCCAGGAAGTCCAATATGTCTCTATCATGCATTTGAAAAGAAATTAAAGAAAAAATTGGACTAGGGATGCAGTTCAGTGGTAAAGTACTTATTTGACATGTGCACGGACCTCAGATTCAACACCCAGCACCAGGAAGAAAGAAAAGAAGAGAGAAGGGGCAGGAAAGAAAGGAGGGAGAGAAAAGGAGAGTATCTACTACAAGTAATGAAAAGATGTCTGGCTCTTTCAGGTAATCACAAAATCTGCCCATGGGAGAAAGGAGATAATCATTTAAATGGATAAATTTTTAAAATGATGATATTGGGGCAATTGTAAAGAGACAAAGCAATAAATTCTTTCTGGGGAGTGAAAATAGTTGAGGAGAGATGGTATAGAACATTGTATTTTAATCATCATGATAAATCTGTTTTTTAAGCCATATTATCACTTTAAAAAGTGATTTAAGTGATTTTTAAAACTAAAAAGCACACTCCTCAAATAATGTCTGTCAGGGCACTTAAGAACAGAGAAACAGACACTTTAAAATCTATACAAAGAATTTTCAAAGAAAAGATGTATTTATTGCAATATATATCATGATCATAGATTATCTTAGTGATGCAGTATAAGCATATTACAATCTTATTAAGGTTGAAAAATGAAAACTAGAAATGCAAGAAAAAAAAAGCAAAATAAGAAAGAAATATTCTAAACCCAAGTGAACTAAAATATGTATTAAACAACAGAAGTAGAGTCAAGGTTGAATAGGCCGTTGTATCAGTCAGCTTTTCAATCCCTCAAAACACCTGGTGCAAAAATTTAAGATTTTGTCTCTGTTTCAGAGCCTTCCATTTTAGAGAGAGCCAACACGACTGCACAGCCAGAAACCTCATGGAAGAAGGATTTGGCAAGGTAAAGCTGCTTATCTCATGGCAGCCAGGAAGCAGAGAGAAAGTCAAAGTGCTAAAGAATGGGCTGGTGAACAGATATATTCCCCAAGATCACATCTTCACAATCCACTCCACTAGTCCAAGTTTCTGTTTCTATCACCTCCCAGCAGTGCCATCAAAATATATCACCAGTGCATCATCCCACTGATGAACCTAGTCATCCAATCACTTCAAAATCAGCACACAACAAAGGCTTCCAGACAACAAGATTTTATGAGACATTTCAGGTAACAACCATAACAAATATGAACTTGAACTTGACACATGCGCTATCCTCCCTCTACACATTTCTTTTCTTTAAGGGTTAATTAATATTACTTACTTTGGTAGTAATATAACTCTTAGAGAATTTAAGTTTGAGAGTCAAGCCAGACACAGTGTTCCCCAGACTGAAAATATGGGGGACAAGGTGAGGATAGGTAGAATTTTCAGTGAGCACTGAAAGACAAATTTCAAGGAACACAGTACTTTGTCAGTGGCTCTGGGACAACCTTTGTACTAAATATATAAAATTTCTATCATTTTCTTTTCACCCACTAGAAGTTTACATTCTTATTGTAAGCAAGTATAAAGCATAGATGGTGGTTGATCATCACAACATTCAATAGCTGATTCAATATAATTGCTACCATTGCTATCTCCATGCTGAAATCAGACAGGATACCAAGATGGTAAATTAAGATTTTAGGCGAAATAAGAGATAAATGAGGCACATGTGAATAATGAGGTAAGGGCAAAGTGGCTCCAGCCTTTTTTTTCAGACTTCTTTTTAAACTCTTTCAACCATGAAGTTCTTGAGAGAATAAGTAAGATTTGAATTGTCATCAGTTTTACTTTTCAGTCAGAACGCTGTTTCTCTGAAGTGATATAGTACCGAGGAACAAGAAATAAGGGAGTACTGGGGCTACATGAGGACAAGGTGCTGATGCTGTGAAATTACAGGCAGACGCATGGAATCCAGTTATTTTGCAGAACAATTAAATAGAATTTTGTGGTGACTAAAATCAGAAGATGAAAAGAATGAGTCAATGGTGACTCAGAAAGTGCTTTTGCACTGCAGAAAATGTACATATTAACAGGGAGCAGAAAAAGAACAAATTGAGTTGCTGGGTAGAAGGTAATGGTGAATTTTGCTTTAATAATCTAACAAGAAAGTTGCAACATACATTTAGAAATACTGAAACACTATCAAAAAGAGAGAAAAAGGAAAATAAGATTTCAGAAATAGTAACACAGATGACATAGTTACAATTTTATCTTTTATTCTATCTTTGTGGGTGATACTCTGCTTCATCCATTTACAATGTGAAAGTTTAAACTTAACATTAATCAGAGATTATTAGTGGTATATTAATCTCATGTACAACTGAGCTCATATATTTTTAAATTTATTTTGTTCTTTTTAAAATAAAGTGGTAACACTTAATGCCTACCCTAAGTTTGACCTTTTGTTGACCAAATGATACAAATTTCTAGTAAAATTTTTTGTAGCCTTCTAATTTAAGGTAGTTACTAGTTAATATTCAACTTAACTGTAATGCTTTGTCTTCTTTCATTTTGCTTTCTTTTGGCCCACATATATTATTAGAAGCCCAAATAATAAATTCATATAGCAGCATATAAACTTCATGATTAAAATGGTATGCGCACTTCCCTGGCTGCTTTATGGGACAGTGCTGCCGCTGAGCTCAGCTAATAAAGTGCTTTTTTTGAAATTTTTGGAGTCTGTCGTTTTTCTGCCCATATCAGTAATAATTATTAAAATAGCTATTTGAAATAAAAAATGTAATGAATGGAACTAAGCACTAATTTTTAGTCCTTTGCAGTTATATTTGAGTTTTAATAGCAGTTTATGTCCAGCTAGATATCAGTATTTTGTTATTCATTAAATGAGTATTGAGTTGATAATATGACTTTTGGAGTTTTGTCCATTTACTCACTCTGACTGCCTCTTTACTCTTCAGCAAGTCTATTTTTGTTTGTATTTCAGTAGCATTCATGACATGGTCAAAGGAATCCTGAAGGGCCAATTATCTTGGTGAGTATACAGTGGAATGAGTGGAGAGAAAACTTTGTAGCAATAAAGGAGTTAAAAAGGGAATGGTAGGAAACAGTTGACCAAAAATCATAACTATGTAGGATGTTAACCATAGGGAAAAGTGGTTGCAGAGTATTTAAGGATTCTCTAATCTCTTTTCACCATTTTTCCCCTTTATTTATTTATTTTTTATTTAAAGAGAAAGAAATTTAAAAAATACATGGATTAAAAAAGGGTAGAAATAATGCAGAATTACAGAAAAATAAACAGTAAGAAATCACTCGTTGATAAGTTACATATTGTCATCTTAGAAATAGCTATTCAGGTTACAAAATTAAAGTATGTAAAATGACATTCAAATAGTGACACTGCCAACAGTTTTACTCCATGATCCAACAAAAACTTAGTAATATGGTTATCAGCCCTACATACTTGTTTTTTTTATCTTAAAGAATTTTAAGATTAAACATATCAAAACAGAAATACAGATTTCAAAGCAAGTCCACTGGAGATTTTCATTGTTTATCTAATTGTCTCTAGTTTCTTCCAAATACTTGTCCCCATCTTCATGCACATTAAATACATACTGCATATTATAGAGCTAATCAAATCATTACAGGATGATGAAGGCTTTTTAGGTCTTCAAGATCTGACATTGGAGAAGACAATAATAGCTATCATAGTGTCTCTCACTGTCTTCATAGTAGCTGTCCTTATCTTTATATGCTGAAATCGAACTTAAGAGACTAGACTAATATCACTCTGAACAGTGAATAACAGTGTTGCTAGATTTTACATCATAATGCTACAGAATTAGCATTGGGTTTCTTAGTGTCTTCTTCTTCACAGCGTCTGTTCATTACATCTTGCATTATATAATCTGTTCCCATAAATAGTTTCAAAAAAATCTTCTCATGTGTGAATTTCTACATGTATATCTATCTTCTCGGTATTATAGGGAAAAACGAATCGTAAAAAGACAGCAAAGCAAATTCCTAGAAAAAAATGCAATGAAAAAGACACATAAGACCACAATATTAGGTGATCTATTGTGGTTAATATGCTTTCTCTTGTTATTTTCAATACACTTGTCCACATCATTGGGCTTAATATAATTAATCATAGTATTACATAGCTATTTTCATAAAAACACAACTTTGAAAACATTACAGGACTTGAGAGCTGTTAATAATCAATACCAGTATGGATATCTTTTACATCTTGTCATCTTCAGAGTAGTTGTCTCTACTTTTAGGGTTGATACTATCAAGCATACCAAATTCAAATAAAATCAGCCAAGGCAAAACCGCGGTCTAATGAATTGGATTCAAATAAGATCAGTCATAGTAAGACAATGTAAGTAATATAGGATTTCAGTTTAAGTTAAGAGGAAATTAAGGATAGTTACCATGGTATAATCTGCTATTTTGGGGTCAGATGTCTGTGCCCTCAAATCTGATATGAGTGGACAGGCCAGAACAAATTAAATTCAAACTAAACAGGGCGATAAGACTACTGTGTCTTTTAAATCCTGATACACTATTAACAATGACCTCTGCCTTTTTTTGTAGTGTATCAAAGCTATCTATACTAAAGATTATAGCTTACCGTCTCTGTCCACCTTATTCCCTCATTCCACTGTCTGCCCCATTCACTGAGGCCTCTCTGCCACTGTTGCTGGAATCCTGGTATCCCTTCCTCTCTTTCTCTGGAATGTCCTTCAGCACTCTCTGTAGGGTTCGGTTGGTGGCCACGAACTCCCAAAGTTCCTCCTTGTCTTGGAAGCATCCTATTTCTCATTAATTTTGAGAGAGAATTTTGATGGGTATATAAGTCTTGGTTGCAAATTATTTTCTTTCAGGACTTGGAATATTTCTGCCATTCCCTTCTCGATTTAAGAGTTTGTGTTGATAAGTCTATTGTTATTTTGATAATTTTCCCATTGTAGGTAATCTGCTGCTTTTCCCTGGCTGCTTTTAATATTCTGTTCTTTTGGTGGATTTCTGGAATCTTGATTATTGTGTGTCTGGGTGTAGATCTCTTTTGGTTATAGGTGGCTGGAGTTCTGTATGCCTCATTTATCTGGATATCATTTCTTTTTCCTATGCTTGGGAAGTTTTTCTTTAATATATCTGTGAATATTCTTTGTAGTTCATTTTTTGTTACTCCTGGTTCCTTGCTCACGTGATTTACTCTTATGTATCCTTTTGTTGTCTTCTATCCTTCGAATTGTTTCTTTCTGGTTCCTCGTTATTTTTAAGGGGTCTTTTCTTTCATGATCATATATCATAAATCTCTCTTCAAGTTTCAAAAGGCTAACTTTAGTTTCTGTCAAGGCATTTTGCCAGTGTTCAATGGAGTTTTTAGTTTCCTGGTAATCTCTTCGGATCTGTTTCATATATTCTAGGTTATGTTTAAATTCTTCTTCAGAAGTTTCTCTTTCTTTTCTGATTTCCTCTGTTCTTCCATTTGTGTTCTCTTGGGCGGGGCTTATCATTTAATTAACCTCTTCATGTTTTGTCTCATTTGGATCAGGAGTACAGCTTTAAATTCATCTATGAGGTCATGGAGGTATTTTTTTTTATTTCAGCTGATGTTGTGTCCAGTATTGGATGGTTACTGTGCTTATTCTCTTCTGTGTTTACTTCTCCTGGGCTTATTTTCTCATGTTGGGAAGCTGGAGATTTTTTTTTTTTTATTTCTATCTCTTGTCATGTTTCTGGTTTCTTTCAGACTGGAGTGTCCTGGGGGGTCTCTGGCCCTCTCCATATTGCTTAGGGCCTTTCAGAAGCATGCTGACTTGAGTTTTTGCTACCCTCCCCAATTTGCTGTTATCTCGGGTAGGCAGGGATGCAGGGAGGGTGCAGGCTAGCCTCCAATCTCTGTGCCAGTCAATCCGCAAGTTAGGCTGTACTTTGTGGATGTCACAGAGTCACGACTATTTTGTATCTGCTTATTGGGTCCCAACCAGTGGCTTGGTTCAGCCCCAGCAGATCCTGCCAGTTCTCTCTGTGCCAGAAGCAGCTGACCATGGCACAGGGCTCTGCCCAAATCCAATCTGTTCTCTACCAGACCTCTCTGTTCCAGGAGCGACTATCTAATGTCACCGTGGCACCGGGTCTGCCCAATTCCAAAATGTCCTCCACTAGTTCTGTGTCGCTGATGCCATCACGGTGCCAAGCTCTGCCCAATTTCAAGATGTCCTCCACCAGATCTTTCTACGCCAGGGGCAACTGTCTGATGTCACTGAGCCGTGGGCTCTGCCCAACTCCAAGATGTCCTCCACCAAACTTCTGTGTTACTGATGCCGCCATGGTGGTGGGCTCTGCCTAATTCCAAGACGTCCTCCAGCCAGCCACAGCAGCCATGGGACCCAGCCGCTAGTACTTACCAGGACTCAATGCAGGTCTTCCTCTTGGATCTACTGCACACTGTGCCACTTGTCTTCACTGTGTTCCTGACACAGTGCAGAACCGTTAGAAAACTGCATGGTGTCCGGCTTCTGAGCTCCAGAGCTTCTCACAATTTCCTCTGGCACAGCCTGGCGGCTCTGGCTGCTTTGTGGGGTCCTTGGTCTCAATTTCCAGCAGTCGCCAAAAGCCAATACAGCTTTCCTCTTGAATCCACTGGTCAGTGTGCCATGTTAAAGGTGCGGGATTTGCAGACTCCCGTTATCAGCAGCCGCAGTCTCAACACGACTTTAAATCCTCCAGCTGCGCTGTCTTGGTTAATAAGAATCATTATCCATTTGTCTGGTCCTCTCCATGTTGTCATATTCTAGCATCTAATATGATTTCTCCACAGAGACTCTCTGCCCAATCCCCTAGAAAGCCACCATTTTTGAAACCCCTCTCTTTTCACCATTTTACCCTATGCTAAAATAAAAAGTTTATATGTGTGTATGTGGGGGAGGGTTGTTTGATTTGTGGTTTTGGTATATTACCAGGATGTTCTTAAGCTTCTGGATTCAGACAATCCCCCTGCCTCCTGAGCACCTGAGACTACAAGAGTGTACCATCATGATCAACTAAGATTATTTTTTCATACTATGATTAATGAATTTTAAAAGTATATTAAAATCTACAAAATAATGGATATTTTCACAAACTTAAACTAATGCTTAAGAAAATGTTTAAAAGAAAGTCTAATCATTTTTCTAATAAAAGTGTGACAAAATCCAAAAGAGTGTTCTGTGAGAGAGTTAGTGGACTAAGGAAGATGTGGCCAAAGTTAGGCCATCTCCACCATGGCTGCCTGCACCACTGAAAAACAAAGAACTCATGCCCACATGTGCACACCAAGGGCCCTGGAATGGCCCTTAAAATGCTTCCTGCCTGAGGTATCAAGATCTTCTCTGTGTCTAGGCTACTCATCTCCAAAAATTAATGACTTTTAATGCAGGGTGCAGTGCCTTTAAGTCTTTAAGCCAGTAGAAAACCAGTTTAATAGTCTCCTTTAAAACCGTAATTTTGGTTTCTGAAAAGCTCCTTTGGCTCAGTCATATGGCAGAGTTCTGCCATATTAGAATTGAGCTTTGGCAACCTTTCTTCCCACACCATCCTAGAGGTCCAAGCCCACAGCAGATGTTTTAAAGGTTTTTTCAATGAGGGATCAGGGTCCAGATAAAGGAAAGAGACTAAGAAGCATGAGAACATTCTCCAACACTGAAGGAATCTAATTCTAATACAGTGGATCCTTGACTTAGCAACTCAGCACATTCCTGAGGACTGGCTATAACTCAGATTGTCAATCAAAGGCTCCGGCTCCTCTACATAGCCTTTGAAGTCTCTCTCCTGAACACAGGCTCATCTATGTTCTTCGAGAGACATTGGCCCTGGACTTCTCAACTAACTCCATACAGGAAAGGATGCTGTAATATTTCTTCCAGAACTCTTTAATGGTTAAATCTGATTTGACTAGCAACACAAATGGTCAGCCAGCATTTGGGGTATAACTCAGGACTTTAGTTATAAGTTAAAACAAAAATTCCAGTTATAAACCAAGTTGTTCATATACCAGGAAGGCTGTAACTCAAGTGTCCACTATATTAAATTTGATTTTACAAATTTGCATGGCAATATCCAAATATATATAATCTCTATACATGAAAATAATAGAATCATGCAAGCATTTTCCTCAACTTTTACTATATGAATGTGCAAATATGGAGAAAAATAGAAAGAGTTGTATACTAAGCACTCATATTTCCATAATATAGATTCTACAATTGTTAATGTATTGCTGTATTGGTTTTACCATATTTTCACCTACTCATTTTTCTACCTATTTTCCTTTTTTAAGCAGATAACAGTATGTTTTAACACTGAGAGTTCCATCACGCTTATACACATAGTTTTAAAATATATTGTATCTGCTTCAGATTTTGTTTGGGTATCAAAAGTTATAAAACTCTCACAGGGTTACAACAAAGTGAGGGGGAAGATGAGACTATGAGGAAGGGTAATAGACTTAGAAAGTTTAAGCTGGGTGTGGTGATGCACACCTGTAATCCTGGCACTTTTAGTAGTTGAGGCAGAGGGATAGCAAGTTCAAGCCCAATCTAGGCATCTTAACAACTTAGTGAGATCCCATCTCAAAGTAAAAAATAGAAAATAAAAAGGGCAAAATCCCTGTGTTCAGTGCCAGTACCACAAAACAAAAAGAAAGAAAGACAAAATAAGGATGATGAGTGAAAGAGATGCAAGAGGAGAAAGAGCAGGAGAAAAGAAATTTTAAGTAAGCAGAGAACAATTCTGTTAGACTAATTTTCAATAAATTTCTACTTGCCTTAAAGCTATTACAAGGAGTTGGTGAAAACTTATGTGGGATAATCTGTTAATAGATGAAAAATGTGTACAAATATGTACTGGTGTACAACAAATTTATACAAGTAAGGCTGTGACTGCTAGTACATACACTGAGACTTAGAAAATTCAGCCAAGTGCCTGGATCCCACAGCAATACCCTGTATGAGTTCAGCTGAAAACTTAGAGCCCATGACAGAAACTCTAGTTTTAGGATGCTTTTTTTTTTTTTTGAGGAACCTCCACACTGATTTCCACACTGGTTGCACTACTTTACACACCCACTAGCAGTGTTTTTTCCCTATAATCCCTCTAGGATTTAATGGTTGATTTCTTGATGTTAGCCATTCTTTCTGGAGTAGGATGGAATCTCAGCATTGTTTTAATTTGCATGCATTAAATAATTATTGATGATGAACATTTTTTGATATATTTATTTGCTATTTCTACGTTGTCATCTGAGAAGTCTCTATTCACTACAGTGCTCATTTTTGGGATGGATTTTTAAATTTGGGGGTCTAGATTTGCTGTTTGTTGTTGTTGTTGTGTTTATATTCTAGATTTATTAGTCTTTTGTCTGAGAAACATCTGGGCAAAAATTTTTCCACTCTTAAGTTGTCTTATCACTCTGTTGGTGATTTTCACCATGCAAAAGCTTTTAATAAGATGAGATTCAGTTATTGATTCTTGGTGATAGTTCCTGTGTGATCAGGGGTTTGTTCACAGAGCTTTTGCCTACACCAATGTTTTCAAGAGTCTCACCTAATCTCCCCTCTAGCAGATTTGCTGTTTTCATTTTAATATGCAGATCTCTGATCCATCTCAATTTTAGTTTAGTTCATGATAATACACATGGGTCTCATTTTAGGTTTTGGCACATGGAAAACCTGTTTTTCCAACACCATTTATTAAGGAGGCTATCTTTCCAGTGAAGGCTTTTGGTTCACTTGTCCAAGATAAGGTAGCTGAGTGTGTTTGGAGTTGTTTTTGTATCTTCTATCTGTTCCACTGATGCTCGGGTCTGTTTGTTTTTTCCAGTATCATGCTATTTTTATTACAGCAGCTTAGTAGTGTAGTTTCAAGTCAGCAACTGTGATGCTGCCTGCCTTGCGTGTTGCCCACAACTGCTTTTGCTATTCTAGGTGTCTTTTGGTTCCAAATACATTTACATGTTTTCTCTAATTCTGTGAAGTATGCTCTTGGAATTTTGATTTGGATTCATTACATATGTATAACAGTTTTGGAATTATGACCATCTTCGCTATTTTGGTTCTTCCTTCCCAATAAAAAGTGATAGCTTTCCATTTTATGATATCCTCGTCAATCTCCTTTTATGAAGTGCTATAGTTTTCAATGTAGAAAACTTTTACTTTCATCAGATTGATTCCCAAGTACTTCATTTTTTTGGATGTTATTGTAAAAGTGAGATTTTCCTAATTTCTCTCTCAGTGAGTTTGTGTATAGGAAGGTTACTGATTTTTGAGTGTTGGCTTTGTTTCTGGCTATGCTATTGAATTCAGTTATTAAATCTAGAAGTCTTTTTGTTGGAGGTTTTGGGGTCTTCTTAGAGTACCATGTCACCTGTAAATAATGATAATTTAACTTCTTTTCTAACTTTATTCTTTTTGTTTCTTTCTATTGTCTAATTGTGCTGGCAAATATTTCCAGAACAATATTTGACAGGAATGGTGATAGTGCACATCCCTGACTTGTTCCTGATTAGAGCAAAAGCTTTCCATTTTTATCCATTTAGTATGATGTGGCTGCTGGTTTTTTATAGATGGCTTCTAGCAGTTTGAGATAAAGACTATATATTCCAATTTTCTGCAGGATCTTTAACTGGAATGGGTGTTGGACTTTGTCAAATGCTTTTTCTGCATCTATTGGGATGATCATGTGGTTTTTGTCTATAGTCTGTTTATATGGTGCATCACATTTATTGATTTGCAGAAGTTGAATCATTCTTGCATCCTTAGGATGAATCCTTCTTGGTCATGCTGTATAATCTTCTTGATGATTTGCTACATTCTGTTTGCCAGTAATTTACTGAGGATTTTTGGATCTATGTTCATTAGTGAGATTGGCCTGTCATTATCTTTTTGGTTGGATCTTTCTCTGGTTGTGGTATGAAGGTAATGCTTGTTTCAGAAATTAATGCAACATAGACTAAGGAAACAATTCAAAGAATCAGTTAATCAAAGAATTGGTTCCTGGAAAGATTAAATAAAATTGACAAATCTTTATCTAACCTTATCAAAAAAGGAAACAAAGGATTAAAATCCATGTGATTAGAATGAAAAGGGTGAAATCACAACAGATCCTGCAGAAATCCAGATCATCAATGCCTACTTCAAACACCTGTATTCTTTTAAGATGGAAAACACAGAATAAATGGGCAGATGCTTAGACATGTATGAATTAATAAAGATAAATCATGAAGATATAAAAATTCTAAATATCCGAATATCAGTCAATAGACTTGAATATGTAATTAAAAACTTATCAGCAAAGAAAAATCCAGGCCCTGACAGATTCACTTCTGAATTATACAAGAATTTTAGAGAAGACTTCATGCCACTACTTCTCAAACATTTTAATGAAACTGGGAAGGAAGCAATACTCCTATTACTCATTATTTTACAATATCTCCATTTTTTAAGTTGGTAAGAAGTAAATTACTGACAAAATTATTTTTAAGCGAATTGTGCCTGTGCATTATTTTATTATAAAATTTCAGCATTAAAAATTATCTTGTTCATTTAGTTTATCTTGAAAGACTTTTCTAAAGATAGACTTGCTTAGATCTGGAAGCCCTGATTGTGATTTAATTTAATGTGCATGAAAGGAGAGTCTAGTAACAACTGCCTTGCAAATTTCAGGCTAAAATTATTTTGTTCCCTGAAATAAGGTATATCTTTCTTACAAACATCAGTGGGTCACTGATCTTCACAATGAAGAAAATTTAGCACTGTCTGAGAAAGATCTCAGCCCAACCATTATATCCTCTCCGCACTGCCTTAACTCAGAACAGTATGAATTTCTGGTTAGCCAAGAGCCCTGTTGGCTCCTTGGTTTCCACATTTGGGTATTAAGCAATCCCAAATTAACAGATGTGAAGGAGAAAGTAAGTTAGTTTTCACCTGTCAGCAAAGAACTGCTCCATCCAAAAGCTTTCTAAAGAACCTATCCCTGAGTAAAGTTCAAGGATGTTCCCTCTAAAGAGATGAGGCTCTCAAAGTGGCCAGTGTGGGTTCTTGATGTCTTGCAACAGAAAAGCATTTCAGGATGCTTTCATGAGAGCCACAGGCAGATTATTTTAGGCAGAGTTAGAAAGTAAGAGAAAATGCAAATCCTCAGAAATCCATACTGAGGAACTAAACGGTGCACATCTAGGAAGGAAAGGATCGGACTGGCTTGAAAATAAAAGGAAGAAAATTTCTAACTAATTGTTAAGTTGGGCTAGGGCATATTATCAGTTTTTGGACACTCTAAATGGTTAACATGTATATATGGAGGGAAGTAAGGATAAGATCAAAATTTTAAATAAAGGAGACAGATACAAAAATGAAATCTAAGCTTTGTTGGTTTTTGTTACACACTGAACAAAAGAAGAACCACTTTTGTTTGTTCATTTAGCAAAAGCAAATTTAAAGTCCCTGACAGTTTAAAGTCACAGTCCCTGTGATTTGTGAAAATACAAATCATGCTTTTAGTGAGTAACAGATTAAGGTTTAAGGGTCTAGGAATGTATCAGGTCCCTGTCCCTATGGTGATCTCTGGCTATCTCAAATCCAGTCTAGTGCTTTCTGTCCTTCAAATGATTAAACACAGAGTACAAGGTAGAATGCTTAAATACATCCTGGAACAGAGCTTTTGGCAGAGAAATTGATATCTAAATCACAATAACTTGACACTTGTGAATTTGTTCAACAAATTTTGGATTACTGCGATGTCATAAACAACTGTTTTATCACAAAAAGCTGTGATTGCATTATAATGACAGTTTCCGTTACACATTATCCTTAGAAGGAATCCTAGAGAAATTCCTAACTGTGTGTAGAATCAAAAATAGCTATAGTTTTCCTTAGATGTGGTATTTATCTCATAACCCTTTTTCTCCCTGTCTGAGAATGCTGTGGCATGCTTCCCACATGAGACTCGTTCTATCCAAGGAAAGGGAGTAGAAGCAACAAGACCAGAACATTTAACCACTAGTGCAAAGCCCTTACCTCAGTCACAGTGAGAGGCAGCATGGCTGACACTGGTTGCTCTATTAGTATAGAAAGCAGATAGAAACCTGAAATCTCTAACCCAGAAAAGAGAGAAAAGCATTGGGGATTGCTTTACCACAGGACAACTTGCTCTAGTCTCACTAACATAGATATGTACACTGAAACATATAGCCCACTGATGGAAAAACAGTCAATCATTATTCTGCATACTTGGACTGAACTTCCTGATCACCGTGCCTCACGGTTGTTTTTCTTTTATTATTCAACATGTTGTGTCCTCAATTTTGTAGTTTTGTGCATTCTTGTTAACCACTTTTGAGAACAGATGAAAAGTATTTCAAAATAATGGATGTGTAACGATCCTGGGGAAATACTATAGTATGAGCTGGCTGCATTGGATAAACAGATTTAAGAATATCTGCTTTGGAAAGTCTCTTTCCAGAAAAAAGAATACCCACTTAAAAGGGTGAGCAGATGCATTTCCACATGCATTCACTAGAGGGCGTGTGGAGTATAGTGTACAATAGTGATAAAGTTTGGCTAGTGAGAAAGCATAGCCAGAATTTTGGGAAAGAATTTTTATTTGCCTGTTTTCCCATGTTTGACATGTAAGAAATTCATATCATTGACTTTCTCTTTATTCAAAGTCTACCTTAAGAGAACTCATGTTTAAAAGATATATTTTTGCCTATCTGTAACCTTATTATTATAAAACATCAGAATTTACAGGAATACTGTTCACACGAGATTTTTTTGTACCATGTTGGGGCCAACATTAGGGCCAGGTGCATGCTTAGTAAGCGCTCCAGTCCTGAGCTCTGCTCCCAACCACTACAATTTTCTTTCAGTGCAGAATCCTGCCCAAAGGTACCCAATGCTCTTCAATTTTCACAACCTCTTCCCTCCAAAGTTATTAATTCCTAACCTTCACTTCTTTTTAAGAGGCACTAATGGGCCAGGCCTTTTACCTGGTGACCTTCTGTGAGATAGTGTTTATAACTGCTCATATTTTAGTTATTTACCATGCGTACTGTCTAGAAAACTCAGAGAGGTCCTTCACAATGAGCTATAGCCACAGCTTGGAATTTGGTCAGGTTTTTCAAGTTTTGTCTCTTTGCTTATGGTTATGTCTGCATAATAAACCTATATCAGGCAATTCGATTGACTGATAATATATTAATAGCACTAAAGGTTTATAAAATCACACCAAAAAATAATGAAAAATGATATTAAGATACTGATGCAGGGGCTGGGGGGGTGTAGCTCACAGGCAGAGCCTTGCCTAGTAGAAGGGAGGCCTTGGCTTGCATTCCCAGGTCTGAAAAAAATGAAGACATCTAGAAAGCATATATTTGCTTCTTCTCATTTGCAGGTTTTTTTATTTTCCCACAAGCAATAATAACACTGAATCAAGGAATTTGCATAGCTTCAATAACGTATTCTATTATCATTTTATATTTCTGAGTTATAGGAAGGTCATCAAATTTACCTGGTACATATTGTCCTAAGAAAATAGGAGGAAGGGGAACCCTCATTATATTCATTCTACCACAAAGAATCAAAACTTTTTCATCCTTTTGTGATCTCCATTCCCTTTACTTTCTTACAGTGGGAAGTACTATGGACTTGTAATTTCAGGTCCTTGTAAACCAAATTTCAAGCATGGGGTCCTGAGCACATAGCCTAATCTCAGAATCCACATTAATAGGAATGAAGAAAAACTATCAGCCTCGGTCTTTTTTCTGAGTTATTGCAATGGACAATCTTTTTATTTTTTTCCTTTCTTTTTTTTTTTTTTTTTTTTTTTTTTGCAACAGATAATCTTAAGTTTCTGTCCTCCCTAGAGAGTTTATTCTAACTGAAGAGGTAAGCATTACAAAGTTGATCTTGACAGCTAAGAAGCACCTTAAAATTCCTGGACATTTCAGAATAAAGTCCTGGGATTATCACAGTTTAGGGGAAGAGGATTCATGGATATTCCGTCATATAATTGGAAATATTGAAGTGAAAGTGGATATAGCTAGAGAAAAAGCTCAGTGGTCAAGTGTTTACCTAGCACATTCAAGGCCTTGATTTCCATCTCTAGGACTTCAGAAACAGACAAAATGTTATTTTGTAGTCACAAGCTGGAGGTAGAGGGCCGCATATGAAAAATCTTACATAATCTTTTTAACAGACCAATGGACAAGAAATTAACATCTCAAATTACAGATAAGGAAACTGGGACATGTCCAGTTTGAGTGTCTAATTCAAGATCATAGACTGGGAGGAATGACGCTGAAATTCTAACTGGCAATTTCTGAAAGTATTCTGAGTTTTTAGAATCTCTTTTCTTTGTAAAGGTCCTTTCTACTCAAGAACATTAAGATGACATATTATTCAAATAGAAATCTCACGTTTGCTACTATGTTGACTATTCATTAACACTTGGGACCACAACTCTTACACCACTGTAGATTATAATGTATTGAATTTGCTTCCGTCCTATATTGTAAACTCTGCAGTGGCAGGAACTGTGTCATATTCATCAGTAGTTCTTTAACACCAGAAAACTTTCTAAATAAATGTTTTAAAAATGATTTGATAGGTGCACTAATGAGGAAATGAGTAAGTATGCAAATGCGTATATTTTATCCCTTATTATGTACAACTCTGAAGAGTGTGATTAGTGAGTCTTTTTGACCCTTTATTTCATCCAGCATTGAAATCAATAAATAACGCTAAATGAAATAGTTAAAATTATTTGGTATTTCTGTTACACATTCATGAAAGTTTAAATCATTTACTTATAAGTGTGCATGAAACCATATGATCTGAAGGTTATACCCTGCCAACCAAGAACAATGTAAAGAAGACTAAAAGAGAAACCAAAAGTTATAGGGACAATAGTATCAAACAAAATATAGTTGTCAGTGTGGTCTAGCTATTTCCATAAGATTTTCACTTTCTTGTTACAAAGTATCTGGTTACTCACCTGGGATTTCAGGTTTTCTTCTGGTAAACTGCAGAGAAAGTATTTTTAAAAATAAGCAGTATTTTGTAGAATACATGTTTTAACTTAAATTTTGGAAGAAAATCACATTATTCTAATTAATTCAAAACAATGAACATCATAACAGCTTCAAGGGAGGCCACACAAACATTTGCCCACCCCAAACTTGATGCTGTCAAGATTGCCTCTTCCAAGTAAGAACAATCTTCTGACACTGTGATTCTGAAGGGAAGAAGCTGACAATGAGGGAATGGGGTTCATCCAGAGCTTATATGCTTTATCACTTCATCATCAATTATCCTTTTATGCTAAATTAATTTGAAAGTGAATTTCCCGTTTCTTCAGTTTAAACTTCCTCATTAGGCAGCTCTATTTGCAAACCTAACCTGTTGCACACCCCCACCTGGCCCCTCACATAGCTTGAGGTGGCTCTGGTTCTGAGTACATTCACAAGGCTTTTATCACAAGCCACAGGTGTGCAGGAAGGGCACACTGGAGCTCCTAGGCAAGAATGTCAGGCTCTGAGGGCTTAGCATTTCCTTCCTCCACCAAAGAGGATGACCCAGTACGTGTACAACTGCAGAGCCCAGAGCCACACCAGGTGTGATGCTACCAGCAGGAGCTACACTGTATGATTAAAGATCAAGGAATCTGTAGGGCAAAAGTTACATAGGACTTTAACCCCAAGTGCTGAACACAGGAGTCCAGAATAGAGAAGGGTGCTATGTTTGGCCTTTGTTTTTTCCTTCTATCTCATAAACTGCTTAGCTTTACCTAAAACATGTCACATAGAAAACCTTCTTGTTCCCAGACACCCAAACTACTCTTCTTCCTATATTTCCTTGTAATAAAAACCAGAGTTCCTGCTTTGGACTGCTCCTTGGAGACTCGCTTCTGCTGGGTGGTCTCAGGACAGTCCCTGTGGGCCTCGCAGACCAACCCTGGCTCTGCGTAATCTTTTCATCCTCCATGCTACCATGGTCATACTCTGCCACACCCATCAGTTGAAAGTATTGAAGAAAAAGACTGGCAGCACTAGGTAGAAAGAATTCTACCAGCAGGCTGTCTTTGGAACCTAACTAAAATTCTTCCTTGCCCACCTACTCTGCACAGTTTGCATTTACAAATATGAACAATCCATGAGCCATCTCTTCATGAACCAAATCTTACTGATTTTCCTCACTCTAGGGAATTCTGACTAACTGAAAATTTTCTATAATGTTGTGTAATGAGACTCTTATGCTCGTTCTGCCAAAACCACAATGAATAAGATGCTTACAACCTCTTCCCCTTACTCAGATGTGCCAGGTACTATTATTTCATTAGACTTTCGAAAATACTGCATTTTGCTAAATGAATAGGTATGCTGATTCTTAACTAGCTCTCTATTTCATTAAATTTTTGCTGCTATATGTAGTATTTTAAGAATTGATACGTAATGTTCTCTTGCTTATCCATTCTCAACCACTTATAATTTAAATTTTGTTTTCCTCTTGTGCCCAAGAATTCTCTTTCTGCTTTTAATAGCATTGCATTTAGTTAATAACAGGTCAATAGGATCTGAGTTTTTAGGGATGTATTACACTTTTAAATATGACCTACTCCTTGCTCTGGGCAGGCCTTAAAAAATAAATAAATAAATATGACCTAATTCAATCTGATTTTCAATGTTCTATTTATGTATTAATTCAAAATTCTATTTAGATCTAAATCTTGCTTATTATGTTATTCAAATTCTTTATATTCTTAATCTATTCTTTATTCTTTTTTGAGATGTTTCCAGTCATAGTTATAAATGTATCCATTTTCATAGCTATTTTTATTTACCTTGATTAAGCATGGTTAGTTATGTATTTATTGTGGCTATGTACTTGACTGGCTTTCCACGCATTATAAAAATCCATTTTTCCTATTAAATATAATTTATACTGAATTATGTTATACAGTAGTTTATCCAATACTTTATCTGCCCTTTACATCTTTTAGTTATATTTTCAGATGTGTCTTTTGAAGTCAGCCAACAGCTTGATTATAATTACATGCCTAGCAGGACAGTTTCATTAGGGAAACTTAATTAGAACTATTAGTAGGTAAATTTAATACTGTTATTATTGCTAATTTCCTTAAAGGCTTAGAGTTATTAATGTCTTTAGTTTTTTGTTTGTGTGGTTTTGTTATATATATATATTCACTTTAACACAATATTCTCCACATGATAATATTGCAATGGGAATAAGGCCAACATGTCTAGATTATCATTTTCATAGACTCTTATTTTTCTCTATGTTCTGTTTCATACCTATATCATTTACTCCATGGATGCCTAGGCTTGTTTTTTTGTTCTTATTTATTCTAATGACTCTTATTATATTTTATTAATCTCAAGGGCTTTCTGCTCTTTGGAGTTTTAATCTTATTCTCATGTCCAAATATTAACCTTTTCTACCAATCAATCATTATGGTCTTTAATTTGAATCTCTTAACAGCAAATTGTAGCATATATCACAATTTACTGCTGTAAATTCAAAACATTGTATTCTCCCTGAACCTAAAATTGTCTCCCATATAAAAGGAACAATTTGTGATTGAAACTGAATTAATTCTAATGCAAGGTCACTCCCTATCAATAAGAAAAAATTTGTTTACATAGTATGTTTCTGACAGTTTTACAAAAACTGTTTATTGTGTATTTTATGGAACACCACATATTTATTGGGAAGCAATAATAAATCCAATTATGCTTATAATTAACTTAAATTGGACTTGTATATTTTCACATCCCACATTTTTGTATTCAGAACTACATGGAGAATATTAAAATATCTCTGACTTGGCCATCACTTCCACACATAACCTGATATCTAGCATTTCTTTGAACAATGCTATCAATACCATACACACACTTAATGTCTTACAGAGAGGATTACCCTGATATACAGCCTTATTTATCACAACACTGCCCCCTAATCAGTCATGCTGTTCAACCTCATCAACAGTCTTTCCATCAAAGTGTATCTCCATGGTAACGCACGCCAGATTTGGCCATTTGGTGATTGTTTGGAACACAAAGGTCACTTGAAGGTTTATGACATTTGGGTTTTGGAGCACATTTTCAAAACTACAAATTCTGCACGATTTTGACATTTGGATGCACTCTTTATTAATGGCCCTTTCCCTTGGAATACATATATGTTTCTATGTTAATTATATTTGTTTAATGGAAATGAAAGCAGCCAATTTTAATGAGTTATTTTCTCCTCATTACATTTTTTCCATTTTCATAGCTAATAAATAGAAAATATTTCTGTTTATATATATATATATATATATTTCATAGCTAATAAACAGAAAATATTTCCTGTTTAAAAGAATGCTAAATAAGAAAATCATTGGAAAATGTAAATATCTAAGGCTGCTAAAAATATCTCAAATTACCAAATCTGGAAATAGTTTACTGATTAATTTTAATGTTCCTTTTTACTTAAAAATGTATTTACATTCTGAAATTTATTGAAGTGGGATAAAAGAATTATAGCATTTGTCAGTCCATATTCTTATCTTCTTACATCCAGAAAGCATTTAAGTGAAAGAATAAATGTATTTTCACTGAAATGTAATCAAGTGCATCCAAAGTAAAAAAGTCATCTTGAAAGGAGAAACTTAAATCTAAAAAATGTTTAAGACCATAGGGTCTTACAAAGAAAAATTTAAATAGAATAAAAAGCACAGTTGTTCATTGATAATAACACTCAGTATCACAGTTAATGCTTTTCAAATATACCTATTTAAAATAATAATAACTAACACTGATCATTTTCTGTGCCTATTAGATTCTAAGTACTTTACATATTAACTAAGTTTAATCTTCACATTGATTCTAGCAAGTAGGTGCTATAACATCCCCTACTTTACCAACTAGAATTGATGCACAGCCCAGAGGTGTACAGCTACAAAGTGGAACAACCAGGACTCCATTTAGGAAGTCCAGTTTCCAGCTCTCTACATTAGGAGATTTCAATCAAAATCCAAACAAGATAATTTTTGTTTCACATCTTAATAGTGCATACTGGTTATACAGATGGATGGATTTCATTTTGGCAGATTTCATGCACGTGCATGACACTGATCATTTTCATCCCGTATCACATCTTTCCTCCCTCATTTCACGTGGGGTGGAGATTTTAATACAACTTTTTTGTAACTGAAAAAAGTACATGATTGCATGTAAAAAAAGAAGCATCTGACAGTAGCCACAAAACGTTTCCAAAAAAGCAGATAACTTACTAGATACTTTAAAACCAGAAAAAACTTCTAAACAGTAAGTTTTTTTTTAGTTAAAGGTTTTATTTGTCTAACAACTATCTTAACAAGAAATCCAGAAGTGGACAGTAAAGGGCCAGGACTGAAGCAGGCCTTGGTGGCAAAAAGACAGGTGAATCCCTTTGCCCAGGGGAAAGAGGAAAGAGTTTAGATGCTAAACCAGACAAAAGTGACCAATCAGAAGGTAGTTGAGCTTTCTCCAAAAAAAAAAAAGCTAAGCATTAGTTAAGACACAGACCACGTTAGTTCTTGGCACAGAATGTTCAGCTGACTTGTTAATGACTTTGTTCTAGGGAGTTTGGAATGTTTGTCAGGGTCACCTGGCAGGCACAATGGTGGTTACCATCAAGATGGTTGTGGTCATGTCAGACTGGATTTCCCACACTAATCAGTGATTCAGTGTCCTGCCTGGGTTCCTAATTCTTATGATGCAATTTTGATTTATTTCCTGACAGAAATATAGGATAACTGAAAGTTCTTATAACTGCTTTCCCTCATCCCAGATACCACAGTTCTCTACTGCCAGTGAACTAACCTATAAAAATAGAGTATTCAGTTGTTTCCAGTAGGTGGGTAAGTCTAGCATCAGCTATTTTATCATGAAAAACACAAAAGCAGAACTCCTTTCTGATTGTTATGCCTACCTCTCATATAGAAGAAATAATTCTCTGCATAGAGTGATATGATCAGTAGCAAAAAGACTGGCCTGTATAGCCCGTCCTCTTATCTTGAGATCATAGCTAAGAAAGATCAGTTAACTGCATAGGGTAAAGGCAGGATGGAAGGTGCTGATGTCTAGACTTGATTTCTTAGATTGGCTAAGACTAAAGAAAGACTCCAGGAGAGAGGGCAGTGCAGCAGGAAGAGGCTAAAGAAACAGATCTGAGGCACCTGGTGTTTAGGTGACATGGTGTAAAGTAAAGGAGATTCAGTGTAAGCAAGTATAAAGTCTGCAGAGAGTCAGCAACAAGGAAAGTCCATCATTGTGCAGCAGGAAACTATCAAGGAATGTAGGATCTGGAGCAAAGCCCTTATTTCTAGAAGGATGATGGTACTAGGAAAGGGGCAGGGTACATAAGGGGTTAGGGATTTGAGTTTAACTGGCCACTAAAAGATCTATTCATAAGAGTTTTAGATGGCCAAGCAAGAACTCCGCCAGTTCCTTCAGTCTTCTGCGTAGGTTGAGCTCTGAAACTTTTATGAACCTAAGCTCAATGGAGCCAGCAAGAACAGAGCTATGAGGGGTGGGGGGAATGGGCAAAATGACAATGGGTGGAAACTTTGCAGGGCCTGAACCCACTAGCTTGCCCTTTGAGTGCTTAAATATCCCATCTTTGGAACCATTGTTTGGGTCCTGTGTGGGATCTGTTAAGATGAAAAGTAGGGCCAGAGAGGTGACACATTTGATTCCCAAGGAACCAGTCATTAGTTGTTTATTGGGAGAACTATTAGTTTCACACACAAGAGAACAGATTCCTGAAGGGATGAAATTCAGACCTTTAAATTTAAAGAAGATTTAAATGAATTTGGAAAATTTGAGCAATTTTGTTTACACTATAAATCAGGAAGAAATTTGTGCTTTATGCCCCTCATTTTGCCTTTCCATCTAGCCAACATGCATGAAGAATTCACTATGTGCTAGACATATATGATGCATTTTAATTTTTCATTTAATACTTTAAGTCTGTCTAAGAAATAGGAAAGAAAAACAGAAGCTCAAAAAAATCCCCTATGATCCCCTATGCAGACTAGCATTAAAAATTCATGTGAGTCTGATGACACAAATATTCTCACAGAGGGCCTTGAAGAGTATTAACAAGAGATGATTTTCTAGGACAGGCATCATAGGGAATGGTGGGATAGGATAGAGCAAAAATTCTGTGCCATGCAGAGCAGATCAATAGTCAACCACATAAAAGTTGTGCTGGATATTAGGGACACTGCCATTAAAAGATGAAAGAATTCAAGATGTGCCAACTCAAAATATGCCACATTGGTGATTATTTTACGGGTAAATCAAGAACCTCAAAAATGACCACCTGGGCTGCCTTTTCCTACATGTAACAAAGGTTAAGGATGCTTTAGGGAGAGATGTCTTCCATATATCTAGGTTGAAAACAGCTTTACCACACTGGAAACTGAGGCTGCAGTGAACCTAAATAAGCAAATTCCATGTAATCATTATCTTTCACTAGCTTTTTTTACCTCCCCCCATAACTCTTAGTAACAGCTCCAGAATTCCTGCCCTTATTCAAAGATCCACTTGTCCTGTCACTTCACAAATTTATTGTTCTTTGAAAGTATAAAAACACCATGCTTTGGTCATGTGTGATGTTGGAGAATTCAACCCACAGTCTTTGCATTGAGCTACACCTCCAGCCCATTTTTTTGCATTTTACTTTGAAACAGGCCTCACTAAGTCAACACTGCCTAGGAAATATTTATCCTTTAGTAGAGATCACCATGTACACTGGGGTTTTATATATATTTCCTAGTTTTTTTTAAACCAAACTTTGGTGAGCCCTTGTTCAGCAGTGTACACTATGCAGAGAGCTTATAAACACATCACATTAAATCCTTCCAAGAATGCCAAGGGATAACTTCAAGGTTGAACCTGTTCCCTACCCTAAAAGACAAGGGCTAAAGAGATTAGCAAATGTCGTTTAAAAAAAAAACCTAGGAAATATATATAAAACCCCAAAATACTGTAAAAATGTGACAATTTTATATATGCAGAAAAGACAAACTAAAGATAATGTTAACATCTCTGTCTGAAACAGTGATATGACTGTCTCATTCTAAAAGCCAGTTCTGTGCAATCATGCTTAATGGAATAGTATCTAATAGCCACTTAGTATTTCCTGTGCAATAGTACCACTGCAGAACTGAATAATAAAAGTTGCACCTCTGACAACAATATGAAATATTTAAGCACAAATGACCCTGCATTCTCATCTAACTTTGTGACTCCTTATCTTCCAACATCGTTTCCATTGTCACTCTGCTGTTTCAGATAATAATGCTTTCTGGACACTTGCCTGCTGGCCATTTAAGAGATTAGGGCCCCTCCCCTTATTCTACCACTGTGCTGATTCCCAGCTATAAGCTTACCATTTGTAAATCAGTGGAGCAAAAAATTAAGGACTCACAGGCAGCCCTGCCTGTGGAATACCAATAGCAATAAGGTTGTAGGGTAGCCTTGCTGCCTTACTGAGGCCTACCACACACTCACATAAAACCAAATAAGCATAATTATGCTAATCACCAGAAAAATTAATGAAGCACACTAATAATTAGGTTAGGTTGGATGAAATAAATTCCTTGATTTTGCTATGGAAAAATGAAGAACTATTTTAATATTTTATTTTCACATTTTAATTCTTAGGTTAATTTAGATTTTTATTCTTCTATTATCTACAGTAGTTCTTTTGCTCTGCTTTTAAGTACAAATTGTTCTGCCTGAATGAAACCTAGTAATTAGGAAACAAAGAAATTGCTGAATAGCATTATAGTTGAGTAACCTAGTTTTTTTCTTTGTTTAGAAAGACCAAGGTTTGACTTCACTGCTAGTTATACACAGCCCTCCAAATACTTGGTGAGCCATTAAGTTAGTAAAGAGCCAGCACTGTGCCTCAATTCTGTGAGTGTGCTGTATGTAGATGGCATCTATTTTCCCTCTCAAGAATCTAGGGCAAGCAAAGAATCTAACAGCACATGTAACAAAATTTGGGAAAGGACACAATGTCCTCAAACTCCAAATAATTTCTTTGATCATTTAGCAAAATGTTTAGGGAGCAGCAAAACATCAATCCTTTGAGATGTAAGATTTCTGGTGTAGGACTGATATAGGGGAATGAAACTTCCAAACTGCTAGACATCCAGTATGAGTTCAAGTTCTCCAAAATCAAAGAAGGAATTTTAGGAACAATAGAGGTTAAAAGCAGAATATATTTAATGAGAGAAAGAAAGCTTCTGTCTGACAGAGAGACAGAAGGGGTCTCAAGCAAGTTGCCCAAGACTGTCTTTTTAGGGACTTTTATAACAGAAAACCACAAAGTGAGACAGGTCCAAGGTGGGGAAAACCTGGGAACTTGCAAGGTGAGCATAAGGTGAGAGAGAAATATGGTTAACCAATAAGATTAACTGCTCAGGCAAAATTGATTAAATATGGAGACAAATGGGGAATCAAGTCACTTAGCAAGCAGACATGCTTAAAGAGCAGTGACTCTTCCCATAGGGGGTTGGGATGGTGACTCTTGGCTTTCTCAGGTGATAGAGACCTATGTAGAGGGGGCTGGGAATTTAGCTCAGTGGCATAAGCAGTTGCTTGGCAAGTGTGAGGTTGCAAGTTTCATCCCTCCTACCAAAGAAGAAAGAAAAAAAGAAAGAAAGAAAGAAAGAAAGAAAGAAAGAAAGAAAGAAAGAAAGAAAGAGAAAAAGAAAAAGAAATGAGAACTATTAAACAATGCTGAGGATGTGAGTTCATTTGTTTGATCTTTTATCTTAAAGCCTGGCCCAGAGCTGGATTTGTCTGTCTTCCCATAGTTGCAAGGTATCTGGGCTTTTGCATTTGTTCCTTCGAAGACCTATCCCTGTCTAATTGCCTATAATATTTCAATCTATCTCAGTTGCCTGTAACAGGAAATTACCTTCATAGTCATTGAAATATTATAGCATGGTACAATAATGAAAACTATATGGCTATAGCAAAAGAATCAATAAACAGAATGAACAGCCCTGAAACCTTAGTATATGAATTTATTAGAATTTCCTAGTATTAGAATTTATTGGAAGATAAAAATGAAGGGATATATTAGTGTACGAATTATATTAGAGATTGGCTAGATACTTGAAATAAGTATTTATATCCCAAATAAATTCCAATTAAAACACTAAACATAATAAATAAACCCTAAAGAAAACTAGAATAAATGTAAAATGATCAGTTTGAGAGCCAGTTTGATGAGTGGAAGACACTATCAATTTAAATATTAAAAATGGCCAGAGACTGTGTTAATATATAGAAACTTTAATACTTTTAAAGTGATAGTTATACATATAAATACTGGTGTGAAATATTCTCCCCTTGTTTACCAAAAGGGCCTGGGAATAGATACCACAAAACAATGAGGACAACTAGCACCTAGATCTGGTTTCTAAATCTGAACTTTCATCAAAGGAAACCTGGACTCTTGGAGCAATGTCTGATTCCAGAATTGGGGGTGGAGAAATACAAGACGGACTTAGGACCATCTTAATGTGTCAAAAAGTAGCGAAGTGATTAAAGAATACCGGAGGTAATACAAAGGGACATAGGAATTCCCACTAGCCAAATTAGAGAAGACATAAACAGCAAAATTAGATTACAACCCACTGAATTAAATGAAAGCTACGATTGTTGTGGAAAACAGGATACCAGAGCTTGTCAGTAGTATAAAGAACCAACAGTGCACTCTAGAAAGATTGAGACAAGTTTCATTTGGCCAGACTGGCTCAGACAGGCTCGCACCTAGGAACTTCTGAGTACTCCAACATGGTATCACCAAGGTCTTTATTAAATTCGTGGCAGAAAAACAAAGGCAGTTATTAAAAAATGACATGTTTATAACTCTAGCCTTTTGGCCTGCCTCACTTAGGTAGAGAATCTAACTTCAAAGGTTGTGAATCCCATATTAGCATATCAAGGTATGGCTGGGGCTGGAAGAAGGTATGGCTGGGGAGTGTGCTGGTCTGGGGCAGAAACTGTTGTGGCTTCTCATTAGTTACACAATAATAGACAGAGGATCACCCTTAAAATAAGCCAATTCTTCTTCATGATGACACAAATTAATAATAAGCAATTTGAAATTGTGAGGCAAAGAGAGATAACAGAACTTCAAACTACTTCTAAAAATATTATACTCATCGATGAGAATGAGGAAAAAGAGTAATTTTTACAGTAAAAAATCCTGAGAGACACTACCTTAATCAAGTATTCAAAGTGAACACCACTAGCACAGGCACAAAGTTCTAGTGTCTGAACTGTTAGGATGCAATTAAAAAAAAAAACAGAGTATCCCTTCTGTGTTATTTCTGAAAAATATTCATAACATAAATCTAATCATTATGCAATATCCAACAAACTCAAAATAATTTTCATGCAATCTGCAAAAGTGCCTAGATTGTGAAAATCAATAGAATACTAATGAATTCTTCCAGATTTATGTGACTAAACTAACATGAGAACTACAAGTAGTGTGATTATATACTAGATGTTTTTATGTAAAAATATCAGGAAAATTGGAGATACTGGAATGAGGCTGAGGCTATGTGGTAGTAATGTATCGATGTTAATTTCCTGACCTGGATCACAGTACTGTAATTATATAGCAGAATGCCCTTGCTTATAGGAAATATACACTGAAGTATCCAAGAATGATGAGACATATAAACACCTTGATCTCAAATTATTTGTGAATAAAAAAGTGTTAAAACTTTTAAAATATTTTTGAAGTTATTTCCAAATAATAGCAACATTAGCAAAAAAGCAACTGTAACTTCCAAATTCTCATTTGCCTTCAACTAGTTTCATTGGGCTCTTGTCATATTTATGGTGTACCTGTTACAATGATTTAATCCTTCCTTGCATAAAATTAAATGTCAAATATTAGGGAATTATTGTGCTCTCACTATACCCTAGGACACTGTAAATATTTTTAAATATTTTTGTTTTGACAATAGGTAATAATTTCACAAGATTTTCATGGTGCCACACTGTTTTTAAATGAGAGTAAAGTAAAACAGTACGTACCAAATTATTCTGATGCTGCTTATACATTTATAATTTAGATAAAGTATATTTCAACCATGGTTACCACTGGCTAATATGGATTTGAGTGATTTATTTTTATTTTGGTATTATTATGTGCTGACTTCTTACAGTGATTATTTTGTTTTTTAATAAAAAATTAAAATCACAGCAGACATTAATGTAAAGTTATATGAAGAAGAATAAGAAACAGTACTTGATTCAGGAGGAAGTCTAAGCACATGAAGCCTTGCTCAATTTATTAAAGTCAGAGTGGTAAAGAAGCCATTCAGGCAAGACTGGCAACCAGCATTCTGCCCAAGGAAGAAAGCCTTGGTTGTGATTCTGCAGCTCATCTCTGTGGTTTTGTTAAAATTCAGCTTTAATCTTGAGTGTCCTAAGGATGATGCCAGAATCACAGAGGTAGTTGGGGTGGAGACTCTGGCTATTGGTCTGTTTCCTGTCCTGCAGTTCTGTATGGTTCTCAGGCTTGAGGTGAATCCCCTAGCATAGGGACTGTCACCTGAGCCTTTGGACTCACATTCTGCCCAGGTAACACTTCTGCTGGACGTCTGTGGGGCCCAAGATGTCCAGAGTAGTTCTATTGAAAGCTAGTTTCCACTGCCTGCCCTCATGTACACCAGACTCCCTCTTTATCACCTTTCCCAGGTATCCAGGGGAAACATGCAGGATTTAGACTGCAATAAAAAGTAGTAATAAACACTAGTCACTCACAAGATCTAAATATTTGGTTTCCTGGATGCCATGGAATCATTCTTTTGTCCAAATGGTCTGTTCACTATCAAAGAAAGTCAGTATATCTGAATAGCCACCATTCTGCCTTGTTTTGTTTTGAGACAGCATCTGGCTATGTAATCCAAGCTGGTCTTGAACTTACCATGTACCTAGGCTGCTCTCAAACTTAACTATCCTACTGCTTCAGCTTCCCAGTGCTGGGATTATAGGTATGTGCCACCATATCAGGCAGCCTTTTAGACTAATAGAAATTGCACACAGAAATCCTCTAGAACAACATCAAACATAGATTTGAAAATTCATAATGCTTTCTATTTTAGACTTGGCTTTGGTCTATTTGAAATCAGTTATGAGGCTTCTGTTGATACAAAATGTGTGCAGACTTTGATGTACTGGTGCTAAACTAGACACATGACAGATGGCAAAATAGTATGAACTGAAACTCCCATATGACAATATGAAGGAAATAAGCTTCTCTTTGAAGAACTATTTAAATGTGTCATAAAACAATTTTATAAAAACATTGAAAAATATTTAAATTCATTATGAAGAACTGTCAGATGGACCATAGCCTAGTAGATACACAATGTGACTTCAACTCTGTAGGTTTGAGTTTCATCAAATGAAAAGCAGGGATAGCCTTTTGGGACTATAGTAAAGAATCAATGAGATGGTGCATGTATAATACGCATTGGTATAGTCCTTGGTCTAAATGGAAAATACTTGATAGAAGTTATCATCATCATTCTATTTAGAATATGAATGCATCCTCTGTTACATATATGTAATTAAGACCTACCTGCTTTGAAAGTATGTATGGGCATATAGATGGAGAAGGTAAAGAAAGATAAAGAATTAGAAAACATATAATGATTCACCCCAATCCTTGCTCTCTTGCTTGAATTTACTTTAGTAATCCCAATCCTCCCCATCTCCATAAATGGAATATAACCTACCCACTAATTTGGGGCAAATACTGCAGAATCATTCTTAATAGTTACCTTTCACTTCCTGGTGTCCATCCTCTACTTAATTCCAGTAATTCTAATTTCACCATCATCCCTCTCTGGCTGTTTATAACAGCCTCTCTCTGCCCTGGACTGGAAATTGAATGCAGGGCCTTTGCACTGAACTACATCTTCAGTCTTATTATTTTCTTTTGAGACAAGGTCTTGCTGGTTGCTAAACTGCACAGGCTGGATTTGAGCTCGTGATCCTCCTGCCTCAGCCACCAGGAGTGCTGGGATTACAGGAGTGTGTTGCCACACTTGGTTTATAATGGCTTCTTAAATCTTCTTCCTGCTTTCACTCACAATCTGCTGTTCCATTTTTCACAAAAATAGCATCCTCAGAAATAAATCAGACCATCTTTCCTTTTCATTTGGACGCCCTTCAGTAGGTTTCCTATTGTTCTTTCAATAACATGCAAAGCACCTTGCTGGAGCCTCCAAGACCTGACATGATGTGGCTCCTAACAGCCACATCTCTTCCTGTCACTCCCTTCCTTATTACATTGTCAAGTTCTTCTGCCCTTCACAGCCTTTGCACATCTTGCTTTGTCTTGATGGAACACTTCTCCATTTTTGCATAAATGTCTGTTCCCTTTCTAACCTTCAAGATCCCCTTCTGAAAAGACCCTCCCAGAATTCCAGCTAAAGCAGTCAACCTCCCCACTTCAGGTATTTTCTAGATCATCATCAGCACTCTGTCTTTTTAGTAACACATAAAATAATCTGTATTTTACATAGCTTTTAAAAAAAACTTTTATTCACCTTCCTCTCCTAAAGACTTATTTGAAACCTGGCACCTGCTTTCATCTTTCATTCTTTTTCATCTTTCCATTTGTAGTGTTCATTGTTATCATATGCAGGGAAGATGTAGGTTGACAGAAAACACTTGCTGAAAAATAGGGGAAGTTGGTAATTTTATCTTATACATTTCCATGTTCAAAATTCTTTCCCACATAACTTACTTTCACTCTTTACTGAAAAACTACAGAAGAAAAGAGGTTAAGTACCTCATTTTATAAGTGTACTACAAAGGTTAGAACTTTATGAGTTTGTAAAGATTGGTTATTTAAGAATTCTCTGCTCCCTAAAAATACACTTGAGCATGTCAAAGAGGCAAATATAAATTCAGGAATTTTATTCAGTGCTGTTGATATTTTCAGGGTCATGTTTTGTAGGAGTCATTTTTTGATGTTACACTGATTTAAAACTAATAGTACAACCACATTTCACAAGACCCACCCATTCTGATAAAAAGTAATGAAACACTAGTTTATTCTCAAGTGACTGAGGGACTGTGGTCTTTTCATAAAGCTTCAACTGTTTTCTGGATAACTTGGCCAATGAAGAGGATGGTGCAAAAAATGCTGTGATCATTTGGAAAACACACACACACACACACACACACACACACACACACGTGCGCGCGCGCACTTTTAGGTCTGAGATCTTTGTCCTCAAGCAACTAGAATGTTATTGAAGAGAATTGCTTATTTCAAGGTGATATCTCATCCACAAAATGGTCTTCACCCAATTACTGACCATGAATGTATGTAAATGGGAGAGTCAAGCTTCTTGCACCATAAGGGGAAGGAGACAACACTAAGAGGCCATGCTAGGTCTAGAGCTCAGTGGGATACATAAGGTCTTAACAATGATATTGGCAGCATTGAGTTCAGCTCTTCTCTCAGCCCAATTCTACTTTCCATATTTCCCCACAGTTATTGATCCCAAGAGTAGACTTCTTACAGCCAGATTTCCATGTCACAATGGAGGTATGTCTCATTTGTAAGTCACTGACCCAGACGATTTGATGCCACTTTTTCCACCACTCTCCTTATCCTTGGCTTGCATGGACTCCTCTAAGGAAAAGGTGGATAAATATAATATTCTGCATGGCTCTCTTCCACAGTAGGAGGTATCTTATGGCCACTTTGGAAATGGTGATGGCAGTCTCTTGCTGATCTACCTTCAATCCTCAACCAACATCCATCTCTTTCGTCTCATCCATCTTTCTTCCCAGAGAAAAATTTAAGAGGGACCAATTTCTTACTAATTAATTTATAACAGACTGACTATAAATGTATACTGTGATGCAATAATTATGAGCTACGGGATGAATTGTTTGTTCCCCCCCTCATCACCATCACTTATTTCATATGTTGAAGTTCTAACTCTCAGTTCTTTGGTATGTGAATGCATTTGCAGAAAATGTCTTTAAAGATATAATTAAGTTAAAATAAAGTCATAAAAATGATTCCTAATTCAACATACAGGAAACTCTAGAAGAAGAGAGTGGGTCATGGACATACAACAAGAAGCTCATGTGAAGACACCAGGAGAAGCAGGCTCTCCACACATAAACAGGACAGAGGCTTCGGTAGAGCTCCAAATATGCCCCAGAGAGCTGAAGAGCAGCTTTAGGACAAACTACGAGTGTCCTACCTCCAGCACCATCCTTCACATATGTTTACAGAGTGTGTGCTACAGAAAGAAAGTAAACATGACAGTTCCTTGGGGAAGAAACTGAAAACACAAGATTTATCTTCCTCTGTATTTTCTATGTTGCTTTCACTGTCAGGTTAGACAAGATTTCTGGTTTCTGCATTGTGGGTATCAGAGATGAGGCTATTGCTTTACGTTCCTAGAGAATGACCATGGTACATCCCAGTTCTGTCACCGAAGTGTTCTGTGCCTGTAAATTCCCATCAACCATATCTGCCTTGGAAAATCTGTGTTGTTCTGTCCGGCATGGCTGTTGACTTCACTAAGAGAAGCTTGATGTCAGGAAAACTTTGAGAGCTTTTACATAGTGACAATTGTCTGTTCTTGCTCTGAGTACAAATAACAGGTGAGAAGTCCTGAATGTCTTAAACTGTCTGATTTGAAGCGGAAACTGATTACATAAAAATACACTTATCTTGACATTGTATTTTGGAACAGAAGAAACAACAATCTCATATAGGGTTTTTCAAAAGTCATCACCAAATCCTTCAATTATGTTACTTTGGGTCATTTGCTGGTGAGAGATGACTTTCTGAAGTAAAATCTTCTTGTAAAAAAAGATAACTTTTGTGCAGTAGTTTTCAGTGTTCAGGACAGTGAGGCAGGATGACTGCTGTGAATTCAAGTCGGCCTGGGCTACGAAGTGAGTGTAAGGTCAGTGTGAACTGCATAGTGAAACCCTGTGTCAAAAAGACAAAACAAAAACAAAAACAAAATTTTTCACTTGCATGTAAATTCAAAGAGCTGCCGTTACTCAAACAAGAGTTTGGTGCCAAGACACAGTTTGAATTTTGGTTTGTTTTGGTTTGGTTTGTTTTGGTTTGGTTTGTTTTCCACATGGAAAAGGCTATGTAAATCTAGATTTCTTAGGGACCTATGAAAAGCAAAAAGCAAGAGAATGGGTAGAAAAATGTTATTTCTCTTGTTCTGTGGAAAATGGAGGCCCTTGACTTTCTCTTATGGTTGCTGTGTAAAGGTATTATGGGAGGAGAGAAAAAGAAAGTTTCATCCCCCTGAGATGTGCTTGTGATCTGGAAGACACCATTAATAGATATAAGTTTATTTAGGGGCTATTTTCACTGCAGTTCACTAATAGCCATGAACATTAAACCTACATGGAGTCAAAGTTAAACATAAAGGCCACGGTAGAGCAGGAGGACACAGAAAAATGTTAATCTAATAAGGTTCTGGGAGAAAAGGCTTCCAGCTCATGTGCCCCACTTTGCTGCTTTAAAATCCACATCTATGAAATACTATGAATAGCTATCCCCAAAGTGCAAATAACAGACTGATAGATGAAAACAATACAACGAATAGATTTTTAAAATCTTAACTCATTCATTTCAATTATCTATAATTCAGCTTTTATTCTTTTAAGTTCATATTTTTCATTTTTAATTATCTTGTTTACATTTGCATTTCTTTTTGCAAGCATGTGGGGTAGAACTTGTGCCTTCTCCTGAATTCACACCCTTGCTTTTTCCTCTTTTTCTTATCTTTTTATGTAGACATTTATTTATTCACCATGCAGAACTGCTAGCCTGGGTTAAATCACCCAGGATACAAATAAATGCTGGTCTCTATTTTTTATAAAATAGCCAAGCCAAAAGGTTTAATTCAGTGGGATTAGAGCTGGGTACAGATATTACGGGAGGATAGAAAAAGAATGTTCATGTGCCTTTGAGTTATTCTGAGAAATGTTATAGAAAATCAGTAGCACAGGGCATATCATGTATACTTAATATGTGGTATATATATTTATTTTTCTAAGATAGATTAGCACATGGTCTTCAATTTCTTATTTTCTACTGGCTCATTTTTTTTTGATTTGATATCTGCTAGCTGGGAAAATAAACTTTCTTACATTGTTACCCCTCTTATTATTTTGTTTTGTCATTCAACTATTTAAGAGAGTATACCTTAGCTAATATTTTTTATTTACCACACAGTTCTTCTAAAGTTATAGGGGGCCTTGGGTAAAATAGGAATCTTCCCAGTACTTCTGGGGGAGGAGAGAGTGATTTCATTTAATAAACAAAAATTTTTGCATTACTTTTATTTGTAGATATGTATGTGTTATTCTAGGTACATCTGATGCAGGTGAGAGCAACACATTCCTTTTCTGATATTCTGGGTCCTTTACTAACTTGCTTTAAGGAAATACTTCGATAAAACCTTATCCTTTTAAGATCTTTACGATCAGGTATAAATTTTACAGATGACCAACTCTTAGGAGTCTCAGTTAACCAAGGTCAGTTCCTGGAGAGTGATCAATGTTTGTATCTTAATGTCCAGTTTTGGCCTGGAATAGCATTTCCATCCACAGCTCAGTCACATCACATGATCTGAGGTATTTGTCCAGGTAAGTATGAAGCACAGTGGAAATACCACACTTATCAAAAGCAATACTATATCTCTTTTCATTTAAAGACTTTCAAATTAGGCTCCATTCCTGATATTTTGTATCACTTAATTCACAATCTTCTTTAGAATCTAATTGATGAAGTGCTATGTCTGCAGATATACCACAGTACTGTTAATTTGGTTATAAATGTATATTTAGCAGTCATGCTGAATGTGTGAATTAAATTTACCATATATTTTAATGCTACAAAAGAGGGATAAAAACAACACTTTCCCTTTTAGGTAGGTTCTTTGGGCTGGATCTAGGTACCCATTTAATATAAAAGGAATGCATATGGCTGTGCACAGGGAGCACAACAAGGGAATGAAACCAGAAGAAATGATTAAAGCACCTTTTTATATTCTTTACACAAGGAACAATAAATTTGTGAAGGAATGCCAGAATGAATGGATCTCTGAACTATGATAAATTCTATGGCTACCGATACATGAGGGGTGGTTAAAAACCAGTGGAAGATAAAGGTTACTTCAACAAGTTTGTTTATTTGGGTTCACTACAGCCTCAAATGTCAGTTTCTGATGGTCAAAGCTATTTTTCAGCCTTAGCATGGGAAGGATGCCCCTCCCCCACCCATATTTTTGGCTTGCTGTCTGTAGAAAAGAAGATTCAAATAACCCTGTCTGAAGTTCTAGTTCTTCATGTGATATCAGCTTGAAATAACCAGTATAAAACACAGCATGTTTTGCGATGGCACTTTTAATATCATTTAAGAAATACTTGGAAATGGACCCTATGAAGAAAATATTTTTATTAGGAGCATCTGGTTATATTAGATTAATCTAAAACTTACTTCCATATTATTTTCTGTCTTAGTTCTGTTTGTGCTTCTATTTTAGTCTCATTTCTCAATTCAACATATTATGTTTCCTTACTCTAAATGATTTAATTCACTTAATTTGTGTTACTAAATTGTTGTCCATATTTACAAGTTCTCTAAGTGTCAACTATCAGATAATGAAAAAATGAATGATGATAAACACTGATCACATTTTTTACTGTCTAGTATATTTTAGAATACAGATTTTAAAATGATTTTTGAGATTGCATTATCAGAATGGCAAGCATTATCAAATGAATTGTGTCCAATAATTTTATAGCTGCAATGATTTCTTAAATGAGATGTTATGTCTTATATCTAGACTCCCCCAAAGCCTCCTGAGCTCATACATGTGGCTTCTGGCAAGTAACTGGATCATGGGTGCTATACTGGGTCAAGGGTGTATAATAATGATCAGCCCACTGACTGGATTGCATGGTGCTGGGTATGGCTGAAGGCATTTATTGAAGACAAAAATCCTACCCTGGGTGTAAGTGGCATAAACCAAAAGGGGTAGTCTGAATGGAATAAAAGGGAAAGGAAGGCTTGCTGCTTGCCACCTTCTGCCTTCCATGCCATAAACTATTTCTCCTATAGTGTGCTCCTCTGCTATGTGGCCCAGCCTTGGAACTCAGCACCACAGTCCGAATGTTCAAAGGTGTAAAACAAAACACATTCTTTGTGAATATGAGTAGAAAAAAATGTTGAGCTTGGAATACATAAAATATGTATTTTTGAGTTTTGTTTCTGCATTACATTTACTTAGCTGGTTTTCCTGCTGACTGTGGACTGAAAACTCTACAGTAAACTGAAATAAACCTTTCCTTAACTTGTGGGTATCAAGTATTTTGTTTCACCAACAAGTAAATTAAGTAAGACACACATCCTCAGTAATCTACCTTACTCCAAGTAGGTTCCATTTCTTTGAGGTACTACCAAATCACAGTATACTACCCTGGAGACAAAACTTTAAACCTACTAGACTCTGGAGCCTATTTCTGTACCGTCCAGTAAATCTTGGTGTGTTGATAGCAAATTCCTAAGGAAGGCAAAAGTCATTGTCAGAAAAATAGTGCAATGGTTATATTTGTATCTAGTTTTACTTCAGTTCCATTTCAGGGTTCTTATGTTTTAAAAATCTCCCCAACTACTGAAGCCAAAGCTCCTTCATTTGAATTTAGACTTATTGTTAGGATCCATATTTTAACCACTTTTTACTCCCCACATGACCATAAAAACTAAGACATGACTGCCAACCATTCCTTAAGGTGTATTTCATGTTAACCAATCCAATCATTTTAAATCAATCTTAATAGCTTACTAATTTAGCATCCTTCCCAACTTCCCCAGCCTATAAGGAACAATCCAGCATGTAGAGCCAAATGACCTGGATTTAAACCTTCAAGCTCAGTTTCTCATACAGAATATGAGGACAATAATATTGACCTTATATAGATTGAACATATGTGACAAGAATTATACAAATGCTATTAATTATTAGTAATATGTATTGTTTTAACAGCTTTGAATGACTGGTACATCTTATAGAATTTCTGATTCAGAGATAAGTAAATATGAAGATATTTTGGGATATCTGAAAAGTTTCTTACTTCTTGATGCAGAAGAAAACCTATTTATTGAATGGCAATGAACTACAATTCACACTCATGCGAATGGCTACTATAAAAATGAAATAAAAATATGGCTGGGGATATATAAGCCTGGCATGTACAAGGCCCTCAGTTCTATCCCCAGCACCAAGAAAACAAACTGATTAATTAACCAACAAGGGTTAAAGAATAAATAATAGAAATTAGAATTCATGTGCACTGTTTCTAGGAATGTAAAATGGCACAGTCACCATTTTAAAAAAGTACTATAGTTCTTCAAAAACTTTAAAAATAGAATTACCATTTCATCCAAGAATTCCACCTATACATATATACCCAAAAGAACTGAAAGTGAGGACTGGAGGAAATAGTGGAAATTCAGGTATAAAGAAGCACTATTCGCCATAGTCAAAAGAGGGAAAGTGATCCAATTGTGTATGAATGGATGAATGCATAATGCATTCGAACTCATATGTACAATAGAATATCACTTAGGACTAAAGAGGAAGGAAAGTCTAACACATGGTACGACATGCACATATCCTGAGAACATTATGCAAAATACAATAAACCAGTCACAAAAGGACAAATAAAATATATACCACTTTTGTGAGACATCTAGAGTGGTCAAACTCATAGATGTGGAAAGCAGAATTGTGGTTGCCAAGAGCTAGGGTGGAAAAGAGAATGGGACTTACTGTCTATTGAGTATGGAATTTCAGTTTTATAGGAAGGAAACAGCACTGTAGATGGACAGCAGTGATAGTGGACAGCACTATCAATGAACCTAGTAACACCAAAGTGTCAGCTTAAAAATAAAGATACTAAATTTTGTGTATACTTTCCCAAAAAAATTTTAAAGGCAATCAAACAATGACATATCAACAGCTTCTCTTAGTTTACTACATATATATACATATATATGTATATATATTATAAATTACCTGAGATAAGTTATTGAACTTTTGCCTTAGTTTACATACTAGCTAGGTGGAAATGCAAATTTCTTTCTAGCAAGATTCTTTCAGGGATAGAATTAAATGAAGCATGGAAAGAGTCCACACATGGCAGAGTCATTTGATACTTAAATTGTTTGTTTCCTCCTATAGACAAACTCATTAAAATAACAATTGTAGGTTAATCATCATGGTCAAAAAGATTCGAAGGACAGAAATATATGTAAGAGAAAGAGAAGAGGGTGGTGACTGCACTGTTTTTCTTGAGGATCATGGAGACTTGACAGCTTTGCAGAATAGAAATATACCTTTAAGCACCCCTTTTCTGACATAGAGGTCATAGTTCCCAATATTCACCCCTCCTCCTAACAATCCCTATAATCTGAGTTCTTTTATTTTGTTTTTATTTGTTGTCTTTTTGAGCAGGTTTCACTATGCATCCCTACAATCTGAACTCTGCTTATACCAACAAAGCCAAAATCGTCTGCAGCATGGGTTAAAATTATTTGTTCTTATTTTCTTCACTTAAAAACATGTTTCTATGTACATTTTAAGCACCATACACCAACTATTCAAAGGTGTTTTTAAAAAAGAACACATAATTTGTAGACAAGTAGAAAACAATACATTGAAATCTGAATACACCATTGCAAAGGTATATTTTGGGGTTTTTTTTAATTTCATTTACTTACATGTTTTTTCTGCTTTTCAAAGCTACCTCACAGAGTCCAGTATCCCCATTACACTAATTGGCAATGTAAATATTTTAACAAACTCTGTGGGATTACTTTACCTCAGCTTTAGGTAAATGTATAATTCAACACTATCAAGACAACTTGCATCACACCATAATTTGATGCCTCTTGGCATCCGAGCCATTGATTACATGGCAACAAATTTTGCAAAATTTTTAAATCAGAAATTAGTATGTAATGTAGAAGACAAGGCTATGTATTTATTTCAGTCCTACAAACACTGAAAAGAGCAGGTACTTTGGAAATTTTATTTGGCATTTTCTCAAATCAAAGAGAATACATGCTAGAATACGTGGCCTATTAATTAACTATACAATTATAGGAAAAGTTAACGATATTGTTAATCAGGAGAAGTTCATCCTGAGCTATGTTTACCCTAAAAACCATTTCATGGCCATTAAATGATTCTCATTCAGTCTCTCTGCACCCTTCTCATAGTGTTTACGGAAACCTGCACTGGTGTGGGATATGCAAACATTCTCTTTCCCTTCCCTCCTTTCCTTTTTGTTCTCATTTTCTGATCCCCGAAGTACAGTATTTTTGAAAATCTCTACTTTAACAGCAACAAGCAACAAACAAGGAAAAATATCAAATTGTTTCATAAAAATGTTTGTTTTTTTAAAAAAATGATTCACCTGTAATTGCCTAACTGATTCTTCATTAGAATCAGTGGAGAAGGTTTGAAATCTGGGGCTATTCTTCCCCAGAGCTCCAGCCTGCTTTTCCATTTTGATGGTATCAGTCATAGGAAATATGACTGATGCAGAGTGGTGGCACTCTGGCCTGCTCTGGCAGAACTAGAATCTGAGGCCCTCTCCAGTAACAGAACCAAAGCCCTCAGTGTCTTAGCAATGAAAACGAGCCAGGTGATTGCTACATGTCACCTTCCTTTTGGTACATTTAATCATCTACTCTGGGAAGATAGGATTCTGAATTCACAATTCAGAATCCTCATTCATGGCAAGAATAGTAGGTTTAATTCTCCCATACTTGCTTAAAGGTTTTGAACCTGACATTTATGTTGATAATGAATACGCATCCCATTTCCTGTGTTACCTTTAATTAAATTTCTATGGAACACAAAATACTAGGCACTTAAGAGCAGAACGCATTCCAGTTTTTCAACACATATAGTTGACAAATCTCACAAAGACTACAAAGTTAAATTCAATTATTTAATTTATAGTAACTAATGTTGAACGTGTGTGGGTGCATGCGCGCGTGTGCGCTTAAGCATGCCCATCACAGAGAACAGAAAATTTTATTTACAGGGCTTTTAGTTTCCTTCAAACTGCATCTCAAGAACTTTTTAAAGTACAGGTCACAAACAGGATATATCTGAAGAAAAAGTCTTCCATATTTGAAGTTCGAAATAATCATTGAATACTGCTAAGAATGGTTATATAACTGAAGGAAATTCTGGTTTAGTGTAGCAACCTCCTCCTGGGTAGCTGAGTTCTTCACTCTTATTATACTTCTAGCTGAACATGTATTCCATTGCCTTGGATAAAAGGCTTTTATCCGTTTTTGATATTAGTCAAAAATAGCATGATAGGCAGTAATATAAGCTTCGTACAGTGCAGCAAGAGGTCTCATGATTACTGGTGGTACAAAGGGCTGAGATGAGCAAAATAAAGAACATTTGTCACTATTTTCCATAACACTTTAATCTGTACATGGTTTTAATTTTTAATTCAAATAAATGCACTTTATTAAAGAAAAAAAGGAATATTATTAATCACCAAAATTGTATGTTATTACATTGCATGTACAATAAGATACAATGGCAATACTTGGTGGATGAGTACTAAACTCTCAAGTCAAGTGTAAAAATCATGAAATACAAAGCAATACAGTAATTACAATGTAGAAAATTTGCACTAAGGAGCAAAAGGCAATATTCAAAGCAATTATTGTAGATTTCATAGTACTACTATAAATGCTTGCTTAGTGTTTTTGTACTTTTAATAATTCAGAATATTAATTGAGCATATTTCTTGTAAATCTGCAAAGGTGCATTTAAAATACATTATGCACTGTCCATTTAACGTTATGGTAAGAAAGTCACTAATAAAGCCAAGCACAACATGCTAGTATTTCTGCTTTTATATTTATAATTTTGCACAAAGGTAGTAAATGGTGAATCAGTTTGACAGCATAATGTTAGTTTACCCAGAATGGATGGAAACATATCAGTTTCATTAGCTCTAAACTTTATTCATGAAAAATGATGTACAGCCTTCCACATGTCATGAACTATGCATCTGACTCCATGCCATGCAAGATACACAGCATGATAGGGAATCCCACAAGCCATTGGGGTTTGTCAAAGCCACAGAAGCCAGAAGTTACTGAGTGTACACGGTTATATACCAATCATGATGGATTTTTCAAAAATGAATCTTCTATCTTAGCTTAAAGTTTTTTGGAACTAAAGTTTATATTAAGAATGAATATGTATCTAATTTCCTGTGTTAGACATCCTATGTTTTAATATATTTCCACGTCATATAAATGGAATACATAGGAAGCAGAAGCTCGTGGAAAACCAATGTCATCAATATGATCTTCTGAAACCAGTCTCATTCAGAACAAAAGAGAATCCAACAGGGCAGGAGATAATGTTGCCTTTCGGGGTTTATTTATTTACTAAATTAAACATACTTTTCCTTGTTGCAGGAATAGTTTCTCCTAACTCCAGAAAAGGGATTTTGCATTGCTGAAATATTTGACTGTTTTCTTGAAGTTCAAGATGGCTGAAATTCTTCCAACTCCACATTTCTTTTTATGAGTTGGGACCACTTGTTATGGTGGCAACACACCTGTGTGCTGGACATGGAGCTGGGAGATGTGTTTGCCCTGCTGTGTTCTGCCTATTGCTTTTATCCTCTGGTTCCTCTCATTTGGAATGGAGACATTTGCCTTGTGCCATTGTATGCTGGAAGTGTTTAACTTTCTTTTTGATTTTTACAGGGGCTAAAATAATTTCTATTTATTGAATTAACAAAATATTGGGACCTTACATATGTTTTTGTTTAGTATTCATAACGCTTGCCCAAAACCTATCTTAAAATTAACCAGGTAGTGAGTAAAGGTAAGAGCATGGCCACAAAGAAAGATGGCCATGTTGCTACACCTGACTTGCTATGAACTTGATATATGGTCTCAGGCAAGTGAACTCATTCTAAATATCTAGACAATGATGTTTAAAATGGCATTTTTCTCCTAGTACTGTCCACCCTCCAATTCAATATGTGATCAAGGAAAATACAGAATTATAAATATAGACATAAGTATACCACAGAGAGGGCTTTAAAACAAAACTAAGAAAACCTCACGTTACATTTCAAACTTTCAAAACTTCATCTTGTAAATATTTTGAAGGCAAGAAGTCAAATAGCTTCTTCTCCATACAGGTGCATACCACTAGTAGCCAGCTACTTTTATACCCTCATTCTTGTCCATTTTGTCTACACCCAATATGTGTGTATTATAAACTTATTTTGCATTGGTTAGATTTATTATTTTCTTTGAAAACATATTGTTTAGAGTAAACTTTTTGTATTATAGCTTTATTTCCAATCAAGACTCTAAAACATTCTAATTCTGATAGTGATCACTTATTTTTCTAATCACTTTATTTTTCTAATTATGAGATTTAGTGGAAGTATCTGATATTAAATGAATTTATATTGAGGTAAGAAATAAATAACCAAAAGAAAAGCATCATTCAACAATGAACTTATTTTTCCTTTCTACTCATTCTATTACTGCCTCAAACATAAAGATAATAGTCAAGCCTGTGTTTCATATAGTATATGAAATTGCTTCTGTACACTTTATGGAAGCGATTTTCAATTAAATTACAAAGTGAACTTACACAATTCATCCTTCCATTAATGTAAGGACAAACCAATGACAGAAATTCAAAATTCACAGACATAAAGTAGATGGCACGAATAGATTTAAAATAACTATGTAAGTAAAACCTTGGACTGCTGCCTCAATAAATAATGTAGTAAGAAATAACTTTGTTGCATTCAAACCAGTAGGATATATGATATAAATGTTTACAAGCCCATGGCACTGGAAATTGACGGTAAAGGAGCAACCAGATTAGAATGCCCAAAATAATAATTAAGAAAACACCTGAGCCCCTTATTCTAACAAGTTAAGAATCCAGACCAGAAGTTAGATGATTTAGATAGGATTAGTGGCAAATGAATACATTGATCTCAACTATATGGGATCATTTATATTTATAATTTCTGCCTTGAATATCAGCTGATACAGAAGACAGTTCTGCAAACATTTTACAGTCACACATGGCAAAGATGGATTTCAAATTCAATACACAGAAGAGTTCTATCTGCTTTAACTCAGTCCATCGTGATATATCATGTTATGTTTTGACACTGAAAATTTTGGTCCTATAGCATGAAAGATTATGAGTGTAAAACATTCTATCATTATAAAAGTGATTTTGACTTTGTGAATCACCAACAGGGTTTCTTAGGTCCCTGACCATACTCAGAGTCACTCGTCTTATCACTTCATCCTTGTATAGCTTTCAGATGCATTCTAAAATATATTTGTATTGTGATAGTACAGTTGGCTCACAGAGAAAATAGGTTTGAATTGCACAGGTCCACTTCGAAGGTTTTTTTTTTTTTTAGATATGCAACAATTTGAAGAAAATTGGCAGACGAATAGCATAGTCTGTAGTGAAAAAATTTTGCAAAGGTGTATCTTGACCGTATAAAATAAATGTATATAATAGTCTATTATCATACTACCATTGAAAACACACAAATCTATTTTTAAGTTAAAAAAAACCTAAGCCTTATTCATACTAACATTTATAGACTGTCACATTTTGTCATCTGAAGTCTTAAAACATGTAAAAGAAGCAGTATTAAATTAAACTGCATAAATGTATCTGTAGTATACGTAGTACTGTTGTAATAGTTTCACAGCCATCTCCTGTTGCTATTGTGAAGGTAAAGTTGAACACAGAGTTTTAGATGGGTATGATGGCCCACAGTTACAATCCCGCATCCTGGGAGGCTGAGTTTAAGCCCAGCCTGGGCAAGTTAGCAATTTAGTGAGACCCTGTCTCAAAGTTTTTAAAGAAAGGGAAGAGGGGATGAGTTCAGCATGAAAACCCTGGGTTCAATTCCCACTGTATGTGTTTGGGGGTAGGAGTATATATGGAGTTTTGACTGCAGTGGGGATGAGGGCCCCTAACCCCCCACTTTGTTCAGGGTCTACTTCAATTGCATATATTAAAACTTGTCAAGAGTCTAGTATCTCTCCAAGTAATAAAATATTTCATAATTTCTCAACATTCTTTTATTCTTTTCTCTCATATTGTCCTTTTTATCATTTCTGGTTATTTCATGTTCCTTGATACTATTATGGATGAGATCGATTTTTCTATCGTATTTGTGGTATAATAACTAATGGTCCACTTGTAACACCCAGATAACTGAATCAGTGCGGTACTGGGTGTAGAAGACTGTACAGATATTATTGGCAACCGCATAAAGCAGAACTGGAAGGGATGAGGTTGTGCTACCGATTCTCCTGGAGAAGTTCGTCACTATGGCTCTCCTGCTATGAACTCCGTTATTCTCATCCTCATGGTCAGAGGAGGCGCTGCAGTCCTCACTGTCACTGGGGATGGCTGTGGTTCTCTTTGGGGGAGCTCTGGTTCTTACCATGAGCTTGCTTCCTGGCTCTAGTGCAGATCCCTCAGTCTACTGGAATAGATCCTTCATCCCACTGGTGCAGACTTTCTAGCTTCCACCTTTGGAACTTCCCAGTGCAAATCCATGAAACAGACTTGCATGAGACATTGAGTTTTAGGCCTCCAGTAGACTCCTAGAGGACACTGTCATGGGCTCTAGATCTGGACTCATGTGGGACACTGGCTTGGGAGCCAGATCCTCAGGTAGATTCTTTGGGTCTCTAGTACATGGACAGCTCTCATGCTCTGCTGCATTTGACTCTTTGGGGGAATATAGAATAATCCTATCAATTATGTATCCTGTGTTAAACCTTTTCCCTTGTAAACTCTGACTACAACAGTATTTTAGCTGTTTACCCTATGCCTATTTTAAAACTAATGCTCTCTATCATTGTGGGGCCACTAGATTCTTACTTACTTGTACATTTGGTGTAATTTTTTTTTAAACTTTGAAGCTGTTCATAGGCCAGAGATATTTTCCACATTTTAAATCAACTGTTCCATGTCTATATTTCAAAACTCTTAGGAAGGCTTTAAAAAACGTTTAAATAAGTTTAAGGACTTTTTGACATATATACAAAGGATTTTTTTTAAGGCAATAAGGCTTTTGGGCCTGTTTATAATTCCTTTACCCATGGGTGGAACAAAACCACACACTTCGGTAGGTCTCACCTTTTACCTCTGAAGCGGGCCTATCTGACTCCTCGGAGGCTGTGGGGTCGGGCGGGCCTGGCTCTTGCCCCACTTGGTTCCGCGCGTGGAGGGAGCGGCGTCAGGGGCAGCAGGGCTGAGGCGAGTGCGCTCTCTGAGGGCGGCCGCTGCCACCTCACTCGCGCCTTTGCCCGACTTCCTCGCCGCCAAAACGGCGGGGCGCCTAGAGCCTGGAAACCGGGACCCGGGAGCGCCCAGGAAGAGAAGGCAATTTGGAGCCAGGGCGTGGGGGCCTAAGGGGCGCATGCGTGAGGAGCGCGGGCACCGGCGTGGGGGCGGGGGCGCGGGAGTGCGGACCGCACTGAGAGCCTGAGCGGGAGACGAAGGCGCAGGCGCAGTGAGCGGCCCCCGCGCGTCTCGCTCGGGTTTCTCTCCGAGTCGCGAAGAGCGAGCTGCAGAGTTGCAGTCAATAGTTGAGAAACAGAAGTTTTGCTTGAAAAGGCTGCATCATCTTGTTCGCCAGCAGCCCTCTTCTCCGGAACTTGGAGTTCGCGCCTACCTAAAATTCGCCTCCAAGAAAGTTTCTTCAGCGTTCATCTTTACTATGCGCTCTGTCTTTAACCTTTGACACAGCTATTACAGTAGCACTAAAAGTATGCAAACAGAAGAAAAGACAGAGAAGTTCTATGGATTTCTTGGGGTACCTGCAGTTTTCTTTGTAATTGAATGATTTTCCAGGTGCTCTTAACGTCGCGGTAGTTTTTCCAATTCATCTCAACCTTGTAACCTTAGAGTTGTTTTCTGCTAACGCTGGAAATGAGGTGCTTTATGTTCCCTGTTGCGTAAAAGTGCCAAACCTGAGGAGTGAGCAATGTGGTTCAGCCTAAATTGTTTCTAAATTAACTTCTCATTTCTTTCCCACGCAGCTTCTCTCTATAACACCATGAATTTTTGTTGTGTGTTACAGACCCAGGACCACAGCTGCAGCCTAGACGCAGATTGTGTGCCGTGCTGTTTGAACGTTATTATGCATTACTTTCAAGTTTTGCCAGAGGTAGGTATAAAAATTGCCGAGTTTTCCGGATTTGCCAATTCCTAATTGCCAAGTTTTGATAGATGATTGAGGGTGCGTATTATTCAGGCCATAGTGATTTTTATTACATTATAAAAGGTAATTGTTTTTAAAATGGTAAAGAAAATGGCGAAGTACAAGCTTTCCAAGATAACTTGTTCTTTGTGAATATGTTGAGGTGATGTCTAGCCTCTGAAAAATTACTCTTATCTGTCTTGGTCCTTTTTTTATGATTGTTGGAGACAAATGCAAAGTAAAAGATTTGATGATCTTTAATAGGAGATACATATAGAGAGAGAGGGAAAGAGAGAAAGGGAGATTCAGGTCGTGTCACATAATGGGTAGCGTTATCCTGCATTTTTGTTCGTGTATAATATTTTGGAGTTACATTATCTGAAAAGTAACTTTAATCTGTCAAATCTAAAATATTCAAAGGCCCATTCATTGTTACTAACAATGCTGATAAACAGAAATTTTAAAACTCAAATATACCTTAGAATGTATAGTGTAAATTACAAAGTTCTGATATAAAATGTTTGTCATGTTAATTTCTGTAATATCACTTCAGGCTCACTTTTTACAAACAAGGATCTCTTCCTTGGTTTTGTTAATGAATTACTTGAAAGATGTGAACTAGCAAGCAAATTTCCTTTTCCTGGTGAAACACAGAATTGTCCACTAGATGTTAAGTAGAAAATTTTCACTAGACTTTTGCACTAATTCACAAAAGACTATTTCTCAATTCGGGGCACACAGGGAGTCAGCAACCTCAGCTTGGGCAGGATTTCTCTTTCACACTGAAGCCAGCTACTACTGAACACTTAATTTCTACCATGAACTTTAGTCTAGTTTATTTCTTAATTCTGCCATTCACAACCATCCTGACATTCAGAACTTTCTGAGACTTTTATGAAATGAGGAACTATAGTAATGTCTTTCTAAAAGTTTTTGTGTGAGTGCACTGGCATCTGGACTGTGGTAGAAAGGAAAATACTAGTCATTGCATTATCCAGTTTTCCTTTGCCTTGGTGTAGACTGTGGATAGGTATATGTTTATTGAACACTGTGTCATAAAAATACAAGGCTTCATAAAAAAGTCATAATAAGCTAATAGTTTAAAAGGTGACTCTTACTGGATTTGAAGTAATTCAGAATAATTGCTTTATTTAATCAACATTTTCAAATTAGTAGGTTTTGCATATATTCTGGGCACAGGCTCTTTGCCACAGTGCTATTGCTGTGGTCTATTTTACCAAGACCTGCTTCACTCATGTGTCTTACCTCCCCCGTGTCTGCAGACACTTGAGTTTGTGATGCTTACTGGAAATAATGCCTTACTAACTGGGACAGCTGATTGTGGCTCAATATGTAGCCCAACTTTTGTCCTTAAAAGTGTGGAGTCCTGCATTACTTTACAAAGCAGGTCCTCATAAAACTCGAAATATTTATATCAACCCTGAGAATTTGTTCAGACTTGCATTATTACCCCATTTTAGAGCTATGGACATTGCCTCATAGTTTTTTACTAACGTTTAAAATAGTGATGTGTTAACTTTTTTTTTATTCTCACTAAGGCCACTAATTAATAATGGAGAAACTTCCCAGAAAATGATAGCCTTTCTTTTAAGTTCAGCATTTTTTAAGTAAATAATTATCCTCATAATTAGCAGGTAAAAAACAAGTGGTGGAGAGCAGAACACACATATAAAAGTATATAAGTATACTTCTTTTGCCTGCTATAAAATATTGGCAAGCAAATTAAAGGGAATAAAATGTACATTATGACATTCAAAACAGAGCATGCATACAACTGGTTATGTTTTAAGCTGAACTTCATTGTCTGTATTGTTGGAAAGCTGAGAGGGAGGTGCATCTTTTCATCTGGTCTGTATTTAAGTTAGACCAGAGATCCCTCTGTATCTGTTTTCTGACAAATGAGATACTGAAACTTGTTTGGTGCTCAACCTTGTGTTTTATATAACAAACTCGATTTTCTTTGTAGGCTTCTTTTTAAGTGGTCTTAATTGTGCATGGTCCTGCTTCTATGTAACTGTGAGAGAATATAAAAGCAGAGCTTGCAGAGCTTTGGGGAAAACAGGATTCTAGGTGAAGACAACAGCAGGTCCTGAGGCAGAAGAGGACTTAAAGTGAGTGTCCTAAAGGGGAGTCAGAAGGAAGTAAAGCTGAAATGACTGAGTGATGCAGAACACAGGATGAGTTACGAGGTTAGAGAAATGGTCAGATCACTTGGGGTTTGGATGACACAGAACGTGGATTTTAGCAGGAAAATAAAATGAACCAATTTCTGTACTGAGATCATCTCTGACTGCTCTGGGGAGACTGCTTCAGTAGCTAAACCTTTGACGTTCCAGTGTCTTTTCTATCAGAAGCGGGAGCGTCTTTCGATTTTAACTGTAAATGTTAAGTGTAAATGTTTAAGCAGTTTGGCAGAAGTTGGTACCTAAAGGAAAGGGTCTCTGACTAGTATTGTACAGAAAATATATGATGAATAGTTATAATAGTGAGTATCGTGGTATGCAAATACTGCTTGGTTTTCAGTAAAACCATCTGTTGCTTTCTTAGCATGCTCTGCATCATGGAACAGCTTGCATTTTCATTGAGAAATGGAGTTTGCATAAATTTTGGAAAAATTAACAATTAAATTTGATACTTCCTTTATATTCAAAAGGAAAGTATATTCATATTCATTTGTGAAACAGTGATCCCAATGTTGTGTTTCTATACTCTTCCATTGGTAAATTCTTCATTATTTAAAAAGTATAATGAAATACTTGGAAAGAATGAATTTTGAGAATAACTTGAACATGCTTATTAGAAGATATATAAGATCAAAATTAAATGTTTGATGTTGGAATATCAAGGCCAATTATTACAAACATCTCAAAAATGCTTTTTTTTCTTTTTTTCCTTCTGTGTTTCCAGGAAATCAACCAGTTGATATGTTTTTAAGTATATATCAGTAAGATATAAAATTATCTGTCTCTGCTCTAATTTGTTAGTTTTTTCCTCCTTAATATTATCCACCTGTACCTTAGCTTTTTTCATTTTAAACATTTAAGAACTTTAACATTTTTTATTCAGTTATGTTTCCTATAGTTTCAAATAGTTACATTTGTTTCAGGGAATTGGTATTGCTATATATTTATGTTTCTTATATATAATATACATATGTATCATATCTTGATCATTTTCAGTCCCTTTACCTCCCCTCTCCCTTACCCCAGCTCTGTAAAGTCTTTGTTTCCTATCATCTCTCCTTTATTTTATTCTTCATTGTATTTTAGGTTACTCATTAGAAGAAACTATGTGATACATACTTTCTAAAGAGTTGAACATCGGGGCTGGGGATTTAGCTCAGCGGCATAAGCACCTGCCTTGCAAGCAGGCAGTCATGAGTTCGATCCCTGGTACCGATAAAAACGAAAAAGACAAAAAAAAAAAAAAAAGAGTTGAACATCATACTGTAGTTTTTTGTGCGTGCCAGTGTTTATAGCAGTGCAAATCACAATAGCTAAGCTCTGGAAATAGCCTCAGTCAGTGGTAGTGGACCTAAGGCGTGTGTGCCCCAGCAGGCTTTTGTTATCCTTGAAAGTTCTAAAAGGTTTAGCATCACTGACCTACATACTCATCAACAGACTATATGTAATATAAAGATTGCGTGGTATATATACACAATGCAATTTTATTCAGTCATAAAGAAGAATGAAATAATGCATCTGCAGGAAAATAGATGGAATTGGGACTATAATGTTGAGTAAAATAAGTCAGACACAGAAAGTTAAATATCTTGATTTTCTTATTTTTTTCTTGATGGGAATCTAAATTTTAAAATCCTCTTTGAAGAATTATTGAATATATCAGTCTTCTAATCTTTGCAATCTCTTACATTTTACTATTCCTTTTCTTTTTTATTTTATTATGAGGCTATATAATGATAGCCCTTCTTCCTTTCTAACATAAAATTTGAGGCTATATATTTCCCCTGTGGACTGCTTTAACTGCATGCCATAAATATTAATCAACAGTATTTTCATTGTTTTCAGTTCTAAGTCTATTTTTATGTAGTTTTAAAAGATTTCTCCTTTAGTTGTTAATTTCTGATTTAATTGCTTTTCATAAACAATATCTTTCTTCTTGGGTATAGGTTTCCATATATATTCTAGTATACCTGATAGCAGTCAAAAATGGAAATTGAACCACTTCCTTTCTTTCATTCAGCTGTGGGAATGGCACCGCTCTGGAGATTATCTCTGTTTAACCTTAGGACCTAGTTGCGATGCCCAAGGTGGTAGATCACTAATCACAACACAAGTGAGAGACCAAATGAGAGGCACTTGGAGTCAGAGGTGGCCGCCACAGTTGGAAGCACCTGAAGTTAGAGGCGCCTGATCTTTTAAATCCTGGAAGCCTGAATTGTGTTGAAGGGTTGCTCTTCCTGAGTTCCTCTTCCCTGTACCTCTTCCTTCTGTTGTCCTGTGATTTTCCATAAATGCAACTGTTGTACTTAGTATTTACTACTAGCAGTTCTTTCCTTGACATACATAAGAACCTGAAATGTTGTGGCCCACTCAACTGTAACACATACATTAAATTCTTCTTGTTAGTATGTTATAACATATGCATTAAATTCGTGTTAATATGTTATTTAAATTTTATTTTTAAAGTTTTGTCCCTTAAGAATCACTGAGGTAAATTGAAATTTCCCAGTAAAATTGTAGATTTGTCCATTTATCCTTTATTTTTCAACTTTTATGTATTTTGAAGCTATATTTTGAGCTATATTTTCTTGGTAAGTTACGATTTTGATTGCTATGCTTCTTATCTTTAATAACTATTTTTGCCTTAACATATATTTTATCTGACATAGTCCTAATGAAGTCTGTTTTATTCAGTGTGTACATGGCACTGTTATTTTACTTACAGTATTTCTTTGTAGGTTCTGTGTGTATCTCTGCAAATAGTCTATAGATAGATTTCTATGTTTTCTTTGTTAAGTTTGATCTATTAGCAATTATTGTGCTACTGCCTATTTATAATTATTTCCATAGGGTTATTTTATTTCTCTTCTTTTGCTATTTATTCTCTTTTACTAAAGTTTGGGTTTAATTAGCTTTTTATCTTTTTATGTTTATGTTTTGCTTTCTCAATTATTTATCAGTTTACTGAAAAATACATTTTTAAAACAAACATGGTAAATTCAGTCCATTATTTTTGTTTTTGTTTTTGTTTTTGTTTTGTTTTATTTGTTTTTTGAATACCGGGGCTCAAACTCGCAACCTTGTGCTTGCCAGGCAGGCACTTATGCCACTGAGCTAAATCCCCAGCCCTCAGCTCATATGTTTTTGAGGAAAAGATAAGTACGTTTTATCACCTATTTTCCTTTTTACCTGCTGATGGCAATAATAATAATAATACTAACTGTAAATAAAACAGGTGTGAGAGCAAGGTCCTGGGAATGAAACTAAAGCTGTTTTCTGAGACATACATACATTTCTGAGCAACATTTACATGAAACATAGATAAACTATATTTATATATTACATTATATTTTTAAATTTTCATTTTAAAGAAACAATTTCAAAACAAAATAATAGAGTAACAATGATTAATACATTACATATTATTATCTTCAAAGTAGTCACTTAGACTACAGAATATAAGCATGAAAAATTGTCCAAACAGTATTAGCACAAACCTTTCTTTTCAATGAACTAAGAGAAATTAGTGTTATAATATATTAACTATCTTGTATGTATATATTTGTCGTTGTTGTGGTGGTTGTTGTTGTTGTGAAGTGAGTTCGTGAACAATACAGGAATCCAAGCAGCCCAATTGATAAATTTGGGATTTTATTAGCTGAGCTCAGCATCTACTCACAGACCTGTTGCAGAGTTCCACTGCATGACCCCGGACTGGAGTTACAGAGTTTTTAAAAACAAGAAACCATAAAAAGACATCCTGTTTCCTGTTGGAAACAATTTAGCTAGACTGTTACATTAATTTTTGGTGGACACCTATATCTTGCTTCTTTATTGAGCAGATTACTTTTTCTCTTGTGGGTGCAGCTCATTTTTTCTTATGGGATTGTACTCTAGGTAATTTTCCATTCTCCTGGGTCAAATACAAGGCACTAGTTACATGCAGGGCTCAAGGTGGCGTCACTTATGCCAAGCTACAACAGTTGTTGTTTTTCCTTTTCCCTTTCTTCTTTTCTGCTTTCCCTCATCTCAATTTCTCTTTCTTTTTGAACAGTTGCTTCCCATTTCACAATCTCTGTTGTATATTTTTGGATTTTATTTACTCTTTCAGCTTCTCACGCTAGGGAAACAATACAGTGTCTACAGGAGTCTGATTTATTTCATTTATGAATATGGTCTCAAGTTGCATCCTGTAAAAGCCACAAGTTTGTCCTTCTTTATGGCTGAGTTGTATTCCATTGTATAAAACAGCCTCATCTTTTTTATCTGCAGTTGATGGGCATTTAGGTTGTTTCCAAGATTTGGCTATTACAAATTGTGCAACTATAAGCATGGGTGCACATATGTCACTATGGTATGATGTTCTCAGTCCTTCCTGGCAGACACTCCAGCAGGGAAACTGCTGGGTCAAATGGAACTGCTAATCCTACTTTTTGAAGAATCTCCACACTGATTTCCACAGTGGTTGCACCAGTCTACACTCCCACCAATGGTGGAGAATGGTTCCTTTTTTCCCACAGCTCTGACAGGATTTGTTATTGGTTGATTTCTTGATGATAGCCATTGTTTCTGAAGAGAGATGGAATTGCAGTGTTGTTTTAATTTGCATCTCTCAAATCCAAAATGCTGAACATTTTTTCACATGTTTATTTGTCATTTGTATTTCTTCATCTGAGAAGTGTGTATTCATCTCAGATGCCCAGTTTTGAATTGGGTCTTTAAATTTGCGAGGGTCTCATTTTTTTCCAGTTCCTTATATTTTGGATGTAAGTCCATTGTCTGAGTGATAGCTAGCTATAATTTTTTCCATTCTATGGGTTGCCTGTTCAGTATGTTGATGGTTTCTTTTTTTGTGCAAAAACTTCTTAGTAATTTGTTGATTCTTTATAGTATTTCCCATGCATTCTAGGTTTTGTTCATGCAGTCTCTGCCTACACCTGTGTCTTCAAGATTTTAACCTGTTTTCTTTACCTATAGAGTTTCTGTTTTAATATTTAGATCTTTGATCCATTTTTACTTTAGTGCATGGTGATATGCATTGGTCTAGTTTTAGTTTTCAGCATAGGGAAAGCCAGTTTTTCCAGCACTATTTATTAAAGAGGGTGTCTTTCTTCCAATGAACATATTTGGCCCCTTTGTCAAAGATAACATAGCTAAGTGTGTTTGGAGTTGTGTCCACATCTTCTGTTCTCTACTACTGATCCACAGGTCTGTTTTTTGCTAATGTCACATTGATTAAACAATAGCATTAGAGATTGTGAATGTCCCCTGACTTGCCTTTTTTGCCCAGAAATGCTTTTTCTATTCTATGTATTTTCTGGTTCCAAATGAATTTTATAAATAGATTCTCTAATTCTGTGAGATATGCTAGTGTTATTTTGATAAGGTTTGGATTAAACCTATATACCAATTTTTGGAGTATGGCCATTTTCACTATGTTGGTTCTTCCTATTGATGAGCAAGGGATATCCTTCCTTTTTCTGATGTCTTCTTCAATCTCCTTTTTCAAAGTACTGTAATTTTCAATGTTTAGATCTACTGCTTTGTTAAAATGATTCCTATGTATTCCATTTTTTGATTTGTCATAGATGGCTTTTATTAGATGGAGGTAAAGACCATCTACTCCAGTTTTCTGTAGTTTTAATCATGAGTTCATGTTGGGTTTGCCAAATTCTTTTTCTGTATTGATTGAGATGATCGTGTGATTTTTGCCTTTGGCTCTGTTAATATGGTGTATTACATTAATTAATTTTCACATGTTGAAACATTCTGCATCCCTGGCATCAGTCCCACTTAGTTGTAGTGTATAATCTTGACGATTTGCTGCATTCTACTTGCCAATATTTTATTGAGAATTTTTGCATGTATGTTCATTAGGGAAACTGGCCTATAGTTCTCCTTTTCGGTTGAGTCTTTCTCTGGTTTTGGTATTAGGATAGTACTTGCTTCCAGGAATGAGTTAGGGAGAATTGCTTCCCTTTCAATATCAAGAGTTTGAGGAGTGTTGGAAATTCCTTAAATTTCTTATAGGTTCTGCAGTGAATCCATCAGGACCTGGGTTTTTCTTTGATGCTAAGGTTCTAATTACATTTTCATTTTCGTTAATTGAAGTTGGGTTATTCAGCAGTTTTACATCTTCTTGATTCAGCTTTGGTAATTCATACATGTTTAGGAATCTGTCCATTTCTTCTGAGTTATCAAACCTATGAAAGTAACGGTTTTTGAAGTAGGGACTGATGGTCTTCTGTGTTTCCACACAGTTTGTAGTGATTTCATCCTTTTCATTCCTTATTCCATGAATGTGAGTTTTTTTCTTTCCTTTTTAAATAAGGTTGGCTAGGGGCTTGTCAATTTTATTTATTCTTTCAAAGAACCAACATTTTGATTCATTAATTATTTGTATTGTTTTCCAGGTCTCTATTGTATTGATGTTTGTTCTGATCTTTATAATTTTCTGCTTTCTTTGGGCTATGGGCTTGACTTGCTGTTACTTTTCTACATGCTTGAGGTGTAGAATCAGATTATTTATTTGTGTTCTCTCTGTTTTCCTAAGGTGGGAATTCACCGCAATAAATTTCCCTCTGTGGAGTGCTTTCATTGCATCTCACAGGTCCCAGTAAGTTGTATTTGTATTTTCGTTTGGTTGTAGATATTGTTTAATTTCTTCTTTAATTTCCTCTGTGAGCCATTGATTATTTAGGAGTGTATTATTTAATTTCCATGTGTTTATGGAGTTTTTGCTGGGTTTTTTTGTTCTTAATGTCTAGTTTCATGGCCTTATGATCAGATAATATGCATGGGAAAATTTTGACTCTTTTTCATTTACTTAAGCATGTTCTGAGAACTAGTATATTGTCTGTTTTAAAGAATGTCCCATGTGAAGCTGAGAACAATGTATAGTCTGATGTTGTTGGGTGGAACACTCTGTACATATCTACTAAGTCCATTTGTTTACAAGTTTGATTCAGTTATGTTATTTCTTTGCTGATTTTCTCCCTAGTTGATCTGTCTCTTTTTGTCAATGGGGTGATAAGGCCTCCCGTTATAACTGTGTTATTCCATATTTGATTTTTCATTTCTGTTAATATTTGTTTTATATAGCTGGGTGCTCCCATATTTGGTACATACATTTTTAAGATTGTTATCTTTTCCCCTTGAAGTTTTCCCCCTAGCCAGTATGTAGTACCCTCTTTATCTCTTTTGATCATTCTTGGTTTGAAGTTCACATTGTCTGCACATAGACCAGCTACCCCTGCTTTTCTTGGGGGGGGGGTTTCCTGTTGCATGAAGTATTGTTTTCCATTCTTTGACTTTCAGTCTGTGAATTTCCTTTACAGTTAGATAGGTTTCTTATATACAGCATATGGTTAAATATTGTTTTTCGATCATTCCAGTTATTTCCTTTTGTATGTCATAATTATTTTTCCTGACTGGTTGGTTTTAAGAGTGTCTCATTGTCATTAATGTTCTCTAGTTTCATTCTGGTGTTTATAAATATGGGTTTCTTGTTACTTATCATTTTTTAACTTCTTACACTTGAATGTTCACATCTTCTACCTATTTGGAAAAACTCAGCCATTTTTGATTGCTTTTTTTTCCCATTTTCTGTATTCTCTCCTCCTTAAATTCTCATTAGGTATGTGTTAAACTGAATCAGTCAGCAAAATAGAGTTCTAGGTAGTTCAATAGGATTTTAATATGCAGAATTGGTTACAAATATTTGGGCACATCTAAAAGCCAAATGAAATGGTGAAGCAGCTTAAGTTATAGTTGACAGAAATCTTTTGTCACTCCTAGAGCTGCAGGAATACATTAAGGAGATAGTCCTACCAAGACTTCAGAGCTGCAAACATCTAGGCTTATGACATTTCTGTCTTACAGGAAAAGGAGACCCAACAGTTGATAACACTACACAAAAAGAGAAAACAGAAGAGAATAAACTAGCTCTCTCTGTTTCTCCTACCATCCGGTCTCTTGTTTGGGACTCTCCTCGGCATAATTTCTTAGGACAGGATGGCAGCAGGGGAAGAACTGTGGGAAATAGAGTTTGGAGATGTCAGCCCATAAGATTCATAGCATGGATGGTCACACATGGATATAAGAATAGGCCAGTCATTCCATTCTCCCAATATTTTTGACTTGGCTTTTGAAATTTCCATTATTTTTTCCCCATAGACTGAATTCTGAGTAATTTTTTGTTTTGGTAAATACGTTCTACGTAACAGTTATCCTTTCTACTTATTTTGAATGTGTCGTTCATGGGTATTAAATACAGTCCACATCATTATAAAATCATCACCAACATCATCTCTAGAATTTTTATCTTCCCAAACTAAAACTCTGTACCTTTGAAATAATTCCTATTCTTCCTCTCCCCCTAGCAATCACAATTTACTTTCTGTCTTTGAACTTGATTATCCTAGCTACTTCCTATGGATGGAATTACACTGTATTTTCCTATTATAACAGGCTTATTTCGCTTTGCATGTCTTCTAGGCTCATCCATATTGCATTTAGTATGTGTCAAAAACTTTCCTTTTTAAAACTAAAGAACACTGTGCTGACAGTACTATGTATCCTACATTTCATTTATCTGTTCTTGTGTCAGTGGACATAGTTACCTCCACCTGGAGTAATTATGCTTCTATGAAGATGAATGTACCAATATATCTGGGCTGTGATTCTTTTGGATATATATTCAAGAAATAGAATTGGTATATCATATGGTAATTCTAGGTGTAGTTTTTGGGGAACTGTCATTTGTTTTTCCACAGTGGCTAATTCTATTTCATATTCCTACAGCAATGAACATGAGTTCCTACTTTTCCACAACCTCCACAATACATTTTGTTTTCTGTTTTTATAATAGGCATTCTAATGAATTTGAGGTAGTATCCCATGGGAGTATTTTATTGCATTTCTCTGATTATTGTTGAACACCATTTTATATATATATTGATTGTGTATCCTAAAGATATAGCTATTCAAATTTTTTTACTTAATTTTAATAATGGATTGTTGTTTCAATTGTAAGGGTTATTTATATAGCCCCATATCACATATATTATGTGCAAATATTTTAATTTTGATAATTGTTCTTTTATTTTGTTAATAGTATTCTCTGATATGCAAAGGTTTTTAATTTTTACAAAGTCTAATTTGCCTGTCTTTTCCTTTGTTGTGTGTGGTTTTGTTGGCTTATCCAAGAAATCATTGCCAAATCATGTGTCATGAAGCTTCTCCTTACGTTTTCTTCTAAGGATTTTATAATTTTAGCTTTTAGAGGAAAGATATTTAGATCTTTCCTCTAGATTGAGTTAATTTTTGTATGTGATATCAGGTGAATATTCAGCTTCATTCTTTTGCATGTGGATATCCAATTTTCCCAACACTATTCATTTAAGTTATTGTTTTCTCCCCTTGAAAGGTCTTGGCAGTATGTTTATTCCAGGGCTCTCTGTTTTGTTTCATTGTATTAGATATTTTTTATGCCAGTATCATACTGATTTGAGTACTGTAGTATGATAGTAAGTTTTGAAATCAGGAAATATGAGACTTCCAACTTTCGTTTTGCCTAATTTTTTTATTTTCTTTGAGATTCAATATGAATTTGAGAATTTTTTTCTATTCAAAAATTTTGAGATATTGATAGCAATTGCATTGAATTTATTTATAAGTTTGGGTAATATTGACCTCTCACTTTATGAACATAGGTTACTTTTCCATTTTGTGTTATTTCATTTCTTTCAGCAGTGTTTTGTAGTTTTCAGTATAAAAGCCTCTCACTTCATTTGTAAGTATTTTTCTTTTGTGCTGCTATAAATAGAATTGTTTCTTTAGTTTCATTTTTTTAATTGTTCATGGATAGTGTAAAACAGTGCAACAGATTTTTTATGTTTATTTTTGTATTTACCATTTTAATTCGTTAGTTATATATGTACATCCATGTGTGCATATATGTTCTTTGGGAATTACAACATACAAACTCCAGCCATTTGTAAACAGCTATACTGTAATTTGACTTCTTAGCCAACTTGGATGCTTTTTATTCTTGTCTAACTTCTTTGATTAGAATTACCGGTACTGTGTTCAATCAAAAAAGCAAAAGTGGGTATCTTGTCTCGTTCCTTACTATAGCAGAGAGGCTTTCAGTCCTTCACTGTTGAATAAGATATTGGCTGTGGGCTTTTCATATATGCATTTATTATGTTGAGGTATATATTCTTCTATTCCTAGTCTGTTGAGTGTTTTTATCTTGAAAGGCATTCCATTTTGTCAAATGCTTTTTATGCATTAATTTAAATGATTTGTGATTTTTCCCTTTTTAGTTTTTTAATGTTATCTGTTTAATTGATTGTTTTTTGTGTGTTGTACCATTGTGTAGAATTTAATGTCATTTGGTGATGGTATATGATTCTTTTAATATTCCATTAAAAATCAGTTTTTTGTTAGCACTTGGCTGAGAATTATTACATCAGTAGGCAGAGAGCTGTTTATCTTCAGATTTCTTGTTTTGTCTTTAGATGTATTACTGGCAGAATGCTGGCTTCAAAGGAGTTAGAGAGTCATATTTTTTACATTTTTTGAAAGTTTTTGAGAAAGATTCATGTTAAGTCTTTAAATTTTTGTTAGAAATCATCTGGTCTAACATTTTTATTGTGGTTGAGAAGTGTTTGATTACTGATCCAATTTCTTTACTAATTATAGGTCTATTCAGATTTTGTGCTTGTTCAGAGTTCAGTCTTGTATCCTCTGTATGTAGGTGTTTTTACTTCCATGTAGTTTAACAAATTTGCGGTTTAAAAATCTATAATTATAGCATAATTCTTGTTACTTATCTAAAGTCACTAATTTGCCGTCTTTAATTTACAGTTTTCGTCATTTTTGTCTTTGTAAGTCTAATTTAAGACTTGTCAGTTTTATTGATCTTTTTCAAGAATCAGCTGAGTTTTTCTTTTTTCTCTATTGATCTACATTTTCATCTTCCTTGCATCCTTTATTTTTACTGATTTTGAATGTGTTTCTCTTGTTCCCTATTTTTGTTCCTTTCTCCTTTTTTTTAACTAAGAGAAGATTTGTTTGAAGGTGCGTAAAAAGTGGGAAGAAACAGATGATAGCTATAGTAGGAAGTATTCACAAGTGAAGTACACCTTCCTTTCTTTTTGTTTTTTAAATTTGATTTTAAAGTATACCTTCCTTTCTTTTTGTTTTTTAAATTTGATTTTAAACAGAACAAAACAGATCACAAGAAAACAATGTAAGAGACACAGCTTTCAAAGCAAGACAACAGGAGATCTTCACTATCATATTGTCTCTTGTTTTCTTTTAAATAGTTGTCCGTATCTTCACACACAATGAATTTATACAAAACAGAATAGTATTAAACTGATCAGAAGAGGATGATGAAGGCATTTGAGATCTTCAAAACCAGACAATAGGGAAGTCAACCATGGCTGCCATAATGTCTCTCATTCTCTTCAAAATAGCTGTCCATACCTTTATCTATGTTGAAATTAAACAATACAAAACAGACTAAAATCACTCTAAACAAAAAATAATGGATTTCACAGCATGATGTCAAGGACACAGCACTGGGTATCTATTGTCTCTTTTTCTTCAGAGTAGCTGTTCATTTTATCATGTGTTATATAATTGACTCATAAACTGTTGAGGAGAAGTTCTACGCACGTATGAGTCTCTACATGTATGTCTATCCTTTCTGTATTAGTGGGAAAAACAAAACAGCTGCATGTTTCATCTTAAGCCTTTGCCATGTTTTATTTTCATGTGTTCCAAGATATTTTCTAAGTTCCCTTGTGATTTTTTCTCTCATTGATAGAAGAGATAATAGTGTATTTTTCACTTTTTACATATTTTTAGATTTGTTCAGTTTGTTAATTTCAAGTTTTCTAATTTTATTCCATTTTGATCAGAAATGTATGTTTTCAGTCTTTTAAAAAATTTAAGACTTCTTTTGCAGCCCTCATATATAATCTTCTATCCTGGAGAATGTTCTTTATGCATTGAGCAAAATGTGTATTCTGTTATTGTAGGTTGATTATTATTATAAAAGCATCAGTTTCGTCCTTCAGTTAAATGTTTCTTCTGTTATTTTACATCTCTGATGTTTAATGTATATAATTATTGTTATCTTCTTGACAACTTTATAATTTTGTTATTATATAACATCTTTCTTTGTAACTTGTAACAATTTTTGGCTTAAAGTCCTTTTGTCTGCTATTAAGGTAGCTGTTTTTGTTGTTACTGCTTCATGAAATATCTTTCTTCTTACTCTTACCTTCAAACCTATTCCTGCCATTATATCTCATATCCTTTGTAGGTAACATACACTTAGGTTTTTCTCTCCATTCTGTCAACTCAAGTATTTTATTAGAAATTTAACTCATTTACATTTAAAAGACTGATAGGGAGGTACTTATTATTGCTTTTTTAAAAAAATTTTTTCTGTATGTTACAGTGTTTTTATCATACATTTAGTCCAGTTCTGCCATTCTTTTTTAGTAGATTTTTATGATTCCATTCTCATTTCCTTTTGTGTATATTTTATAGGTATTTCTTTGTGATTTCTGTGAAAAGTATGTATAATGTTCTAAAATCATAGCAATTTATTTCAAACTGGTACCTATTTAACTCAGTTGCACATAAAACTTATACTCCTTTATAACTGTGTCCTAAACTTTGTTATTAGTGTCACAAATTACATCTTTTTATGTACCTATTAATGTACATTTATAATTATTTTATGCTTTCGCGTTTCAAATCATGTAGAGGATAAAGAAGTGGAGTTACAAAATATCATAATAATAATACTGATTTATGTATTTTCTACATAATTAGTTTTACTGGAGAACTTTACAATTTCATATGGCTTCAAGGTGCTATCTAGCAACCTTTCATTTCAACTTAAAATGCTTCCTTTATTATTTTTTACAGGGATGCTATAATGGGAATGAACTCTACTTTTACATATTTGAGAATATATTTATTTCTGTCTCATTTTTTGAAACAGTCTTGTCAGATATAAAATTCTTGGTTGACTATTTCCAGTATTATATATATATATATATATATATATATATATATATATTCCCTCCCCCTGGCTCCTGGCTTACAGGATTTCTTCTGGTTGGTGGAGAAATCCACTGATAACACCTTTGCATATGATGAGTTGTTTTTCTCTTACTACCTTCAGAAGTCCTTCTTTGTCATTTGAAAGCTTGACAATACATCTTGGTATGAATTTCTTTGGTTTTACTAGCAGTTTATTGAACCCCTTTGTTTTCTAAATCTGTCTTTCCTTAAATTGTGAATTTTTCAGCCACTATTCAGATAAACTCTCTTCCCCTTTCTTGTCTCTTCTTCAATCCTCATAATGCCTGTATTTTTTTCTGCTTGATGGTGTTCCATAAGTCCTCTGTCCACATCTTTTTTCCCTTTATTCCTCAAATGATAATTTCAAATGGCTTGTTTTTAAGCTCATTGATTATTCTGCCTGCTTAAGTTTGCTATTAAACTCCTTTAGTGAAATTTGCAATTTAGTTTATTTCTCACATCTGGAATTTCTGTTTGGCTCTCTAATAAATTCACCAGGTTTCATGTGATCTATCTGATTATAGATACATTCAAGGGATCCATCTCTACTTTGAAAAAATGAATTAGTAAAATTTCTTTTTTAAATATTTGATAGAATTTATTGTTAAAACAATTTGAAATTTTTCTATTTGCTTTTTTGCATTCATTTCCATTCACTATTTAGCGGCTCTTTATGGAGAAGTAGTTTTGTTCCTGGCATAGTTTTGAAATGAGATGTTAGTGATCAAAGTGGACAAGAATTTCAGCCTTCATGGGCTTACATGCTAATAGCAGAGAAAAACAGTAGATAAAACATGGTAACCGAATATTGAATTGTGTTTTAGGAAGTTTTAAGTTCTACCGAAATTGAGCAGAATAAAGGGGACTAGGAGTTGGGAAACAGAATGGGGTAGAGAAGGGCAAGTAAAGGTTTTTAGGTAAAATGGCCCCATAGGACTCACTGAGCAGGTGATGGGTTGTGTAAAACTTGAAGGAAGTTAGAGAGTGAACCATGTAACTAATGGAGAAACAGGAAACAGAAGACAGCCCAATACAGGATCAGCTCTGCCCCCTTTCTTTAATAGTGATCACAAAGTTTGTTTATTTTATTAAAGAATTAAGTGAAAGTTTACAGAAACTGAGAGAATAGTTATCGAGATGAATATTAAGATCCTATAATAATAAACCTTTTTATTATATTATGGTCATATTTTTTCTTAAGAAATAATCTCCAAAGCTCAATATATAACAAATCAATTAAAAAGTATGTCTTCATTTTTAAAATGTAGCTTTAGAAATACATTTTCAAATTTATGATAAACATAAATCAAAATAAATTATATATATATATATGCATGTATATAAATTTGTTGGCTTATATGAACTTAATTATGTGTTTTTAATTGTATGAATAGAGAATTATTTGTTTACAACTGCTAAAGATTAGACCAAAAATGAACATTCATTGTTCTGTAGAATGTATTGTTACATACAATGGCCAATAGATAATTAGTTGTTTACTAACTGATGTTTTAGTATTAAGAAATAAACGGTTTAGTGGTGAGAAAATATAGTTTGAGTCAGAAGAGTTCTTTTTAGTATAATTATTAACATTCTTAAATGTATGGTTTTGAAGAAGTCATTTTAAGTGACTTCATTTTGCTAGCTTGTTGAGAGTTGTTTTCGTTTTAGTGGGATTTCATTAGGTATATTCTGTTTCTGAGTTTCTGTATTTCTGTGATTATTGTTCCATAGTTTTATCATAGTGATGCACTACTTTAAATATTTGTCTCATTAAATGTTCTTAAAGTGAAAATTTACATTTTTTGTCCAGTTTTTATATTGCTTAGTCTCTGTATGTTTCCCTGAGCACCTCAGAATTCCTTGCTTCCTCAGCCATTCTGCTATAGCACTTCATGCATATTTCTAGTACCACTTTTCATAATATAGTATGGTTACATATTTATTAACCTATCCATGAGTGGCCTAACTTTGTATTCCCCAAAGTTATTAAAATTCTTTGGACACTTTTGATGTTTAGTCATTTTGTTGGATTTTAATGCTCGTAAATTGAAAAACTAACAGTTAATTTCTAATAGTTAATATCTGAGAAGTGAAACGGGTTCAGTAACATTCAAATCGAATGGCAGTATTTCATGTAATGAGTGTTTCTCCTGGTTGAAAACATCTATTTCAGACATTTAACAAGGTATAATTGATCTCTTCGTTTAAAATGTATGTTATGCAGATGACATAAATGCTTATTTGAATGAGAAATTATTTTGTCACTGATTATGAAATCATTAATGGGGATGATTATTACTGATTACCTTTATGCATTTTGGATGAAAGGCACAAATTTCATAAAGATTAAGTGTTCTAAGAACCATTCAGCAGTGTACTGATACAATTTTTAGAACACATTCATAGCCATTTACTAGATGTTGCACCCTTGGGTATAATTAATCAGAATATGATCCTTAGTGTGCTTTAAATTCCCAGATTCCTTTCACTTCTTCATAATCATTATTTCTCTACCCTACTTTAAAAAGCCTTCATTTGAAGAACCATGTTTATTCATTTGTTCAACATCAGTGTTCCATGCAGAGATAAGCATTATTAGATTTGGAAGTAAACGTGACAGATAAGGTCTCTGCTCTTAGCATTAGTGGTAAACAAACGTATGTTCATTTAACTAGTATTTTCTGATTGCGTACCATGTGCTAGCCATAATCAGAACTATGGATACAGTAGTAGAAATAGAAAAGGCCTGCCTCCTTGCATAGCTTACATAAACATGGAAGGATAACAGGATAAAGGAGAAGGCTAACTTTATGAAAGTTGGTCAGAAAAAGCCTAAGAAAGTCATATTTGAGCTGAACATAAAATAATGTGAAAGAGGAATCAAAGAAAAAGGAATCAAAGCCAAGTGGCAATTACCAGCGATAGAAATGGACTGTTTCATGCACATTGCTTTGTAGTTTTAGAAGTGAGATGATTAGGAAATTTATTATTGCATCCTTTTTAACAGTTGATAATGAAATTAGGTCTTCATCTGTGAAAGTTTATGGGAAAGAGTGGTCTACAAAGGAGAAAAAGACCATACTACAAAGTAGTAACTCCAGAGAAGGAGGCAGATCCCTCTCTGGAATGGGAAGGGGAAGGGAATGTCAAGCCAGGAAGTGCAGTAAAATCTCTAAACAGTGTTAAGGATCCACATATGGCTTGTTAGTCAAAATGGTTGTGTGAGTTTTTCCATCTACAAGCATAGGTGTGAGGAAGATGCAGGGTCTAACAAGACTTTTGCTTAGGAAATAGTGGTGGAGAAAGAGAAAAGGAATTGCAGTAATGTAAGCTAGAAGGGCAAGTATGGGGAAAGGGAAAATGAATTGGGAGTGAAGTCTGAAGAGGGTTGACCATAAATCAGGTGGTTTTTGATGGGTTGGTGCTGGAATGAGGTTAAAAGTTAATAGGGTATCACACAAGTAAATGTCATTGTTTGATACTATGGAATATTAATACATAGTCTCTTAATAGATATGTTTCTTTGTATACAAACACAACTGAAATCAGACTTTTAACATTAAAAGAAGTGTGCATTTGAATAACTGACAAAATGTAAAGGTTACTGAAAGTATGGAAAGCACTTTGTTTTTTTTAACCCTCTTTTGTAATTGTATAGAAATAGTTAATAGAATTGAATAAAAATACAGAAAGTTAAGAGCATTACTTGGGATGAAACATGGGATCTTAGGTTATCTATAATCTCCTTTGCAAAGTCACTTGACATTATTGGCCTTATTCCCTTTATTCATTGATTAACTATATTTCAACAGTGTACAAGGTGCTAGGCATACAGTGATCATATCGTGTATTATCTATGCAGATAATATCTATGATAAATTACATGTGGTATCATAATGATACCAAATGTTAATGTTACTGATAACAACATCAGTAAATGACTTATAGACTAGTGTTTTAGTTTACTAATTAGTAATCATTTTATCACTGTGCTGGGTGGTGAGTGTATATGAACGATGTCAGAGGGCACTGCAGAGCACTGTTGAAACATACAGAGATGATATGCAACTCATAGGCTGATGGAGTGTGGTCACATATGGATCAACTGATGTCCATGCTGAGACCTTAAAGATAAGTGATACTAGAATTCAGTAAGGAAGTCAGGGGCAAAAGAGGGAGGGGATGTGTATATATTAAGTTCCTCCAGCAAAAAAGAAAGAATGAGATGGATCCAGAGTAGCTAGCATGTCTTGAAGTTGCTGGTACAAAATACCAACAACCAAAATGAAGGAAGGAAAGGTTTACTTAGCTTAGGAGGTGTCAGTCCATGATCAGCTGGCTCCCAGAAAGCCAGCATGGCACTGGGGCAACACTTCAGGGCAGCAGCCAGCAGAAGTAGAGAAAAAGGGGGAAGAGAAAGACTCTTTATTTCCCTTATATTGTAAGTAAGCTAACCCTCCCCAACCTAGGGCAAGTGTAGCAATCACACCACCAATCCCAGCACTATACAACAAACTAGTCACAAATGCTAGACTCAGCAGCCCTAGAAAGGCCCACCTCCCATGACTGCGTGAGGCTTTGGGGGGACATTTAAACAAACCACAACGTGGGTCATAATGTGAATGAGCAATGTTGAGACGTGAGACTAGGAAATTAAGCAAAGGCTATATTTTAAAGGACTTGGTAGAATGTGGTAAGAACAGTTTAACCTAAAAGCAGTAAAAGGACCCATTGTTGGATATTACACAAAGCTTTAACATAAAACACTATCACTTATTAAGTGTAAGGTTAGCTTATGTGAAAAAATTAAATTTTATTTTCTCTAAGGTTATTGTAAGATTCTTCAATTTATGGTAATACATTTAAAGAAGTAAAAATGAAAATGTCTTTAATCTGAAAAGAATTAACAATTAATGAAACTTTATTAAACATAGAAATAAAGCCCTGCTTAATAAAGCATCATTAAACTCATATTAATCTGTTTGCAAAAAATAAATTAAAACTTTCTGTAACTCTAAAGTACATTTAATTACTTTTGTATATTTTCTATTATATTAATGAAAATACTATATAATTTCCAATGAGTTGTATGTGCCATTTAATATCCCTAATTGAAAGTAGATGAAACTATACTTTTTCTCTCCAGTGATTTAAACCTTTGAGATGTTCCCATTAACTGGAAAAACAGTCAATTTTTCTCATTTTCCTGATCCATCTGATACATGGGAAATAACGGAAACAATTGGCAAAGGAACTTATGGGAAAGTTTTTAAAGTACTGAATAAGAAAAATGGCCAAAAAGCAGCAGTCAAAATTCTGGATCCGGTTCACGTAAGCCACTGTTTTCCCCCTAATTAAATTTATTTTTATCTGTATTGAACAGTTTAAAACTTTGTAAGCATCTTATAGTGAGTCATTTATTATAGTGTCTTTCTAAAACAAGGTACAATTTGAAAAAAATGTTAAATTCTACTTGTTTGATTTTCTTAGTTTATGTAAAGCTTTGCCTGTAAAATAAAGGCAGTTTGCATACTTTACATATATAATAAAGACACCTAATACAAATGAATATATGCAAAGGCACATAAATAATGCAGGTCTCAGTAGCTCAGTACTTCATTCGGTATTACTTTGGAATTTTAAAAAATTATAGAAATATAAACACATAGTCAAGAAGTAATCATAATTGTAATCTTACTCAGATTTCCTTTTCTTCTCACATTTACTTAAGCTTGGGCTAGAATTTCTCTTAAGCTAAAGTGAAGAGGTTTTTTTAAAGCTAAATTTTCTTCAGAAAAGGGAAATCAATTTTCAGATTTACTTAATTGTTCCCAACGCTGAAATGGTGATGCTTTGTAAGAGCGTGAGTTTTCTCATCGTGAAGTTGAATTGCCTGTTCAGGTCCTAAAGTTTCTGCTTCAAGTGAGGCTCCAGTCATGGCTCCCCCACTTTCACAGAAAGTTGTAACAAAGAAAAGCACCAAAGTTTCCCCTGTTATGACTGAAAATTTTATTTTCTCGGACTGATTTTGACTTGGCATTGAAGTCGGGACCTTGACCCGCAAGGCAGGCCACCAACGTCTGAGCTACACTTGCAGCCCCATTTTCTGTGAATGAGGACTGGCCGTTTGGGCATATGTTCAGGAGACTATGCAGGGAGATACTTGGTTCTCCCTAGCACTTACGAAAGTCAGAAAGAGCTCAGTACCACACGCTCCCCCAGTTTCTATTGAGAGTAACTCCTCCAATCCCAAGACTCTGGCACTCTGTGGAAACAATGGAAACATGGCAGGAGGGAAAGAAGGGAAAGTGTGCCATGAGGCTATCAGCGTGGTGGGGCCTTACCCCAGCCTATCCACTAGCCAGCTGCAGATGCTGCAAGAGGTTCCCGGGCTTGCTTTTTTGTTTCAGTCACCAGTAAATACACACACACACACATTCTTGTGAATGGGTGTTAGTTACCTAAAGGTTATATTCCATTTTTTTTTCACTTTTTTGAAGAGAAAAAACGTATTGCTTGTATGACTGATTTTTAAAGCTTCTAAAAATCTACTATTCCAAAGGAAAAAAGTAAACTAGCTCTCTAGTGCTGAATGTTTTTATTTGAAGTCAGTGTTCTGTCATTGTAACCAAGTTGCTAACACAATGAAAGCAGCACCTGCATATAAATAAAAGCAAAATTCAATTGCGTTTAAAAACAGCCTTTTATTTTTTCCTTCTAAAATTCAATTAAATTAATATAACTTGAGATGCATTTGATTGGTACAAAAGTCATAATCTGTCTCCATAATGTTAAAGAAAATTTCAGTGTATGGTACTACACAAGGTAAAAACTTACGATTATATTTTAACAAAATTAAATACTTTGTTTGATACTCTAATATGTTTATTTGGCATTATTCATATTTTTTCTCACAATTCTCTTATGATCTTTTGAAAATAGGATATTGATGAAGAAATTGAGGCAGAATATAACATTCTAAAATCACTTTCTGATCACCCTAATGTTGTTAAATTTTATGGAATTTATTTTAAGAAGGATAAAATCAATGGAGATAAACTATGGCTGGTTCTTGAGGTAAGTGTTCAAGTATTACTTGTGTGAGTAAAAATTGGTGTGTGATCTTGGAATGACTTAATTTTATGTAACACCAACACCATAAAAAACTTTTCCTCAGTAGAATGTTGTGTCTAGTTAGGACCTTGTTGTCTTAGTATGTACACCAGGAAGTTTAAAATCTACAAGACTATTAATAATTAAAAGGACATGAGTCCACTATGGAAAAGAAGTGAAGAAATATATTAATTTTTTTGCAGGAAAATGAAAAAGTTACCAGATAGATTTTATTGTCATTTAATTATTCATCTATATTTTGTTCAGTTAATATGTGAGTGAGGCTCTGGCCCAGGTGCCAGGGTATAAGAGAAAATTAATGTTAAGTGAGACTTCAGTAGACAAAAATAGCTGCAATTTTCTTTTACTGTCTCTATTGACTGTTAATGACTTAAACTACAGAGTTAGGTTTTTATATTTATGAGGAAGGAAATTTACTAAAAATGGTGTTGATGTTGAATAAGTTGTCAAACAGAAGCTATGGAGTTTGCCTATTCAAGTCTTGAGAGTAAATTTTCTTAGTGTTTGCCAATCTTCTCTAGAGGAGGAGTACTAAGTTCCTCAACAAGGTGACTGCAATCTTAGGAGAATTCACTTTTTTGGATTTTCAAGAAACCACCAGGTTCAGTTGTCTGGTGAGAGTTGCTTTCTACTTCCCAGATGGAGCTGGGGGCTCACATGGTGAATGGCAGAAAGGCAAGAGGGCCTCATACTATGTGAGGCCTTTAATCCTATTCACTCTTCATGGCCAATCATCTTTGAAGGCCCCACTTTTCAGTGCTTTCTCATTGGCCATTAGGTTTCAAAACCAGAATTTTGGAGACAACACATTCAGACTATAACAGATTCAATAATCATGTGTAAGTTTCATCATTTTCCTACTTCATTATTTTCTACTATAGTTTTAAAGTGATTCTACAAATAAATTACTGTAGAATACTTGAAACTAGGAAACACCATTCTCAACATTTAACATTTACCTTGTTTTTGTGTAGTTAAAGTGCTTGACAATATTACTCATGAAATTACTCTATTTTTTCACCTAATAAAATTTGAAATACACCCTGACCATTTTTGGTTCTTTCAATGCAAATAAAACTTTGGTTAATAAATAATGGGTATTATTAACAGTGATGGAACTGGAGATCATTATGTAAGAGGAAATAACCCGGGCATAGAAAAACAAGCACTGCATGATCTCACTCGTATGGAATGTAAAAAAGTCAATCCTATAGCAGTTGAGAGAAGAAGGGTGATTACCTGAGGCTGTAGGAGTAGAGAGGATGCATGGATAGATGTATGGATGGGGAAAGGTTGATCAGTAGGTACCAAGTTACAGATAGAAATAAGTTGTTCTTTATGCCTTTGTACAGTATCTACTGATTATAGATAATAGTTATGTACCCTGCATCTCAAAATTCTAGAAGAAAGGATTTTTGAATGTTTTACTATAAAGAAATTTTAAAAGTTTCAGGAGATAGCTATGTTTACACTGATTTAAACATTTTACAATGTGTACATGTTTTGAAACATCACGTTATCACATTCACAGTCAGTTTTTATGTATTGATTATAATAAATCTAATTTTAAGAAGAAGCTAAATGTAATGATGGACACCTGAGACAAGAAGGGTCACTTGAGTCTGGATTTAAGGCCATATTAGGAAACACAGTAAGACCCTGTCTCAAAAACCAAAAACAACGAAAAAGCAGTTAGAATGAAAGGGTCAAATACAAAGCAGTAAAAATATAGATCAAGTTGACAGTGCCACCTTCTTCCGAAGGTAGTAGTGTACTTTTGTCATGCAGTGATTACCGTGCCTGGAAAAGTATGGCTGAGCTGCTACTCTTTCATTTAATAATCTAGGTTCTTAATTTTTACAGAATTATCAGTTTTACTTCTGGAACCCTGTGTTCGTCTGTTTCAGTCTATAGCTCTTCCATGCATCTGACCTCCAGTATCTATATTTCTCACCTGGGTGCAGTTCACTATGTCCTGAATTCATTAGTCTCTTTCAAAATTTACTTTTCTTCATTGCACTTTTTGTAACAATATTCCTGTTAACTAATCTGCTCTTGTCACCAAATCGTGAGTCCTTCCAGTTCCGTTTCTGTAGGGAACAGAATCTCTGGTCACTTAGCTGGCAGGGTCAGGAAGCTGATATTCCACATGTGGAATAGAAAGGAAAATGTGGAATCTTTGTATTAGAGACTTGGATTAGTGATTATCCTTTTCCTTCCGCCCCTTACCAACTGTACCTCCACCTACACCACTTTGCAGCTCTGCTTTGGTTCACCCGCTCAGTTTATCCACAAAGCACCTCCTCAAGTCTTTCTTTGCTAGAATGGTTCCCACTTCCCCATCTGCTTCCATATTGTAAAATTTTACTGACATCTCTTGTCCATTGCTTATCAGGGACCTAGCCTAGATTCCGAATCTCCAAAATGAGTGTACAGCGAAGGCTTAAAATAAATGAGATAAGTGGTGTAAGTAGGGCTCCAAGAATATCAAAGCCCTTCTGTGGAGTTTGAGACCCTGAGGGCTGAGACAGGGGATGTCTCTAGGTAGCCTGTATTTACTTAGGGGGTTAGAATGGAAAATGCAGGAGATTGAACAGACCTTGGAAGTGGTTCAAGGACTTTGCCAAATAACAAATTATGTCTAATTTTGTAGAATTATCTTATGAGAAGATCTCCATGTTGCATTTCACAGGAATGAAATGCCTGCAGCTACCGTCTTTATTTAGTTAATTGGAGTTGGAACCCGCTGTCCTCAGCCATTATCTTATCTTGCCCCAGCCATGTAGCAGCCTTGCACATGTGTTCAATCTCCAATTTCAACGGATTCCAACAATTGCTCTTTTTTTCTGTCCTTTTGTGTGTGTGTGGTTTATATTTTTCAATCATTTTCTAGCATTTTAATGGAGATTTATGAGAAAAAATAAATTTGTTTCATCTCCTACTTATAATAATGGAGAGCCTTCCAAAGTATAAAATAAGGAAGGGCTGGTGCTTTAGCTCAGTGGCTTACGTGTCTGTTTGGCAAGCACAAGGTTGTGAGTTCAATCCCTAATACCAGAAAAAAACAAAGACAAAATATATTTTCAAAAGCATTTTCATAATCTGAAGCTATATATTATTTTCAAAGCTTAAAAAAGTTTAAAAAATAACCATTGATGCTCTTTTAAGTTAGACAGATTATTATTTTTTATCAGTCACTTGTACAACATGCCTGACACCCATAACTTCAAGTTCAGAAGAGGTTTGTTGAGACTCGTGGTCTCAGAGGATATATAGCACATAGTTAGCTGGCTCTGAAGCAAATGGCATGGTAAAAAGGCAGGGGAGAAGAAAGCTGCTCAAGCACTGGAAGCCAGGAAGCAGAGAGAGGGAGCAGAGCCAGAGAGAGACGTCTTCAGACAAACTCCACTGACCCACCTCCTCCAGCATGTTAAGTCACCACCTCCTTAGTGTTGGTGACTCAAGTGTACTGTCATCATAACACAGTCAGCTTCCGAAAACCTACCTCTGAACATAGAGACTTTGGGTGGGGGGACATTTGAGATCTAAAGCATAACAGATTTCAAAATAACTTTGTGACTTTTTAGTTTAAAATAGTTTCATATTTTCAGATAAATCCCATAGTAAACAAAGTTAAACTTTTTTTAAAAACTCATCAAAATTTAATTAGTCAAGTGATAGACTACAAATTATCCCCTTAATCTGTTTTTCCTTAAATCAGTGTAGAAATTTAAAGGTTTTCTTTGTGTTGATTTTATACGTTTGAGATGTATAAAAATTTTAACATAGTCTCGAATACAATTTTGCATGTCTTTCAAAACATTTTCAATAATGCATTTAAAATTTTTCTACCATGTAGAGTAAAATGAGAATATTAGCATTTAAATAGAGATCTGGGTACTTCGACTAATGTGGATCTAACTGGATAAGGAACAAAGTATAAATCTTTGCCCAGAGATTAAAAACTATTGAATGAAATTAATCATTGTTTTTTAGCCTATCAAATTCCTGTTCTAATTACATTGGTGTTTTTCAGTATTAGCACTTGATATTAGGGGAGAGTTGGAGACTACTAGCTACAGTTAAGTATTTGTTGTTATTGTTTTCTTTGAGGGGGGAGACGATTTTTCGTTTTTTAAGAGAGCAGAAAATATTGATTAAAATAGTTGTGGAAAAATCACTACAAGTAAAGTGGAACCAGCAACAACCTAATAGGTTTTTTGAATTTTCCGTATATTTTATTATCAGATGGAGATATTAGAAGTATCCTTAAATGGCGTGAGAAAAATAATAAGTGAAGTTTATAATAAAATATTTCAGAAATCTGATCTCTATGAACTTACAAAATGAGGGACGGGAGCATAATAAAAGCAAGAAGTTGACAAATGACAAATGTGTACAAGATTATTGATTTGCATATGCAAATTAGAGTAATTTCATGTACACTTAAGTGGCTAGATGTACAATTACCTGATTTATAAACATGAATGGTGCAGGTGCTGCATTAAAGGCACTTTCCGAAAATTGGCTTATAACATCAATACTTTGTGCTGCAAAGTAACTGCTAATTACACCTCTTATCATAAGAAAGCCCAAATAAATTATTTTGCATGAGTATATCCAAAGAACAGCCCAAAATGGGGTGATGTTATCCAGAGAGTCACACTATCAAAGACTTCCAGTGTAAGGGCACATAAACAAAGTGTGTTGGTTGAGTGTAACTGAGCAGTGTATGCCAGCCCTCTCTATAAATCTGGCATGTGGTAAAGACTATATCAACCTCTGAGATTTTCAACATGATGACTTTTTACCAAGACAAATCATTGTGCTTGTATTTCAACCCTGAATTCAAATCCTAGGGATAATATTTTCCCACGTCTGGTAGGCAATCTTTTTAGTCATTTTAATTTTTTTCACATTGAATGTGATTTTTCTCTTTCTTGCATTTTCCTTTTAGTTTATGGTTCTATAACTGTTTAAGCATGAATAGTATACAAGATTCGCTTGAGGAATTATTTCCTTCTTAATTCTCTGCATGTTCAGTTAGAGATTAAATGTGCCCAGGTATAGTTAAAGAGCGCCTGCTTCTGGTCCTCTGAAATTCCAGTGACACATTTGAACCTAACTATGTAAAAAGAGAAAGGGCAGAAAGTTTTCTGCTATTTGCTGACTTGGGTTTTACAAAATATCTGTGGGGATTTTTTTATTGTCCTATAATATTTTAGATTTTCCTATTGATCTAGGCATACAAGGAGAACCAATGTTATTTTTTAAACTTACACTTCATTTTGAGATGTATCACTTCCTTTCTCCCTGTAGCCCCCGTGTTCTTAACCAGCCTGTTTAGGAAGATACAGGTACTACTTTTCACTGTGTGCCTCCTTTCATTCCTAGTGCCCAATGTGGGGGGTCAATGTAAGGATTGTGGAGAAGAGAGACTGGGAAGCTGGGATTGATCAGGGGTATGTGTATGTGTGTCACCTGAACCAGCACCAACACTGGTCTAAAGTTAAAGCTTTCTCATATTAATCCTTTGTTGCTGATGAAGGGAAGGGGAGCAACTGATAATTAACTATAATTTTTCCCTTCTTGATTGGATCAGCAACCACATTTTAACTGTACAGGGAAACCGAGACTTCTCTCTCAGGAGCTGTTTGCTTAATGTGCCTTCAAGCATAACAGGGCCAAAATTCCAAGTTGGCATATCTTTCTGTTAAAGGGCCTTTTCTCTCATAATCTAATCTTAGCTTAAATTGCTCCTTCAGTGGTGGTGCTGCAGAATGCACTCTTGTTATTCAACTGAATCAGCCCTGATCTGTTCATTCTTAATAGTAACATTGCTTGCTTTCATTGCTTTTCAATTATAGCGTCTTTTTCTCTTGAAATTATATCCCTTTCAGGAGATCAAAGTCTGGCAATTAAACGTGGTGTTTGAAAAGCACAGAAATCAGTAAATAGTCATGCAGCCTCTCAAATGCACATTTTAGGCCATCGAAGTGGTTTCCCTAGACGTAACTACTACTTTTCATATGCCATGCATTATTGGTTATTCTGTTTTTTACACTTACATGTAATAAGTTAGACCTATCATGATGAAAGGAAACATGGGGCAAGAGAGAAAAGGAGCTACAATGAGGTTGTTTTCAGCTGTTAACCCTTTAATGATGCCAACACAGAAGGGGACAAAAAAGCATTGCTGTGTGTGAAGGGCCAGGGGATGTGGGAGGGGTGGCAGCTGGACTTCTGTGCTCTCAGTAGTGCAGCATTATTTCTGCCTCCCTTTGGCAGTTGGCAATTGCAGTAGAGGAACAGGCTCACAGTGCAATACCTTTCACATTCTAAGAGCAGACACCTATTTCCAGTTCTCCTATAAAAGGCTGTTATTTGGGGTGCTTGCAACAGAAAAGATGGCCAGTTACCTAGAGTGATGTTTAAATGATAAGATGGAAAGTAGTCCAAATGTACTTCTCTATGCTCTTTAACTAAGGAAATACTTAAATTATGTTTGTGTGTGTGTGTGTGTGTGTGTGTGTGTGTGTGTGTCTTATGTGCCTTAGTTCTCTGAACAAGAGTACAGTTTGTTTTACTTCAATTAAAAAAATGAGATGACAAAATGTTTTATTATTTGATGAAGTAATTGATTTTTATTTTACACATTAAAATGTTTCTTCTGAGTTTTTATGTTATACACATTTTGTTGATAACACTACAGTGTGTGATGGTGCCAAGAATATTTAAATGTTTTAGAGTGAAAGACATATTTTGAGGTAGTGGTTCCATGATGGTGTATCCTACAGAATAATACATGATTCAATTACATTGTATGTCATAAAGTCTTTGACATACTGCTTCTAACTTATGCTAGAAATTAATGTCACAATTTTATATGCCACAAAAATAGACATTAGAAAATATCCATTGGGTGATGATGCCAGCTGCCATTAATGTTTTATCAGTATTTAGTTGCAATCTAGAGTTTGGTACATTAATATATTTTATTGAAATTAAGTCAAACATGAGATATAGCTCAGCAGCCTGCCTGGCAAGCACCTGCCTGGCAAGCACAAGATCCTAAGTTCAATTCCTGCTACCAAAAAATAATAATAAATAAGTTAAACATGTTACAGTTTAAGTAAGTAATTTCCACACCCCAGGAAAAGATGTCCTTTTATTTGTATGCTTGGATGCATCTGTGTGTGTGTGTGTGTGTGTGTGTGTGTGTGTGTGTAGCAGGTTTTTCAGAACCTAAGTTTATCCAGGCATTTACTTATTCCATAAATAATAATCTGTTACTCTGGGTTTGCCATATTGGTAGATCATGGGCTCTCAGTAAAGAAAAAGATGAACTCTTTTGTCATAGAGCTTATTGTCTAGTGGTGAGAAAATAATTTAAAATGAAAGTAAATTAACTAGTAGTGCTATGATGAATATAAATGTAGAGAATAAAACAAAAGGACTTTTATGAATAGTGAAAGAAAGCCCATCATTTTATCTGCCACCTAAAGGGAAGTTACACTGCTTTTATTCTTTGTTTTCTTGACTGCTCTGGTGAAAGGTTCATATCAGCTTAAATCTATAGAAGCAAAAACTCCAAAACTGGGGTTATAGAGACTATATTAAAACACACACATAGAGGGAAAGAGAGAGAGATTTGTAAAACATTGTCAGAGAATCTGAAATTTCAACAAGCATAAAAATTACCTGGAGTGTGTTTCTGGACATGACAGTGTGGTATTGACATACCATTGTGCCAAGAACAGCCAGAGAATACAGAAACACACTTTCCAAGAAACACTGGGAAAGAACTTAGGCTGTTGCACTTAAGAAAAGGAAATAAATGAAATGAACACTGCCAGCAGCTCATCTTGGAGACAGCTTCCAGGCCACAGCAGGAGGGCATCCTAAGGAGGCCAAAAGCAGCCTTGCTGAACTGAAAAGTTGAGGAAGGCTCCATTGGCTGGAATTTTCAGACAAGATGGAGCTATGCAGACAAAAAACTCCAGAAATCTGCATAACAGTTATCTATACAATTTAAATAAAGACGTAAAAGCCTTTGATTAAAACTCAAACTGGAGATCTGTCTATCTGTCTGTCTATCTATCTATCTATCTATCTATCTATCCATATGTCTTACCATGTGTATCACGTGGTGAGATTTCATGCACTGGGCAAACAAAATTATCCAAGGCAGAAGAATTCCTGTGGGCTGCCGTCTGAACAGCTACTGAAGTTTGTGCAGGACTGTGATGCCTGAGTTATGACCAAGGACACTGGGGAAACATCATTGAATACTTAAGGTATTTAGTGTAGCCCCCCCTAGAAAGATTATATGTTAGAGGAAGGGATAAACTAGCCTTAAAGCAAAATTCTTAGTGGTAGATGACACTACCAATGTGTGATGCTGCCAACTGTTTTGAGTTAGTGGTTACATGATGGCATACAGTTGCCGAAATACATCCAGTTGCATACTTCAAGAACACTTTACATAAGTACTTTCTTATTCAAAATTGGTTCACAAATTAACTGCCTGCTAGTACAAAATCAACATTTACTACTAGAAGGCAGAAAAATCCAGACATGCCATAATGTGTCATTCATAACATTCAACTCTAATTTAAATTATTAAATGTCATAAAGCAAGAATATGTGACCCAGTATCAGAAAAAAAAATCCTATATAACCAACCTAGAAATAACAGACATTGGAATTATCAGTTATAAAGTGTGCAAGGGTTTAAAGAAAAACATTAACAGTGATAAAAGAGGTAAAACTATAAAAACAAAAGAATTGAACTTTTGTAGCTGAAAGAATCTATCTTCAGTAACTGAAAGAATGTATCTATGTGAAAAAAGTCCTAATAACTGAGTTTAATAGCAGATGTGGAAAAATTAGTGGATTTGAAGACAAGAACATCAAGTTATCCAAACTGAAACATGGTTATAAAATATGGAAATGCCTGGGGAGAAATGCCTTTGATAAATTAAAGTTCAACATAGGTGTAATTGCAGTCTGAGAATGATAGGGATGAGCCGTGGATACAATATTTTAAATAAATGACCAACATTTTTCTAAATTTGGAGAACACTAAATGCTCAGACAGAACTAAAAAGCAGCTGTTTTTCTCTGATTGTGGTTATTTCACTGGACAGTAGTTCCATGAATTCTTCATCCTACCACGTGGAAGTAAGAACCTTGTGAGATACTGAGAAATAATTTTGTTGAATCATTTTTAAAGACAAAGGTGACCCAACAGAAAACAGACAGTACAAGAAAACTTCAGTCTCACATTCCATTCAAACATATATGCAAAAATCTTGAGAAACTATTAAGAGATTACACCCACTGACATAAAACTGTTACTGCATCATGACTATAGTTTTTATTTTTTCAAGAATATAAGTTTGGGGCTAGGGGTTTAGCTCAGTGGCGTAAGTGCCTGGTTGGCAAACGCAAGGTCGTGAGTTCAATCCCTGGTACCAAAAAAAAAAAAATATATATATATATATATATATTTGAAAAAACATGGACATTAACTGCATCATATTTGCATTAATAAACTCAAAGTAAAGGTGAAAAACCATGAAAAATACTGTTTACAAATACTGTGTTTATAGTCATGTTTCAGCACGCTAGATACAATAAAAAATTGATCTAATAAAAAGTTCACCCCCAATTAAAAAATAACTGAGCAAAATATATGAATACTTTACAAAAGAATTTATACAATGTTCAATATCTTTAATCTTTGGGGAAATTTGTATTGAAACTCCATGAGACATTATTACACACCTATTAAAATGGCTAAAGTTTAAAAAGCTAATAATGCTGAGGACTAGTGAGTCTATAGAATACACTGAACTCTTAAACACTGCTTATGACAGGTAAAATGGTGCAATTACTTTGGAAATGTACAGCAGTGTCTTCTTACACAAAGTATAGTCACAAAATGCAGTGGATGTTTAAATAAGTTTACTACAGTGAAAGACATATTGCTATTAATCCCCTCCATCATACTTTCCCTGACTTTGAACATTCTCATGCAATCATTCTTGCCACTTTCTGAAGTAGTTTTAGAAGTTCTCTATCCTGTCGTTAGTTGTGCTGTCTTGACTGCCTTGACATCCTGAATCAATTCAAAACCTTTACCTTTTGACATTTTGACATGGGAAAAACCAGAGGTTGACTGTCCCAGATGTGGGGAATGAGGAATGAGGACACCACAGTGTGTTATGAGCTGCCTTTCTGTTGGATGGTACTCGGTAGCAGCATTCACTGTGTTTTTGATGGTATGTTATAAAGACATGAAAGAAGGGGCTGGGGATTTAGCTCAGCGGCATAAGCGCCTGCCTTGCAAGCAGGCAGTCGTTAGTTCAATCCCTGGTACCGACAAAAAGGAAAAAGACAAAAAAAAAAAAAAAAAAAGACATGAAACAATTTCCAGAACTGCTTTAGAGAGTGGCAAAGATAATGGGTGAGTTTGAAATGAGGAGTATTTTGAGGGAGATTAATGGCAGTGTACCTTTTGCAATACATTACTATTAAACTCCCTCATTAAAAATTTTTTATTTAGTCACTTTTTTTTAAATCAAGCCCTTATATGCCTAACATACAACCTAGAAGTTTTTTCTTCTAAGTACTGACTGAAGAGTAGTGACAAGTCACTACTCTGTGAAGAGTCAACAAGACTCAGACTTGAATGGTGGTCACACTTTTATAAAATGAGCCAAGTAAAATGAGAGTTTCTGCTTTAGTGACCTCATACACGACCCAGTCAGTCTCATAAAATGACCTCAGAACATTCTTGGAATAAACCAAGTCAAATGCAGAACAGCAAAAGTAACAATTTCTGACTGCAGAAATTAGCAGTGTCTTTTCAGAAATTTAAGTAAAGGTCTCATATTCTCTCCTAACAGTAAAAACAGAATATTTTCAGAGAATTTATAAAGGCCGTAGTTGGAGGTTAGTCACAATAATTTGCTTATGACAGGTAAAATGGTGCAGTTTGGAAATGTACAGCAGTGTCTTCTTACACAAAGAATAGTCACAAAATGCACAAGTAAATGTGAATGGAACATTATCCCTGTTGACTAGTTATTTTTTTACTTTTGATGTTTTATGCGTCCCTACTGCTACAGTACAGAATTTATTTTCAGTGATGCTGTTATTTAATTAGTATACCTCTGCTTAAGGAAAATTTTGCTTCAGTTTTGTTTGATTAAAACATATTAAAGGTATATTTTACTATTATATTGTAAATCTGTACTTAAGGATTTTTTGGTCTTCTAGTATAAATTCCCTTTCATTTTATATTGGTGACTTACAAGTTGCATGATCTAAATATGACATAATTCAGTCACCTGGATGCTATTATTTTTGAAGGGAAGCAAAAGGTTATTTTCGCCTTTTATGATCTATTGCCCAATTAAAGAATATATTTTCCTTTATATAATTTAATCATTCATTCATTAAGAACAAATTCATACTTCAGTTTCATGGTTACTCTGTTATTTTTCTTTATATATAAGCATTTATAGCATTTTATGTTAATTAGAATAAAAGTAAATTTCATTGAGATTTTAGTTCTCAGTGAGCAATTAGGGTGTTCATGGTGTGGTCAGATGTGGATGATCTTTAGGAAGATTTTTAGAGAGAAAGTAATCTTTGATGTATTGATTTTGTACTTAATGTCATTTCCATGTTCATTGTGTTCCCCCCTCACATTTGTTTTGCATTGCAATCTGTTTCTTGAAGTTTCATTCAGAAAACCCTCTTGTATTCTAAAAATTAAGCTACTGTTGCTGCTTAAGTGATAGAGAAGTAAATCCCCTGCAGTGACTACATTGCTGGACGGGGAGAATTATTAAGAACCTAGATTACTTCCATCAGGATTCCCCTAATGCTTCACTAGTGATTTCCCCTAATATGTACTATGCACAGCCATAGTACAGCAGATAAGCTAATAGGTATTCAAAAATAAAATCATAGAAAAATATTTGATTACTACAATTTTGTTATTTGTGATTTTCTAGTGTCATTAAAATAATTGCAAGGATATCTTTCTTAATATAACTTAATAAAACAAATGAGTGAATACATAAATAAATTTGTGGATCTCAAGCGATACAAAATGGAAATTTGAGACTTTGAAGGGAAGAATTTAGATTTGCATTGATCCTTCATAACTTATGGATTCATAAATATAAGAAGTTTAAAGCTTGCACTGATTGTTCTTTACGTAATAGACACACAGAAGTTTTGTGTGTGAGTGAGGGTCTCACTCTGTCAGCCAAGCCGGGCTCCTGATCTTCCTGCATCAGCCTCCCAGATAGCTGGGACTGTCGGTGCACATTACTACACTTAGCTTCTTTCCCTCTCATGTTCTCCGTCTCACCACTGCTGCCAGGTAGAAGACAAGGTGTCTTGCCAGGGTAATGTGTAAGAGATTCTGTGTTTTATGGGGGATATAGTTGAAGTCTGTTTCTCTGATTTCAGTGTTACTTTTCTGGAATTTTATATAAATTATTTTTGCTCCCAAACCTCAGTTTCTAAACATGAGTTATTTTTCACAATGCATATAACAAACAGTATAGTGGAAATCATACAAGAAAGGTGTCTAATGTTCTCCAATATATTAAGTTAAATTTGAATATTAGTAAGTTAAATTTGAGTATGTTTCATAATTTATTCTATTTCTCTCATATTATGTAACTCATAATTTGGGGGTTTCAAAGTGACTTCATCTGAAAAAACAAGTGATTCTTTTGGTATAACTCCTAACATGGTACTCTCTTGTTTGTAGGAAGTGTGCTTAGGTAATATCAATTAGCATATTAGGCAATAATAGATCATATGTAGGAATTACTGTCTTAATTGAACTGCTTCGGTATTTCAGCTTTTTAAGAGAATTTATCACGTTAAATTCAGTGAATAAAATTTAAATTTCATGGAGCAAGATTGTTTATTTGCTTACAATTTTTATATTTTCAGTAGGTTTCTATGTGTCGGTTTTCGGTAAGAAGATAGTGATGATTTGTAGTTTTGGTCCATGCAGACTATTATTATGGCCTCTTGTTTACTACTTTACTCTGTGGAAGTTTGTGACTATATTTTTTCTCCATTTTGTTTACTTAGATTTGTGAAAGCAGAGTATGAAATCATTTTTTTCTTTTCCTTCATTACGAACTTTACAGAGACTTCTTAAGAGACTTAGTGTTCATGTCTTTCACTTTACATTCTACTGTGACTTTCATTGATCTTTGTGATGAGAGTGACTCATATTTCACCATTACTAAAAACTGCATTTAGCATACAATCAGTTGTGAGGTTTCTGTTCCCGCTGGCAAACCAATTCAGTGGCTCATTCACTATTAATAGTGTCTGTGGTTACTAGAATAATTTTTTCCTTTTTTAACCATTAAAATGCTCTCTGTTTGGATTCTAATATACATACTTGTGTATAAAAATTTACTGCGCTTAAGTCATTGGAAATGGTTTAACTATCACCTTGTAGTGGTTACAAAATATTGTGTATGTGGAGAAAAGCCTTTCTTCTTAGTGTTACCAAAAAAAAAAAAAAAAAAGACCAATGAATATAAAAAACAGAATCAGTAAAACTAAATCATCTACCCTCGCCCTGCCAAAATATTGTTCTGTACCCTGGAAGACATCAAACCACAGTAATTGTACTGAAGAAAATCTGGAGAAAACTGGCATCAACATACGTACATCACAGCAGATCCCTTCTGCTGTTTAAAATCTTTTCTTTTGCCTTCCAACTCAGTATTGGCAATGTTTCTGTGAAGTTCTGTAGTACTTAGCACACATAATCATGATCCAAGACCTAGCATATAATCTAGGTAACTGTTCCTTATCCCTCTTGGAGTGGAGACATGTTGGCCTGAATGAGCTCTTTATCATGGGAAGGAGAATTCTTGCTCATTTTAGATATTTTTAATACTTCTTTTTTTGGAACCAAGGATCGAACTCACAACCTTGTGCTTGCCAAATAGGTACTTACGCCATGGAGCTAAATCCCCAGCCCTTAGCTATTGGTCAGCATCCCTGGCTTTGGATGCCAGCAGCAGCTCCCCAACCAGACATAGTGAAGTTTCCCCGAGAGCAAAATCTCTTTTGGTTGAAAGCCACAGTTTTAACTGTATTTGTATCCTTCTTAGAAGCAGAAGCTTTCCTTGTCATTGTTGATCCACCTTAACACCCGTCTTACTGTTTTGAATGTATTAACAAGTCAATATTTGTTGAATGTGAAGGAAAAAATTCATGATTTTTCTATTTTTAATTTTGAATAAAATAATAAAAACAGTGGTACAGAATTTCAAAGCAAGGTAATAAGAGATCAACAATGACTAATATATTGTGCATTGTTATCTTAAAAATAGTTTCTCAGATTACAAGATAACAACATGAGAAATTGATCAGACAGTGTAAGCACAAGCCGTTCTGTTTGATGAACTAATAGAGATTAGTACCATAGTTATTCTATCATGTATATATACACACACATATATATACACACATACATACATATATACATAAGGATACATTTATGTATGTATTCTTATCCCTTCTGTTTTCTCATTTCCTGCATTCCAGTTGTTCCTTCCTTTTGAGCAGTTTCTTCCCCTTTTGCTTTCACAATATATACTATACATTTTGGATCTTATTTGCTCTTTTAGTTTTTGCACTAAGGAAATGATACAATGTTTACACATGTATGTTTGACTTATTTCACTTATGAGTATGGTCACTAGTTGAATCCATTACCTATAAAAACCTCAAATTTATCCTTCTTTATAGCTAAATAGTACTCCATTGTATAAAAATACCACATCTTTTGTTATCCATTCTGCAGTTGATGGGCATTTAGGGTGTTTCCAAGATTTAGCTATTACAAATTGTGCTGCTATAAACATGGGTGCACATATATCACTGTGGTATGATATTTTTAATTCTTCTAGGAAAGACCCAGAAGTGGAATAGCTGGGTCTAATGGGATCTCCAATCCTAGTTTTTTAAGGAATCGCCACACTGACCACAGCTTATGCTTCCACTAACAGTAGAGAAGGGTTCCTTTTTCCCTATAGCCACTCCAGCACTTTTTATTAGTTGATTTCTTAATAATAACCTTTTTTTCAGAGTGAGATGGTATCTCAGTGTTGTTTGAATTTGCATTTCTTGAATGACCAATGATGTTGGAGTGTTTTTTTTTTTTGTATCCAGGATCGTGCTCACAACCTCACACTTGCCAAGCAGGTGGTTGTGACACTGAACTATAGCCACAACTTTTGATCATATATTTATTTGTCATTGGCAAATGATTTTTCTAAATATCAAATTTTCACTGAGCAATATAATGAAATTTTATAGCGACTATATGTGTGTGTGTGTGTGTGTGTGTGTGTGTGTGTGTGTCTCATATCAAGAATACTTTCTGGGTCAGTAATTTCCCTCTGCAAAAACTTATTGTATATAACATTCAACTATGAATAAATAGTTTCTAAGAAGACACTGTAAAGGTGCTTTACTTGTATTGAACTTGAATTAATTTTATATGTTCCTTATTATTTCAGGTCCTTTTTGGTTTTTTGTTTTTGTTTTGTGTTTTATTTTGAGACAGGGTCTCACTATGTAGTTCAGGCTGGCCTTGAGTTCACTCTGTAGCCCAAGCTGGTCTTGAACTTGCAGTGATCCTCCTGCCTCAGCCTCTTGAGTGCTAGGATTACAGGAGTGTGCCAAAATGCTGGCTGTTTAAATCCCTGGCCATATTCTTACTGTTAGCAATTAGTTGTGGAGTTTTTTTTTTTTTTAAAGAAAATGAATAGATCTTATTTTTTGAACAGCTTTAAGTTTCCTGGAAAATTAAACAGAAAGCAGAGAGCATTCCAATTAACCCCTTCACCACCTCTTAATTTCTCTTAATGCCAACATCTTGATTAGCCAGGTACATTTCTTATAATTTATGAGCCACTAATGATACATTATGATTAACTAGTGTCTACAATTTAAATTCAGATTCTCTCTTTAAATATTGTACATTTTTTGGATTCTGACAAATGTGTAAATACTTGTGTCCCCCCTTACATGATAATATAAGGGGGGACACAAGTATTTACACATTTGGCATAAAAATGGCATTAAAAATTCAGTGGCATAAAAATCTTTGCCCTACTTTTTCATTCCCTTAACCCCTAGAAACCACTGATTCCTTTTATTGTCTTCAATTTTTTGTTTCAGACATTATGTAATTAGCATCATATTGTATGTAACCTTTTTAGATCACCTTCTTTCACTTAACATTAGGGCTTCACCCATGCTTAGTGTTGACAGTGGGTTTTAAGCACAACTCGGATATATCTTTATTGGATACTTTTGTCAAATACAAAAGTATGCAAAACTGGCCCTGAATCAAGGGCGGCGGTTTCCTGACGCTGTTGGTTTCAAGCAGGAGCCTAAAGAGATGTCCTTCTATGATCTGTTGACCATTTCAGAACTTGGGCAGTGAAATGGACAATTCATTAGAAAGAAACAAACCCCCCCCCACCCCGCCCCGTGAGTGGCTGTGAGCCTGGCAGTCTGCTGTGGCCCAGGACAGGAGCCTCCAGCGTTTACTGGTACATGCCTGACCTGCGCCATGCTGGGACCTGGAGCTCCAGAAAACCAAGCAACCCCTCCCCACTACCTGATTTGTTTTTTTGAATTTCAATATACATGAAAGTATGGACAGCTATTTTGAAGAGAATGAGAGACTCTACAACAGCCATTAGTGACTTCGCTATTGTCTGGTATTGAAGACCTAAATCGCCTTCCTCATTCTGTTTGGATCAGTTTTATACTATGTTGTTTTGTATGAATTCTCTGTATTGGAAGACATGGACAACTATTTGGAAGAAAACAAGAGACAATATGATAGACAGTGAAGATCTCAGGTCGTCTAGCTTTGAAATTTGTATTTCTTATATTGCTGTCTTACGTCCTATTTTGTTTTTGTTTTGTTGTGTTTAATTTTACCCCAAAATAAAAATTTTTTAAAAAACCAAAAGTGTGCAGAAGTAATTGAACATCTAAATGCCCATCCACACACTGTATAAAAATTAAATCAAAATGAGTCACAAATTTATGTAAAACCAAAAAGTATAAAACTTCCTGAAGAAAACAAAAGTTTTGTGATCTTGAATTAAGCAAAGATTTCTTAGATTATGACAGGAAAAGAACATTCCATAAACATTTTTAAATGATAAATTTCAAACTTTTGCTCTTTAGAAAACATTTACAAGGCCAAGTCACAGACTGGAAGAAAACATTTACCAAGCACATGGCTGATAGGAGAATTGTATTGAGATTATCAAAAGAATTCTTAGTAATAAAACAGTCCCCAAGCTCCACATGGTGGTACATGCCTGACAGGTTTTTGTGATAGTTACCGTCACACAGGTATGAATCCTTTCTTCATAACCTCCTGAATTAATTAGCTAATGAATTTATATTAGAACTGAAATAAGTGACTCCGTTTTGAGTCTGACAACCTCACTTTTGTGTCCCAATTGTAAACTGCAGAAGGTGCAGGTAAGAGAGGCTACACTTTGGACAAGTGAAAAAAGAAATGTATCTCCCTGCAATGATTGTTTGGAATTTTTAAACTAGTTCTAAATCTTGGGCCCTTTTAAGTAAGTGGCTTACAATTTTAAATGACTCAATTTCTCCTCCATCAGTGCTAAGTAATTTTGTGAACCGGTGACACTGGAGGCAGACTGTGTCCAGCAACCAGGGCAGTAACACCTCTTCATTTTTCCATCTAAAGGTCTGTTCCCCTTCTTATACAGAGCAAAATGCAGGTATTTAAAATCCAGATTTCTCATCTTCCTGTGTTAGCTAAAAGAAGTTTTTTTCTGAATACAGAAAATCACCAGTCACAAATGTGGTACATACATTTTCTCCACCTTTAACCTGGAGGTGATAGAACCTCCATCAGGAAGAATAACAATGGGGTACAGAGATACCTCATGTCAAAGGATAAGGAATGTTCTGCCAGTACTTAGTGCATCTTAGCTACTAATTATACACCAGCAAGCATTCAGGCACAAAACAATTTTAACAGCTATATTTTTAAAATTTTTGAGAAAATTTCTTCAGTATTTTGAAATATTTACTCCCCGGAACAGTACAAACCGAATGACTTTCATTTTAATGTCCCTATTTTCAATGTAACTTTGATGACTGCTTTGAAATGTTTTTATATTATCTGATCCATCACATTCTAATAAAGTACTATTTGTTTTTCTTCAAAACAAATTTCTTCAGTATTTCAAACAATGATACTAAAAGTACACTTGCTCTCAACTCATTTCCTGCACTTCAGTTAGAAGAAGGTCAGGGAAATGATGCCAGGCACTGGTAGGTATCCAAAGGCATGTGGGACAGAGACCTAACATACCATCATGAAGGGCAGAGGGACCACACTCGGACCTTGGGAGAAGCAGCAAGGCTGAAGGAAAAGGTTGAAGGGCCAGACATTAGGAAATCAAGGACTTGTGGGATCAGAGCATCCTCAACCTTCTCCTGGCCCAGAGCCATCCATCCATTTATGTCCCCTCGCATGTCAATGTTTACCACCACACAGCTCCTTTGGAAGGTTTCTGTGGGATGTAACAAAACCTATTTTCAAGAACCTAAATGTGGTAAAGTTCTCTATCATGTTTATTCCTCTTATTGTCTGTTTAGATTTTCCATGCTTTTGGTGGATAAGAAGGGAAGATGCCCAAAAAGCATAGGGAACATGATAGTTTAAACAGTTTCCTGAAACATTGCTTGTAATCCTTATTTCAATGCACTTTGAAATTTTGCCTAAAAGGTGGCATATTTTTAAGATTAGCACACATAAGTGTAAAGCTGTATTTTGGCCACATAGAATCTATTGCACTATTAATTGAACCATCACAAATCATTACTCTTATATTAGATGCTAAAATTTAGGAATAATTTGTAGAATCATAATTCTTCCTCTTAATTTTTAAAGGCAAGCCTGGTGCTTCTCCAGATTCTCTTCCAAAACATTACTTTATATGAAGACTGTTCCAGTGGTCAGTTATACATGAATTTATATGTTCATTTCATTTATGAACTGCAGAGAAGATGAGAGTGATCATTTAAAACAAAATTACAACATTTAAAATGTAGGAAGCTTTTACTGAAATAGTGGAAGGTGTCATATCCATTTTAAAATCCATCTTGAAATCTCTTCTAGCTGTGTAATGGAGGAGCAGTAACTGACCTTGTGAAAGGCTTTCTGAAGAGGAGAGAAAAAATGAGGGAACCCATCATTGCCTATATTTTACATGAAGCATTAATGGTAAAGCAATTAAAATTCTCTGTATTAATTATGAGCAGTTTGCATTCAATATGGGTCCTAGTTTTAGAAAAATATCACTCCAGTAGTATTTATCAATGCAAGGTTATAGTCCATCTGGAATGGTTAGCACAGCTAAATTCTTTTTTCCTTAAGATACCTACTTTTCCTATATCAACAGTATCCTGAGTTCTAGTCTCCTAAATGTGTTTCTCACATTGTGGTAGTGAAAAAGGTAGAAAATCAGGGTTCTTTTTACTATTACCTTGATAAGTAGAATATTTTCTTCTATTGAGGCTTGCATACTTAATAAAATACTTGGTAAAAGCTGAGGTTCATCTGTTAATTTTTATATATTGTATTACAAAATATATTTGTAAATTTTAATATATTATACTACAAAATGATGTACTTTGATTTGACTAATAATTTAACGTGGAATATTTAGGACTGTTATAATACTGATTTTTATCGTATATTCTCTATTGATTTTGCAAAAATGCATCATCTGAAACATGATTTTTTGTTGCTTTAAGAGTCATAATATATGAGGTCCTATATAATCATAAAATACGGTATGTTTAAATTTTCTAAGTTTATTACAGTAAAGTTCACATTGCCAGTAAATATACTGAAAATATTCTCCATCACCTCAAACACATTTATCCTATTGTTGCAACTTTCTGACACAGTTCTCAGATTCCTCTGTGAGTCTTAGGTTCCACTGTCGTGGCAGCTTTGAGGTCCTGAGTTGACAGAAAGTGTTTACCTTTCATGATCATTCTGACTTTGCAGAAGAGCCTGAAGTTGCACATGCCAGATCTGGTAAATAAAGTGGATGTGAACACACCGTAATATTTTTATGAGTCTCCCTCCTATTGGATGACACTTGACAACAGCATTCACAGTATATTTTATCACAGCTTACCAAGTCACTCCCAAAGGCAGACTCCCAGAACTGCTTCAGAAAATAGGACCTGTGAGATAAGTGTGTTTGAACCAAAGAAGAGTATTTTGAAGGAGTGGGTAATGGTAATGTGTCTTTTACCATAATAATTTTCTAAATTTAAACATTTTGATAATCCTTGTATTTCGCACCTTCTAGGGACTTCAACATTTGCATAACAACAAAACCATCCACCGCGATGTAAAAGGAAATAACATTCTATTGACCACTGAGGGTGGAGTCAAGCTAGTAGATTTTGGTAAGTTTTATTTAAAATGCATGAGTTTGAGCTTCGTAGTGAATTAGGGTGAAACAATTTGATCATTTTCTAACAGCACTGCTTTTTCTGTTCATTAAAAATAGGGAAAAACAACAGTCTTGCTGAAATAAAAAATGCAGTGATACTTTGGCAAACGAGATGCTAAGCGTTCAGGTTAGCCTGCTTGTGCTGTACAGCATTAAGGTAGCAGTGTGTATAAATTTATCCTCCAAACACACAGCATCCCAAATGCTTAAATCTGTGGTGGCTAAGCCCCCTGGTGCCTGTAGGCGATTGCTTTATGCATGGACCCATGTCCAAATCCAAGATTCTGAGACATGAGAAGAAATCTTCAAGGCTCATACAGTGGCATTTCCTTCTTGTTAAGGAAGGGACACAGGCAAATGTGTTATGTTCCTTGCTTGAGTCTGTTGTCTTACTGCCATGCTAGAAAGTGCTGCTCTCACCTCTCAGACTAAGCTGCCCTACTGCCAGGAAAGCCAACTCCAAGAAAGACATAAATGAGAGGGGAAAAAATGAGGATCTTCAGTGATACAGTTGAGCCCTTGAATCAGTTGACTTTGGAGTCTGGTCTTTCTCTGACATTTTTCTATGTATCTCACATCCATGTTTTTACTAAGGCAATGTGGAGTTTCAGTATGATATCCAGCGGCACCAGAGCTGACATAGTTGTACTTTGTCTGGGCCATCTTCTTTCAGCTCTTCAAGGTGTGTGCTCCTGTACTTTCTCTTGTTTGATGCCCGCTTCACAGTAACCCTTTAAGAGTGGGTACAGTATTCCAACACTCCTGGGAGTCCTTCAGGATTCTTTGCCTTCCCTTCTGCACACAAAATGGGAGAAGCGCCCCCTCTCATGTTGCTAAATCTGCATTTCTCTAATTTAACATTTATCACGTAGAATTGTTATTATCTAGTTAGTCTTGATAGAAAAACAAAAAATACTTGGAAATATAGGTGGACAGAGAAGTAGGACTGTTCTTTGTCTTGTAGACCTAGTTTTTGAGGTATAGCAGTCAATTGAGAGTAAATTGGACACACAAACTAACTTCTTTTTGCATTTTGGAACCTGAAGTCCAGGAAAGTTAATAGATTCATTTTGCAAATTGTTTTCACATCCAAGCATATTCCTGCTCAACCTAGCAATTAATTTCAGAGCATGTGGGGGACTGGATGAATGGCATGTCCCTGAAACATGCATTGCGTCGTTTTTCTAACCTGAATGTTTGCAAACAACAGTGCAGCAGTGACAGTAATTGATTCATAACTGTGGTGCAACCAGTCTGCGTTGCTAGTTGAGTTCAGAACCATATGCTTGAATAATCTGGCAGGAGTGGGTACTAACAAACACTTTGGTTTGAAATTAAGATGAGCAGCGAGAACAACAGAACATATTTCCTTGTCCATATGCAGGACCATTATTCTCTCCAGAAAATAGCTGAGTCTAAGACTCAAATACAAAACACAATAATTAACTTAAATCTCATGATTCCCTTGCTATAGGAAATGTCTGCAGTAAACATACTTGAGATTGGAAATTGTTAAAGTATAATTAAACATTTTTTCCTGCCATTAAGAAAACTTTGTTACAGTAGTAACTTCAAGAAATGTGACTTTCACAGATATCTTCCAAAATAAGATTAAAAACATGTACCTTGATAATACGTAAGATGCATGAGATTGTCTGTGTGTGTCTATGTTTGTGTCTGTGTGTAACCCAAGGCCTTGCACCTGCTAAGCAAGCACTGTACCAGTCTACATCCTGGCCTAAGGTGGCCTAATACATCGAATCTTTGTAATACCATCATATGTTAGATAAACAAAATGATAACTTATGTGTTAGATTATTTGTCTTTTACACTTTCTTGTCACCAATAATTAAAAAAGAGTCAGTTGTCTAGCAAAAGCACTCAGTGTCTACACCAAAATGCTGTCATTTACATATAAGTTAATGCTTCTGTTTCTACCTCTTTGGTAAGAGGACATGGATTCAGTTCACCTAAAAGGATTAGTAGGTTGCTATATGAATTGAATGCAGAGGATGTTTATGTGTAGCAAAACTTCCTGAGGACAGAACAAGCAAAATATGGTAAAGCACAAACTGAAGTACTTAATTAAAATTCAATGCTGTCATTTAGTATTTAAATCATATTTTCAGGTAAGGCTACTGCTGAGAGACAGAAAACTTAAAATTTCTTACCATGTACAATTTACGATGGGCTCATGGTGGGATACTGATCTTATACGGTCGACAGTCCTCTCGTCCTCAAAATTTCCAAAATGGAGCTCCATTAGTGGGTCCCCAGAAGTCTGCTGCGGATCAAGAGTTCCCTGTCTTAGCAGAGTCACCTGCCTGTACTCATTGCTCCTGCCAGAAATCTCAAGTTCACTCTTTAACTCTTTACTTATCATCAGCCAACTGGTTGTCAGACTTTGTCGTAATAATACGATAGTCCATTTGACTGAAGCTCTACTCAGCTTCAAGATTTATAATGACAGGGTCTCTTCTTGGTCTATTGCTTTGTCCCTAGAACTCATCATGGTGCTGGCACATTGAAAGTTTTTGATAAGTTCTGTAGAATGAATGAATGACAGCATTTTTCCATACAGTTGTATCATCAAGAGAAAGTCATTCTAAAATCTCTAATCATGTCAATCTGTTCATTCAGCAATATGAAAAAGAATAGTTTCTATGACCTGTAAAAATTAAATGAGACTCTAAGAATGATCTACTTAATATAAGTACTGACATATGATAATTCTGGAAAATCTTAGCTATTAAAAATATTCCCACCTAACCTCCTACTCAGTGCTGTATGCATAATAGATACTTGATAAAGAGTTGTTAAATAATAAAAATCTGAATTTCCAGGTGCCTGTATATATTTATGAAAAGTAACAGTAGACCTTTCCTAGGATAAATTCAATATTACTTTAAATATCAAGCAAATTAATTTCCCTAAAAGTAAAATTCAGATTTCTAATACCAGTCATATGTACTTTCTTTAAGAAAACCTTTAATTATATTATTAAGTGGGTTACATGTTTACAGAAAATGAGCAGACATCTCAGAGTGAGCAAGTAAACATTATTAATGAAATGCATTAGCAGTCACCGGTGTGTGATCAGTCAATAAATAATATGGCTTCCCATGAGATAAACCCCATTAGGTGAGTCAACTAAAGTCTGAAAAAACAGCCTTTTCTCAAACAGAAAATAAAAAAGACTAAATTTAAAGGTCAGCCCTTAGTTCTTATTTTTAAGGATTTCTCTCTGAGGAATTTCATGTCTAATAGAGTAGTTAACATCTCGATAGAAAAGTACAGGATATACTTTTTGTGATTTATTTAGACATCATTCTTATGACAGAATACTTTATGATTTTAAATCTCTTATTACCCATATGCCCGAGTTTGACCAACTCCCTCGTGTATTGTGCAGGTCAAATAGAAGTTGTGATTTATTCATTTATGAACTTGTTTTTATCATCAAGAGAGGCAGGTCCACCTGAACGTAAAAACTATGACACATCCTTTATTCTGTCCTTTCTCCCTGAATAATTCAGAGCAAAGCCCATTAGGTAGTACAAGCCAGGGAGTAGGGGTGCTCACCACACATTTGGGATCCCCATAGGCTGAGAAAGCCTCCGTGGTGGATGGGTGTTGGTAGATGCCCTGAAGTGAGAAGTTGCTTCCCTGAGTGGAACAAAGGGCACCCATGTAGAGTGATGGAAGTGGTCTCGGGGGAGCTGTCAGCACTGGAGTGAGGTGAGGCCCTCCTCACCTCTGCATAAGATATCATGATGGAGATAAAGGATAGGTGGCTTGATATCATCATGAAATGATACGATGTATGACCCTGATATATGATCCTTTTGATGATTTGTTGCATTGTTTGCCAGTATTGTGTTGAAGATTTTTGCAATTGTTTTCATTAAATAGAATGGACTGTAGTTTTCTTTTTTGACTGGAAAAAGATTGTCTGGTTTTAGAATCAGGGTAGTGCTAGATTCCAGGAATGATTTGGAGAGTGATCCTTTCTTTTCAATTTCATTAAAGTGTTGGAAGAGAATTGGATTAGGTTTTCCCTAAGTTTTTATAAAATTCAGCAGTGAATCCAGTGGGTTTTGGGCTTTTCTTAGTTGGTAACTGTTTTATTACTGCCTGTTATTGAATTATTTGAGATTTTTATATCTTCTTGGTTCAGTTTTGGTAATTCATGTGTCTAATTTATTTGGGTACAAGTTTTCAAAGAAGTTAATAATCTGGATTTTGGTGGTATCCATCGTGATTTCATATTTTTCATTTTTAATTGTATTGAATGGGCCTTTTATTTTTAGTAAAATTGGCCAAGAGTTTATCTATTTTGTTTATTCATTCAAAGAATGAATTTATCGATTTATCTGATTTATCGATTCTTTGTATTGCTTTTTAGTCTCAATTTCATTCAGTTCTGCTCTGGTTTTTATAATTTCCTTGCTTGTGCTTACTACCTTTGACTTCGGGTTGGACCATGAGTGTATCATTTGGTTATTTGGATTTGCTCTGTTTTCTTGATGTGGGCGTTCACAGCCATGCTTCTTTCTTTGTGTATCATAGGTTCTGACTTGTTGTACTGGCATTATCAGTGGATTCTAGGAACTGATTTCTTCATTGATTTTTTTCTGCAACCCTCTGATTCTGCTTTGCTAAAAATTAAATCACATTGACTTTTGCAAAAGCTTCAGGATCACACTCCGCTCCTGAGGCACCCTCCTGGCTATCAGCACTAGTCCTCAGCCAACAGATTTGTCTTTACTGACACTTTTATACAGCTTTCAGTTACTCTCTAATGTCTTCATTTTGACTTATGTGTCTCCTCTTAATATGTCTTGTGGTGCAACTCTAGTGATAAAAAAACATTTTCAATGTTTGTTAATCTGAGAATGTCTTAACTTCTCCCAAAGTTTTTAAGCAGTTAAGTGAATACAGATTTTGTGCCTGTTATTCTTGTTGTTTTTTTTTTTTTATTTCAGTCCATTGCTTTCTAGCTGCTAGGTTTATGATGAAAAAAAAATCTATGAATAATATTATTAAGGACCCCTTGTGCATGACAAGTCACTTTTCTTTTGCTATTTTCAAGATCCTGTATTGCATGTATCTATCTCTCCACTTAAAGGTGTCTCATAGATTCTTGAGGCTCTGTTCACTTTCCTTTAGTCTTTTTTTTTTTTTTTTTTGCTGTTCCACACCATAGATAACTTCTATTGTTTTTATCTCCAAATTCACTGATTCTTTATTGTTTTATTAAAACCTGTTCAGATCTGCTCTTAAATGACTCTGATGATTTATTTCATTTTACTTTCTGTACTTTCAACTTCAAGTTCCTTTTTAGGCTTTATATCTTTTTGTTGATTTTCTACTTTATTTATACACTACTTCCTGCCTTTCTGTGTTTTTTTTTATCATGTTTAAGATGGTTGTTTTAAAATCTTTGTTTAAGACAGTTGTTTTGAAGTCTTTGTCTAGCAAATTCAGCATTTGTCTTTTTTAGGCATGTTTTTCTCCCTTTGAATGGACCATAATTTCCTTTGTCTCTCATACCTTACTGTTTTTGTTAGTTTCTGAAAATTAGATATTTGAGTATAATAATGTAATAATTCTAGAAATTAGACTCTCCAACTTCTCCAGGGTGTGCTGATTTTTGTTTTCGTTTCCTATTATATCCCTTTTCTTTTGCCAGGTATTATCCTAATGTGTAAATTTAAAATCTTAGGCATTTTTTGAGCCTATACCTGTCTCCAGATATGTAAAACTGACTTTATAAATGTTTTACTGTATATGCTTGCTTTTTTATTTTTATTGTTTTTAAATGATGTTGGGTACCAAGACCAGGGTTTTCTGCATGCTGGGAAAGTGCTCTACCACTGAGCTACATCCCCAGCCCTATGGCTGCTTTTGAATATCCTAGGCCAGTGCTGGCGAATCTATGGCACATATGCCACAGCAAGCTGTTTGCTATCACTGAAAGCTCTAAAAGGTTCACCATCACTGTGTTAAGCATTAACTGGCTCTCCAAAAGGGAAAGGTTGAGCAATGAAAGAGAAAAAAGAAAATGAAGCAGAAAGTTTTGACCCTTTAGACTTAGTGCTATAACTTAGTGTCTCATAAAGCAACCATGTCTGATCAGGTGGCAAATAATGTAGTTTATTGCAATTTTGATAGACCTTCCCAAAGAGTTCTTATACAGAAATACAGAACATTCTGTTTAGGATCAGCGTTCTTCGGAAAAATAGAATCAACAGGGTGTGTGTGTGTGTTGTGTGGAAAAAGGTACTTATTTTTAAGAAATTGGTTCACAAGATTGTGCAGGGCTTCCAAGTTTAAAATCTGTAGTGTGGGCTATGGAGAAGAATTTCAGTTTGTGCCCAAAAGTCATCTGCAGATAGTATTCCTTCTGTTAAGGCCTTCAATTAATTGGATGAAACCCACTCACTATATGGAGGATAATCTGCTTTACTTAAAGTCCACCACTTTATATGTTAATCTAGTAAGAAAAAAAATTCAAAGAAATACCCAGAATATTTGACCAAATATCTGTGCACCATGGCCCATCAAATGGACAGTCAAAAATTAATTATCACAGTATCTTAAAATTAATCATCAACAAAGCAATAATATTTGATAATATAATTATTGTATGCCCATTTTATATAACATAGTTCTACATTTTTATAATTTAAAATCTCTGTCCCGCGGTAGTTTTAAGGGTTTTGTTCTGTAGGTTGTAGTAAATCAAGGACCCTAAAGTTGTTTTAGGAATCGTGTATTAGATATTTTTGCTATCTCCCTAAGCCAAAGAACTCCTGACAGCAAGCATAAAGCCTGCATGTTTGTCCCCCTGGAAGCAGGACTTATGCAACAGGGAATGGGGTTGCTACACAGCTAACCAAGAGCCTAGGAAGCCCGAAATAGCATGCAAATTCCCTCACAAAGCAAAAAGCTGAAGCGTCATTAACACAAACCTCTGTAATTTTCCTGTGACTTTGATTTGTAATGGATTATGTTCCTCTCTTCCAGCCTGATTTTTGTTCAGTCTCTGATCTCTTTTTGGCCTCCTGTTCCTTACCGTATCATCTCACTATCTTAACTTTGTGCTTGGAATTTTCCACCCTTTGGCATCTGCTCTCAAGATGATTACATAACTATATTTACTTTGGTGACTTATTTCATTAGTTACTCTCTGAACAAAATGATTTTCCTAATCTGTTTGACTTCCTAAAGCTACTGAACTCCTACTTTGGATCCCTGTGGTTTTTTTAAAGTAATTTATGTCAATCATTTTTAGTAGAGCTTTGCATTTTTCTGTCTCCTTAGCTATTTTTCTTGTGGGAATTTATGCAAAGTAAAAACACCATTTGTCCTTTAGAAAGTGACTTTTCTCTGTTTCATTTTTCTAACCTGAAAGTGAATAACAGACTTTCTGAGCATAAAGTTGCCTTTTAGAAAACATGAAATTTAGTAGATGCCTTCCTGTGTCACTCTTACAGAATTAGAGATTCGTTTTGCTTTTAATGAGACAATCATCTAATATTCTCAAGAATTCCTTACTCTACCTAGTTATACTTTTCACTTATTTGGTCTTTTACCTGGTTATACTTTTCACTTATTTTCTGAGGCAGGTTTAAAATGATAATCACTAACAAGATTCTTAATGCATATGTTAGTGTATTAGTAAACATATTGAGAATGATCTCTGAATCTGCAATACAGTAGGCTTGCTGAAAATGTTCTTGTTTAGGGTATTTGAGTAAACATCTTGGAGGCCAGATGTCTGCCTCAGAAAATTCTTAATGTTATAATAACATAAATGTAATGTAATCTCATAAATATGCTACCATCAGGCTTTATAAACTCATAATTAACTATTGCTCTTTCTAATTTGCTATTTTAGGTGTAAAAGCTCAAGGGCTTTGTATTCAGCGTTCTTTGGTTTTAAGCTCAAAAACTAACTCTTACAAATTTAGACTGAGATATTGAAAACAATACAGGTCAACTCACAAAATCAAGGGTGAAAACTGGTCATCTGATGTAAGAATGCAGCGCGGCAGCAAGCCCTTGGGAGTAAATGCTGGTGATGGACAGCTAGAGCCCTGCTGTTGGTTGACTCAGCTCTAGTTCACGTCCTTACCTGAATGACTCTGCTCAAGATTCACATTTTCAAGAAAAGAGCCTGAAAGTCCACCTTGGGATATATGTCCGTCCCCTAAAAGTATTTATCAGTGTCTTTCCATACATATTTCCAATGTGGACAGAAGGTCCTTCTCAGGTATCATGTTTATAAATCCTGATGCTAGAATATTACTACTTGCTAAACAATGCTAGTACTAGTAATTTGCTTCACATTCAGAAAGAGAAAAAATTGTTTAGTCTAAAATGTTACTTTCTTCCTGGGAGGAAATTTTGAAATTTACTTGGTTGTGTATTATCTTTCTCTTTACATCTCATTTAAATGACATTTGAATTCTTAAACTATCATAAAAGTAAAGCAAAAATATTTACTGAGAGTCAATTTAAAATTTCAAATAATTTTAAAATATAAATTAAAATTTTAATAAATAATTGAAACAATAAATTTTAGAAAATTAAGAACCAGTTTTAAACTAAATTTTCTTTTAATATCTATTTACTTTTCTCATTTATATAAAAAAATTACTGTCCTCTGGTACTGCCATTAAATCCAAGTCTAATCATTGTGCCTTTAGTTCATAGGGAAAACACTGAATTTTTAGGCTTACATCCCTCTCAAGAAAAAGAACTGATTGTAGTTAGACATGAGATAGAAATAAGTTCTAGTGTTCTATTACCTACCAAGGTGAATAGATAACAATAATGAACTGTATATTTCAAAAAGCTAGAGAAGAAATAATTTTGAATATTTTCATCATAATAAAATGTAAAATGTTTGAAGCGATAGATATATTTACTCTAAAGTTATATATTTATATATTATATGTAAATATACAGAGAGGGAAAAAGAGAAACATCACTTGTACTTTGTAAATAATGTACAATTTTTATCAGTTAAAATCAAATTTAAGTTTAAAAAAGGAAAAACTCTATTAATGATGTCAGTTTAAATAGAAATAAACAATCAGTAATCATGTGTGATTTGTCCACAATCAATAGATGGAAAATAATTTTATGCATATTTACAAGTTACTTAACTGTGTGCTTAATACCATATAAAACATTCTGAGATTCACCAGAATTTTTTAAGAGGGAGGAGAAAGGGAAAAGGAAGCACACCAGTGTCATACCAAAATATGTCACACGGTTTAAACAGATGCTTTAAATAGAGAGCTTCAAAGGAGATGGTGTAGGGAACAGATTAGAAGCCATGACGGGGAGACTAAGACTTGAAGTGGGACTTTAGGGTGGGCAGGATTTGCATATGACAAATAAATAGAAGACCTTCAGTATTGTGGCTCTACAAAGATCCTGACTTAGGCTTCTTTATATATTTTTTAAATTTATTTTAAAGAGGAGAAAACAACACAGAATTTCAAATTGAGATAATAGGAAATTAACAATGGTTAATATATTGCATATTGTTATCTTCAGAGTAGTTGCTCAGATTACAAGACATATGCATGCAAAATTGATCAAATAGTATAAGCACAGACAATTCTTTTTAATGAATTAAAAGAAATTAATAGTATAATTATCTTAGATATCTTGTGTGTGTGTGTGTGTGTATATATATATATATATATCACATATATGTGCACATTTATTTTTTTCTTTTCCTTCTTTTCTCTGCTTCTTTATCCCAATTATTCTTTCCTTTTGAGCAGTTTCTTCTCCTTTCACAATATCTATTCTATGTTTTGGATATTATTAACTCTGAGTTTCTTACACTAGGCAGACATGATTACATATGCAAGTCTGATTTGTTTCACTTATGATTATGGTCTCTGGTTGCATCCACTTACCTATAAAAACCTCAATTTTATCCTTCTTTATAGCTGTTGTGTAAAAATAACACATTTTTTTAAACAATTTCTTGATTGATGGGTACTTGGGTTGTTTCCAAGATCTAGCTATTACAAATTGTGGTGCTATAAACATGGGTGCACATATATTGCTGTGGTGTGATATTTTAAAACTGGGAAAATACTATGGGTAATAACTGGATTGAATGGGGTAATCAATCCTAGTTTTTTGAGGAACCTCCACACTGATTTCCACAATGGTTGCAACAATCTACACTCCCACGAATAGTGGAAAAGGGTTTAGGTTTCTTTAAAAAGTGAAATTCAAGTCCTGTGGCATCTTTTGAAGGAGCAGCTATCTTGGTTACTTTTTTTCTCATTACTGAAACAAAATACCTAACACCCAAAATAAAGGAAGGAAAGGTTTATTTAGCTTACAATTTGTGGAGATTTCATGGCCACAGAGGCAACACTTCAAGGCAGCAGAAGACAGCAAAACAGCAAGAGCAAAAAGAGGGAGACAAGTCTCTTCTCCTCCTGTATATTGTACATAGGCTACCATGCTCCTGCTGCCCCCCGCCCCGCGCTCCTCCCAGGGTGACTGTAGCAGTCACACCACCTCAGTGTCCTCCTCTTGTCTTGGGCAAGATGAGGTTGTTTACCAAGTGAAGGTCCTGGCTCCCTGCTGAGTCACTTAGTTAAGCTTCTAAACTTCTCAGGTTGATACAGTGTATTAACCATTGCAGCAGCATTTTGGCATCCCATGAGAAACTAACTTCTTCCCCTTCCTTGCAGGTGTATCTGCACAGCTCACCAGCACCCGGCTCCGCCGCAACACCTCTGTTGGAACGCCCTTCTGGATGGCTCCTGAGGTCAGACAGAGCCTTCAGGGAGACTCTTCTTTATTTCCAACTTTCCAAACTTTCTTTTCATGCATACTCTGTCCCATAACGTTTTGGAATACACCAAAAGAAAATGTCAGAAATGTTAAAGTGAGATTTTTAAATGTGTAAGGAGGAACATGAGAGGGGCTTAATAAATGAGCTGTGAATAGATGCATGGAAAAGCAGAAGATGATCCTCTGAGGAGCAGTTGCAAAAAAATTTTCTGGCTATAGGTCGTCTCTAAATTCTACTAACTGATTCTTTTGCGGTACAGAAGCTTTTTGATTTGATGGAATCCTATTTGTTGATTCTTGCTTTATTTCTTGTGCAATTGTGGTTCTCCTTAGGAAATCCTTTCCTGCACTATTGCTTCAAGTGTTTATCTATTTTATCTTCCAGTAGGTATAATGTTTCTCTTTTAATGTTCGGATCTTTGATCCAGTTTGTTTTAATTTAGTACATGGTGAAAGATATGGGGTCAGTATCCATCATCTACAAATAGTAGTCAGTTTTCCCACCTGTTGAATGGGCTTTCTTTCCACCAGTGTATGCTTTTGGCCCCTGTGTCAAAGATCAAACAGCTAAGTATGTCAGGATGTTTCTGTAACCTCAATTCTGTTCCATTGATTCATGTATCTGTTTTTATATATAAAGAACTCAAAAACATTAAATTAAAAGAGTCAAGAAATGGACAGGTAAAATAAACACATCACAGAAGTACAAATGGCCAACAATTTTGCAGATAACAATATACAATGTATTAGCTACTGTTATCATCCTAGTTTGCAATTTTTTTCACTAAAAAGCAACAAAAAATGGCCAACAAAAGTGTGAAAAAAATGTTCATATCTCTGGCCATTAGAGAAATGCAAGAAAGAATGGCAGTTATCAAGAAATCAAAAAATAACAAATGTTAATGAGGCTATTGTGAAAGAGAGACCCTTCTTCATTGTTGGTGAGAATGTAAACTAGTACAACCAGTATGGAAATCAGTATGGAAATTTTTCAAAGAACTAACCTAATAATTTCATATGACCCAGCAATCCCTCTTCTAGGTATCTTCTCCAAAGAGTTTAAAACATCATACTACAGCAATGCATGCATACCAGTGTTTATAGCGGCACAATTCATAATAGCTTAATCCTGTATACCCATCAACTGATGACTGGATAAAGAAAATGTAAATTCTATATATAGTCAAATACCATTTGCTATAAAAAGGATAAATTTGAAACATTTGTAGGAAAGTGGACGTACCTGGAAAATATAATGTTGAGTAAAATAAATAAGACATACAAGCTTAAAAACCACATGGTGTCTCTCATTTGAATAGGGCAAAATACCAAGCGATTGACAAAGAATGCATAGGAGATGCGGAGATGGATCTCTGGAAAATGAGAAGGAGACCGAGAGACTAAGGGTGAGGTGTGAGGGGAGGAGAAGGGAGAATAAGGAGACTAAAGGTGGCCTGTCCCGGAACCTCCGTGAAGATAAACATAAGTCACAACCATGAGCCGTGATCCTAGTATCAAGAATAAAAATGGGGAGGGGAATTAGATGAAGGAAGGGAAGGGAAAAGGAATTAAAAAAAGAAATAAGGTATATTACGTACATGTACTCACCAAGATGACTGTAAAATGTACTGTGAACTTGTACTAATAAAAACAAAAAGTGAAAAATTGAACTAATAAATGATGTATCAATGAATGAGTGAATCAGATGAAGTAAAGAGAAACCACTTGCCGTTTTAACTTTTCATTAATTTTACTTTTGAGTATTTAACTTGTGTCAGTAACATGATCTTTCCTTTCTGGTTTTAAATAACAGTGGCAATATGAAAAGCTGTGGCTTTGTTAGACCAGATCGAGGTCCATCCGCGTGGGTGGCGAGTTTCCATATTGAGCACCTGCCTTGGGCCCGGGTTCAGCTTTTGGACATTCTTTCCATCAGTTCCTTGGGAAAATTTCAAGAGCCACCTCTCCCCCCAGAGTCAGCAATACCTTTAGTCTTTTTAATTGTTTATCAATAAAGAACACTTATTTTTGCAAACTCTCACTGCAACTGTTGGGAAAAACTGCTATTTATCTACAGCTTTCTGGGGAGTAAAGGGAGGAGAAGTAATACAAATGCTATGTTAATACTGCAAAATCTAATTAAATTTGTTTGAAGATTAAATCCTGTTACACTCTACTTGAATACTAATTCAATTAATACTTATAAAATGAAAGTTGCAATGTAGGCTTAGTATAAAGTATAGGAAAGAAACTATTTTAAGAACATTTTACAAGTTTCAATAGATTGAAAAACTTAGTAAGGACTACATTTTAGAAAAATACAAGTATAGTCCTATAAACAAAAAAGTCAAGTGAGAGTTTCTGTTTGCTCAGCTATTTCACTAGTATTTTTCATAAAAACTTAACAAAAATGGCAAATCAATAAAAAGTTATGTACCAAAGATTGCATTATGTACATGTATATTAATCATATAAATACAGAGCATAAAATTGTACTGTTACATAATGTGCTCCTTTTATGTTGTTACACATTAACTTATATTCACAAAGCCATTATATTTGTTTTGCCATTCATTCATTTATATGCAGTTACCAGACAGTTATTTTTTGGTAAATCTTATTTATTATTAACAAGCCTATAGTAGCACCTTTCCTGCTTACCAAATAATAGATATGATAGTGAAGAAGAAGAAAAAGTTCTCTGCAGTTTTTCAAACTATCATATAAATATACACTTGAGATTTTAAGTATATATTCATTCCTCTGTAATGAATACTTTCTAATCTTGAACAACACTGTATTTTGAACAACTAGCTTTGTAGCTTAAAAATACCCCCAAATATGTTATTAATAGTATCCCTGTGTTATTAATGACACTTCCCCAGCCCTAATGACACATTTCTAAGGATTAGAAAGCAACAGGTAAACAAATACAAATATATTCACCATGATGACATAGAAGTATTTTAGTATTTCCCAGCCCTAAGAGGCAAGCTTGTTGAAATGAATTATCAGTTGAAAAGTGAAATCTTCATTTGGAATTTTAAGTTGCAGTCTACATGAATGACTGTATTTGTTGATATGTAAAGTTGTCTTTTTCAAACAGTGATGCATGTGTACCAGAATAAAGGGCTCAAGGGAAATAGTGACCATACAATTTAATGGACAAAGATCAAGAAACTTTGGAGTGCCCAGGGGTGGAATTGATAAAGATTCTAGCACAATGAGCACAAACCAAGACTGTCCCAGACAAATTGGGACATAGTTCATTTGAATCTGTGTGGAGATGTCCCTAGACTTTTGTGTGGAGCCGTCAAATACTGTGTTATCCTGAAGCCACAATCTTCATGAAAAAAATCGTATTTTTATACTAAAGTAAAGAAGATACTATAGAGCAAATATACAAATGTAAACAACCTACATTTATGGGAATATATTTTCAAGTTTTAATAGCTTTTTGGACAGAGAAATCATTTCATAGGATGTACTCATTTAACGTGCACAATTTTAATTTTCATGATTTTGGTGTATAGTCACAGAATGGCACATTCGTCACTGCAATCTAGGTTTGGAACATCTGGTTTCCCCCTTGATGTTAATGGGTGTTCCCCTTCTCTTCCCATCTCACACAGTCCTAATTAACTGTTAACTACTTTTGTCTGTGTGGATTTGCTTGTGCTGAACATTCCATGTAAATTGAGTCATTACAACATTTAGTCCTAGTGTCTGGCTTCTTTCACTTAATATTTTAATAATGCCTAGATGTGGCTTTGTTGAGTACATCTTTTTATGTCTAAATTATATTTTCCTTTATGTATATACCACATTATGTATATCCTTGAGTTAAAGGACATTTAAATACAGCTAGGACTACTTACCATGTGTATTTTTGAAGTAAAACTAGGCACTCTTATGCTCCTCCTTGTGCTTCAGTGTATGCTCTTTGATTTCTGCAGTTCACTCTCCTGCAGTATTAAAAGTGCTAACAATTTCTGTCTGTGGTAGGAAAGGTTGGGAAGCACTGGGCTCGAGCATGGGAGCATACAGACCAAGTAAGGAAACAGTAGTCTCTCTTCCCTGTCCCCTACAATTTCTTTTTCTTTTTATTAATTGTTCCAGCACTTATTCAGTGGTGATTGCTTCTTAGCCTCCTAAATCACTGCCTTTGTCTTTCCGGCACTTTAGTGTATTCGCCCCCAATCTTGCCACCCAGTGCAGGAGCAGAACATTAGCAAAGCAGGCATTTGCCGCCATCAACTCACCTCTAGAGTGCATGGTACTTATTGCCTGCCTTTTTATTTTTAAATACACTGATATGTCTGTATTTAGTTATTTTCCATCTTTGCTTTTAGGTAGGAGTACAAACTTATTTACAAAGGACTCATCATTCCTAAATGATATATATCAATGTTACCAATTAAACTCCAGTATTCTAACAGACAAGAGTTTTAACATGTGTTAAGCCTATTAGTAAGTAGAAATGTCCCAGAAATAGAAAAATGAGAAGTGCCCCAGATGAGGTTAGGTTTCTTTTATTTTACATATTATTTTATAGTTCTAAAGTTAAATAATACAATTTTTAATTTACCATCATCCCACAGTCACTTTTATTTTCTAGTGGCTTGCCCTGGATAAAATGTAAACTTTAAAAGTAAAAAGTGGGCCAGGTATGGTGGTGCACTCTGTAATCCCAGCACTCAGGAGCCCTGAGGCAGGCAGACTGATGCAAGTTCCAGACTAGCCTGGGCTCCAAAGTGAGCCCAAGGTCAGCCTGAACTGCGTAGTGAGACCCTGTCTCAAAAAGACAAAAAAAAAAAAAAAGCAAAACGTGATTTTGAAATGTAAAGCTGATTTACAGGCCATTGGTGTTTGTATCCTCAATTTACAAATAAATTATGGAGGAATTAATGCAATCACTTTATGTATAATCTGATTTTGCAAAAAAAAATCAGTTTTTGGAGGTTTCAGTCCATGCTCAGCTGGCTCCAAGGCAGGCGGGCATGGTTGGGCCGCCGTTCATGGCAGCTGCAAACAGCAAGCCTGAACTGGCAAAGAGCAAGACACACCTTATTCCTGCCATTACATCACATCCTGGTTCCACCCCTTTGTGGGTGGAGCACTGACACCATCAATCCAAGCACTAGACCATGGACGAATAACAAATGCACAATTCAAATGCATGAGGCCTGGAGAACACAGACATAAACCATGACAAATGTATTAATCTTTATCTCTGCTCCAGTGAATGTTTCCAGTCCTCCATCAAATGTTCATTGAGTGACTCCCACTGGCTGTGCACCCATCCCACCCCTTTCCATGTGGGACACTGTTTCTTTCTTCTTTTTTTTCTACTTTCAAAAATATACCTTCTTCCTTTATATTTGCAAACCTGATAAGGTACTCTGTGTTCTTAGAATAAAATAATAATGTGATTGCTTATTCTTGGCCTAAATTACTGCCTTTATTTTTACTTACAGCTACCAAACTTTACCATGTAAATACTTCTTTGTTCTAAACATTTTGCTACATACTTGTTAAAATCACCAACTTTTCCTTTTTGTTTATGTTTTCTCATAGGTGATTGCATGTGAACAACAATTAGATACCACTTACGATGCCAGATGTGACACTTGGTCCCTGGGTATCACTGCCATTGAGCTGGGTGATGGAGACCCTCCCCTAGCTGACCTGCACCCCATGAGAGCACTCTTCAAAATACCAAGGTCAGATGACTACAGTCAATCTCAGTGGCTGCAGCCCACTTTTCCTTCTCCTCTCACTGAGTTCTCATGGTGGTCATCGTGGAAATATTCACATGTGATCTGGCCAGTTGAGAAAAGTGACCGAGAATATTCGGCTTCTTCCAAAACTGTATTTATTCAGTAGTTGCATGTCCCTGGTCTAAGTAAAAAGGCGTTGTCTAGGTAATCAGTGTTTTTCTTGCCTTTGCTAGAATTTGATCTCAGAAAGGAGCAGTTCCTCCCACTCCTTATCCCTTCCCAAGTCGGTGAGGCACCTGGTGCCTGTCAGTGCCCCATGTTTTGCTTGTCCACCATTCCACACCATTTTTTAATTCCTGTTGACTTCTCTTTGCTCAGAAATTTAAAATAATCATATTACCAAGAAATGATAAATAAAATTTATTGAGTAAATAATGATTTAAGTATGTTAGTATTTTGAATGCATCCATATAAAGTAATAGAGAAGAATGCCCTCTGGAGTGAGGAAGAACATTACTTCTAGATAGGACCTCCCCTAGGAATAGAGCACTCCCCTTCAGTGTGTGCATTAAGAAAAAGTTACTGTTGATTTGCTTTAAATACTGCATTGTATATGTGTTATTAGTTGTAAATATTTCAGAAAGTGTGGAAAGATCGCCTGTCCTTAATCATCAGTGTGTTGTTTCTGAGAACGTATAAGGACTTTGTCTTAATCCTAATGGAATGCACACATGGAGCCCATAACCGCAGGGATCCAGATCAGGGTAGGCGATAGTGTTACAGTTTGCTTGTACCCTCTCCATTAAGCAGATTTTGTGGTCTCAACATCATGATAAAATAAATACAAAGCTTTGCTAGAAGTGGCGGGGGAGGTCTAGTCCTAAATAATGTCTGTATGTTATATCCATTCCTAAATGGATCCACTTAAAATATTTGGCAGGTAACTTGATTATAATACCAAACATTTGTATTTTTTAATTTTGCTGGCCATTTTTTTCTTTTTATATTAGTGCATAGTAGTTCTATAGAATAGTGGGTCTCATTCGGCAGACTCATATGACATTCTTTGGTTGGTTCCATCCTCCCATCATTCCCGTTTCCCTTCCTTCTTCTCTCTCCTTATTGTGTTCCTCTTCTCTAAGAGTCTCCCTTTTACATTCATGTTACCTCACTGTGTCTTCTCTTTAGATACAACATCAGTGGGGAAAAAAATAAAATATTTCATTTTTCTGAACCTTTTTCACCTAACATGATTACATTTGGTATTTTTATTCTTAATTTCCTATCAGTGTATATGTTCTGAATTATAATACTTTAGGTATAAATTATGTTTTACTTAACAACTTCAGTGTCATCTCAGTTATTACTATTTGTAAAATATACTAGTACTTATTTGTTAAGTGGGAAAATGAGGCTACAGAAATGAGGGGGGATGTTCTGTATACCAGTTCTGGATAATTCATTTAATTTTAGAAAGTCAGGGAAAGCTCAGTTTTTCCTACTGCCTATTGTAATTCAGTTACTAAGATGAATCCAGCACTTTCTGAGGCATCTTAATTGTGGTTTGAACCACAGTATTTAACCTACTGCTTTTACTCTTGGTTTCAATGTCACATGGAGGCTGGAGGATGGCAAACGCTGATACAAGCAATGTGCATAGTGATTTGGAATTGGAAGCAAATAAATTATGTCATTATTTCTATCACTAGTGTATCTCTAATGGAAATTTTCAGAATATTAATGGTAGAACTATGTAGATAAGAGTCTGAAATACCCACTTCTAAGTGTTATGAAATCATCAAAACTTTTGTTATTCTCAAAGTAAGTCAGTAAATCTCATAAAAGGAAACTTCCAGGGAACCAAAGATAGAGATTGTTTGGTAAAAAGCACTACTTTTTATGTGCAGATGAGCAATCATCAAGTAGTCCTAAGGATTAGGAAATGAGCTTTGTCATGATCTGGGTAGATGAGTAACTGTACTTTCTTTTAATGAGCCTGTACAAACTGTACATTAATTTCATCAGCTATTTAAAGAGTAATGCAGAATTGAAGACAAAGTATTTCCATTCCACTAACGAAAACAAAGAACTGTTAGAATGAACATAAAGCAGCCCTTTAGTGAATTCAACTATCATGGTTGATCAATGTTGCTTGATTACAGTGTTAGGTCAGCCTCATTTTCAAGTGATTTTCCTTTGTATTCATGAACGGGCCAAAAAGGAAAAGATTTGTTCCGCTTAAAAATGAAAAGAATTAATAATAAAATCTTTTAAGTGGCATTCAGAGCTTTACAGCTAATAACATTTTTCAGTTCCTTGCTTTGTAACACTCTGTAATACTTGTTTCCTCCCATGTACCCAGTTAACAAAAGAACAATCACAGAGATAGTCTGCTATGCTCCTCCATGGCAGTTCCCTGCCTGCTCCAAACAGCTCAACTTTAAACTCACCTCTTGGCACCCTGGTATTCCTCAGAAACTTATGCAAGACTTATAGAAGGAAAGAATCTTTATCCCAATATTCATTGTTTCTAGTCTGTTAAGAATAGATGATTTCCCTGAGTTCTCTCAGGTAAAAGCAAGAAGATTCTTTAGAAGGAAAAATGAACTGTTGGAAAAAAATTGGGGCATATACTAAATGCTTTCAAAAAAATGAGGAACCTGTCATTTTATGTGTAGAATGAGTAATTACTAATTCTCTTCGAATTGGAAATCAGTGGCAGCATTTGACTATCATGGCAGCACCTGCAGATGCACTTACATGTTAGCCTGTCTGTGCTTCTCAGGTGATGCTTACTGTCCAGTGGACACCTTACAACTTGATTCTTCTTTTTCTAGGAACCCACCCCCACAGCTAAGGCAGCCTGAGCTTTGGTCAGCAGAATTCAATGATTTCATTAGCAAGTGAGTAACAATAGAATATATAAGAAAAACCAAGTTGATATCATCTGTCTCTGACGTTGAACTGTGCTTTTTTCAGTAATGCCACTGGGCTTCTAAATCTCGTGTTCCTTCTTGTTAAATAGCTATAGAGGTTTCCGTTATTTTCAGCTATGTCCTGTAAGTGTTAGTCAGTTGATCACTGCATAAAAACTGACCGGAGGGTCAAATCTTTTCATGGATTGATAGCTGTACTTCTGTGGACACTTGGTACTCTGTGGACATGTTCTCTTATCCACCTTTGTGGCAGCTCTGCCCCCAGCGTCTCCCACCTGTTCACCCACTGTCTGGTTAGTCAGTCCTTTAGCCTTCATTTGTCTGCATTGCTAATTCTCATTACATTCAGAATTTTCCCTGCAATCAGTGAATCAGAAAATCATGTTTATGAGAAGCATATACTGGCAAGGGTTATAGCTGAGTGGCACAGTACCTGCCCAGCAAGTGTAAGGCCCTGGAGTTTGATTCTCAGTACCAAAAAAAAAAAAAAAAAAAAAATGCATATGCATTTAAAATTCAAGTTCAAGGAACACTGTTAATTTGACAAATGTTTATCACAGCTTCAGTACTTCCTGACAGTTGACTAGAAACTAGGAGTCAGCTGTTTGGAAAGAATCAGTTCCGTGAACCTGTTTTATAATTTTGTCGTGCCTTCACTTTAAATGTGTAAGGTCAGGGATAACCTCTGGTTGTAAACAGGAAAGAGAGGTCATTGAGATTTAGTGTTCCAGACTCCATTCAGAAAATGAAGAAAGGGCAAAGAAAGTAGAGAACACGGCCACCATTGGCTTTCCTAGAAGGACACCTGCGTGTTCTCCTACAGGCAAGACACTTAAGAGTTTGGCAGAATGCAAGATGTACTGATAATCATTTTCAAAGTTTTCACTGACCTAAGCGTATTCTATGAACTACATTATGTTTAATAAATGCCAATCCCATTTCTCAAGTCCCTTAGGAGATTCACGGGTAACTTTAAAGGGATCCCTGTGATTCCCAGTGCCTGGCTCCTCTCTGCAGATCCCTCCATACAGATTCCCTGTGGATATGGGCTTCTTTCCCATAGTCCTCATAGTTCCCACCAAGAAACATTTCTTAGTTTCCTTTCCAGTTATAGTCTGTCCCAGGTGCCATTAGATTTTGTTCTTCTTTCACTAGTAACATTGCCAATTTGATTGAACTTCACTGTTTTGATGTCTTTCTAACTAAATAGTAAGCAACTGAAAGCCCTGAGTATACCCTTGGTCACTGTCACTCTAGTGTCAAGCCAAGTGCCTGGTGCACATTGGCTATTTGGTAAAGTTTGACTTGAATAAAATAGTTCCACATGTGACTCTTCAGAATACATGGATATGAGTGTTACTGACGATTTCTGTTGAACTAAATGTAAACGACAAGCATGTCACCTTATTCTCAGATATCAACACCTTTGTTTCTTAGCATACTTTAGCAACCTTAGAAAAAACCTTTCTGGGTTAGCCCAATAAAATAAATTGACAAACTATCATGCCAGAAGGGTCAGCAGAGCTGATTTTCAGTGGTTTTGCTGACGCCAAGGACTGGGCAGCAGTGGTTCCTTCTCCTGTGTCCCCTTTCCTCCCTTCCTTCTCTTTCTGTTTTCTCTCCTGCCTTTTCTCCTCCTTATGCTCCTCTTCTTACCTCTCCTTATCTCTGCCCTCTCTTCCTCCTCTTCCTCCTTTCACGTCCCTCCTTTCCTTCTCTCTCTTTCTCTCCCCCTCTTCTTTCCTCCCATCCTCCTTACTCTTCTCTTCCTTCCTTCTCACCTGGCTCCTCCTCCTCTTCGCCTCCTCCCTTTCCTGCAGCTCTTCTTTTTCCTCACCTCCTTGTCTTTCTCCTCTCCCCCCTTCCTACTCTTCCTCCTGTTCCTTTCTCTCTTCCTCTTACTCCCCTCTTCCTCCTATTTCTCCTTTCTTTCTTGCTTTTTCTTTTTTAATATCTTCAAATGACAATCTGATTTTTCATAATTATAGAGCCTCTGTATCTCAGTCAGAAAAGTCTTAGAAAATTATAGCACTCAAACCTCCACACAGAGCTTCAGTTCCTCTTGCTTGGTCCTGAGTGATGGCTCCATCAGGACTTAGCTATCCCTAGTGAAGATCATCATGCTTCTCAAGGCAGCACATTCCACCTTGGTAAACTGCACTTGCAAGGTTCTTCTTGTCACTCACCTGAAATCTGTGGCTGTCTTGATTCTTCCAGTCAATACTAGTTTTTTTCCCCTTGTGTCCACTGAGAACTGGTCAAACTCCTCTTCCAAAATATCTGAAGACAGCGGTCACAGATGATTAAACACCATAAACTTGAGATGCCCCTCCTGTGTTGTCCTCCAAGTTGGTCACACTGGCCTTAATTTCTCTTATGGATATGGTCGGGTTGAATCCATCCACAGCTGTGATTTCATTAATCTATAGATCTTATGACCTTAAAAACATCTGTTGACATAGAATTTAAACATCCTCAGAAGTTTGGCCTTTTCAGATGGGTTAACATATCACCAGAAAAAAAATAGATCCATTAAGAAGTCTTCAAAGCCATCCTGAAGGAAATGAAACAGTTTGTTCATTTCAGATGCACCTTAAAATGGTGATGGCTTTGTGGTCCTCTGTCTTTAGCTTGCAAAAGGGCTTGTCCAGAGGGCTTTAAGTGGGGACACTTTGATCATCACCAGAGGATTCTTGCTCAAAGCAGAGGGAACAGCATCAAGCTGCAGTTGTCACGGCAGCAGCAGCGTTCAGAGATGTGTGCATTTCACAGACATTCTTCACCTTGCACTTTAATATTTTTCACACTGTGCTCATGCTGAGCATTTATAAGTGACACTTGCTTAGAGAAAAGTAGCTTTTTTAGGAATCTGAATGACAGTTTCAATACTCTAAATTACCTACTAATCATGTGCTCTTTCTTGCCAGTGCAGATGTTTGACTAAAGATTATGAAAAGCGTCCAACAGTGTCAGATCTTTTACTGCATAAATTTATTACTCAAATCAAGGGAAAAGAAGTAATGTTACAAAAACAGCTAATGGAATTCATTGAAATTCATCACTGCATGGGAGACACAGAAAAAGCCAGGTAAATAATACCTTGAGGCCCAAAATCTAAACCTCATCTAAAGACTGAACACTTTTACGATGCAGTAGTTGCTAGGATGGAAAAAGTAACTCATTTAAGGTCTCTGGTTGTTACTTGGAGGTAATGGAGTGTTTTCATGGAAAGTGAGTTTTACATGTTGAGTCGTATCCTGGTAGTGGAGCAATGACTCGCAGCATTTTTTGAAATGACTGAATCAGAGCAAAAATATTAACATAGGTGAACTGTCTTGGTTACTTTTATCTCGTCGCTGAGACAAAACACCTGACACCTAAAATGAAGGAAGGGAAAGTTTATTTAGCTCACATTTTCTGGAAGTTTTAGTCCATAATCAGCTGGCTCCAAGGCAGGATGGCATGGCTGTGAGGCAACACTTCCAGACAACAGCCAGAGCAAAAGAGGGAAACAAGCCTCTTTTCCTCCCTTATGTTGTACACAGGCCGCCACCACCCGCACCAGGGTGGATATAAGAATTACAAAATCTCTGTAACCTCCTCTTGCACAAGATGAGGATATTTACAGAGGAAGGATCCCAACTCCCTGCTGAGTGTCTCAGTCAACGGTCTAAACTTCTCAAGTTGACACAATGTACCAACCATAGCATAAACTTCATTAGATTATTAGTATTCATATATGTTTTCTTTTTCAGTAAGTAAAGTAAAATGTTTTAGGCTTGAGATTTTAAAAAATATCAGTCTTAAAAGAATGTTTGACTATATTATTTGTTAGTATCATTTTCTCTCATTACATTATAATGTCAAAGCATTTAAATGTCTTCATAGTTTCCACTTGAATTTTTTTAACTGGGAATCTAGTTCAGGTCCTTGTACTTGCCAGGCAGGTGCTGTGCCACTCAACTACATCCCTAACCCTTCTATTTGGATTTTTAATAGCACATTTATTTTAGGGATTTTAGAACAAAAGTATGCAAAGTAGAAATTAATCAAGTATAATATTTTAATCTATAATCTTTTAGTATCTCTTACAGTTGGATATACATTTTAAAGTAAACCTGGAGTATACATTTTATGAATTCTGAGGGCTGTATTTTCTCTTTCATTAGTGAATATTCATATTATTACCTTTCTACCACAAAAAAATTTAATGGCTACACAGCACTCCCTCCACTTAATATTCAGAGATTGATTTAAAGTTTTTTTCTGTTTCTAGATATTTAAGTTGTTACTAATTGTTTTTACCTTAACAAATAATACTGCAAGGAGTTGTTCAGGAGTCTTTTACTGTTTCCTTAAGATAATTTTCCAATGAAAGTACTGATTTGTAATTTAAATGTATTTCTGAGAATCTCACTGGCTTCATTTTGGAAGCATATCGGTATTTAGGGAGTTGAAAGAAGTAAAGAGAAAAATAGAACATGACTTATTTGAATTCCTGTTGTGAGTTCACATCTTTAATTCCTACAGTTTAATCCTGTCTAGTTGCCAGCTACTATGTAAAGACTTCTTTTACATTATCTCATGTGATTTTAAAACAATTCTGAAGAAAATTTTTTAGGACATCTCATTTTCACAATTAAGAAGAACTGAATTTTGTACAAGTTAGTCAATTTACATAAGGCTGTGCAGGTAATGAATGACTTCACAGAAACTCAAATCTTGGTCTCAAAAGGTTTTATCCATGAGTAGATGGCTAATGATTGTGGATGATCTTGAGCAATAGTCCTTACATACATGAATTTATAGTCTTGATACAGAGGCAGAATTAGTATACCTTTTGCAAGACAAATTATGGTTGTGCGTGAAATTAATCTACTGATAAAAAAGCACATAGTGACAGCAAGAAGGTGGTTGTCCGATCTTATAAGCTCATCTCTGTGTCTTTATATGAATGTAGCTCCATAGGTCTCCACAAGCACCGTTCCCCAAACAAGCAAAATTAACATAATAAATACACAAAATAATCTTATTGTGTGCAATGTCCTGTGCCAGAAACTAAGAAGCATCTACTTACTTGCTAACAAATTGACCTACCCCAAGGTTTTATGACTGCTAATAGAAAACACAAAACTCTTGAGTCAGAGACCAAGGATCCTCTTACAGCTAAGCTGAACTGTAAGTTTCCTGTCCACACTGGGTATCACTGTCCCTTAATCCCAGGAGTACTGTGCAACTGTCCCAGTGGACACTATGTACACAATGAACTCGACCTCACAGCTGGAGAACCCTGAGGTTTACTTCAGTTTTCTAGAAGAGTTGCTCACACACCCGCCCATATCTTGCCCTGGCAGAGACATTATGTTTGTTATCATGGAAAGTAACTAAGTAGCATTTCCTAGAGCGGAAGTACCATTTTTAACTTCTGTGTTAGTCACTTTCACTTTATTGCTGACACTCAGTGCTGGACACCAATAACTTAAAGGTAGAGCATTTTATCATGGCCCTAGTTTCAGAGATGGTGGATCCTTACATGGCTGGCAGCAATAGCTCCATGGTGCACGTGGTGGGAGCTACTCACACCGTGGTGGCCAGGAACCAGAGAGTGAGGAGGCAGCTGGGGAAAGAGTTCTGCCTATGTTCCAGATTACGAGCCTAGTGACCACCTCTTCCAGCCAGGCCCCCACCTCTAAACGTGAGAATTTGGGATACATTTTAGATCTGAATGATAACAACTTTCAAGTTACACAAAAATCATTGAAAATAGAGTCTGGAACAGAAGCTCAGACAATACATACATAAACATAAGGAACCAAGGGAGAACTGTCTCCCAAGATTAAAGCATATTATATTGCATTAAGCTCATTACTTCTGACTCTGAATCACACAGTGTATTCTGTATACTGTTAGAAATATAGGACATGCTTTCAGTATGATAATTTATGCATTAATCAATTATGGAAATATCTCATTATTTAAATATTTTTTGAAAAGAATAAAACTAAAGGAGAAAGAAAACAAAATGGGGTCATTTAAACAAAAGGATGGACATAATACATGATTTAAAAACCACAATACAAAGTGATCTACAATGGTTACTATGATGTCCCTTGTTATCTTCAATAGCATTGCCCATATCATCAGGTACAGTAAAACTGAACATAGTATATAACAAAATCAATTAAAGCAAAGCATTGGAGACATTATAGGACTTCAAAAGCAGATAATAGTCCAACCAGAATGGGTATCACAGTGAATTTTATTGTCTTCATAGTAATTGCCTATACTCTCAGACTTAATACTATCAAACATAACAGATTCAAATAAAATCAGTCAAAACAGGACAGCAATCTAACAAACCAGATTCAAATAAAATCAGTCATAATGAGTCAGTATAAGTAATACAGGGCTTCAGATTAAGTTAATAGGAAATAAAAAGTAGTTACTGTAATATGTCCTGCTATTTTTGGAATACCTGTCTGTTCCCTCAAATCTAGTACAAGTAGACAGACTAGAAAAGAATATAATCAAACTAAACAGATCTATGAGAACAATGTGGGTTTCAAGTCATGATACAAGATTAACAATGTCCTTTGCCTTCCTTTTTTAGACAATTCCTCTCATTTCACTTTCCCAGGATACATTGTACATTTTGTATTACACTAACTCCTTTAGTTTTAGATTAGGGAGGCAGCTCGCTATTTACCTAAGTGGTTCTAAGCCTTTTTAACCCCTGAGCTTGATCTCAAGTTGTATTCATTTACTTACAATAGCCTCAAAGTTTTCATTCCTTATAGCTGAGTAGTTCTCCATTGTACAAAAGTGTTATGTCTTTCCAACTTATCCACAGCTACTGGGCAAGCTACCACCATTTTTTTTCTGGTTCCCTGTCACATAGAGCAATATTTTCTCATCTTTGACTTTCAGTCCATAAACCCTCTTTCGGGTTAATTATATTTCTTATATACAGCATCTTGATGGACTCTATCTCCTGATCCACTCTGTCTGTGTTTCTTTTTATTAGTATATCAAGGCCATCTATATTAGTGATTATAGCTAAATTTCTCTGCCTCATCTCTTCGTGCTATTTTTCTACCTTTGGTTGTCTTTTCCCCTTCATTCCACTGTCTGCCCCATTCAGTGAGGCCTCTCTGCCGCTGTTCCTGAAACCATGTTTTTTCTCTCTCTCTCTAGAATGTCTTTCAGTATTTTTGTAGGATTAGATGGGTGGTCATGAATTCCCCCAATTCCTCTTTGTTATGAAAGTATCTTGTTTCTCCATTAATTCTGAGAGTCAGTTTTGCAAGTTACATCAATCTTGTGTTGGAGGTTATTTTCTTTCAGGGCTTGGAATACTTTGCTCCAAGCTCTTCTTGATTTAATGGTTTCTGTTAAGAATCTGTCATGATTGACCTTGGGCCTGCCTTCACCGGCCATTCTGGAGACTAGGCAGCCAGTGGTGAGTGTCCCCACACCATCCCAAGCCACAGGAGATTGGGATCATCGTCCACTCCTGTCAAGGAACTTCCTGGCTTCCTGCTGCGCTCGGCTGGCTCCACAGCTTAGGACTGCCTGCACCAACTTCCCAACTTCCTGCTGTGCTTGGCCAACTCCAGGGATCTTGGGCCTGCCTGCTCCCTCAATTCTGGAAACTGGGCAGCCAGAGGTGAGGGTCCCCACACCATCCTGAGCACTGGGAGTTTAAGATCATTGCTCCCACCAGCCAAGGAACTTCACAAATTCCTGCCACACTTGACCCGCTCAGCAGGTCTTGGGCCTGCCTTCCCCACCTCTAGTGATCCTCTCTCAATCCGGGGAACTGGGTGGCCAGAGTCCCAGGAGCTGAGAGCATAGAAGAGGATTTCCAACAGGCACAGGGGAAGCCTTGGAATAAGACTTGAAACACAGAAATATAGAAAAATGACAAAACAAAAGACCAAAATACAATCTCAAACCTCCAGCCTATCCCAAGAAACCTCTATGTACATAGAAGAAAATATATGCCGTACACCTGAAATACCTGAAATAATAGCAACTGAAATAAAGAAGCAACTCTGGGAAGCTTTAAAAAAATTCAAACTAAAAATAATCTCCCAGGTAAAAGAAGAAATGATAAAGAGATGCTGAAAATATCTAAAAAAGACACAGTTAAAAAATTAGAGGAACAAAACACAAAGATAGAATCCCTGGATGAACAATATAAGAAACAAACAGAACACATGAAACAGATTCAAAGAGAAATCAAAGAGAAATCAAGAAATCAAAAATGCCATTGAAAGTTGTCAAAACCGCCTAAACGAAAGTGAAGTTGGAATTTCAGATCTCAAAAACAGGGATTGCAGCTAGTGAACATGAAAGAAAAGATCTTTTAAAAAATAATAAGGAATCAGGAAATAATTCAACAGCTGCAAGATGATGCAAAGAAAAACAACATACGACAGATGTGGATAAATGAAAAAGAAGGGGACAACATAAAGGATGTCAAGAGGATATTTACAGAAGTGACAGCTGAAAATTTCCCAAACATGAGAATGGAAATTGACATCAGGATCAGTGAAGCATATAGAACTACAGATAGCCATAACCAAAATAAAACTACACCCAGACATATAATAATAACCATCCCAGAAACCCAACATAAGAATAGAATAGTAAAAGCTGTCATAAAGAAAAGACAGATCACCTATAAAGGAAAATCTATCAGAATCACAGCTGACTTCTCAGCACAAACAATAAAGTCAAGAAGAGCATGGAGTGAAGTATTTCAGATCCTAAAGGAAAATGATTTCCAACCTAGACTGATGTACCCTGAAAAACTGTCCTTCAAAGCTGATGGAGAAATAAGATACTTCCATGACAAAGAATAGCTGAAGAACTTCATGATCACCAAGCCACCCCTGCCAAGAATACAGAAATACAGTTTAAATACACTTTGGAAAAAACCACTAAGCAAAGCAGACATTAAACAAAATGGAAAGATAAAGATGCAACAGCAGAAAGGTAACATATCAACAATAAACCCATATGTAACAGTGATAACCATTAATGTAAATTGTCTCAATTCACCAATTAAACAGACTGGCAGAATTGATCAAGAAACAATACCAACCATATGCTGTCTGCAGGAAAACCATCTAACCCAAAAGGACACTCACAGACTAAAAGTCAAAGGATGGAAAACAATACTTCATGCAACAGGAACCCAAAAAAAAGCAGAGATAGCTATTCTGTTTGGATACAATGTGAACTTCAAACCAAGAATGATTAGAAGAGATAAAGAAGGTGATTATATACTGGTTAGGGGAAAACTTCAAGAGGAAGAGATAACAGTCTTAAATATGTATGCACCAAATTCCAGAGTACCCAGTTATATAAAGCAACTTTTAATAGAAATAAAAAACCAAATTAGCAATAATGGAATTAGAACGGGATACCTTAACACACAATTGAGACAAAAGGACAGATCAGCCAGATAGAAAATCAGCAAAGAAATAACAGAACTGAATTACACCTGTGGACTTGATAGACATATACAGAGTGTTCCATCCAACTACATCAGAACAACACATTCTTCTCAGAAGTACATGGGACATTCTCTAAAACAGACCATATACTACCCACAGAACATATTTAAATAAATGCAAAAGAATTGAAATTATCCCATGCATGTTATCAGATCATAGTACCATGAAACTAGAAATTAATGATTAAAAAAACTGCAAAAATCCCACAAACACATGGAAATTGAATAACACACTCTCGAGCAATCAGTGGGTCACAGAGGAAATTAAACAATACCTACAAGCAAACAAAAACACAAATACAACTTACCAGAATCTGTGGGATGCTATATGAAAGCTGTCCTCAGAGGAAAATTTAGTGTACTGACATCCCACATCCCACAGCATGAGTATAAATAAATAACCTAATGCTACACCTCAAACATCTAGAAAAAGAAGAGCAGGTCAAGCCCAAAGCCAAAAGAAGGGAGGAAATTATAAAAATCAGGGCAGAAATTAATGCAATAGAGACTAAGAAAACAATCCAAAGAATCAATGAATCAAAGAGTTGGTTCTTTGAAAAAAATAAATAAAAGTGATAAGCCCCTAGCCAACCTTATTTTAAAAAGGGAAGAAAAAGCTCAAATTCATGCAATAAGGAATGAAAAAGGTGAAATCACTACAGACTATCAACAGAAGATCACCAACACCTATTTCAAAAACCTCTATTCTCATAGGTTTGATACCACAGAAGAAACAGACAGATTCCTAGAAACATGTGAAGTACCAAAGCTAGGTCAAGAAGATGTAAAACTGCTGAACAACCCAATTTCTATTAATGAAATTGAAAACATAAGTCCTTACCTACAAAGAAGAGGCCAGGGCCAGACGGATTCACTGCAGAATTCTACCAGAAATACAAAGAAGACTTAATGCCAACACTCCTCAAACTCTTCAGTGAAATCAAGAGAGAAGCAATCCTTCCTATGTCATTCCTGGAAGCAAATATTACTCTAGTACCAAAGACTGAGAGAGACCCAACTGAAAAAGAGAATTACAGGCCGATCTCCCTAATGAACACAGATGCAAAGATCCTCAATAAAATATTGGCAAGTAGGATGCAGCAAATCATCAAGAAGATTATACACCATGACCAAGTGGGATTCATCCAAGGCAATCAGGGATGGCTCAACATACGTAAGTCAATAAATGTAATCCACCATATCGATAAAGCAAAAAGAATGACATCATCATTTCTATAGACGTAGAAAAAGCTTTTGTTAAGTTCCAACACTCATTCATGATAAGAACCTTACAGAAAATTGGAATAGATGGTCTTTACCTCAATATGATAAAGGCCATCTATGAAAAACCAACAGCCAGCATCATACTAAATGGCCAAACCTGAAGGCCTTTACCTTAAAATCAAGCACAAGACAAGGATGTCCCTTATCACTGCTCTTATTTAATATATTACTAGAAATACTAGCCAGAGAAATTAGACAAGAGAGAAAAATAAAAGGGATAAAGATAGAAAAAGAGGAAGTTAAATTATCGTTATTTGCAGATGACATGGTACTCTATATAGAAGACCTCCAAAATTCCACTGAAAGACTCCTAGATATAATAAATAAATTCAGCAGTGTAGCTGGATATAAAGTCAATACTCAAAAATCAATAGCATTCCTATACACTAACAAAATCACAGAGAGACAAATAAGACAACACACACCCTTCACACTAGCAACCAAAAAAATGAAATATTTGGGAATTATTCTCACAAAATAAGTGAAAGGTCTATATAGGGAAAATTATAATACACTGAAAAAAAGAAATTGAAGAGGATCTCAAAAAATGGAAAGACATCCCTTGCTCATGGATAGGAAGAATAAATATTGTGAAAATGGCCATTCTCCCAAAACTGTTATACAGATTCAATGCAATCCCAATGAAAATACCATCAACATACCTCATAGATCTAGAGAAATCATTCCTAAAATTCATCTGAAACCAGAAGACACCTAGAATAGTAAAGACAGTTCTAAGAAGCAAAGGCAAGGCAGGAGGCATCACAATCCCTGACCTGAAGTTATACTACAAAGCAACAGTAGTAAAATCAACATGGTACTGGAATAAAAACAGAGCTGAAGATCATTGGAACAGATTAGAAGATACAATCACAACGACCAACACACTCAACCACCTTATCTTTGATAAAGGGGCTACATGTGTTTACTGGAAGAATGACAGTCGGTTTAATAAATGGTGTTGGAAAAACTGGCTCTCCATATGCTCAAAACTAAAACTAGACCCATGCCTATCACCATGTACTAAATTAAAATCTAAATGGATCAAAGATCTTAATATTAAAACAAACACTAAATCTATTGGAAGACAAATTGGGTAAAAAACCTTGAAGATGTAGGGGTAGGTAGAAGATTCATGAACTGCAATCAAACTGCATGGGAAATACTTCAATACTTCAGAGTCAATAAATGGGATCACCTCTTATTAAAAAGTTTCTGCACGTCAAAAGAAATCTTCAGCATAGTGAGAAGAAAACCCACAAACCAGGAAAAAAGCCTAGTGTACTGTCCCTCAGACAAAGGACTTCTGTCTAAAACATATAAAGAATTAAAAAAAATCAGACCCCCAAAATTCAAAGAGCCAATCCAAAAATGGGCATCTGAGATGAATACACAATTCTTAGTTGAAGAAATACAAATGACAAATAAATACATGAAAAATGTTCATCATCATTACTCATTATGGAAATGCAAATTAAAATCACACTGAGATTCCATCTCACTCCTGGAAGAATGGCCAGGATCAAGAACTACCAACAACAAATGCTGGATAGGCTGTGGGGAAAAAGGAACTCTCCTGCACTGTTGGTGGGAGTATAGACTGGTACAACCATTGTTGAGGTCAGTATGGAGATTTCTCAAAAGGCTGGGATTGGAAGTCCCATTTGTTCCAGCTATTCCACTTCTAGGCATATTCCCAGGAGACCTGAAAACATCATACCACAGTGATATATGTGCACCTATGTTTATAGCAGCACAATTTGTAATAACCAGATCTGGGAAACAACCTAAGTGTCCATCAACTGAGGAATGGATAAAAAAAAAGATGTGGTATTTTTATACAATGGGGTACTACTCAGCTATAAAGAATGATCACATTGAGATATTTATAAGTAAATGGACACAACTTAAGACCATACTTATAAGCAAAATAAATGAGACTCACATTTATAAATATTGAATAGTTTCCCTAGTGTAAGAAATGGTAAGAATACATAAAATTATGTGGTGATCATGACTCCCCACTATATTGCTTTGAAGCTTTATAATGTTTTCATTCATTAGTTGGAATGATTTTATTCTGGGTTGATTTTATTGGCTGTGATGAACAGCTATTTAGAAGAAAACAAAACGTTATAATAGCTAGTGATGAGTTATTATCATCTTGTTTTGAAGTCCCACCAGGCTTTTGTTCTTCTGTCTCCGTCAGTTTTATCATGTTGTATCTTACTGGATTTTATTATATGTGATAGTATAAACAAATTTTTTTTATTGACAAGGAGATAACATAGTAACCATTGTTAGTTTTCTGTTAGTTGGTTCTGAATACCCTGTAATACTTTCATTCTCTTGAATGGTTTTACACTGTCTTGTTATGTTTGATACTATTGTGTATGAAGGTATACCAAATATTTCAAAAAAAGAGACACTATGGTCGCTAGTGTTATGTCAGGTTGTCTTGTGGTGAAACACTATGTTGCTTAAATTGTTCTGTCTTGACTTGCTTTCTTATGTCCTCTTTTATTTTAATCTTTTTTAAAATAAAAAATAGCCAAAGTTTTCTGGTAAAAAGAAACCACTAACAAGGTAAAATTAAAGCCCACAAATGGGAAAAAATTTTAGCCAGTGTTCCCTCCAAGGATTTTTTTCTAGAATATATAAAGAACTGAAAAGCATCAGCCTACCCAAACTCAAAGACCCAATCCAAAAATGGGCATCTGACATGAACATGCACTTCTCAGAGGAAGACATACAAATGGCAAATAAATATATAAGGATACATTCCATATTGCTGATAATTCAAGAAACACAAATTAACAACAGTGAGATTCCATCTTCACTCCAGAAAGAATGACTATCATCAAGAAATCCACCAAAGCACATGTTGGCAGGGCTGTGGGAAACAATGGAATTCTTCTCCACTGTTGATGGGCATGTAGGCTGGTACAACCACTTTGGAAATCAGTGTGGAGATTCTTCAAAAACTAGGATTGGAAGTCCCATACAAATCAGCTATTTCCTTTCTGGGTATTTTCCCAGAGGAATTGAAAACATGCCACACAAAGTGTGTGCACCCACGTTTGTAGCAGCACAATTTGTAATAGCTAACTCTTTTTTGTTATTTAAAGAGAAAAAAGAGAAAAAAAACCACAGCAGTAAAAGGGTACAAGTAGTACCGAATTTCAAGAAAAAAAAATATACAGTAAGAAATCACTAGTTAATATGTAATAGCTAACTCTTGGAAACAACCCAAAGAACCATGAACCACAAAATGGATTAAAAATATGCGATATTTTTATACAATGGAATATCACTCAGCTACAAAAGAGAATAAACTTGAGGCTTTTATTGGTAAATGGATGCAACTAGAGACCATACTCATAAGTGAAATAAATCAGTCTCACCTGTATAAATATCATATTGTGTTCCTAGTATAAGTTTTAAGAAAAAGAATAAATAAAATCCAAAATAGACATTGCAAAAATGAAAGGGAAAGAAAGTGTTCAAAGGAAAGAACAACTGGAATAGGGGAAAGGAGAAAAGAAAGAAGTATATGTTTACACACACACACACACACACACACACACACACATATACATATAGAAGGCATATTTAGGCATATAGATAGATAACTGTACAACTAATCTCCCTGAGTTCATCAAAAAGAAGTTTCTATTTTTATTGTCTAATTGTTCAATCATTTTTTCATGCCCAAATCTTGTAATCTGGAAACTGCTTTCAAGATAACTATATGCAATATATTAACTGGTATTAATTTCCTATTTTTTGAAATTCTGTATCTTTTTATCCTTTTTTTGTTTTGCTTAAATAAAAATTGTACATATACAAAAAAAGAATCTGTCATGATTTTTATGGGTTTTTCTTTATAGGTGATTTGTTTCTTTTCTTTAACAGCTTTTAATATTCTGTTCTTGTGTTGAATTTCTGGGATCTTGATTATTATATTATTATGGGTATAGATCTATTTTGGTTGTAGCTCGCTAGAGTTCTGTATGCCTTATTTATCTGAATATCATTTCCTTTTCCTATGCTTGGGAAGTTTTCCCTAATTATTTTTGTGAATAACCTTTGTATTTCATTTTGTGTTTACCCCTGCTTTTTCACTCTCATTTTTAAATTCTTAAGTTATAGATCCTCTTGTCATCCTGTAGCCTTTGTATTGATACTTCCTGGTTCCTTATTATTTTTAAGAGATCTTTTCTTTTGCAATCACACATTGCAAAGCCTGTCTTCAAGGTATGATAGTCTATCTTTAGTTTCTTTCAAGAAATTTTGCCAGTTTTCAATGGAATTTTTAATTTCCTGGTATTCTCTTTGAATCTGTTTCACGTGTTCTAGATTTTTAAAATATTCTTCATTGAAAATTTTTCTGTGCTCCTCCATTCTTTCATATCTGTCTTCTTGAGAGATACTTAGCATTTCTTTTATTAATCTTATATTTTGCTTTACTTGTATTAGTATTTCTGTTTTGAGTTCTTCTATAATGTCATGAAGATATTTCTTGACATCAGATGATAATTGCTTCTGATACTACAGGTATACTGCCACCACTCTCTTCTGTGTTTACTTTTCCTGGGCCAGTATTGTTTGAGTTGGAGTCTAGAGACTTCCTTTTGTTTCTCCTTCTCGTAATGTTTCTGGATTCTTCCAGACAAGTGGATAAATGGGGGGGTCCCCAGCACTTCCTGTATTGGTTATAATTACTCTGAAGCATACTGGCTAGGGATTGCTATCCTTCTCAGTCTGCTATTGACCACTGACTTACAAGCAGGGGTGGTGCAGGCTGGCCCCGCCCTTCTCAGGTGGTCAACCACTGTAGGTCTTCACCATGTTAGTGCGCGCCATGCAGATGAAACTGGTTTGGGATAGCTTCAAGGGAAACTTTGTCCTTGGCCTTGGATCACACACAGGGGCAGGACTCAGTCCAAGCAATTCTCACCAATCTGCTCTGTGCTAGGAGTGGCTAACTGACGCCATTACAGATCTGGATCTGGACTTGACCTGCCTGACTCCAAAATATCTCCCAGCCAATCGCCCACTCCTGCAGATGGACTGTGTGCCTCGCACTCACTGTGGGCCGGAACAGATCTCCTCGCTGTCTCTCCTTTCTGCTCCACCACTCCCTTCTGCAACCGCATCCTCCCACCAAGGCCCTTGGGCTTGCCAGTCCCCAGCTTCACCGTGATGGTGTGTCCTCAGATTCCATTCCAGTGGGCATCTCGCACATAGTAAGACTGAGTCTGGTGAGAGCACGTCTGGCTACAGCTTTCTGTCCATGCCTCTGCTTTTATTTTCTTTTTCTTTTTCCTTCTTTCTTTTTCCCTGCTTTAGTTTCTCCCTGGGCCATGAGGATCCATCTCCTTTCATCTGGTCCTCTCCATGATGTCAAATTCCAGCATCTGAGCTGTTTCTCCCAGAGAGGCTCTTTACTTTGCTACTTATTGATCCACCATCTTCCCAGATTCTCTGCCTATTCTTTTAAATATTGATTCCTTCTCACTCTTTTTATTTTTTACTCTTGAGAAATGGCTGTTAGAAGTTCAGAATATACCTTATGTATGTTATAATTCCTCTTTCAGGTTTATTGCATCCTGCATGAGTTACTGAAAACTTTCCAAGCTCACTAATTGTTAGGATTGTGCCTAGTCTAAAAGTTATGCTATATGTTAATTTTTTCATGCCATGTGTATATCAACATGCATTTTTTATTTCTAGAATTTTTCATAATCTTATTTTTAAACCATTTTTGCTTTATTCACAGCTAAAACATCTGGCTATTTATACTTGCTATTTACATGTACCTATTTTTTTGTTTTTGTAGTATAATTTTGTTGTGTTTCCCTCTGACTTTAAATTTTGTATTTTAACAGGTTTTTCCTCTCAGTGAGTTTGTTTACTTAAAAATTGGTTTCTATGGCTTAGAACTTTAGTTTATTCTATCATCTTGAATGAGAGGATTTATTTTTGAAAAGTTTATATTAGTTATGCAGAATAAAGGTTTTGTTTTGGCGCAGTCACACATTTCTGCATTCTGTTTTTAGAGAACTAGACTTTGCCATAATCTGACTTTCAGGATCCCCCAGCCTTTTTGCCCCTCATGAGGTGAAGGATATTGCACATATGGTCACTGAGTGACTGGGAACCTGACTCATGTCACTGTTCTGTCCTGCTATCTCAAACCTTGGCCCCATAGGAAAGGAAGAAGATACAGTTTTGAATCTTCTGTTCCAGGTGAGGGAGCCCCATTTGCAGTCTCCTCCTCTCCACCAAGCCTAGGTCAGAGACTGCATTACAGGCCAAGTGTTTCAGCTCCTTTACGTTTTAGGCTTCTTCTATTTTTGGTCTTGGATTTTGAGGCAGCTTGTGATTTCTGTCCTTTTAGCCAATATATATCCAGCCTGTCAGGTCTATTTTGATATTGTTAAAATATTTTAATTATATTTTACAGTATCTTACTTTTCTCAAGTGCAGGCTTGAATCATGAATCCAAAGCAGCATCCTAACTGCAGATCTTGGTGCCAGGTTAAAGGAGGATCAAATGTTTTTTGCTCCCCACATTGCTTTATTGGTCCCAAAGTTTGAGATATGTGCAGATGAGGAAAGAGGTGTGGCTGTGCCATTAACAACACATTGATCAACAATAATGTCTAGATTATTGGCTTCAAAACTATTGCAGTTCCTGACATTGGTAAAATTGATCCAAAATCTGGCTGTTCTAAATCAACATAGGTAATACAAGGATAAAATATTTTCTATGTAAGATATCCTTTGAAACTGAAGAATATGTTTATGAGGGTAATAGATAGATAGATAGATAGATAGATAGATAGATAGATAGACAGCAAAGTGAAGCAGTCAAGTCAGTTTGGTATACTAGTCTGGACTACAAGAAAGAAGTCCAGGTTAAAAAGTAATTTGCTACTTGAGGTAATCAGCATCATTGATTAGATGAGTTACTGAAAGTGAGTGTTGAGAAACAGAAATGGAAGCCCAGGGCAGAGTCTGAAAAACATCAACTTTTAGGAAATAGAGGAACCAGAACTGAAGACTGAGGGACTATGGCTAGAGGGAGGAAGCCTAGGGGAAATTGATCTATTCCAAGCCATGTGAAATAATGTCCCCTTGCCAGAGAGTGCTGAACATTCAAGAAAATAAACTAAACTTGAGTGTGACCACACAGAATTCTTTAATGATCTTAACAAGAGCTGTTTCATCAGAAGGAGTTGGAAAAGATGGCAGAGACAGGAAGAAGATATAAGGAATATGGATTGCACTTTTAGCCGGACAGCTGTGAAGGGATGAGGAATGGAGCAAGGGCTGAAAAGGATGAACGTTCAAAGGAGAGGTTTTTTAAGGTGGCAGAAGCTGGAGCCTCGCTGTCTGCTTCCAGAAGGAAGTGGCTGGTGCTCTTGGGAGGAAATCCTTGCAGCAGCGAGTCCTGGAACAGGCATGCAAGTAGAGCTGGCTATCGATCAAAGGAGACTTTCTTCACCTTTTGCAACAGAAAGAAAGCAGAGAGTAGATTAATGCAAAGATGAAATTCTTTCTATCATTTATAATTACTCAGTGAAATCTGCATTATGGTCATTAGCTTGAAGTTCTAGTACAGATCATTTTTCCAGATGCATGCTTCCCTCTAAGGTTTCTACAAGTTCTATGAATCAATATTTATCTGAGCAGGTTTAAAGCACATCTTTAAAGAAGCATGGGTGAAGGATAAGGGCTCTGTGAATAAAAAAGGCGATTAAATTTTAGTAGGGGCTGAGCAACTATAACACGCTGCTCCAGTTGTTGCTAGAATTGATCGGGTGACCTGGCTGTACAGGCTGGTGTGTGCTTTGCTCAGTTTCTTTGGAAGCACACACTTGGACAAATACGTCAAATTGTAGATAAATAAAAACTGCTCTTTGAGGGCACACCAGTGAGAGCCAGTATTCTCACTGATTCTACCAGTCATCTTTGTTACTGAAATTTAAAGATAGATAAGAAAACTAACACAAAAACGTTAATGAAATTTGTGTTTAAGAAAGATTATACTCTTCCCCAGTGGCACTTGAATCACCTCAAGTGATAGACCTTGACATTTACAACAGTGTTTTTATCCAGAGTTAAATCAAATAAAGCTGTTCCATTTCAGCAGTACAACTAAATAGGATGAAATTTAGCATCAAGCACCAGTAGTTGTTTCCTTTTCCAGTGTGTAGAACTGAAATACAAGTAGTGCTATAATAACCGCCTCTAAGGGTTTTTATGACCTTTGACAATACACAAAAGAAACATTTATAGTCTGAAGCTATGTCTCTCCAGTATTACAGAGTAAATGAAAAATATCTGGTTAACAAGCTGTCTTTCAGACAAGAGAACAAAAATCATACAGAAGGGTTCTGACTTCACTTTCTCCAAATCTTATGGAAAATAAGCATTTAATAAAGCAATGTTAACCAATTCTATACGATTGAATGAAAAAGGGAGATGTTAAAAGTGTAGGAATATCTCAAAACATGTATAATAAATTTTTTTAATATCTCAGTTTTTGACCAGCATAAAAATAAAAATAAATATTCTTAATTCCATAGTAGTGAAAATTTAGTGAAAGCAAAATATTCACTCATTTTCACTCAAGAAATATATCTTGAATATATCCTGTAAAAACTTAGTCTAGGAGCATATCAGTCATCAAATTCTAATAACTGAAACCCTCTTCTTATAGGGTTTATGTGCTGATCCAAAGATTCAGAAAGCACATAGATTTAGAGAAATAGTATGTTAGATAGTAAAAATCAAACAAGGTAAGGGGGATTGAGAGACAAGTAATGGAAAAGTGGATCTAGTGTTAAAAGTTTTCAGACCAGGCCAGGGATTTAGCTTAGTAAGTGCCTGCTTGGCAAGTGCAAGGTCGTGAGTTCAATCCCCATTACCAAAAAAAAGTGTTCAGACCTCTCAACCTAGGGCTGGATGTTAGCCTGCTAGCTCTTTATCTGGGCATTAAGGATTTAAGCCAGCATACTCTGAGGTCAGAGTATGCTGGCTGTAGAGGCCCTGCTAGGAGGAAGCCACTGAGCTCCAGAGAAATGAATGTGAACAGAAAGACAGTGTCAGGAAAAAGTGGGAAGGCACAGGCATGGACCTTACCCAAGTGACTGGTGAGGAGGGATAAGGACTAGACAGGTGACATTTTTAAAATTTATGTTTCAAAGAGACCATTCTTGCCATGTGCAGCAATCCAGTAAGAAATAATGGCACTTTAAAAATGAAAGTGATAGTAATGGGACAGATTAGAAATAAGTATTTAATGCTTTATTAAACATGCTCTGATTAGGAATTAAAAAAACAAGAGTATTGTGTTGTTTTAAGAAACCCCCTTTTCACTAACATATCTAATCAGTGCAAGACAAATTTTTTATCTACTTTTACTTTATGGTCCAGGCTTCCTCACACTCCTGTATGCTCCTGTATGCTATTTTACATTGGCTTTCCAGATTTGCCAAAGTTAATAATGACCCTCAAAGATACCTAGGTCTCATCTCTCAAACCCGTGCAGGTCATTATGCTTGACAAAAGAAACTGTGCATGTGTGATGAAGTCAGGGATCTTAACATGGGAAAATTATCCTGGATTAACCAGTAGGCTCCACATGTACTTACAAGAGTCCTTGCAAGACAATCAGTGGGAAAAAGAAGTGTGTGAAAACAGAAGCAGTGATTAGAGTGACATGACTATGACCCCAGAATTCTGCAGCCTCCAGGACGGGAAAACAATGAGGAAATATTCTCTCCCAGCAACTCTAGAAGAAACCAGTCTTGACAGTGATGCCTTGACTTTAGCCTAGTGAAACTGATTGTAGATTCCTGGCCTCCAAAACTAGAAGAAAGTAAAGTTTTACATTGTCACTCAATCTGAGATAAATCTATCATAGCAGCAATAGGAAACCAATACGTAGATCCACCCCCCCCACACACACACACACTTCTTTACCCCACCCCATGCTCTGGAAAGCCAGCTATAGTACCTCAGTGCTGACCTACAGCTGCACCTCTCTGTAGGTTTCTGGGAACCACTACTTCCCCTTGCATTCTCAGTCCTCAGGTATCCAAGCTTACTGTAGGGAAGCTTTATTTTTCTTACTGCTTCCCACATTTTCATAAATACAGGTACTTTGGGAATTCTATTCATCCAGTTTTGAATTCAGCATGTAAGAAACCATCCCAGCCACCAGTTAACAGCTCAACAGAGAGATCAACAGTTCTGAGAGCCATCAGAAAAAGAAGGTTGCAGGGAAAACTGCTGCTTGCAGATTTGATGTGATAGGCAGGCAGATACAAAGAATAATGACTTACTGGAGCAGAAATCCACGAGCAGAAGCCTCTTCAATTCCATTACTGGGATCGGAAAGCCTGAACTATAATTGATGAATTGCTGGATTCTCGGTGTGGGTAAGTCTGAGAATCAAAATCAACTGAAGGCCCCATTCATAGGCAGCCTCTCACACTTCTGTAAGTTTTACTTCTGGAAGATCAATAAGGTTCTCACAGTGAGTATCAGAGAAAATCCCCTCATTTTGACATCATGGTGTAGGAGAAAAGGAACCATTTTCTTCTTAATAAGACCTGTTCTCAAGAAAACCTACTTAACCAAAGCTTAGACTTTGGGGCTTTTTTCAGAGTTTAAAGAACCTGGAGAAAGGAAAATAGCCCAACTCTACCTTCCTTCAGCCATCCTGTCCCCTGAAGGGGTGGCATGGGAATTAAGGAGGAAAGGACTTAGGATACATTCAAGTTCACAGTGTAGAGACATGGCTCATAAAAAGGCTAATATCTAATAATGGGACTAGAATGCTTCTCTCATCCCCATGCCCACCACATTAGTAATGGCCAACTTATTGATTTTATTTTTATCTGGTGTGTAAACAATAACACCAACAAAAGCCCATCATAACACAATTTGATAAAATAAATATCAGAGTCAGACTCAGGGCCAGGCATTTATAGAATTGAATGTAAATATTAAAAGATTTAAAAGCAGTAATCTAAATTCCCACTTAGGAAACTCGAAAAATAAAAGCAAATACAACATATGCAGAAAAAATAATGAAAATTACTGTGAAAATCATCGAAGTTGAAAACAAGAAATAAAAGGAGAAAATAAAATCAAAAGCTAGCAATTAGAAATGATCAATAAAATTAGCCTGACTCTAGACAGACTAAGAAACAGAGACAGGACAAAATTACTGGTGTCAGAAATGAAAGAAGAGTCATCACCACAGATGCCCTTGATAATAAAGGACACTAGAAGAATACTGTGAAGAATTTAATGCCCACAAATGTGGTAGCGTAGATGGAAAGGAAAGTTCCTCAAAAGACACATTCTGCCAATTCTAGTAATTGGCCAATTCTAGTAATGCCAATTCTGCATTCTAGTAAAGGATTCAAATATTGCTCATTTTCTGCATAAATCAGCACATAATTATACATAGTATATATAATTATACATTATAAATTACTGTGGAGGAATATAATTAATAAAAATAGGAGTAAGACACTTTCTAGCATTATACTAAAGTCTTTCATTGGGTATGTGACTGGCAAATTTTTTGCCATCTTTGCCTTTACTTTTTATTTTAACTGTATCTTTCACAAGTAAAAGGCTAAATTACCTTAGTGAAGTCTAGCTTATCAGTGTTTTCTTTCATGAATGGATAATGATGTTGGTGTTGCACCTAAAAACTCATTGCCAAACACAAGGACATGTTTACTCCTTTGTCATCTTGTATGAGTTTTATAGTTTTACATTTAGGTATGTGATCCATTTTGGGTTAGTGGTTGTGAAAGACGTGAAGTCAGTGTCTCATAAAGAGAAAACTAGTAAACAAACAAATGAAATTACCTGACCAAGATAATTATGCTAATGGATGCGTAATGCTGAGAGGTTTAAACAGGGTAGTATTTGAGGTAGACTATGAAAAGTTTCATCAAGTGGATGGAACTGAAGAGGAAATAAAGGCAAAGGGGCAAGTAAATATACAGAAGGAACACGGACAGGTTCAATTAAAGTATAAAAATGTCCGATGGCAAATACACTAGAAATGCAGATTAGACACAATGCTATAGAAGGCTCTGAGGGACAGAACAGAGAGTTTTGTTTGTCTCAACACTCAACACATGTTTATCTAGTACCTACTACAGGCCAAGCCAGGCATTGTGAGTGCTGAGGACACAGCAGTGGATGATACTGGTGCCTCTAACACAGTTTAGAATCTAACGAGAGGACGAGAGGCAACAATGTCTGAGAGAAGGAAGAAGAGAGGGAGACAGAATAAATAAAAATACAACAGGAAAAGAGCAGAGTGGGAAGTTCTGAATAAAAGTTGCTAATTAATTGACATGGGTTGCCCTAGAAAATGATTGTGATCAGTATATTAAAAGACTCCTGGAGGAGGTTTGAGGGGACTTTACAGATGGCCGGAGTGGAGGGGTACATTCTAGTCAGAGGGAATAGCAGGTCCAAGCCTGCGATTAGAAGTGTGCTAAAACATAAGTTAAAACCAGGAAACCAACGTGGATGGGAAGAATGGAATATGAGGGATATTTGGAAGAGACAATGTTAGAGAAATAATGGGGGAGATAGTAGCAAAAGCAGGAGCACAAACCATAGAGAGCCCTCCATGTAGGCAATGCTGAGGCTTTGGGTGCTGCTTTGAGTAATAGTGGGAAGACAGGAATTGTGAGCAGAGGAGTGACGAGAGGGGACTTGCTTTCAAAGGGTTCCTCTGGCTCCAGAGATAAGGGGCTGTGGGAAGCAGGGGGCCCCATAAGAGGCTGAAGTGACAGAATGAAATATGTTGGAGGTAATAGTGCTAAGAAATGTCTAGTTCTGGATATGACACGATGACTGAGCTGATGGGATCCGTATCTACATTGCATGAAGGGTGTGAGGAAAAAAGAGCCAGGGATGCCGCTAAGACATTTGTACTGAATGGTCAGAAGAATTTAGTTCGTGGATCCCCATTGCTGAGGTAGGGATCATGGTGGATGGCAGGTGTAGGGCCCAGGAGTTCATCAGTGTGGTGTGGCATGTGCTAAGTCGGCCTGTTAATCTTTAAGTGAAGGGTGGAATAAGCAGTTAGATGCCTGCATCTAGAGTTGTCAGTCAGTGCTGCTCGAAGCTTTGGAAACAAGAACTGAATGTAGAAAAGGTAATAGTTCAAAGAAGTAAAGTTTGAGCAACCCCTAAACGTGACAGATGAGAAAGAATCAGAAAAAAAGTATATACTAAGATGGAGATGCCCATGAAGCAAGAAGAGAATCAAGAGAAGTGTGTAAGGAATCAAGATAAATGTGTTTAACAAGGTACTACCTGAATGCTGCTGGGGAGTTAAGCAAAAGGAGGACTTAGAATTGATCTAAAGCTTTAGCAACGTGAAGATCATTGGTGTCTTGAATATAAGATCTTTCCATGAAATGTGAAGACAGAAGCCCAAAGAAACTTAAGTATAAATGATGGTTTTGAAGAATTTTTCCTCCTATAAAACAGAGAAATGGAACAGTAAATGGAAGAAATCGGAAAGCAGTTCGTGTTTGTGATGTGTGTCATGTAACAACTAGAGTGAAAAATAATGCAGGAACAAGAGAAGGACCAGACAGAATTAACATCCATGTGAGAAGTCATGGAAGCTACCCAGGCAGCTGGCCTTAGTAGGAAAGGGGCCATTTATTATGGTAATAGACTGAATTGTCTTTCTTTTGTCTTTTTATATGCAGGGATTGAACCCTGGGCCTTGCACAACATACTAAACAAGCACGCCACCATTGAGCTTCTAGCCCTAGCCGTAACTGATTTAATTTTCTAAGCAAGTTTAAAAGTTTAAACAAACCATTGTGTTTATCTCACCAACTTCTCGAGCCTTCACATTATATAAACATCTTAATGTTATTTCTGAAATTCGTTGACATGTTCTGCTTTGGGGATAAAGGTTCTAGTACCTGAAATCCACTTTTACATACATTTAACATTTTGAAAATTTAATATTTGATTTATTTTGTCTGTTAAATTTTGCTATATGATAACTTTTAAAATATCATACTTTGCCATCAATGGCCTAACACTACCTGAGACAACACTAGAAATCTAATAAATTCAAATCCTTCAGACTCACCATTTTGTAACACTTTAAATCATACATAGAAATTTACAGGAAGCTTTGAATTTTTAACAAATTTAGGATATTTCTTGATAGAAATTATGGATCTTTTTGACTGTTCATGAAGTAAGTTTAATATGTTGTGTTTTCCAAAGAAAATAAAAAAACAAACAGTAAAGATAAAATATATTGGGATATTTTCTGGTAGCTTGTGATTGAATTTAGAAAACAGCATTGCACAGTTTTTCAGTCCATCTCACTTATAAAATTTACTTCTGCTGTGGTCAGTATGAAGCTCTTAACTGAGAAATGGTTTTTCCCCACAGGCATGAACGTATTCATACCAAGAAAAGTAATTTAAACAGATCTTTAATTTCCATTCAAAAGGATGTAGATGATTTAGCAACCCTAGACATTTTGGATGAGGTAAGAATTGAGTTTAAACTTCAACATTGTAGAGTTTCCAAATTTATAGAAATGATATGGATAAGGGATGTTTTAAATAACAGCTGTCTCATTTTTTCCTTCAACTTTCTGACTAGTTCTTCTGTCTTCAGTTTTAATAGCAAAACTCAAATTTCCAGATCTTTCTAGCTTAGTGCCATTTTTTAACACACAAATGACAAAGGTGTGAAATCTGCTAAGCACAGGTTGTTGAGTTACAGATCTTTTTTTCTCTTCAGTTTTTTCTGAAAGTCTCAAACATGCGACTTACAGCATTTAAAAGACAGTCTGCCTCCTGACCCACCACAGGCATCCTCCCCCTTTCCTCCTCCTTTCAGTGGCAGAACCCCAAATCTGCTGTAATATCCTGAGAACCTTTCTGTTCCTAGGCACAGCCCAGAGGGAACTAACTGCAGATGACATCCTCACATTTTTAGAGCACTGAATTCTGCTTGAAACTCTTTATTGCAATCATTTTAGAAATGTTTTAGGAATCTTCTTTGTGAAGGTGAAATTCCATATGTCCTTTTCCTTCTTCCTCACTTTATTCCACATAATCAGATCATTCAAGAAATAACTGAGCTTCTCCCCCCGCCCCCCAGACTCCCTAGTAAAGGCTAGGGCGTCTACCTAATTAAGGTTTTATTCCTCTAAGATTTTATTAACATGCCTACATTTTGCTGACAAATACAACAAACCAAGAGACATGTGCAGACCAGAAGTAATCTGCTGTAGGTTTGGAGGTGACCACAGCCGCAAGGGCTAAGTGCTCCTCACCAGATTTCAGTGCTAGGGAAGATGAGGCAGGGCCAGTGAGTGGACAAAGGTCCTTGGGGGCATGGCCATGGGGGGGGGGGTGGCCTCTCATGCCTGCCACCGCAAAAGCAGCACTCTAGGCCTTGTCCTCATGCTCCTACCACCAGGTACTGCTTCCCCATAGTCCCTAGGGCAGTGGGGTCCCCAAATAAGAACCGAAACCTCTAAACCTGTGAGCCAGGAGAAACCAGTTCTCTTCGTTACTTCTCAGATATTTGGTCCAGTAATGAAAAGCTAACATGTAATGATTTCAGTAATGTAGGATAAACAAACAACTCACTTTGTGTGTACTTTCTCAACATAATCTCTCAGGAACATCAGCAGTCTTAGCAAATAGTGCTTCTGGCACCTTTCTTAATCCTTATATATTGAAGTTCATGATGATGTGAATTCTTAGGTTTAAGAATTACAAAGATTTCGCTAACCATGTTGTTACCAATTATTTTCATATGTTAAATACTGAGTTAATTTATCTGTATTGTCTGTGTTTTATATTTTTGTTTCTTTTTTACTATGTCTCACTCCTGTCATGTCTGTTCCATAAATGATAATTTCTGACAGTATTTTAAGTTGACTCATGTGATTATCATTTATCAGCTATGAAAGTTACTCCTCTGAGTTTTTCCCTCTAAGGAGAGGACTCGGACATTCCACAAAACCATTAAATGACCTTGATTTGAATAGTCATTTTCACTGTATCTTTCTTACCCTTTTAGAATTCTTTTTCTTTATTTCATCTACTTAACTTACTTATTTCCTTAAATTCAGTATAATGTAGTACATGTAATAACATACAATATCAAACATACTTCCTTTGGAAAATGAAGCTAATACTGATATTCCTATTTGGTTCTAAAAACCAGAGCAAAATACTGGTTAGTAGAATGGGTACTTGCAGATCTGATATTACATTTTTACTGTTAATATGCTTGTTTTTAACCTATGGTCTAGATTTTAGATGTTATTAAACTATAGTTCCCCATAATGTTATTTAAGAAAGGGAAATTTTTATTGTACTACAGAATACAGTATTGGAGCAGCTTGAGAAGTGTTATTCCAAAGATCAAATCTATATCTATGTGGGAGACATACTCATTGCTCTAAACCCTTTTCAGAGTCTGGGGCTGTATTCCACAAAGGTATGTGATGTGGCTCGTATTCTCTGACTTTGTACAAATAATTACATTTTCAGATGATTGGTATAAATGGGTGTCAAGAAAAATTTTATCCAGCATATTCCAAAAAGCATTTATGTACTGTTTAAATATAAATAGAAAATATAGATTAAGTCCATCCAGATGCAGTTTCTGTTCTTCCTTTTTCCAATGTGTGTGTCAGAATGTTAATTATATATCCAGTTACTAAGAGCAACTTTACACTACATAGCATATCATTAAGATGCTGTACAATTAAGTACTTAACATCTACCTGTGAACCAAGTATCTGAGACTCAAAAATAGAACTACAATATATACATATATAATATATATATAAAATATGTACTTAGTAGTTGTAAAATCTGTGAATTTAAAAATTCATTGTAACATTGATTGGCTTTATTACCACTACAGTGTATGTTTTATGAATATGAATATATAATTACCAATTATTCAATCATAGTAGTTTAAATATAGAATTAAACTAGACTGTTTTTCATTTTTAAGTGGACCTATTCTTTTCTAGCTATTCATGTACTCTAGAAAATTAATTAATATTGTACCTTATAATTGTGAAAAATATGTATTTATTTCCCCATACTACCCTAAAATTTAGAGAATAATGATAAATTTATGTGCTTTGACATAGATTAAAGAAATTGGGCTTTTTTGTACATTTGGGCTTTAGTATACTAGATAGTATACTATCTGATCTTGTACTGCCCAAGTGAGACAATGTAGATTAAATGAAGTAAGAGGAAAAAAGTAGTGGTTGCACATTAGACATTATATCCAAAGAGTAGTCCACAGCATGATACTTGATTGCTATATTTGTAAAATGTTTTTATTTGATCAAGTAATAGAATTAATTTCTGCTTTGGAAGTAACATGCAAAATCTTGTAAACAACTTCCAAGAATGTTATATTCTTTTACCTTATACCATTTTCATTGACTGTTGTTGTTTTGTTTTGCTTTGTTTTGTTTTGTTTTGAAACAAGGTCTCACTTTGTAGTCCAGGCTGCCTTGGAACTCACTGTGTTGCCCAGGCTGGCCCTGAACTCACAGCGATTCCCCTGTCTGAGCCTCTTGAACGCTGGGATTATAGGCATGCCCCACCATGCCTGGCTTGCTGGACTATTTTATGTCAGGATTTTCTTTTACATAATTATAATTTTTGCATGTACATATGTATGCATGTATGGTGCATGTAATCATTTCTGTTGCTATGAAATAGTATTTTTATTTATAATTTGTTTTTAAAATTAAAACTACATCTGTAAATAATGGTTTAAATAAAAAGAGAAACAAAATTTTAACAAACATACATACATATTCTTTTCATCCTTTAGCATTCCAGACTATATATTGGAGCAAAGAGAACTGCCAACCCTCCTCACATTTTCGCAATGGCTGATTTAGGGTATCAGTCTATGGTCACATATAATTCGGATCAGGTAAGGCGAGTCCTGTCACACTCTCAGAAATCACCCTCTTAGTTTCGTGTGTGGCAGGTAAATTTTGTGAGATTGAAGTCCTCTCATAGCTCCCTTTTCTCCCTGTGCAGTGCATCGTTATTTCTGGAGAAAGTGGCGCTGGAAAGACTGAAAGTGCTCATCTTTTAGTTCAGCAGCTAACAGTGCTTGGAAAGGTAGAATTTTTTTTCTCTGTCCTAAAAAAAAATGTTTGTTATATCGTAAAACTTTACATAACATATGATTTTCTGTCTTGTTCACTAATTCCCAAATTAAATAATGCATGGGAGTTATAACAGATAATTATCTTGCCAGGTAAAAATATATTAAAGCCTATATTGTGCTTTGAAAATGTTGCAGTTTTTTCATTCTTAGTAGGTACATTAGTCACTTTGCCATTGCTGGAACAAAATACTCAATACCGGTAATTTAAAGACAAGAATGCTTTTGGCTCAGTTTCAGTGGGTACAGTCCATGGCTGGCTGGCTCCCAGGGGAAGCAGCATCTTCGAAGGGAAGGGTGGAGGAGGGTGGCTCACTCCTTGGCAGTCAGGAAGCAGAGAGAGAAAGGAGGAGTTGCAAACAAGTAGACACTCTTCCAGATCCTGAATCTAGTGACCAGGTCCACCTACTAACGACCTTGTGAACTATGAACTTATCAGTGGGCAAATATACTGATGAATATAGTTCCCCCATGACCCAGTGCCTTACCAAAGGCTACACCTCTGAACGCTGAGACTTTGGTGGGGGGCATAACCTTGGGCAAGCTTATATACAGATAATTTTCTACCTTGTTAGTCCCAATACATTTTTTTTTTTTTGTCTTTTTCCTTTTTATTGGTACCAGGGACCAAACTCACGACTGCCGGCTTGCAAGGCAGGTGCTTATGCCGCTGAGCTAAATCCCCAGCCCCACCCCAATACATTTGTTGAATGCTTTCTGCATTTTCTTGCCTCATGTTGATAGAAAACTAAAATAGACTTACTATACAAAAAAATCAATTGCCTATATATCATATATAGATTAGCAATGATCAATTACAAATTGAAGCTTAAAGATAACATTTATAATAGCACCAAAAATATGAAATATGTAGACCTAAATCTTATATGTATAGGATATGTATGCTTAAAAAGAGAAAAAATAATAAAATAAATCTAAAAAATCTAAATAATTATAGATACATAAAATGTGTATGGGTTAAATCATTAAATGTTTTTGAGGTTTATTCCTTCACAAATTGATCTATAAGTTCAGTGTCCGGGCCTGCAGGTAAGTCCATGGAGATCCTAGAGGGGGAGTGGGGATGAAGAGGGGACAAGAGACACAAAGGGTGGAGACAACACAACACGAAGTCCTTCCCTTTGAGTCTCATTTATTCAAGGAAGGAGAATCAAATATGTATAGTATTGGGGAGGAGGGAGTTGGATTCTGAGATGTCAGCAGGTAACTTAGTTGCAGTGGCAAGACCAACGGTTATAGGTCAATTCAAATTTCCTAGACACAGGCTCATAAGGCGGGCTGATTAACATAATTCCTGAATAGGCCAAACAAGCTAGGTAGGCAAGGTGCTGCTTAACTACCAAACTTAACTCCTGGAGGAATTTAAGGTGGTGCAGCCCGAAGATGTTAAGGTGGTGCGGCCTGCAGATACAAGGTGGCAGTGAATTACAGGGCTTTCCACAGTTCAGTGTAATTACAGTCATAATCCCAGGAAGATTTTTTTTTTTTGGTGGAAATCAACACATTGAATCAAAAAAAGATATGGAAAGGCAAAGAAATAGAATAGTCAAACAATTTTGAGAACAACAAATTTAGAAAATAATCACTCTACCTGATTTCTAGACTTACTAAAGTAAGCAGTAGTCAAGAAGTATGTTATTAAAGGAAGGAGAACAAATGGATTAATGGAATAAAATAAGTAGCCTGTACCATTTATTTATTTTGAACAAAGGCCTATGGTCAGCTGATGAGAAATGGTCGTCATTTAAACAAACAATGCAGGAAAAATTGCATATGCTCAGCACCCCTCTGCCACAATAAACTTCAAGCTATATAGTACAAATCACCTCTTCAGTTGAACCTAATTTGTTTGCAGAATGATAAGTAGAAAGAATTTCATGTTCCTGTTAAAAAGTAGTTGACTAGTTTAGTAGTTTTATGAGGTACGCTGGTATGGAGTAGAAATATGCTCTGCTCAGCCTGTGGTCCTTGTGACAGAAAGAGCTGGGGCGACCTCACGGCTCTCCTCTCAGTCCCTCCCCATACTTTTGCCCATCAGCCCCTCTTTCCTTATGTCTAGGAAACATATTCCAAAAGGTCTTAGGGACATGAAACAAGATGAAACACAGTCAGTCAGTGAGGTACAATGTGCCACTCTGGTGCACAGTGGCTGAACTCCTGAATTGATTTCCTCAAGGGCCATAGGCAGAGGCTTTGCTGTGCTGCCTTGATTTGTGTGCCGATAGAGGTTCTCATCAATAATAAATTAGATTTGTGTATATGTTGTGTTGCAGATGTCAGCAAACTTGTGAATCTAATCTCTTAATTTTGTCCTAGATCTAAAAATGTAATTTAATTGTGTATACACATACAGAGAACCCTTCCCTTATCAAATCTTATCTTGTTGTAGTTTTGGGTTTGTCTGTTTTTCCCAGTACTGCTGATCAAACGCACAACCTTGTGCTTGTGAAGAAGGTACTTGTGCTGCTGAGCTATAGCCCAGCCCTTATCTTGTTTTTTACGTATCTCCATGATGAAGGATTTACCCTATGCAAAACTAGGATGTTGGTAGAACTTAACTTTGGAATATGTGTTCCTCCAATCCCTGCTATTTAATGCAGGATGATGATGATGTTATACCACCTTTTGCATGGCTGCAAGAGCAGTACAAAACGTTTTTTAATAAAAATTTTATTTTATTTTACTAGTACATTTTATTAATATATCTTTATAGATACATGTTTATAGCACACAGTGACTAAGTTTATGGTAGGGAGTCTGTGTATGTATATAACATGATTTTTTTTGTCCCCTTCCTCTCCTCCCATCCTTCATTCTCCCCCCAACTCTTAATCCCTTTCTCACCTAAAAAGCACTATTTCCATCTTGAATTTGATTGTCTTTTTTAAAATTTTCTCCATTCCTTCCCTTCCCTTTCCATTTATCATTCTCCTTCCCATCCTTCTCTTTTGAAAAAGATTTATTTTTATTAATATTTTATTTTGCTCTGAATTTGTATTTGAGGTTTCTCATGTAAGAGAAATTGTTCAATATTTAAACTTCCACGTCTACTTTATTTCGCTTAACATTATGTCTCAAGAGGCATCCATTTACTGACAGATGCCTTAAGTTTATCTTTTTTTTAATGGCAGAGTAGAAGTCCACTGCAGCACAATGCGTTTTTAAACAGGCAAATTTTCACTAATATTCACTGCTGTCCTTTTTTACCCCTTCTTGCCTCTTTTAGAAGACTCCCAAAGTCCTCACCCAGCCTTAAAACTTACTTCACTGTGCCTGTTCCCTCAGGCCCTGGAGTTCTGATGTAGCCTATTTCCCAGAAATAGGTACTGCATCGCTTCCTCATCTTGTAAAATGTCTGTATCTTTAACATAGCTGACTTCAGTGAGGTGTTAAGTTATAATACTGACCATAATATCCTTGTGCTAATTCTGCCAAGATGTAAATGACTAATACCCCCTAAAAACTTCAAAAGGTGTAATAAGGTGGACATATGTTTCTAAAAGTGGATTGCTGTTAGTCCAAATAAATTTCTCCTTGGCGAAGTTTTAGATAAAGTAAAGAGGAAAAATAAAACTTAGCACTTATTTGAGAGTCAAAACTTAAGAGATGAAGAGAAAATAGAGGGACGGCCAGGTAGGCTGCTGGCTTCAGTTAGGGTTCCACTCCTCCCCTCTGCGTTTCTGCACTGCTCTTAGAGTCCCGAGTCCTTGTCCTCCCCCTCAGAGTTCACGAATTAGCTTTACTCTTACTTTCAGGGTTCGCAGCTGCTGTGGAAGCGAGGGAAGGGGCTCTGGCTTTGGAGGAGGTCTGGATGGGACCAGGTTGGGAAGTGAGACTAGTAACAAAAGGAGAGGTACAACTCAGAACGCACAGATTGTGTGCAAGTTGTCAAAATCATGCTCGTCCAGAAATGTATTTGAAAAGAAAATATATAGAGTATCTTTTTGCCCTTTTGTTAAGAAATTAGGTGAGAGGATTAAGACCAGTGGGAGGACACAGCCCGGATTGTAACATCTAGTAATCTATGGAAAAGATATTCTTATGTCTGTCTGTGTCTATCTAAATTGCTTATGAAGAAGTGACAACAATTTTTGAGCTTTTTTATATCTTGACATCATCTTCCTAGGCTAGTAACAGAACCCTGCAAGAGAAGATTTTACTAGTGAACAATTTGGTAGAAGCCTTTGGAAATGCCTGCACTATTATAAATGACAATTCCAGCCGATTTGGAAAATACTTAGAAATGAAATTTACTTCTTCTGGAACTGTAGTTGGTGCACAAATCTCTGAATATCTTCTGGAGAAATCCCGAGTTATCCACCAAGCTGCGTAAGTTCATATTCCTGTTTCTCTTGTTTTCTGGGAAACATCAGCAGAGAGCGTTTCTGTCTTGAATAGGAAGAGTCTTTCTCATTTAACAAAATTGTGTTAATAACTTAATTCATGCTTGGCACTTAGTATGGGAAGCGAAGAGGCCCCTTAGCACTATCTTACTGTCACATGTTTTATTTAGTAGTGAAATTATGCTGCCAGACCCCCCCAAAAATCCCCAAAGCTTATAATATAGGTACTAACAGAGTAAATAAAAACAAGCACTGAAATAGGGAAAGAATGTATTTCTCCACATGAAATGGATGTGAAATTTAATTAGAAATAACTGAGTGGGTTTTTTTAAAATCATGCAGTATATAAACAGTAAAATTTCTTGTTAAATTCACAGGAAGTGAATTGTTGTAAGTGTATTATTTAATACAAGTGCATTCAAATTCATTGTTGTTTAATTTGTCAGTAAATAATGAATATGAGGCTAGGAGTATACGTCAATGGTAAAGTTCCTGTAGCATCCACAAAGCCCTAGGTTCAATCCCCAGCACAAAACAAACACAAAATCATGAATGCAGATTGCCTGAATTCCAGCTCTTGAGCACAACACTTGGTGTGGAGAATTACCATTCTCCCTTCAAATAAATGTATTTAAGATATCATTACTAGGCTGATAGGATTTGAAATATGGCTTCAGGATTCATTAGCTTCCTTTGGCTAAGATATTCAAACCTTAAAGACCTGTATAGGGCCTTGACTCTGCAACTTAAGAGGTGTGTGATTTGAAACAATTTACTTAACCTCACTGCACCTCTATTTTTTTATCTTAAAATGGAAAAAGCATTAGTGCTTACCAACCAATATGGTGATAACTGAAGTATAGTATTAATACAATGAACAGCAGACTCTATTAAATTCAAGCCACTAGTAGTAGCAATGTAAATAGTTGTGAAGGTTAGAAATGACACTAGCATGACAGGCCCAGAACAGTGAAGATATTCAATAAATGCCCACCACTATCATTGATGTGTACCCTGTGCCCAGAACATAGTGAGCATACCCAGAGAGACCTTGGGCCTCATGCAGACATGTAGAATTAACCTGGTTCTCAAAGCCCTCTCTTTGGCACTTGTCATCACGTGACCCCTCCTTCAGGCCTTTGGGAGAGAATTACTTCAGAGTGACCTACAGATGTCTAGATGGAGCACCATGCTTTACAGCATGCAGGGTCATCATTTATAGTGTATGGTGTGGAGGGAGGTGCCGTGTGTTAGATGTTCTCTGAAGTTACACAGCAAGGCCATAGAAATGAACTCCTAATGAATATTGAAAAATTGCAAGATGTAGCCGAAAAATTGCACAATTAGGAGTATATTTAAGGCATGAATTAAATAAGCTTTTCTCTCAAGACAGACTACTAAGTTATTTTAGCTTTACTACCCTGTTTACAGAAGAAAAGCTTTCCAACTCCTAAATTTACAATTAAGTTAAAATAGAATTCAAATATTATTTGAGCACAGCTACCTAATAATTGACAATAAAACAAAATATTCATTTTTATATTTTCCTTTCACTTAATATAAATTACATTTTATATGCCAGAGGACTTTTTGTGACCTTTGCAAAGAAAAATAGCAAAGATGTAACAAACATTAATTTTAATTGTAGGCATTTTTAATTATAAATGTAAATGGAATGTATCAATTGGAGTTACTAAAAAGAAAGATCTAGATCAAAGGTTTGAAGTGAAAAGCCTATTTGCAAACTTAGAACACACATCAGAGAATCATGAGCAAATGGTGAGATTCCCACGGCTAACCGGGTGGGAAGTAGTATGAGAAGACAGCACACCAGGGCCCGCAGCTGGAGGGCAGGGGCTGCCATGGGTCTGCTGCCCTAGAGGATGCAGCCAGCCGTGGCTTGGGGCAGTGTGGGTGGGGATACTCCCAAGCTCTCCTCTCCCTCCCACAGGGATCCTCCCTGTGCTGCCTCTTGGCTGGAGCCAGTGGAAGCCTGACAAGGAAGCTGCAGCACTGCAGTCCCAGAGGCCAGCGTTTGGGAGTCCCGGAGCAATGCGGAGGAGAGTGGAGAATGGGTGTGTGGGGCAGGGAGGAGCTGGAGCAGACACGGCTTTGAATTGAAAACGAACTTACACTTTCTTTTGAGTGAACTGGTTGTGTCCTTCCTCCTCTGCCTTGTCATCACACCCCAGTCTCTGATCATATCTATTGTTTTACTGTCTCATGATGACACTCTTACAGACTTGTGACTTGAGTTCTTTTCTAAATGTAGATGATTTTAAAGAAGAATGTTGAGGCTACCTAAATTCAAGAAGGAAATGAGAGTATTGAAGGCCTTGCTGGGTAATTCTCATTAATATAACTCACAGCTGTTTCTACTCCAGTCCTTCCTGTTACCTCAGTGTAGTTTTGCAAGCACCTATTGTTTTCCTCTCCCTCACCGGCCCTTTGCTGGGCCCCAACAAGTCGTCCACACAGTGGCAGCAAGCTGCTGTCTGGGGTGAGGCAAGGGAATACATTCATGGGGCAGTGCTGCATGCCAGACACTGTGCTAAGCGCCTTCCCACCTTTAGGTCTTCTAACACTTACAGTCAGACAGGATTACAGCAGGGTTATTGTTGCTTTTACCCATGGTGAAACAGAGCCTGAAAGAATTTTAATAAGTTACCTTAGATCAAAAAGCTAGGAAGTGAGTGAATTTGAGTTTGAACCACCTTTCATTCAGTTGTTCATTCATTCCTCCTCTTGGCAAATGTTTGTCGAGTGTCTGTTGGATCTGTATGGATCTTTGTGGTCTGCTCAGGGCTCTGTATGCCTTGGTGCAAAGCTTACTAATCATTCCTTGATCCCAAGTCTATCAGGAAAGTAGGGAATGAGTTTGGCTGCTATGAGTGATCAGGTAGGTGGCAAAGAAGGATACTGAGGAGACTGACTGACTAAAAGCATTGTTTAATAAATACCCTGTTATTAACTTTACATGCCTTCTTGCTGGCCAAGTGTCAAGGATTCAGAGATTTCATGCCTAAGGGTGTAAAGTTGCACCCTTCTGAGGACTTTGCTATGGGATTTAGAAGTGCATAGCCACCCCAGGGTCCCACTCAGATGAATGTAGTACATCTAGCCTAATGATATTCCTGAGGGTCTCCAAAAAAGTAGCCAAGGATACCTAAGTAGAAATGGAGGAAAGTTGAAGAAATACCACTGGGCACATTGCTAAGACCCTAAATTTTTCCCCGGACACCCTGACGTGGTAAACTACTGGTCACACTGTGTGAGATGCTGTGTTGCTCTGTCTCCTTAAGAGCAGCTTCAATTTGGGGCAGGACATGAAATGGGTAATCTTGGAGGTGGCTTCTTTTCAGATTGCTTTAACCTTCTGATTGGTTTGTTTTTGTTTTGTTTTGTTTTTGTTTTTTTTTTTTTTTTTGTGACGGTCAGTTTATTTCCCATAGTATCTCCAGGTCTTGTCAAATTAGCAATCTCGCTAAATGTAAACTAATAATTAAAGAGAAATCCACTGATATTGTGTGTTTACATTTGTGAGTCACTTCAGTTATTGCACATTGCATCTTTTAAGAGTTAAAGATGTGACACAAATCAGTGTGATTTTATTGGAATAAAACAAACTAAATTATATACTATGGTAATATTAGGGAGATTTCATTATTTTGTGATGATAAAAGACGAGCACTAGTCTAAACTTGGTTTTGTCCTGGCCTCGCTCATGAACAGTGTTAGTATTGGAGTCTCACTGTTGACCTCTTGGGGACTTGGGGATACAAATCTGACCTACTTTAAGGAAGGGTGTGCCTGCTGTCAGCATCTAGCCCATGGACTACCTCTTCTTGAAAGTGTCCTTAATGTTTCCGTGAACATTCTCCTAATTCTTCTTCCACTGCACTGCATTTCTCTTCTCTGATTCAGGTTCATCTGTTCATTCCTAAAACATGAATTTACCAAGATTTGTTTTAGACATTTCTCTGTTTTCCCTCGGTGTGCTCTCTTTGCAGTGTCTTCCTACATTATGACCTCAACAGATAGGTCTGTATGATTAACACTCAAAGATGCACTTCTTTCTCTCTCCTAAGTTCACATTTTCCAGCTACTGACACATCCTGCTGCTCTCTGATTCAGGTGAATTCATTCCCAACCCTGTGTCCTACAGCTCCTCTCTTTTGGAACTGGCCTCCTGTGGCTATGGAAAATCTTACTCCCTTCATTTTTCAGGCCTGCTCATTAAGCTGTATTGACATCAACTCTGTAATTACTTCCTTCTTTCCTTTGCTCTCTCTTCCTCTGTGAGTGTTACTGCAAGCTCTTGTTCCCTTTGATCTGACATTTGAAAGATTGGATTTTGTGGGCATCTGAACACTTTTCCAGGCTTAGTGATATACTCTCCTAGGGGAAAGTCTGACCCAGAATATATATTAATCAATGGCACCATTACTTTTCTCTTACACGTACTAACAATGAAGAACCAAGTTCTTACACATTGTTTTTATAAACTTTTAGGAAAGACCAAATGGGGTGTCTAAAATAATTATTGGTACAGTACCAATATCAAACTTTAATCATGCTATTTTAAACCTATATTAATAGTGTGTTAGAGTCTTGAATGAGCAAATGTGAAAGATCTTGCAACAGTTCAAGACTATTGAACCAAAACTAACAATTACAAAATAATAAAACAACAGATATTCCAAAATTCTAAATATTTTTCCTCCAAACATCTTTTACTGCATCATTAGAAAAGCAAGCATATATTAATATGTTTAAATATTCTGATTTTGAGAAAAAAATACACTGATTTTGAGAAAAACTTTTGTACATCACGAAAATAACCTCTAAAGAAAACAAAGGTAAAATTTCTGTCTCAATTAAGATTAATCTGTGTAATATGCAAGAGGAGAAGAGCTAAGAGAGTTTTAAAATCCCTTCTAATCTTTTAAGAAAAATAATGTAAAATTATGTATACTCATAAAGCATACTTTTTTTCTGTTTCATAAACTTTATGTGGAGAAGCTTCAAAAGTCTCCCTTGGAAAAAATATTAACTTAATAACAATAATTATTTTCTGAAAATAGCTAATTATCCCCAGTATCACTGATAAAGAAGTCAGAGAAGGGAACAACAGAGCTGACAAGCTGCCCTGGAATTTCCATGTTGGGGGTGAAGAAGGAGAGGAATCCTAAGTGTAGCTGAGGCCACTGCCAAGGGGCCAGAGAGGACAGGAGCCACAGTGTCAGCGTAGGATCTCAGGACTCAGCCCCTTGGTCATCTCTAGAATTTGGGATGAGAGCAGGTTTTCTACTAATTGAAAGGAGTAATAATATAAGAAATGAAGACACCAAAGCCATAGAGTTTGAGACATTATCATTAGTTTGACTCTAAAACACCATGCCCTGCTTCCAGTTCCAACACCAGTTTGGTGATAATGGCCTGCATAGACACATGAGGATTTAGACCCCCAGAAAACAAGAGGAGGGTGCTGTGGGAAGCTGAGGAAGAGAATGCCACCAGAGAGATACACCTAGGTCTCCCAGATGGCCACCAGGGTCATTAAGAATGAACGTGAAACAGAGCAGAAGGGATGGTGATGAACACCTTCTCTTCTCTGTTTCAGTGAAGAACTAGCATGTGTGATCTGTCCTGGAAACCCATCGGACACAAAGGAAGATATGAGGAAGGGAAACAGAGACACTGCAGTATCAGAGACAAAGACTCACTCATCTTACTGTGATCTTCCTTCATTGTATCATTCCAACACTGGGGAATTTCTCTTTATACTTAGAGCCCCAGGGTCATGGAATTTGAGAGCTATAAAAAGAGATTCTTCTGGAGGTGAAAAAACAGAATTTTAGAAAGACAGTGTCAAAAGAAAATTAAAGGCACACACTTTGGCATCAGATAGTCTCAGTTTGAATCCAGGAGTATCTGTGACTTTGAGGGAGATTGATACTCCCAGCCTCAGTGTTTGTGACATGGGAAAACCGTGCCTGCCTTGGAGAATTTTGACATGTAAATGAGATACTGCAGCACTTGTGACCATTTGGCATGTTATCTGTGTATGTGTTTCTTTTTCTGTCTCTCCACACCAACAAGTTGGGGATTTCTTTTTTTACAGTTTTTTTCTTGCTATATCCCCAGTGCTTATGTTAATATCTGAAAGGCACAAACGTGTTAAACGATCATATCAAATATTTATCATGGTGTCTGTAACTTTATTTTTTTGTTTTTTTTTAATGTAAAGTCCATTCTCTTTTTTTAAATTTGTTGTTTTGTTTTAAAGAGAAAAAGAAAGATTAAGTAGCAAACACTTAAAAACAACAAAAGCAAACTGGCTACGCAACAACAAAAAATGACAGCAACAAAAAACAAGGGCAATATAGGATCTCAAAACAAGATGATAGGAATTTAACAATGGTTGTTATATTGCCATTGTTAACCTCAAAGTAATTGCTCAAGTTACCAGATACACGCATGTGAGATTGACCAAACAATAAAACTTACCTTGGAGCAGTTTTTGCCTTTCACTGTAACTTTTGGGTCTTATTTACTCTTTCAGTTTTTACACTTGCAGGACATTATGATGTTTACACAGGCAAGCCTGGTTTATGTGACTTATGAGTATGGTTTCTAGCTGCATCCATTTACCTAGCTTCGAGTTATCATTCTTTATTGCTGAGTGGTATTCCGTTATATAAAAAGACCACATCTTTTTTATCCACTCCTCACTTGATGGGCATTGCGGTTGTTTCTAAGATTTAGTCACTACAAATTGTGCTGCTATAAACATAGGTGCACATATATCACTGTGGTATGATGTTTTCAATACCCAGAAGGGGAATAGCTGGGTAAAATGGAATCTCTAATTCCAGTTTTTTGAGGAAATCTCCATACTGATTTTCACAGTGGTTATAGCAGTGTCCACTCCCACCAACAATGCAAAAGAGTTTCTTTTTCTCCTCAGCCCCGCCAGCACTTGCTATTGGTTCATTTCTTACTCATTCTTTCTGGAGTGAGATGATATCTCAGTGTTGTTTTAATTTGCATTTCTCAAATGACCAATGATGTTGAACATTTTTTCATATATTTATTTTTTATTTGTATTTCTTCATCTGAGAATTATGCATCCATCTCAGATGCCCATCTTTGGACTGAGTCTTTTAATTTGGGGATGCCTGATTTTTTTCAGTTTTTCATACATTCTAGATAAAAGTCTAGGGACACTTGGCAAAGCTCTTTTCCCAATCTGTAGGTTTTCTTTTCACTCTGTCGGTGACTTTTTTCAGTGTGCAAAGTCTTTTTAATAAGATGAGACCCCATTTGTTGATTCCTGTGCAGTTTAGTTTTTGTTCATGAACTCTTAGCCTATCCCTATGCCCTCAAGATTTCTATCTTTTGTCTTCCAGTAGGTTTAGTGTTTCTGTCTTAATATTTAGATCTTTGATACATTTTGACTTTAGTGCATGGTTTAAGTCTTTGGCATATAGTTTAAGTCTTTGGCATATAGAAACCCAGTTTTTCCAATACCCCTTATTTGAAAGGCTATCTTTCTTCCAGTGAACATGTTTGGCCCCTTTGTCTAACATAAGGTGGCTGAGTGTGCTTGTAGTTTTGTCTGTATCTTCTATTCTGTTCCACTGATCCTCAGATTTGTTTTGTTTTGTTTTGCCAGTACCATGCTGATTTTATTATAGCAGCTTTGTAGTATAATTTCAAGTCTATGATTATGATGCCTCCTGCCTTGCCTTTGCTGCTCAGGATTGCCTTACTCCCAAAACCATTATATAGATTTAATGCAATCCTGGTCAAAATACCATTAACATAGCTCTGAGGTTTAGAGAAAACTTTCCTAAAATTCATATGAAACCATAAGAGCCCTAGAATACCAAAGGCAATCCTGGTGTCTATAACTTAATGATGGTGATTTTTTTTAAGCATAATTACATCAACCCCAGAACACCAAAATGTAGAGCTCAGGAGACCACATAGACACTCACAGTTGATTTTGTCCAATAACTGTATTGCCAAGCAATTTTAACAGTTAATAGATACTCCTAATAATCATTAATAACATCTTATTTTTCAGTGGAGAAAAAAATTTTCATATTTTTTACTACATTTATGCTGGTTTAGCTGAAAAGAAGAAACTAGCACTTTACAAACTGCCTGAAAATAAACCTCCCAGGTAACCGACCAGATTGTACTGGCATGAGTAATACTTTCTATCCCCACTTACTTTTTCAGTTTTTATACTTCTCTTTGTGCTTTTTCAGGTACCTACAAAATGACCATCTCAGAACAGTACAGGATATGATGAATAATAGTTTTTATAAATCTCAGTATGAACTAATTGAGCAATGTTTCAAAATCATAGGCTTTACAATGGAGGTAAGCACAAAAGACATCTGAACGTTTTTAGGAACTATGTTTTGTTATTGCTTGCGCCAGGTCAGTATTAATTGAGTGATTAACATATGGGCTATTTGGGGGGAATTGTTTGAATTTTGCTAAGAAGTCATCATCAAATTTGATGTCGCAGATTGTGCTTGATGAATGTTCTTACAGTAGTTTAAATTCATCCTATATTTCTGACTATATATATTTGTTTCTCCTTGTTCTCTTTTAACTTGATTTGGAAAGAATTTTTAATCTTTAAAAAAATAAAACAGTTGGATGTGTTTACACATACTATACTTTTCACTATCTGTATAATTGATTGTCATTTTTTATATTTTTATTAACTTAGTTACTTGATTTCTTTCATTCTTTTTTCTTAAGGAGAATATTTGAGTCCTATATTTGTCTGATTTAATTTATTTCTGATTTAATACATTTAAGGTAATAAATTTATTTCTGAGTAATAAAAATCTCCCATACATTAGTTTGTATTTCTTTAATTTTTATTCCAATATTCCACAGTACTTTGCTTAATGGCAACTTCCAAAAGCTGTTAGAGAAGCTTTCAAGCTCTGCTCTTAGTAGTTTACTGTTTGCTGTGTTGACTCTGATCCTATGATAAAAAACCTCACTCTGAATGTGAATCAGGCTTTTTAAAAAGCCCTTACAGGAAAGTAGTTCATTGAATTTTCAGTTAATTTTCTTAACCTTCCTGCAGCTTGAAACAGTAAATGTGTCTGTTTAAGAAATTTACTGACATTACTTAGGTTTTCAGAACTCTCTTAAGGAATTAAGCTAAAACAGAATACCTAATTCTTCTCAAAATAGCTAGAAAATTTAATTAGCAAGATATAAAATGGAAAGATGCCAGTAGAAGTGAAATTTTACAAAATTAAATTATGCTAAGTTGTTGAATTTAATCATTTTGTGGCTTGATTTTAGGGCTCTGCTCACTCTTCTGTTAGCCGACTCTGTCACTATAATAAAATCCTGGAGATGCTGAACCTAAAAAGAACATATTTCTTTTGGGTCGCAGTTTTGATGCCTGCAATCCACCAATGGTTTGCCCCTTTGCTTTGTGCCTTGTGCAAGGCAGCACATCATGCAGGATAAAGGTGGCAGAGTATGGTACATCACAGCCCGGAAGCAAAGAGAGACAGGAAGGGATGAGTTCCCACGCCCCAGGGAACTACAGATCACTCACAGGGCCCTCCTTCCAAATACACCACCATTTCCCAGCCTGCCAGTCTGGGGAACCACACTTTTAACACATCGACCTTTGACCAATATTTAAAATCCAAAGTACAGCAGTGTCCTTCCAACATAGGAGCTTGTCGGTAACCTTCAGCTCCACTGCTCATTTGTTTATTAGGATTAGGTGTACATGTTCTTGGTGTAGAACTTGCTTTTGCTGAGACCATTCTCTCCTGCTGTGCTATTCTGCTTTTGCAGCTCTGGTGACAGACACACACACACACAACACACACACAGTCCTAGGTTCTCTTTGAACACGTGGCTCCAATCTGGAAGTCCTGGATGCACTCTTAGGAGAAGGTGTTCTTAAGACCTTGCCCATAGCAATGAAGTGTGATCTCTGCCAACTGATTAAGGTTAGAGAAGGAGGTCAGACAAATGGCTTTTCTTTTTAGTTGAAATTATGGCCCTATCTTACAGTAGTTGTTTAGGTAAATCGTAGGTCATATTTGTTCCTAAGGTTTCTAGAGATCTAGCTCCCCAGAGATAAAACTACAACCCAGCAAGACGTTTGATAGGATAAAAATGCAAAAATTTCAAGTGGTGCTCGTCACTTCACTAAATGCTTTCTTAAGTCAGGTGTGGTGGTACACACTTGTGATCCAAGCACTCTAAGAGGCTGAGGCAGGAAGATCATGAGCTCAGCCAGAGTAATATAGCAATTTAGCAAGACACTGTCTCAAAATTTAAAAAACAAATTGAACAGCCTGGGATGTAGCTCATTGTGAAGACCCTAAGTTCAATCCCCAGTACTAGAGTGTGGGAGCTTTCTTAAGAGACTTTTTGAAAAGAGATTTTGTTTTATATGGTCCCCGTACAAATGGAAAAAGTAGAATAATGGTATAATCTGGTCCAACTTAAGAAATAAAGAATTAAAGTTATTATGAAATGAACTTCGTTAGATTTAACTTACACATCTGATTTACATAACAAGTAAGTATTCAGAGCATTGTTATGTCATAAGCAGAGAAATAGCTTTCGTGAACCATTTCAACTTCCAAGGTAAATTTGCCTATTGTGGCCTTTCTCCAAACCCAAGAAGAATTCAGAATTGGTGGGGAGGCTGCTACCTGGCACTTTTAATACCTCAGAATTTAGAGTTTCTGGCCTGAGTTCTAAATAACTACTGTTTCTAGATGAATTCATAAATTGTAGCAGTAGTGAGGTGAGGGAGAAGTAGAGGAGCCAGAGAGGACTTAGAAGAGTGTGTGCAGAACAAAGAGAATTTAGCTCTTCTTGGGACCAGGAGGAGCATGATAATTATAATGTTCTTCAACAGATCCTTAATTTTTTCAAGAATATTTGAATCATAAGGACAAGGGAAAGTGGTACTCTAGACTCAGTGGAGCTTAGATTGAACACATCCTCAGGGAGATATTTTACTCTGGATCTTTTGTCACAATAAATGAGCGAGGCTAGCTGCATTGGAAGTAATGATTTGATTTGTATGTTTTAGCTGCCATGCTGTTAGTAAGCTTAGTCCTGAGGCCAGCCTTCTTGTGGGCAAGTCTCCTAATCACTTTCCAATTGCCGAGACACGCTAAGTACCCAACACCCATGATTTGAAGGAGGAGTGATTGAATTCACCTCGCAGTTACAGTCCCTGATTGGTGAATTCCAAGTATCTTTCTAGCAGATTGCTGGTGAAAGTAACTGCCCACATCGTAGTGGCCAGGAAGCAGTGAGAAGGGGGGAACCTGAGAAGGAGCCACACCATTCTAGGTCCTGCCTCAGTGACCACCTTTCCCACTTCCCAGCACACATGCAGTGGCCAAGATACCCATGAATGAGTCCACTGATGAGTATAGTCACTTGTGACTCAGTCAACTTCCAAAAGTCCTACCTCTGAAGTCTCAAGGTTGGGGCACAGGGTGCACTTCTGATCTAAACCTTAATGACATGGGCCCTTCAGGTTGTATCTCTGGCTTCCCCCTGTCAGAATTCAAATCCTGACTTCTCTGCTTCTGTTGTCACTTTCCCTCCCTAACCTCTTCCTGACCCTGTCTTCATCCCTCCCACAGCTTGTATCTATGGAGACAAGCTGATTTAAGCACCCAGCATATCCTGGCTCTTAGCACGGATCCAATTTATTTGAGATGTATTGAGGAAAGCAAAAAGTACTACCTCACCCTGTGGTCCTAAGACCCGCACTCCTAGGAGGAGGAGTCCTTCTGGACTGTGGGCTGACTGTTAGGTGCTTGCTCAGCAGAAAGCAGGAGAAGCTTATTCACTCTCAGGGCATCCTCCAGACTGGACAGATGTTGTACACCAACCATAAGCTGGGCTTGTTTATAGTTCTTTCCTCTGCTTTTTTGTCATCAGAAGAGCTTGTCTGCTTCTTACCAGTCTACTCCCCCAGAAGTTGCTATCTTAGATACAAGGAATCATTTTTAATTGGTTCATTTACTTCTCAGTTCTACTCACTAGGGGTAGTGTCTCAATTTGAGTCAACTATTTTTTCTTGCTTAATAGAGCAATGTTTAGTAATACTGAAATGAAACCAGTTTCACAGTATCTATTGACAAATGTAGTTCACTTATTTCAGTGTATGTTCTAAATGTAAACACTCAGGATGTATAGAACATCTAAACTAGTAGCTTAGGATAAAGGAGACTATAACATCTACCTCTGGCTCTGAGACATCACCATTGCTAGATATTTTGTGGAGACTTTTAGTCCAGTTTCAGGTGACACTTCTAGGACATGGCACACTCCTATATCAGATACACGATGAGACCTCGTGGGGCAGCCTGGCCTGGTCTGGGGACAGAATTAAATCAAGTGGGTGTGTAGTTTCTTTATACCCCAGTCCTGAATTTTTATGCCATCTTTCTAGCTGTCTTGAATCTGTCCTTCATCTGTAGCTGCTGCAAATCCATGTTGGATAGAGAGTGTTCAGTGCATAGGGAAGTGGTGTGATTATCACAGTCTCTTCACAGTTCACTGTTTCTCCCTCTCCAAGCCCCTCTCTCTCGCTGATGTGAATAGCACCGCCCTGAACATGTCCCTTCAAACATTCCCGTGGTTGACATCTACACATGCACTTGTGATTCAGCACAATCTCAAGGAAAGACAGTCAAATCAAAATTAGAAATTCTCTAAAAATAACCCAAAGTGAAAATTCTAATAAAACTTGTAAACTATATGATTTTCTAAACCATATTCTTGCCAAAACTGCCTATAGCATTTACAGTGACTAGCAGTGCGATGATTCAGTTCACTTAGAAACCATTTTAATGCATCATTAGACCATATAGTAGTACAAATATTTTTGCTGTACATAGAGTCATATGTCTAAGATGAGATTTCTGTTTTTTCTGCTTTAATCTTGGTTATTTTTTTTTGGATAGTCTAAAATTACAACTGGGGATATTTACTTTGAATTATCAATTAAGATCTTAGGATCAAATAGTATGAAATAAATATTTTGTAGGATCACACCTTTAACTAACTCAGGTTAAAAGTTTTTGGTCAAGATAGGAGAGGTTTATATGTCACTTTTAGTCAGTTAATAATAATTTTAAAATAATAATTTGACATCAAGTTGTTCTTTTCCCTCAAAATCATAAAGCAAAGTCAAGTCCTACAATGTCATGATTTGATCAGTTTATGACTTGAGCTGAGTGAGGAAAATCAAGAAGGCAGTTGATATAATAAAAAAAAATTCTGTGTTAAGGAGTCAAGATCCTGAATGAAAGTCCTTAAGACTGCTTGTTTCTGGTTGTGTGTCCTTAGACAAACAACTAAACCTTTCTGGGCTAAGGTTCTTTTTGTTATTGAGAGGAAGGATGATTTATTTTTGATTAATGAAATATTATGAGAGAGTTGATGACTAGCTTCCAATTCTCACTGTGATCTTATGACTGAAGTAGAACCATTTAATTTCACTCTACTCTTTAAGATTGCTCATGTCATTTCATTTCTTTAAAAATCTTCAGAATTCAACCTAAAAACATAGTGGCCTTCATAAATGAACAGCTACAAATGCTCTTGAGAGTATCCAATCTCTGGCTTCCTCCTCAACCTGCTTCCTCTGACCTTTCTCAGTGAGAGCATCAGCACCTGGCTCTTTCAGAACCAGGCCATGTGATGCCATATTGTTCAGGTAGGGGACCATGTCGTTGTGGTCCCTGGGGAACCTCACTGACTCTGAGGTCCAGGCACTGTCCTCCCTGCCCTCTCTCATCTAGGCTTTAATTAGACATCAAGCTCAAAAAGGCCTGAGTGTATGTCATCAAAAGGACCACATGCCTGAGACTCGGCCTGCCCAGCGTGGGCTGTCTCCTATTCCCAAAACAAAATCAGGGAAAGGGGTGTCATGTCTTCTCCAACCGTACCTTCAGCCTATGTAGAAGTTAAGTGGCTTTTGTAAGGAAATAACTTGGCATGGTAATGTGGTGTTTGCATAAAATCTATTAACTCAGGATACAGAATCTGAGACCAGAGGAAGAGGATATTTAAATTAAATGAAAATTCTGAAGAAGGCAAATAGAAACTCAGAGACACAGATTGAGGTTTAGAGACTTGTCTTATTTGACACAACTAATGGGAATGTTCTCTTTTGAAAATGTCCTCAATAAGTTTATAATCTGATAATAGAACTATACTGTACACAAAACATCATTCCTGTAAAATGTAGTCAATTCAGTGCGAGTGAGCAGTCTGGGATGGGTATTGAAATTGAAGAAGTTGGGAAAACAACAGCATAAGCTGGAACAGAGGTATGGAAATAATGTGGAATTCTTCGGAGCCTGGGTGTTAGAAAGTGTGCAAGAGCGGGAGCTAGAAATGAAAACAGAAACAGGCACAAGAAGATGCAGGATCCTCGTTTGTGTGCCTTGGTCAGGAGCTGGAATTTCATCCTTACAGGAAGAGAGCTCAGTGCCGACTTTAACTGGTGCCACAAAATGACCTGATTTGCCTGGTAGAAAATCCGTCCAGGAACCCAATAGGAGATAGGTTAGAGAGAGCCAAGATAAAGGCATGAGACTTGTTAGGAACATAATTCCAGAGGTGAGGGCATGTGCTGATCGTGAGTCTAGAGATTACCTTGATCCTGACCCATAAACATGAAACTAAATGCAGTTAGTTCACCTGTTACTGCTTTTTGATATTCAAAGAAAGTATGCCAATGCTCAGAAAGCACTATTTATAGTCATGACACAATGACTTCGCCTTAATAAATTGCATCTGCAGTGATCTTATTTCCAAATAAGATCACATTCTGTAGGATTGGGTCTAAGGACTTCAGCATGTGAAATTTGGAAGACACAGTTCCACCCAAGATTTGATTTGTCTCATCACCTATGATCTTATTTTTGTGTTTTCATATAGTTGTGAGCTGAGATTGAAAGTCCACGACTATTTACTGGGACAGAGAATTTGAGACTTTGTCCAGGATCTAGAACCTGCTTATTTCTATGACACTTTCTCAGCCCCACCACTAGTCACATTGGGAGCCAATAATTCTTTCTTGTGAGTCTTCTCATGTGCAGTATGGGGTGTTCAGTGGCATCCTCGACCACTATGCACTAATCACCAATAGCATCCTTTTCCCATTGTGATAACCCACAATGTCTCCAGATAATGAGTATAAAACTATCGCCTATAAATGCATCTTGTTTGGAAATGTAGAAAACAATGCAGCTTTTTATCATAAAGCATAAGGAATAATTAGATACAATTAAATAGTGAAGAGTTTTGTTTGTATATGGGTGTGAAATCCCACCTAACCACTTGTGCAGAACAATTGTTCAAGGAGGCTGTGCTGAGAACTGGGTGGGAGTAATATGTGAGTGTTGCCCAGAGGAGTGTGAGATGTGTATCAGCTGAGTCCCCACTGACAGAGCGGGGAGCACGGCTGTGAGAGGAGATCCAGATTTGTGCCTTGGGTTAAGTTATTCTAGAACCATGGTTTCTAACTGGGGGGAGAGGGGGTGACAATGTCTGGAAAGAGATGATGCATGGGTAGATGGATGGAGGGATGGTTGGTTGGTTGAGTAGTTACCATATGGCAATAGAATTTCAGAGAAGAAAGAATAATTCTAAACAAATTGCCTTTTTACTTGGGCAGATTAACTCAGTACAGAGAGGGTGACCTTGCCCCATCCGTGCAATATACAGCAGCATGATGTCTAGAGTAGTAGTGGAGGACATTGGAGCCTGATACATCTTAACAATGAAACTCTGGCTCCCTGGCAAACTAGAACTGAGTTTGTCCTTGAAGACATGGCAGAAGCATGTCTTTCAGCCCTCAAGTACAGAGAAACTAACACAGGAGATGGTATGGTGGAAAAAACATGAATATCTTCCAGATCCAGAGAACGCTTGGGAGCACCTTCTCCTATGCCACTGTACTTCCTCAATGGGAAAAGGTGGTGCATTCTACAAACTGGGGGCCAGAATTCAGGCCTCAAACTCCATGGAACTTCTGGTGACTTTATATGTTTAAAGCAAAAGTCATTTCATTGGTGTTGTTAACCATCAAATACAAAATTACTTTGGGCTCTTTGGTAATGATCAGTTGCAGAGATAAAAGAGTCTGTGTGTATACTATGAATAACTCAGTGCTGTCAGTCAAGACTGCCTGTGCTTTAAATCAGGCTCCTCCAAGGCCCATCAGTCTAGCCGCAGGCTACCCCAAGCCAGGGTACTACTTGGCTATGTTTTGAATCTCTAACTTCAATCTGGAGAATGTTTCAATTATAGAACATTAGGGAGAGCCCACATCCTGGAAAGACTGTACACTCTACTCAAGCTGTGAAACAGGAATTAAGTGTCCATTGACTCAGCAAATGAATCAATGAAATGAAACTCTAAATTCTTTCAAAAATACAGCTTTGAAAGCTTATAGACATAATCTTTCTAGTGTGTAACTGACAAATATACAAAGTTTTGAAAAAAGACAGTTTTCAACAACTTACAGAAAAGTATATTCCTGATGTAGAATACCTATAAGGCCTAAAGTTTCTTTAAGAAAAAATACAGCAAAATGTCAAGTGCTATATTAATTTCTCCATCTGAACACAGTGACGCTCACACTGGTCACTTCATTGCAATTTATGCCTATCACAAATGGTAATTCCTTACTGGGAGAATTTTCTTGAAAAAATGATTCAGTAGGTCTACCAGTCTATGTATAATTCTACTTTCAAACTGCATTCCAAATCCATTTGCGCATTTCCCTGTTCATCATTCACTGCTCTGACCACTCCATGTGCTGCAGAGCCTCAGACCCTTTCATATTGCCCAAGTTCATTGAGTTCCACACCTAGACAGGCTCATTGTGTTCAAATATAACAGAATGTCTGGTTTGAAATTGCTGGTGGCTCTTCATGGTAAAATTCACATCGAGGAGAGCCTGGGTCATCTTGCGTGTGCTCACCTCGCCAACACTTTATCCCCCCAGTCGTCTTCAGTCCACATGAAGCAGCCTTCCTCCCCCAAGGGAGCTGTTACTCTCGCCGTGGCCGCCACTTGAATGGGTCTTCTTTCCACGGCCAACTCTTTCCTGTCCTTCAGGCCTCTGCTTCAGCTCACCTCCTCAGCAGCCTTCCCTGAGCCTCTTACCATGAGGTAGCCCCTCATCCCCTTCCTACCCTTCCCAGTCACTAATTTGTGCCCCCTCTGTTTTGTTTTCTTCACAGCTTTTTTTATATGTTTCTCAAAGTGTCATGTTTGCCTATTTGCTTATTTTTTTATTGCTTCCTTACAATTAGGGGAAAAGAGGGTCTCTTTTCTGCCTGCTACTAAATCCCTTGTAATAGGAACGGTGTCTGACATAAAATAAAGGCTTACAAGATAAATGACAACATAGCCTGTATACATTCACCCAAAAATAATTTTATTTTATTATATCTATTTAAAATATTTATATATTAAGTGTATATTTTATATACACACTTGTAAATATATATATATATATATATATATATGCTTGTAAATATCCCTGAGTTTTTTTTTCTTATCCTGCTTTTATCTTGATATTGAATGTCATAGTGGATGAAACCATTTTATTAAGTACAGTATCTGGGTAGAATAAAGACAGCAACTTGAAACAATAAAGAATTTTATCTTCTTTGAATACCTTTCTGCACCATGAATATATACTTGGAATACCACCTAGAATTAGTGTAGATTCCTTGGCAAAATGCCATCAGTTCCTTCTAAAAGAAGAATTCCTTTACTTTGGAATTTATATCGATGTAGTAATGACTACTATAAACTCTAAGCCACAGCTTATAGTTCTCGAGCCTATACTTCAACCATATATATCCTTCTATTAGTGTGTTGAGATCTGTTGGTTTTTCTCTTTTAGCTCTCCATCCACATACAAAACCTCACTTTTAAGGTTCTGAAGTTTCACATGAATAGATTTTTCTGATGGCCCAGTGAGTGAGATATTTCTATTTCCCCTAGAAGAGCTCTTCATTTCCACATTTTATTCACATTTGCATTTATAGAAGATTTTAAAGCACTTACTGGGTAATAGCACACTCATCCCTAACATTAAAGTAGCCACTGTGGGTCCTTTTCTGCTTGGCTAGCTTAGTCTGACATCATAGTTTGAGGAATGACCTTCACATCCTGGAGCCAAAGGCTTATTTCCCACCTGTCCCCAACCATAGTCACCACTCTGAGTACTCAAAAAAATGATGCTCACATTTCTGTGGTATGTTTCAGCAACTGGGAAGTGTATACAGTATACTTGCTGCCATCTTGAATGTTGGAAACATTGAATTTTCTTCTGTGGCAACTGAACACCAGATTGACAAGAGCTACATTTACAATCATGCAGCTCTGGAGAATTGTAAGTTATATGATCTTCTATTCAAAACTAAATTCCTTCAAGTGTTATATCCTTCGTGTCCGATAAGGATAATTTCAAGCAGTTATACTCATGGAATCCTTGAAAGGAGGCACAGATTCGATTTGTGTAAAATAAAATTTTTAAAGTCCATTATTTAAAACAGATTTTAATGACTGAGAACTGATTACTTTAGAAAACATTTCTGAAGACTAGGCTTTTATGACTGTGTTAGTAGCTATTTATTTTAATGTGAAAATACAGAAGCAAAATAAGACATAGTTAACTGAGAGGGGAAAAAATTGAAGTGTTTATCCTGCAGACTTAGAAAATAAATCATTTAAAAAGCAATAAAACCTGTCTTTTTACTGAATCAATTTTATATACCCATTTGTCCTGTATTAATTAATTTTTTAGTCATTTTCCACACAAGAAGAGCACATCATGGTACTACTTCAAATCAAGTTTTCTCCTAATAACAGAGTTTGATGAATTATTCCAAATAAGTGAAGGACTCTTACTACTGTCTTCCAGTGGAATAGATTTTTATGCCTTGTTATTTTTATATTAGTATATTTTTTCATAACTATATTTGTTATTTCATTCATAGCCTAGGGAACCATGATATAAATATTTATGCATATATTTTTCCCAGAATCATATTTACCTCAGAACAAAATGAGAGGTTTTAGGGTAATTTCAGAGACCTAAATGCCAAATATTCCTGGCCCAGATTCATCCATCTTCTACTAACATACAAGAAATAGTTTCAGTGGCACAAAAGCCATCAGGTTATCAGAAATGACAGGAAGAGAGGAAGAACCAGACAACTTTGGTAAGATTCAGTTCTCACCATCTAATCATAATTAGAAGAGTTAACAGAATGAGATGCAATTGTGTTAGTTTGCTTAAGTCCCTGAGATAAATCAGCTTAGCCAGAGAAAAGGTTGATTTGGGTTGTGGTTTCAGCAGTTTTAGTCTGTGTTCACTTGCTCCTTATTCTCTTGCTTTGGGGCCTGTGCCCAGCCTCCATCATGGCGGAGAATGTGCAGTGAAGCCAAGCTGCTCACCTATACCGACCAGGAAACAAAGGTGCAGCGAGAAAGAGGCCTCTTCAAGAGCACACCCACAATACTCTACTTCCGTCCATAAGCCCTGCTCCCTAGGCTTCCACCACTTCCCTGTGGCACCACAGGCTGGGGATGTAGCCTTTGGGAGACATTTAACATCAATCCAATATTTGTAAATAAGAGTATACTAAGAAACAACCAAACTAGAAGATTGTTTTGATATATCTATTTCTGTGTAACAGGACAGTAACACAGGTCAACAAAAAGGTTAGTGTGAATATAATTAAGACACTTTCTGGAATAGCCACTTTTGGAAAATAAGAAATGTTATTAATTTACATTTAAATGATTTATAATTAAAGTTCAAAGGAATTATTTCCAAACCAAAGCCGCACATTATTTCACCAGGAATTAGTTCTGCCCTTTCTATCTTGTATGTATCACTCTTAGCATTTCTCTGCATGTTCATCTTTACCATTCTCAAGCCAGTATCACCTCTTACCTGAACTAAGTAACCTCCTAACTGCTCATTCTGCATCAAGAATTGAGCTTTTTATGCCCATTCTCCACAGTTAATCCAGAAACTACTTAGCTCGTGTGTCAGCGGGCTCTCATCTCCCTCCATTTCTACTGCCTCTCTCTTCTTCTACCTGCTCTTTTCTCCCCTACCCATTCTACCCTGTCTTCACCATCCTTCTCCCTCCTTCTGCTCCTTGTATTTCCGTCTCACTTCCTACTTAAATTTCTTTAAATTTCCATGCCTGCTGGGGCAAGATCATCAGGATTGGAACTTCCTTGTTAAACTATTGCACTTAATATTATGTCCTTGAATAAAAGGCCTAGTGTGTACCAGACAATAAATGTATGTCAATGAATGAACAATATGGGAATAGAAATAGACATACAGATCAGTGGGGGAGTTCAGAAACAGGTGCCTCTAAAATTCCCAAAATATAACAAATCAATTGAGAATCAATGTGGTAGAGACAACAATCTACTTAGCCATTTGAGAGAGGGGGAATTTGAATTCTTCTCAAACATTGTATACCAAAGTGAAATCTAAACATATAATTTAATGGAAATGTTATAAAATTACCAGATGAAATGCATTTGTATAATTCTTTGGGGTGAAAAAGGACTTGAAGCTTATGTTCAGAAAACCAAAAGCAAAAATTATTTTCCTGGAAATGATGTTTGACTACCTAGAAATTAAACTTTTATAGTACTCTGCGTGCTAGAGGTTGAAAGGTCCAGCCCAAGGCCTGCAGCTTACTGTAGTGTCCAATGCAAGTCCGTATCAGGAAGCCAGTAGGTCTGCAATGGGACACTGAAGAATCTAGGATGGAAGGCTGAAGAGTCTATGATAAAGGCTGAACAGTCCCAGGCTGAAGCCAAACAGTCTGTGCCAGAAGCCAGGAGGTGACATCCCAGCTAAAAGTGAGGACCGGAGGTACTCTAAAGAACCAGCAATTGGGGACTGGGGGTTTAGCTCAGCGGCATAAGCAGGTGGTCGTGACTTCGATCCCTGGTACCGATTAAAAAAATGAAAAAGACAAAAAAAAAAACACCAGCAATCAGCAATCAGTCCCTCCTAGTTTGCCTTTTTATTGTATGCAGGCTGCTCACCTAGGATAGTACAGCACTCACACCATCGGCCTGCACTCCTCTTGTACAAGATGAGGATATAAAACTAGGGACCCTGCTCCCTGCTTAAAAGCTTAAAAGTTCTGACCCACTCAAATTGATACAATGAACAGTAATATCCTAGAAAGGTAACTGCTGAATCATTTAGTTAAGCTTCTAGACTTCTTAAGTTGACACAATGTATAAACCATAACAAGTACATAAAGAAAACATAAATTAAGTTTCAGTGCAAATGAAAATGAGAAAAAGTATTTGCAGATATCCCCAACAAAATAAAAACTTCCCTTTAAACTCTAAAGAGATCTTATAAACCAGTTAAGAAATGGTGCACTTACAAATGCAACAAGGCAATTTACAAAATCAGAACCACAAATCACAAATAAAAATGAAAAACAAAAACAAAAAAATGTTCAACTTGGTATAATTAAAAACAAGACATTTTCCTATCAAATTGGCTATTTTTAAAAACAATTTCTGGTATCTATGAAATTATATTGAAACTGTCGATCTGTTTGGCTAAGAGGAATATATATAATTGTGTCAGGCTTTTTTTTTTTTTTTTTTTTTTTTTTTTGGTATCAGGAATAGAACTAGGACTTCATGTTTGCCAGGCAGGTACTATGCCACTGAGCTATATCCCCAGCCCTAATTGGTTCAGTTTTTGAAGAAGTTAAGTAGTTTATGAACCAGTTGCTGGTTTAGACAATCTTTCATGACCAAGATATTTACCCTGTTTTTTACCATTATGAACCTATGGAAACAACCTAATATCTAACTATTAAAAAGTTATTGACAGAATATGTTAAATAGGCAGCAAATTAAAATCATGTTCAAAAACAACATTAAACAAAATGGGAAGTACTTAAAATATTGATACAGATTTTGTACAGAGTAAAGGCAGTAAACATGCCTAAAATGAAAGAAATGAATGTAAATTTTAAAGATAAAATTTCTCTAATAAGCCTATTACTACTTCTACCATTTGAAAAAATGTTTGAAGATGAAGTTCAGTAACTGTAGCCACATAATCAGAAAATAGCTTGTCAAAAGGTCTAAAAGTGAATTCAAACAGTTCAAAATGTTTTTGAAAGAAAACTCCTGAGTTTAAAATTTAGCCTGTTGGGCTGGGGATTTAGCTCAGTGGCACAAGCACCTACCTGGCAGGCACCAGGTCATGAGTTTGATTGATCCCTGGTACAAAAAAAAAAAAAAAAACAGCCTGTTATGAAGTAATTTTGGTTAAAGATGCTTATTACATCCAAAAATGAATTTTTTAATTAAATAAAATGAATTTTAAATCGTTCTTATTTATTATTAAAATGCTAAATAAATGTTTATTTAGATATTTTATCAAAATTTAGTGACTAAAATATGGAACTAAAAGAAGTATCAGAGGCCCATGAATATTGAGGTAGGTTTGTTCTCTTCAAATTGCACATTGCCGAAGGTTGTCCAGAGTAGTTTATTTGGTATACGTCCAGCTTCCTATTAATTTCTACATTTGGAAAATAATTACATAATAATGGTCTCAAAATTATACCAAGTCTACTCATCATGCTTTTTTTTTAACTTGGGAGTAGGGATTGAACCCAGGACCTTCACACTGAACTTCATCCTCAGGCTTTCTTATTTTTTATTTTGAGACAAGGTCTTGCTAAGTTGCCAAGGCTGGGCTCACACTTGTGAACCCCCTGCCTCGGACTCCCGCAGTACTGAGATTACAGGTATGAAGTACTCTGCCCCAGCTTTTGCTCTGAAATTATTTAGTATATTTTGGTGAAATTGTATTGACCATCACATTGACAGCTACTCGCCTGGTGCAGTTTCACGTTGCCAGCCAGTTTGCTTTGGGTTGCACTGCGTTAAGCAGCCAGCCTAGTTTGACCAGTGGAGAAAATCATCACATATTTATCTCCCATCATCTGAAGGAAGTGAGTTAAAACATTTTCATTTTTCAAAAGTGATCTCATTGCTTAATTTCTTCTTACAACTTATCTATTGGTTTTTCAGCTGCTTCCCTGCTTTGCATTCAGGCAGATGAGTTACAAGACGCTCTTACCTCCCACTGTGTGGTGACTAGAGGAGAAACTATTATACGACCCAACACTGTAGAAAAGGCTAATGATGTCAGAGATGCTGTGGCTAAAACTTTATATGGACGTCTCTTTAGTTGGATAGTCAGCTGCATTAACAGTTTATTGAAGCATGACACATTGCCAAGGTAAAACATTTCATACAGACTTTTCTCCTAAATGTCAGGTGATAGATGTATTTTGCAATTTTTTGTGTGAGTCCCTTTGAAGATTTTTAATAGGATAATTTATTTATCAACATTATATTTCAATAGATATACATCATTTCTTACCACCTTGTTATGCCATATTATTGGAAAATTTTTGATTGCTGTAACATAAAAATTCTACCAGCATTAATAATCACAATGGAAAGTGATTTTTTAATGTGGCATTTTACAATCAGTTAACATATTATTTTAATTTGAAAATATACCATGAAGTATACACCAGGTATAATTGTGTATGCACATTTATACTTGTGTACACACATGGTTATACCATGAAGATATACCATAAAGTATACACATTTACACTTGTGTAAAATGTCAATTCATCAATTTTAAATGTTTTTCAAAGTTTTAAATCAAATCTTGAAGATAAGGAAAAACTTCCTTTCACATTTAAACTCTCACTATAACCTCCTTAAGGGTAGGTATTATGACTTCCAATGAATTTTGAAATAGAACTGGTGTATCTAAGTGAAAGATAAGGCCATGGTGTAGGTACAAATGACGTATGACCCTAACACGATAGCCTTTATACTAGTAATTGCTGACCCCATTGTCTGGATTGTACCTAGGTGTAAGTCCTTACATTTACATTAACAGCCTTGTTCTGCCATAAATTGTATGAATTTAAGAAATATTGCCTGTGGAAAGATGAATGCTTACTCTACCTCATTCATACCTGCTAAGTATAAAAAGTCATTTTATGCACATTTCAAGTGAGCAGTTCATTATTTTTCCACTAAAATACATCTCACACCATATCATTATTCCATCAAACTGTCTGTGAGTTAATCCATTATTCCTTTCATCCACTTAGCAATGTGCCCCTTAAGGTTACTTCCTTACCTACACCTACTGAATCTACAAATCATAGCCCAGTTTGCTCATTAAGACCAAAATGGTTTATATGTTCATTTGTGGCCTTCTCTCTAATGTCAAACATTCATATAAAAACAGAAAAGCTCAAAATTTTTCAACAAACTTATGTTTCACATACTGTAATCAAGGTAAAGACTTGATCTTATTTATTAATTATCATATGCCTGATATCCCACAATAACCTATCTGTTGAATGTAACTTCCCTTTCTGTACAAAATGAAAACTACCCAAGACTTAGGTTTTAAAAGAATGTTTTAAACAGCAAGCTTTAAAAACACAAAAGCAGAACCAATTGACACAGTTTAGTTTGATTCTGTCTGGATTTACAGTGAGATGTTGGAAAGCCTGTGATCCATGCCAGGCTTTGCTACTAACTTGTCACGTGAGGTTGGGCAAATGACTGCATTTTTTCTGGGTTTCTCACTCATCCGCTGTTAAATAATGCCACTGAATGCCAAATCAGTGGCTTTAATTGTTGATGGTATTTTAAAGCCTTCTAAGGACCTGTTAAAAACTGTCTATATCCTTCACTTCAGAATAAAAACATGGGTACAACACATTTTTAAACAATAAGTTAAGTACTTTATGGAACCCTGTGGGCAAAGGTGCCGTAAAAGGATAATAAGTTTCACTAAACCAACATGAATCTTAACTAGACATCTTGACTCAACTACTGTTTAAAGTGAGAGCTTTCAGAAATCTTTACCTGGTTTGCCCTTTGTCCATTCTACCACATCTTTAAAGTAGTCTGTGTCAATCACTTCCTCCAAATATGGGGAGTGTACTTGAGTTACTAACAATCATTTCTTCATCATGCAGTAGAATTACCTGCACCAGCCAAACAGTGAGCACAAAAAGACCCTTGTCCTTCTTTGCTTTACAAGTGTACATAAAAGTAATTTTCAAGGCATGTATTTTTTTTAGGAGAGAAACACACTTCTTGACCAAGCACTAGCCTTTTGTTAACAAAAGTGACCATACTAAAAAACAGAAAAATGCACTTGAATTATTTAATTGTGAAATACCATTGTATTTGATTGTACTTGAAAGTATTTAATTATAAAATAAATCCCCATGTGTCTTTCTCCAGGTCACCATTTATTTTGTATTTAATATATATATATGCATATATATATGCATATATATGCAAATAATCCAAAAATAAATGATAATTCTTCAAATAAGATATTTTCAGTAAGATTTTAAATTGTTCTAAAATGAAAGACTAAATATACTCCTTAATAGAATTTATGCTTTTCTGGTACAGTTTTAATTGAATATGCTTGCTGTCTTCTTGCTGACAGCCAGATTGGGTTTTGTTTTGTTTTGTTTGTTTTGTTTTTATTTTGTGTCTTGTTTTGTTTTTATTTTTTGTAAGAAACCCTGTAATCCAGGCAAGCCTCAAACTTGCAGTGATCCTCCTGCCTCAGCCTCCCAAGTTGGGGGATTACAGCTGTGCACCATTATGCCCAGCCAGCTTGTTGTTAGTATTATTCCTGTCTCAGTGCTGTGACTTTGTACTTATAACCCACAAAGAATTTTTTTAATTTTTTGTAGTGCATGAGAAAGAGATTAAGAATGGTTTCTATAGTACAAGGAAAATATGTGTGTTAACAGTTAATGCTACCTCCATTATCTTTACATTCTGTGGAGAGGAACTTTTTCAGTTGAGAAAATGTCAGCTGGGATAGAAGTAATCCTAGTTACTTGGAATGTTGAGGCAGTACGATTATGAATCAAAAGGATTTGTGAGCAACTTTGTGAGTCTTTGTCTCAAATAAACTAAAGAAATAACAAAGGATAGAGATGCATCTCAGTGGTAGAATGCTGGCCTAGGGTGCCTGAAGTCCTACATTCAATTCCTAGTATTAAAAAAAAAGAGATAAAACAATTTTGCTCTAAGTGTGTGTTCTGGTAGTAGTTTCTTAGGTCAGCCACATATAGGAACTTTGAGATACTTTATTAGCTCCTAAGCAAATAAATAATAACTAAAAAGAATACCACTTTTATTCTTCCAGTGGGAGTGGTGATGAGCTGAGCATTGGCATTCTTGATATATTTGGCTTTGAAAATTTCAAAAAAAATTCCTTTGAGCAACTGTGCATTAACATTGCAAATGAACAAATTCAGTATTATTTTAATCAACATGTGTTCGCATGGGAACAGGTAAGTCAAGGTACTTACTCTAAAGATGCATGTGTGCATAATTGTACAAATGAAGCAGAACAAAACCCATAGGTTTAAAGTTTTCAGCATTTAAAAAGGTAACGAAAAAACTGTCTTTTCTCCATATCAGTAGTAAAAACAAACAAAAAATACAGTATGAATTTCATGAAACTTAATATGTAATGTTAAAATTCCTTCACTGAAAATGAATTCACTGTTCACCAAAACTTAGCATGCGTAAGTTCTTTCAAACAAAGAAATCTATGAAAGTTTAAGTAAACAGATGTGTCTAACAGATTCTCTTTCTATAAAGTGCATAGCTGGAATTCTGTTTGGAATTTCAATACACATCTAAAATGCATTAAACCTCAGAATTCCGGTAGCTAAGCAACAGACCGTAAGATAATGGGTTTGATGCAAATGCCATAAAATGGTAATTTTGTCACAGTACAATGTGTAATTTATGATTCATCTTCAAAAATATTCTGCAGAGAAAAAGCAGAGACTTACTTGAATTGCATTTGACAAACTGTCATAGAATAAATTAATGTAGTAAAAGGAGCACAATTAATAGCATTCAGTACATCATTTGTTTCCTTCAGATAACATTATTTTGCTTTGTGTTTCTGGATTATGTTTTAATTTTAATTTAGCTAAATTAGAGATGTCTAAGCCTCTTTTTATTTAAAATATTTAGGTGTACTGAGAGTTTGTTTTGAAAATGGTGGTCATAAAAGAAGACATCTTAAGCCAAAAAAAAAGCATATAAATTTGAGACATGATATCTGACTCCCCTGCACCAGGATCTAGTTCTGTCACATTTTCATTACCTTTCTTCCGTCCCCTTCTGTCTCCTCCTCCACCTCTCTGTTGGCATCTTTCCATAGCCTAGGTATGTGATGAAATCTCTTTAGAATCTTAAAAACAGGAAAATACAAAAATGTAAGACACTTCCCCACCCCTCTGTAGCTCTGCCCCTTCAAGCTCCTTGACAGCATATTGGAGGCTCCCTGCAAAACACTGACTTCCTCGCCAGCTGAGTGTTGAATGCAGATCCTCTGGCTCTGACAGCCCCCACCCTGAAAGGCCCCAGTCTCATTAGTCTCAGTACATTTTTACCTTTCTCATTAGCCCGTAAATTCCTTTATTTCCAATATCATGTTTTAATTCTTTTTATATTTTCAGAGGCTGACATGAACTGATTTAACAACCTCTTTCTTAATTAAATAACGAATGCATTCAAACCAGAGACTGAAACAAGTATACCTGCTCTGTTTTGGGCTTTTGGTATAGATATGTTGGCCTATTTTGTAGCCCCAGGTATATCTTACCTACCACCTGACAAATAATGACTTGCAGGGTAGAACTGTGTTTTCTGGGTAAGATTAGAACTAAGTTTTATTGAAACTAAGCTTAAACTGGTGTATGATATGTCAATGATTATTATTACTTGCTTTTGATAGAATGTTATAGTTTTTAAAATCACTTTAGTGGACTTTAATTTCATCCTGATGTTCTTCTTTTGTCTTTGGTTTTGCTATACAAACTATTATTAAGGTCCTTCAGAATATTCTTGAGAAGTTTTCTAAACAAAACAATTCAAAGTTTCCCCCAGTGTAATTAAAACTTTATCTAGAACTCAGGGTTATGCCAAGCATTCTGATGAACTCAGGTCATTCTAAATCCTTTCTGATATCTTTCTAGACATTGTACCAAAGGTTAGTGGCCAAAGTATGATCAGGATAATGAACATGTGATCTGGTGGATAGGATTAGTCAGTGATTCCTTCAGTTTTAACCTATGGTTTCACCTTTGTTTTCTTTCATTTTGTTACTTTCTGTGAAGGCAGGAAATGTAACTTAAGAATTGCTTACTCTAAGTTAATGCATAAGTTATCACAGTTAAAAGTATGGGTCATGGTCACACTTCTTTTGGCCAAATATAATCCCAGACCTGACCTAACTGAGAGCTCCCGAGTTTAATAGAGCCATTATGGCAGTCAGTAGGACATGGCATTCAACTTCATGGGACGTACAAATGGCCCAGCTGTATCTCACTGAGACACATGCTTTGTGATGTACCTTCACAGACCAAGCACTTGGGTCCAACTTAAACCAACAAGCATTGTATTAACTGACAGTTCTATGACACTGTACAATAAATAGTAATCTTCTGTGAAACTATTCCCTTATTTAGCCCAATTTTCGTTTAGTTGTAAAGTGGGACACTCCAGCAAAGTTGTTTACAAAAATGTACTTGAAATATAATTTTCCCATTGACTTCTCCTATGAAAAATAATCAACATACTATAATAAACCATTTTTACTGACCTAATTTCTAGCTTTTCAAGTGGGTGATTTTATATTTCTTGAAATGGTTGCCTTCAACTCACCATTGGTATTGTTTTTCAAAATATTTTCCAAAATCCAGAAATCCACACTAGCCATTCACTGGCTTATGGGAGACACTGACTTGTTCTCTTTCTGGCTTACTGGCTGCTCGCTCGCACCACCCCCACTTACCAGAAAGGAGGGCGTGTTGCTTTCTTGCTCAGCCTCCCCAAGTTCCAACATGGCTGGATCTCTCGGGAGATGCTGACTTGTACTCAACCAAGGTTTAGGTGTGCTTGGTGTGCTCTTGTTCGTTTTTTGGTTGTCTTCCATATGGAAGAGGACTCAACAGTAAGCAAAGGGCAGTAGGGAGTTCTTTGGAGTTATATAGATCATATTAGAATCCTGTGTTAGAAATGTACATCTCTTTTTTTTTTTTTTTTTTTTTTTTTTGTCTATTTCATTTTTATCGGTACCGGGGATTGAACTCACGACCGCCTGTTTGCAAAGCAGGTACTTATGCTGCTGAGCTATATCCCCAGCCCCAGAAATGTACATCTCTTGTCAAAGGTATTCACATACTGGGGCTGAACTGGTGAGTTTTGTCCTTTAATTTGCTGCCATTTTATGATCATTGTGGCCTAGAAAACACGAAAGGGTAAACTTTGCTCCCTAATAGTTTGTGTTTCAAGTCAAGGGGAGCACACACAAGCCACAGATTGGCCATCCCTAAGTATGAATTTGGAGTAAAATGAATGACACTATTCTTTGAGGGCACTGGTCAAGTATTGGGCAACCGGAACATGTACATAATGTTACAAAGGATTGTGCTGGAGTTCTACTTCCCTTCCTATCTGTTTACACTTTGCATAAGTTTTCTTCATACATTAAAGTAATACATGTGAAGAGGTATTAAGTGTGCTGGTTTGTGTCTAATAGAAATGATTAATATTTGTTTCTGTACAAAGATACACTCTTACATATACCAGTCTATGTACACCTGTGGGTTTAGAGCTGAAGGGATTTTGTAAGCAGGAGGCTACTTACAGAGCATAATGGAAACAATAACTGCAATTATGGCTCTGACTGCTCTTGCAGAAAGTGATGTGTATGACTTTCATCTCCAGCTGTTCACATCCTAAAATTTAAAGCTTCTGAGAGTTTGAATGTGGACTTCAACACATAATTTGTGTCAATTACAAAGAAAAAAATTGATTCAATACACAATACCTACATTTTCAACTTTTTCACCATTATAAAGTAACAAGAATCAGTCATCTGATAAAAACTGTGGGCAATTGAAAAAAACCTCTTATAAATATCTTCATCTTGTTGTGCCTTAACAATGCGGCCTTCTAAATGTTATATCCTAATTTCTTTCCTATTAAGCAATATGTGTGCTGTGGTGATAAAGTTTGTCTTATTTTGGCTCTCCAAAAAAAGCCATGCTGAAGGCACTTTCTTTCAACATTAAGACAGCCAAATACATTTAGAAACCCTTGCTATAACAGATCTTCACTTTTAAAAGTACAGCCAAGTTTTTGGTTATGGTTTGGCATCACCTCTAAATATTCCTTACACTTCTCGTTCACTGTGTATGAAGGCTGATTTCCAGATAACTAAATTCACCAAGAGGCCTTGCAGCAGCCCCTAGCAGGAATATGTCTTCATCGTCCAGTAGCACACCTCTCCTTTCTATAGCCTTCACACCTGCTTAACATCCGAGCTGCTCACATAAGCTATTTATCTTCATTGATGAACATAGGGCTGGGTTGTGGCTCTGTGGTAGAGCTCTTACCTTGCATGCACAAGGCTCTAGATTCAATCCCAGCACCAGAAAAACAAAACAACCAAACATGAAGCTAGATCAGCATCTTCAATGTGATGTAGAGAGTTGTGGCAGTTACTTTTATCATATTTTACATTTTTTAAACTTTTGATAAAAATAAATTTCAATGAAATAAAGAAATGTAAGTCCATATATTTACTATACTTTTGTACGTGTGAAGTTAAAGCATACGTTCACAGCATGAAACAAATTTTGGCAAAGATTTACACAATAGTAAGGAAGAAATAATTGTAGATACAGGAGATCCTGGAATACAGAAAATTGCGTTTCTGAATTCCTAACCCAAATGTCCCCTTATCCTAAACTGACACCTGTCAACAGAACATAGACATAAAATCCTTTATAAATTTTAAAAAGTTTCAAGAATAAATATTGTAAGGGTCAGGAAGCTCAATGCATAGTGCCTGTCTGGTGAACACAAGGTCCTGAGTTCAATTCCTGGTACCAAAAAAAAAAAAATATATATATATATATATCATATACCAAAGTGAATAGAGTGAAATTTTCCTTTTACAATGTGTTATATACATCTTTTTCTGAATAAAAAAGTTGCTGTAGTGAGCAGCATTCCGAAACTCAGTGCTCCAAAATTCAACAAAATCTATGTAAAATAAAACATAGCTATTTATTAGGAATTACCCAAAATACTTTATCATTACATTATTTAAATTTTTTTAAATTTTTTAAATTTTTTTTTAAATTTTTTTTTAATTTTTATTTAAGGAGAAAAGAAAAGAAAGGGAAAAAAAACAGTGAAGGGGTACAAGTTATACAGATTTACAGAATAAAAAAATGCGCAGTAGGAAATCACTAGTTAATGGATTACATATTGCCATCTTAGAAATAATTGTTTAAGTCACAAAATTAAAGCTTGTAGAGTGGACATTCCAACAATGATACTGCAAACAGTTCTGTTCAATGATCCAATAAAACTCTGTGATATCATTTTCTATCTTATACATTTAAATATACATGCAGTTATATAGTTTAGAGCACTTTCTTTTCCTCTCTTTTGTACAGTGACTATTACACATTTTGGGTTTCATTGCTCCCACGGTTCTTGTTGCTTTTTTGGAAGAGAGTAAAACCAAATGTGACATAACAGAACAGAATCGGTCAAGTCAAAAGGGTGGACATAATAGATAATATAAGAACATAATACAAGGTGATCAACAATGGTTACCATAATGCCTCCCGCTATTTCTAATAGAATTGCCTATATCATTAGTTGTAATACAATTGAACAAAACCGTAAAGAATAAAACCGACAAAACCAAAACATTGGAGATATTGTAGGTCTTCAAAAGTAGATAAAAGTCAACGAGAATGGGCGTTATAATGAATCTCATTATCTTCTCAGCTGATGCCTAAACTTTCGAACCTGATACTATCCAGCAAAACAGAATATAGGAACCTCAGTCAAAAACAAGATGGTGAGAGTAATACAGGGCTTCAAATCGAGATAATAGAAAGTCAAAGTGGGTTACTATATTATATCCTGCTATATTTTTCCCTTTAATTAAATGGATAAAAATAAAAAAGTAAATAATGGAGTGGAGATTGAGAAAAAGGAGGGCATAACAGCGAAACAGGGCAGATCAAAACATAACCATTTAAGCAGAATAGTGTTTCACCACCAGCTAATCCTGACCCAAAAATAGTTATCATATTGACTCCCTCCCTGAAGTCCTTGAGTACAACTTCATATACTGTAGCATTAAGTATATCAAAACAATGTAAATCCATTTAAGAGAATGACAGCATTATAGAGTATTTAGAATCGACTAACAGAAAATGAACAATGGTCTCTGTATAATCTCCTTGTCTTTAAAAGGTTTTTTCTTATACTATCGTACATAACAAAATCCAATAAGATACAACCTGTTTAGACCATTGGAGACAGAAGAACAAAAGCTAGATGAGACTTCAAAACAAGATGGTACTAAATCAGCATTACCTATTAAGATGTCATTTTCTCCAAAAAAAGCTGTTCCTATCATCCAATCTTCTGTCTCATTTCTGTTGAGCTCTTTTTCTGTCAGTAGCTGTCAGTTTGTCTTCTTCATTTTGTTCTCTGCTCCATTCGTTGTGGCCTCCCCGCCCCTATTTCTGGGTTCTTTGTATTTTTCTTTTTTTAGAATATCCTGCAATACTTTCTGTAGGGTTGAATTGGTGGTTGCAAATTCCCCCAGTTCCTCTTTATCCTGGAAGCACCTCGTTTTTCCATCAATTTCCAGGGACAGTTGTGCAGGATATCTCAATCTTGGCTGTAGATTATTATCTTTCAAAGCTTGAATTATTTCTCCCCATGCTCTTCGTGATTTGATGGTTTGTGAAGAGAAATCTGCTGTAATTCTGATGGGTCTTCCCTTGTAAGTGATCTGTTTCTTGTCTCTTACAGCTTTTAATATTCTGTTCTTGTATTGAATTTCTGGAATTTTTATTATTATATGCCTGGGTGTTTCTCTTTTAGGGTTGTAGGTAGCTGGGGTCCTGTATGCCTCATACATTTGAGTATCTTTACCTTTTGCTAAATTAGGAAAATTCTCCTGGATTATTTCTGTGAGTAGCTTTTGTAGTTCACTTGTTTGTGTCCCTACTCCTTCTTTTAAGTTCTTAATCCTTAAGTTATGGCTCCTCTTATCATCTTCTTGTCTTTGTATTATTGCTGTGTGTTTCTTTGTTATTTTTAAGAAGTTTTTCATTTCATTCTCCCATGTTTCAAGTCTGCCCTCCAATTCAGATAGTCTGTCCTTAGTTTCTTTCAAGCTGTTATGCCAGTCTTGGGTAGACTTCTTAATTTCTTGATAGTCCCTTTGCACCTGCTTCACATACTCAATGCTTTCTCTGTTTTCTCCATCAAGCAATTCTCCCCTCTTTTTCTGTTCTTCCATTCCACCATCCGCTTTTTCCTGGGTGGTGCTTAGCATTTCTCTAACTATTCTGCATACTTCTAGCTTCAGGTCATTGATAACTTCATTCCTGAATTGGTCTATGAGGCTCTCTAAATGGCGCTTAATGTATATTGGTGCAGTGTCCACAATTGCCTGATTCTCAGGATTGGGGGTCGAGGAGCCTTTTTTGTTGCTTCCCTTCCCCATATTTTCTGTTCCTTATAAAATGTAATCTTACACAGGAGGCCCGGCTTCCCTGCCTGCCAGCCACAGCTTGATCAAATTGCGCTGGCTAGTTGTTCCCGCTCACCGCTGCGCCCCAGGGAGTTGCGGAGGAGGCAGCCTACGCGGGAGTCGGTCGCTCCTCCGGGCCACCGTCAGGCTCTGGGATCTGGGTTAGGCCAGCCTAGGGAGTCCGCGAGCAGCGTCCCTCCGGCCAGGCACCTTTCACCAATCCCGTCCGAGAGGGAAACGTGCGGCTGCAGTTGCCACCGCGCCCTGCTCTTACAGGACTGCCCACGCCCAGAAAAACCTCCGCTGGAGTCAAACTGCGGTAGGGAATCAGTTCCTCGCTCACCTCACCACCAGTCAGCCTTCCTCTCTGGCCGTGGCGTTTCCGACTCCGTTCGCAGATTCCCGTTCCCAAGCCTCTGCGTGTCTCTCCTTACTGAGCCGCTATGGAGGTAGCCGGGCGCCTGGCGGCGGGAAATCTAAACCGCGGTTTCCGATGGCGTGGGGACTCCGTTCGGAGACTCCCGTTCCCAGAGCTCAGCGGTCGCGTCTCTCCTTGCTGAGCCGCTGTGGAGGTAGCCGGCCGCCGGGCGGCGGGAAATCCAAACCGCGGTTTCTAATGGCGCGGAGTCGAGCCTCCACACCGAGATTTTTCTGTTCCTATTTTAGCGCCAGGACTGTATTCCAAGTTGGATTCTCTCAGCCCAGTTTGTTCCTGAGTCAGCAGAGCATATCTCTACTGGTTCATATCTCCTTAGTCCGCATCATTCCTGGCCTCTGAGCCGAGCCTTTAGAGAGCGTTCAGAAGTTGCTGTTGTCTGTCCGCCATGTTCTCCAACTCCCCTATCATTACATTATTTATCAAATTCTGCCTTAATGACTAGTGTAATCTCAGATTAATCATAAACATTTCCTGAGACTTGCTATGGACATTAACACAAAAACTAACAGGATTAACAAAGAGTTTAAAACATCATTTGATAATAACACATACATATCCCTGTTTATAGCAGCATGATTCACAATGGCTAAATCTTGGAAGCAAGCTATTTTTCCATCAATAGGTGAATAGATAAAGAAAATCTGGTATTCATATACAATAGAGTACTATTCTACCATAAAGAAGGATAAGTGAGTCATTTGTAAGAAAATTGATGCGCCTTGCGATCATAATGCTAAATGAAATGAATCAGATACTATATTAGTGTTTACAAGAGTTTGCAGGGCTAGGGCAGAGCTTCTCAAAAGACTGCACGTGCTCTGAATCAGATTCAGTGCAAGATACAGAAATTTACAAGATTGACCTACAGTGGCCCCCCACAGAGTCAAATGTAGAAGTTCCATCTTCGTGCTGGAGATCCAAAGAACCCAGCCAAAGTCCTGGATCCCACGGCAGTGTCCTATAGGAGTCCACAACAGGAGGCCAAAGGATCGACTAAGGCGTCTGTACAGGGAGGTCAGAGTGTTGCTGTTAGGAGCTAGAGGCCCCAGCGGCAGGTGGAAAGGCCCATGCTGGAAGCTAAATAATCAGCACTGAAAGCCAGGAGAGGACACCCAAGGTGAAGAGCAGAGTTCCTCCTAGGAAGATCAACTGAGATCATTCACTCCCCTTCTCCTTTTATACCATTCCTACAGCTAGCCTCCTTAAAGTGTAGCCTCTTCCACACCCAGAACCATGCTGACTCAATTCAGTTGGGCATCCCCCATTCAAGCTGATAATACTTCAGTTAACCACCACAGATGCGCAAGCTTAAATATCATATGGTTTCTCTTGTATAAGAAATCCAAAATATAAATTAAGAGCAAAAGAAAAGGTAAATAATAGGAAATAGTGAGGTAGATCAATGGGAGCGGAGGGGAGGGAATAAAGAATTGGGATGAATAGGGGCTGGGGAATTTAGCCCTGGAATCAGTGTATTGGCAGAGCTGGTTTCTTCTGAAGTCTCTCTCTAAGGTTGTTAATGGCCATCTTCTTACTGTGTCCTCACATGGCCTCTCCTCTACCCAACCCTAGTGCCTCTTTCTTTTATTACAAGGACACTAGTCACTTTGGACAGAAGCCTCATCTTTATGGCCTCTTTCTAGTTTAATTACCTCTTTAAAAGTCACTATCTCCAAATGGACTGGGATTAGGGTGTCAACACAGGATTTTCATTCTAATGGGATACACAGATTAGTAAACAAGTAGAAATACTAAAAAAAAATAAAATAAAATGTCAAATATTATAGGGCTCACGGAGAATGACCAACTAAGAAAGAAGTTACTGGATTAGTCTGAGAGATGGAGGGAAGTTCTGTCTGAGAAGGGGAGACCAAGTGACAGCATGACTGTTGTCATGTTGATAACTGCTGAGGAATCTTTGCCGAAATTTGCATCTACTTTATAAGTCCCATAGAAGTGTACAGCCTCTCTCAGGCCCTGGAACCACCTTCTCTGCGGCTTTGTGAGTCTGAGGGATTGGTAGAGTGATCTTGAATCTCTTTTAAGGTATCATTTGGGCCCTAAATATTTAAACTTGTTGTTTAGGACGTGGTTGTGGAATTGTATCACCTCTGGGCTTTTTCGCCACCATTCAAACTCTAAATTTAGTGAAAAACAGGAATGACCTTGAGGGATTTTAGGTTTCCTAACTTTTAGGTCTTCTGATTTCACTTGCATCTTTCATAGATGTTGAAAAGACTGTTCACCTATCCACTTTAAAAAGGGAGCTCAAGCAGTCTGGACAGAGTAGGGATTATATATGCTACCACTTCAACTTTAATATGGTAATATCTTTTCTGCTTTAATGTATTTTAATATGCAGGCCGTAACAGAGGACTTTCTGAGAAAATATGAGCTTTGTTTTTCCACAAATGCTTTAAAATAAATTTAGCTATCATGATTGCTATAAACTATAATAAATTGTCCTAGCTGTGATTATTAGAAGTACTTTATAACTGGTGAGCATGGTGACAACAGTTTTATCTCCACTGGTTCTCCTGGAGTCTCTCTTACCAGTAGATGTCTTCAAGAAGATCCCATTGTTTTTTAAATTACTAATCTCTTCTCTGTATGACCTGCCACAGAAGCATTCCTTTTATTTTGACACAGGCAAATAGAAATGACAAATGCATCAGTTTAGAACATAACCTCCTGTGCTTTTTATATAAAGTACACAAAAGTTCTCTTGAACTTTGCAGTGGTGATTTAAGCTATTATATGCTGTCAACATAATGTGTCTAACAGTAAAATAATTGTAGGCATACAAACTTCTCCCAAGGTTACCTTCAAATGAAATGCTATGAAACGTCACGATATTGCTTTCATTTTCTTGCACTGAATAAACTAAATGTATTTCAGGTTTTTTACCTTTCGGGCCCCAGATTTTACCTCCTTTTCATGCATCATATTTCTTTTTTCAATGCTAAGGGTCAAACCCAGGGTCTCCTGCATGCTGAACAAGCATTGTACCTTTGAGCTACACTCCTTGCCCAAGATTTTGTCTTATTTAAAAAATATACATTGGACTCAGATTGTAGCTCACTAGTAGAGGGCTTCTTAGCACAAAGCTCTGAGTTCAATCTCTAGCACTACAAAAGGCAAATATATATTTTTTTCTCATGACATCCTTGAAATAATATTTCGGTTTCACAAAGCTCCTACCATAGTAAGTAAATGTTTCATCTTAACAAGTGGCTCCACCTGCCACTGGCTAAATTCTAAAGCTCCCAGAAATAAATTTTCTTTCCCTAAACTGGTGCAGTGTATTATTGTACTTAGCATCCATCTACCATGTGTTACCTTGCATTATCACCCAAATTCTATTTTAAATCTGTCACAACAAGGAGCTTGTTTTAAACATCCCCTTATCATTGACCACAGTGCTTGTTAGAAGATGTGCAATGAATATATTTCATGAATTAAAGAATAAAGTGATTTTGAAAAGTGCCTACATGTTCTTACATGTTAAAGTAAACATAGAAGAAGTGCAAGACATGGTCCCTGAGTCAGCAGTTATTCCATAAATATTCCTATTGGTAGAGTTTATTATTTCACCTGAAAACCATTGACCACACCACCATCACCATAAGCACCACTAGTGAGTCATGATTCAGAGCAGATGTGTGTATACTTTAGCACTGGCCCCGAGGAGAGGTTTGAATGTAAAGTCATGGGAACAAAGATGAACCACACTGCACACACACATACTCCATCTTCAAGTCCATTTTCTAAAGCAGGTCAGTGACATCTACGTTGTGCTGATGTCAGAGCCCCACAGTCATTGTCTGTGGTTATCTTTATTTGACACATTTTATACTCAGTAGCAAAGGATTGTTAGTGCACCATATGTGTTTACTTCTGAGATGAGGATTACTACCCCCTTCAACAGAGAAGGAGAAGAGAGAAGCCTAAAGAGTAAGAAAATTCCAATGAATTATAAGGCCAGTGAAGTGACAGAGCCAGATGTGAAACTATGTGTCCTTGGTTGTTCCCATGACCCACTGTTATCCACTGTACTAAAATCTAAATGTTTGGAATCATATCTGTAAAGCTAGGAAATGGTTCCAAGAGATGCAGTGGGGAAAGCATAACCCTGATATGCATAATACATGTTTTATAAATTCTGGAACATAATCATATTACTTTTCATTAATATTCCTCTAAAACTTGAATACGGAGGTATCTGTAATTCTAGAATACAGATCAGAACCCTTTTGTTACTATCCTGAGTATAGTCAGTGCTGATTTTAAGGTACTAGCAATTCTGTGGAGAGAAAAATAAAATGATACCCTCAGTTTAAGGGCAATGTCATAGATGACAATTTACTATATGTAAAGCAAAATTTTAGGTAATTACACTTAGGCTATCCATGATTCACCCAGTGTTAGTGGATTCTTCTGTTTGTGTGATGACCTATTGTAGAGTGAATATCTAAATGAAGATGTTGATGTTAGAGTTATTGAATATGAAGATAATCGGCCCCTCTTAGATATGTTTCTGCAGAAGCCAATGGGTCTACTATCCCTACTTGATGAAGAAAGTAGATTTCCCAAGGCCAGTGACCAGACTCTTATAGGTGAGTGTTAAATCTAGAATGATTTTATAGTTCTAGGGATGCAGTCATATAATTCTAAGTGATCTTTTAAATTGTGTTAAGTGATCTAGAAGAAAATTGCTGTCACAAAGCCTGTATGTCTAACTTTTAAGAAGGGACTTTGGATCTAATACCTGGACCAATGTATGTTTATGACAATATGAAACATTTAAAAAATGAAAAATGTATAAAAATAAAATGACTAGAACTGCTGGTACCCTAGTCTGTTTGGCAACCTTTATATGCTAATCAAAATTCCACAGACTTTTGTCATTAAAAATGTACACCTTAAACCTTTAAAATTATAACCTGTCAGGACTTTCAGCATAACAAGGTTAGATATTAGGTTACTTCTTATTTTATGTTAGAACCTCAACTATAGAATGAATCTCAGGTTAAGAATTACCTTAGAAATTATCCAACTCAAAATTAGAATTTGATGGGCAGAGCAGAAAGGCAGATCTAGAATTTGAAAAGAAAAAGCTATCAGGCAAGATACAAATTAATGGGTTATACTTGAGCCATTTAATAGCGGCAAACAGCCTAAAATTCCTTAGTAACTTCTGAAGTTCAGCACATTAATAAATGTTCATGGTAATAATCCTATGTCATCAAAGAAGGATTTAATGTATTCATTTTTTCTGTTTGAGAAGGCAGAGATTTGCATAGTATATTAACATTACCATCCAAAATAGTTTAAATGGAAAAGTCTAGTTAAAGAAAGAGAAAAACTTGAGTTTTCAGGCATCTGAGAAAGTCACTTTCTAATGTGGAATACCATATTCCCTGTGATGAGATATACTCATTATTTTTAACAAATACTTATAGAAAAATTAGCATCACTTTAACTTGTGATAAGCTGATCCTGTTTTTTACCATTAAGTCTGTGGCGTTGCTTCCTTCTGACCCACTGACTAACTTATTCTCTCCTCTAATTGCACAATTCTAGATGGAAAAAAAATAACCTAGGGTTGTAGGGAAAATAATATTTGACATATCAAAATGTCCTCTCTAGGACATATAATCACAAGTCTTCTGAATGTCTGAAAACTATTGCAGAAAATTTAACTCCATTTTATGACTTTTTTGTTTCTGATATAATCAGTAACAACCTATAGCTCTTCAAATGGAAAGATGGCCAAACCACCAAAATTTGGGGCTCACAATGGGCATCAGACTCAGCCTCACAAACTTCTCTGCTGTTCAGTCTCAAAGTAGTTCCTTTCTTTAGGACCAGTGATTCTCAAAAGCCAGTTTTCAAGCCAGGAGCATCTGTGACACCTAGGAACATGTTAGAAATGTGAATTGTTGGCTCCCTTTCCAGACCTATTTAGTCACAAACTGAGGGTGGGGACCAGCAGCCCGTGTGTTAACAAAGGTTCAGAGTGACTACAGTGCTTTCTAACATTTGACAAGTGCCCTAAACCATCATACAATGGTAAAAATTGATGCTCACAGTGCCTGTCTGGCAGGTATAAGGTCCTGAGTTGATTCCCAGTATCAAAAAAAAAAAAAAAAAAAAAATTCCCCTCGCTCACTATATTTTCTCAGGATCTTTTACACACATGATATTGAAATTTAATTTTTAAAGGAATTTCTGGAAGATTTAGATTTTTTTATTTAAGAGAAAAAATAGAAAAGAAAAACAAAAATCAAATGATAAACAACAAGGGGAATCTTAATTTTTGACATTTTTTTCCTACAGAAAAATTTGAAGATAATCTAAAATCACAGTACTTCTGGAGACCCAAAAGAATGGAACTTTGTTTTGGAATTTACCATTATGCAGGAAAAGTAAGACCTCTAAAGAATTTTAACTTAGTTTTTTGAGTTTTGGAGGATTTTCTTGGTTTTGTTTGTTTGTTTGTTTGTTTGTGGTTGTTTTGTACCAGGGATTAAACTCATAAACTTGTGCTTGCAGGCAGGTGCTGTGTCACTGTACTATATCCTTGGCCTTTAGTTTTATTTCTAACTTTATGTCAAATAATGAGGATTGACATGGAAATTAAGGAGCAGACAGTTATAATGAAATGGTCCCCACCTGGCACTGATTCTGCTGCCCAGAACCCTGTGGTCTATCCCAGCCTTCGTCAGCCATTCACTCTGGAGACTACCAGCACTGCAGGGCACATACCTGTGGTCTTTTGGAAAGCTAAAAAAAACCCAAATCCTTATTTGATAAAAAAAATATTAAGAAATTGGAAGAAAAAAGGAAAAAAAGAGCCAAGCCTAGAGTTTATCTTTGTGATCTTAAGAGATGGCTGTGGGTAATTAGCTGGCAATGGTTACCTAATTTTTGTAATGTAGCAATAGCAGAGGACCTTTTCTATAAGCTGTGATTTTCAGATTTTAGATGCTTCTCTCTCTCTCCCTCTGCTGCAGCCCTTGCCTCTCTTCCCTCAATAAGAGAAGGACAGAGAGCAGGGCTAACCCAGGCAGGTGGACTGGCTGATGAGCTTGTAAGAAATGTTCATACATCAATAGAGATACATTCACACACTGAAGCAGCCGCAGATCTGTTTCCTACACCCAGGGGACACTCCTTCCCTTCATCTGTGGAGAATAATGGACCAGTCCCTCAAAGTGATATCATAAATGCTGGAGGATTTCAAATCAATGTTGAGAAAATACACAGATCAAAGAATGTAAAAAATGAAAAATGTATAAAAATAAAATGACTAGAACTGATGGTACCCTAGTCTGTTTGGCAACCTTTATATGCTAATCAAAATTCCACAGACTTTTGTCATTAAAAATGTACACCTTAAACCTTTAAAATTGTAACCTGTCAGGACTTTCAGCATAAAATCGCCCATGACATTTTATCTAGTATTTTTAAACAGCTGTTTTAGTCTAGTGAGGCTGCATGACAAGAATGTCATAAGCAGGGCAGCTTAAACAACAGAAATTATTTTTTTAACAGTCTGAGCCTGAAGTTCAAGTTCAAAGTGACACCTGGTTGCAGCCTCCTTTGTGGCTTACAGACAGCTGCTGTCTCACTGTCCTCATGTGGCCTTTTTTTCTGTATGCTTCCAGAGTATTTGATATCAATTTGGAGGAACACAGTTCAGTACACATAACAACCACCCTTTTGGGTTCAGAAGTCTATGGAATACTCTCATCTTTACTATGTTTTGAAATTATTTAGAAGTGCCAAGAAAACAAATACTGACAGTGTGTTTAGACACCACTACTACTAAGATAAAAATCAATCATAGCCAATTCAGTATAGATGAATAGTTATTTTAGAATCAGGAATGCCTTGGTAGCCCCACATGCTTTTCATCCCTTCAAATATAGAAAAGAAACATACCAACTTCCAATGTAACACGAAGAATCAGACCACAGTTCAACCCAAATAAAATCAGTGAGACACAAGTCATTTCTTATAGGACATGCTACATATGGAGAAATTCACTTTTCCAACCAAATTGTAAGAAATTACCTTTGTACTCTTTCTATCTCTATTGCCTAGCATAGAATAAGCACTCAGTAAATATCTATTGATGATGATGATTCTGATTATGGTCATGGCAATGGCATCCTATATCAATAGGTCCTCTATAATGCAAGTGGGTTTTTGGCTAAAAATAGAGACACTCTTCCAACTGATATTGTGCTGCTTTTGAGATCATCAGAGAACAGTGTGATTCGACAACTAGTCAGCCTTCCTCTGACCAAAACAGGTAAGATGATTTCCATTAACTGGGAAGGTTCCTCAAAGCCCAATCAAGTAGTTTCCGTCTCTTTTATTTGTATGAACAAAATCCCCAGTTTTTCATGTTAGTTTGTTTTCAACTCACTAAATATTTATCTATTAATATTTTCTGCCCCAGGTCATCTGAGGAAAATATATAAATTAATAAGACAAAGCTACTTTTTATTAAAGTATTTGAGGCATTTATCAGGATGGTGTTCTAGCAACTCCCTGGAAAAGTCACTCCAAAGAGTTCAAAGTCACCTGCTATGTTCCAAAGTGGGCAACCTTCAGGTAGTTCCTGAGGTTCTGCAAGCATAGTGAGCTCTTTAATTGATCAACAATTCAACCAGATATGTGGTTCATGCTTGTAATCCCAGCATTTGGGAAGCTGATGCAGTAAGATCATGAGTTCAGAGCTAGCCTTGGCTATGAAGGGAGTTACAGGCCAAAAAATCACACATCTTTATCCAGTTGTTGGAGAAATGATGATTTGGATTGGTTTTCTTTACTAAAAATTATTCTCTGTACTTTTTAATAATTTTATTGAGTTATAACTGAAATATTTAACTTATGAAAATTCCACTATTATAGACAGACAAGTTAAACAGAAGATAATACCCCAGACAGAGTCAGAATGACCAGGCCTCAGTCAGATAAGCAAGAGCCTGAGGTCAAGAGTTAACAAGAACCAGGTAGACAAATCCAGGAACGTAAGCAAAGTAATAAGCAAGATGATGGATGATCACTATGACAAGTCCTGCTCCTGCCTCTCACTTTGTATTTTAATAAACCACTTATGTGGGATAGAGACTGAGAGGCTCTATCTATAAACCACTTATGTGGGATAGAGGCTGTAGACATATGCTGTCTATGTGCCTTGACCCCCTCCCCAGGCCCATTTCTTGTTGAAGTATGCTTGGTTCTGTCCTGTAGTTTGACTTTACTTTGACCCAGAGTAGTCTGAGCTCTGGTAATTTTTTAATAAAATCTCCCACAACCGTCCTATAGCAACCCACTTTCAGGTTCTCTCCTAACTACTGCAAGCTATTTCTCTTGTAAACATCCTTCTTGTCTACCTCCTTTGTCCTCAATTTAATTTGTGAGACATAGACCCAGATCTTGCTGTTAAATCACAAAGATTAGTAATGAATATATTTATTATAACAAATGATGTTTCCTAATGAACTTTGTAATCCTTCCCCCCACCACCACTCCTGTCTATCACTTTCCAAACATTTTAGCACCATTTGTTGGGAAAAGAATCCCCCACTGAATTCCTTTGACAGCATTCAAATGACTGGACTTCTCTGTGTCATCTATACTTAAGTTTATGGTAGTACCACACTTCTTGATGAGTATAGCTTGCAAAAGCTTGAAATGGACAATTTTAAGTTACCTTGCTGTCTTTAACATTCTAAAATAAAACGTAACTGTTGCATTATGGCTTCACATGTGAACTTTATCTCAACCATTATGAAGGTAATGTACCATACTTCCTTGCTTTATCACAGTTTTGTTCATCAGATCAACTATAAAAGCAAAGTAGATATATTTTCTGAACTTAAGACCTATGCTAATTTTAGTTTCTATCCTACACAAATACATTTTTAAAAGACTTTTCACTTATTTTGTTAAGTAATTTGATAACTAATATATATATTATTAAAGTGAAGTTATTACCCTTTTCTAAATTACCCTTACTAAATTTCCTCTGGTATTTTCATTTTCAGACATTTTCATTTTCAGACAAACTTTACATTTAAATTATCTGACTAAAATTAAGTATTTAGTATAGTATTGATTATTTGATTAATATTAAGTATGTAGCCTAGTTAATGTGTTCCTATAACTTTGTATATTTATTATGCTTCTAAGAAATCCCATAAGACTGTCATAACTTTTTTCAATTGAATCTTTTTCTAAAACTTTCTTTGATAATAATAAAACAAAGTCAGTGGATGAAAATCTCTGAAAATTGTATGTGCCTCTGTCCACCCTGCTGTAGTCAGTTAAATTTCACATACGAAAGGCACAGTTTCAGCCCATTATGGAAGCCATCATGCATACCCATCAGCTCTTTTCCCAAAATAATGAAAGAAGGAGAAAGAAAGCAAATCAGAGGCACCACCAGCCACATCTCAGACAAGATTCCTTCCTGCCCCGTCACCTAAGAGCCAGCCTTTTGCAACTGTGCAAAAAAATGAGACTGCATGAAAAACATTTGGCCTCTGGCTACCGTCTAAAACAAGGAGTAAGAAGAGAAATAATCTTTCTTAAATGATACTGGATTTTGAAGATATTTTGAGCATTACTGGTGGGATGATACACTCTTGGATTGTGTATTGGTTTGGTTTAGTGTGTGTGATGCTTATGTTACTCACCTTCTTGTTGCTTGGACAGAATAGTTAATATACATAATTTAAAGAAGAAAAGGTTTACTTTGGCTCACCATTTCAGAGGTTTCAGTCCCTGGTCAGATCTTGCTTCAAGGCAAAATCATCATGGCAAAAGAGTCTACCAGAGGAAGACTGCTAACTTGGCTGCCAGGAAGAGAGAGATGAGGAAGAGCCAAGAGAAAGAGGCCAGATGTAGCCCGCCCCGCCCCCTTCCCGCCAACACACACAGAAATCTCTCAAGTCAGTCATGTTGACAGTCAGGATTAACTGTCACAGTAAAAAGATGAAAGAGAAAATGACCCACTGTGTTTCAGACAGATTATCACTTTCATCAGAATTCGGTATGGTAGCATGATTATCTCCAATTTATAGATTCAAAGCACATCAGACATTACATAAATGATCTAATGCAACACAGCTTTTAAGTATTGCAATTTGGAGCCAAACCCAAGTCTTTCTTGTTTCTATGTCCTTAACTTTAGAGTTTTATGTAGCCTCTAGCATGAAGCACATGTCTGAATGTTAGACTCAACATGTCCATTCCTTTCAGTCACACTTGATTTGCTTATAAGCGCCTCATGTGAAGTAATGTTTCATATACTTTAGAAGGCCTATCATAAAGACTGACTTGAGTTTTAGAAAAATCTTGATTTCCATTTAACATTCACAAAATAAACATATTATTCTCTTCATAATAATCGTATCATATTGTCTCACAATTGAAAAAACTACAACTCGTACCTCTACCCCTTCTCTTTTGCAAACTGGAAGATTTGGTGGTTTTGTTTTTGCTTGAGAGGGGGGTCTGAATTTATAGTTTGTTGTAAATTGTCACATAGCTTTATTTTATCCTTGTCTCCATAAATAGTTATCTAAGCATCCGAGTCTCAATATTATGAGTTTAATGGTGCTCATTTTTTTTTTACAGTGCTTATTTTAAATAAATGGGATAAAAATCATTTATCCATTAAGGATTCTAGGAGGTAATTATTTTTATTTACCCTCATAGGTAACCTGCCATTATCCAAAACTAAAAATGTAATAAACTATCAAATGAAGAATTCAGAAAAATCAGTTAACATGACAAAGGTAAGAAAACGCATTTTTCCTGAGTCTAGAATCCAACCTGCTCCTAAAGAAACAGGTTTTCCTTAGTTTTTCTTCTTTTGATGCTTCTTTTCTTTTCAAATTAATATTTGTTATCATCATATTACTGACAGAAGATAAAATAATCCTGAATTTCTCATATGTTCCTAAATCTCTTTATAAATAGTTTTAAATGTTACACTATAACAAACTCAAAATGTACCGATTGGCTCGGATCAGAAATATCTTCATTCTATAGGAGATCAATCAAAGAAACAATACAACTAACACAAGTTACCTTGAAGTGTAAATATGGACCACACTGTACATTCTTGTATATTTAAACACAGAAATTAAGGTGACCTGAAGGAAAATGCCACGTGCTCTCTATATATCATGAAGTATAATAGGTACCTTGGCCTCATTGTCTTCCTTGGTCTTCTTAGGGTGAAACTGAAGAAGCCTCCTGTCATGTTCTGGAAACAACCAATATGAAAACCCAAACAGTTGCATCATATTTTAGAGTAAGGTATTTCATTATGGTGGGTTAAGCTTAGGGATGTTGTTGTAAATGAGTTACAGATAACAAAATCTGGTAGCAAATATCAGTGCTGTTAGCAAAGAGAATGTTCACTGTATCCCATTTAAGTATATTTAGATTCAGGCTATGTCAAAATGTGCTACTGATATTTAAACTGCAAAAAAGATTTTTGTTTTTCCATGATAATCTTAGTGGAAATCTATATCCTGATTAAAATTTATCAATAGAACCAAATGCATTTCTACTAGGATAAGATCTAAAAACAGTTATTAATTAAATGCTATAATTATTAATTCTCTTCCCCCACCCCCAAATGAATTAAGGATAAATAGTACGTACAAGGTTGAGCTCATAGATGTAGCTCATGTCTCCCTGTACATACATAAGCTGGTACCTCAGCAGAGTAATAGAACTCAGTATAGGATGGAGTGGGGAGGAAAGTCAGGGAAGTTGCTCATCATGGGATCAAGGAGACTTGACTTGGGCAATATGGGGAAAGAAAAGCAAGAAGCACTTCATGTTCCCCATGCTCTAGAGGACTCGAGATGATCCTTCCATATTTTTATCTCTTCTGTTAAAATGAGATTAGCCAGCCAATAAAAATGAAGAAAATACCATCTCAGACTCAGAGATTATCAGTTAATACAATTTAATATGGAAGAGGGAGAGGAAATTGGATTTGGCTTACTATAAATGTCCATCAAATATATCCAGTTCTCTAACAGCTTCATGAAATACTTAAACTTTCTGAGTACTTTGATCAAACATTCTTCAACACCTAAGCTCATAGCAGACAGTGGACACTTAGTCACCCATTAGTGGTGCCTTATTGTCTTAACCTCGGCTGCCAGTACATTCCCTTTACTTCAAGGAAGCATAGGTGAGTCATTGAAAGTGTTTAGTGTCACATTATTTTCTTATATGAATCATGCACATTATTGTCATATCTCTGCCATCAGCATCAAACTTTGTTTGTATGTTTAAACCAGTTTAGTTCATAGAATCATTTTCATCTTGAGGCTGAAGTGAAAAATGATAGAAGATAATTCTCCACAATATGTGGTTTATTTCTAAACCAATTTTTCATTCCGTAGACAGAGAGCAGAGTGTAACACTATGCCTTGGCAACTAAAAAAATTCAGCCCCTAGCTTGCAATGTGTTGCTGTTACAAAGCCAGAAGACACACACTGCCTTAGCATCACCAGTGCCTGTCAGATGTTTGTGTGACCAAGGGAATGGTGACTCACAGAGATGAGGCTCCGAAGTGGCAGACCCAGCTGCTTGGAAAGGTCACATCTGAGTCTCAGTACCCAAGAGGGAGGCATGTAAATTCAGTGCTTTGCCAGTTGCCCAAGTGCAATATTGTTTGCACTGTATGATTCTAGACTTTTGTATTTCTATACAAAAAGAGATACATCTGTCAACATTGTCCATGCATAAATATTGTTTTGCCAATAAATTGTGATCCTGGTCCTTGAGATGTAGTTGGCTGGAATTCTGCATCTGGTGAAGCATGATCATCCTAATATGTTATTCTTTGTAGCTCAGTCTTTGACTACTGTTTAAATAAGGCACTGGTGCAGAGTACCTTTTATTATCTATATTAACAAAAAAAGTCTCCTAAAATAAGGAAGAAAGTGAACATGCTAAAGTAAACTAAAGTGGATAACAACTTGCTTATTTTTATATCTATATTCTAAGGTATTTTAAAATAAGATGAATGGGACAGTGATTAAAGTGTGTACTTTTTGTACTTTCTGTAAAGAGAGATTTGAACAAGAAAATTAATTTATAAACTGGATTAATCAAATTGTGTGCCTAAATATAATTCAGTAAATTTGCTTGAAAGGATCTAATTACTCACAAATTATATCAAAACTAATTTTGCCAATTAAAGTTGCTTTAAGAGTTTATAAGCAAACTTTTAATAACCAAGTTCTGTTTTATTAGTTCCACATTGTTATAAGTGAATCTGTAATTTTTAAGATATAAGTAAAATTTGTATTAAATCAGATCTCTCCCTACTGAATATGTATGACCATTTATTAACATTAATGTTTCAGATTTTATCACTGTATTAAAAAGACCTGCAAGTTCGTAAATTTATATACGTTACCCCAGGAAATTTATTTTTATTCCATGTTACAGTACTCCCTGATGGATTTGTTATCTAAAATGGTGGTGGGCCAACCTCATTTTGTCCGTTGCGTCAAACCAAATAATGAGCGTCAGGCAAGAAAATATGACAGAGAAAAGGTTTTGCTACAGCTTCGCTACACGGGAATTCTGGAAACAGCAAGAATTCGAAAGTTGGGATACTCACATCGGATACTTTTTGCTAACTTTATAAAGCGGTATGTGGATTTAATTTTAAGTTTCCATTGTATAGCTTACATGAAACTTCTTCATAGGAATTATAGCAAATAAAATAGGAAAGAATTGCCTTGGTGGTCTAGAAGAGAGGCATCATGTTCACGTTTGATCAGACCTTGAAAAGAGAAGGTAGCAGCTGTGCAAGAGGACAGGAAGCTTTTAGTGGCTGCAGAACATACAGGGTAGAGGCTGCAAGGTCCTGAGGCCTGAGTTTCAGTGTTAAACAGTTCTGCCTTTTGGTGTGGGGCCTGTAAAACAGTTCTCAGCTGGGAGGGATTTTACCCCTCAAAAGATAACCTGGCAATATCTGGAGATACTTTCATCTGTCACACCTGGAAGGGGAAAGTTCTACTGGCATTTGGTGAACAAAGGCCCTGGATGCTGCAAAACATCAGTCTACAATGAACAAGTGCCTCCCCACCACAAACAACCCTCCCAGCCCAAATGTCAACAGTGCTGGTGCTGAGAAACCCTAGCCTGTGTGGAACCTCCTTTTCCCTGCTTATAGGTCAGCCATGACTACCAGATGGGATGGTTGTAATAGTTAAGCGAGATATTATCCTGAAAGTGATTAACAGACATAAAAAGCCCCTGGATTTACGTCAGTTAAGAAAATCAGCTTTAAAAGAGTCAAGTATCAGAAGTTCTTTTAACATTTGAGACCAATGTAAAATTGGGTAAGCTACATGGTAAAAGTATTGGACAGAATATAAAATGAGAAAAACAGTTGAGTTAAAATTGTGAAGAGTGCCTTCAATGACTAACTCAATATTTTTAAAAATAACCAGGGTTCTACAGTATAGACCATAAGGAGAACCAAAACAATTGTATTGATACTGTTGTGTTTGAAAGACATTCATTTATTTAGAAGGTCAGAAATAAGAATAAATACTTTCATAAATTTTTAAAAATCTTTTTGAGACAAGGTCTTATACAGTTCAGGCTGGCGTTCAAATCACTTTGTAGCCCAGGCTGGTCTCGAACTCACAGCAGTCCCCCTGCTTCAGCCTCCTGAATGTTGGGATTACAGGCATGTGCCACCACACCTGGCTAAATTCTTTTTCTGTATATATAATAAAATAGTAAATTACTACATAATAAGCAAGGAAGAACTACATAGAAACCACATAGAAAACACATGAATAACTTCTGAGTAATGTGAAGTTCTAGAAATAAAAGGTTAAAAATTTTTGTCACTAATTTGAAAGATGTCATCTAAGTTGACACAGACTCTTAGGGAGGTAGAACAATTTGCAAGTGTCTTATGGAGGTGTAAATGGGACTTAAATAATCCCCCTCTGTCCTAGCTTATCTTTGCAAATTCCTCAGGGCTTTTATCTATTCTGTCTTCTGCTTTGTGACAAAAGAACAATATTAGGTGAAAATATGCAGTAAGAATTTACTTTGCACAAGTCACTATTTAGTCAGCTTTTTTTGCTCACAAATACCTGAGGTGATCAACTTATGAGAAAAGGTTTACTCAAGCTCACAGTTTTCGAGGTTCAGTCCATGGCTATGTGGCCCTGTTGCTTTGGGCCTGAGGGGGCTCATCATGCTCATGTGTGAGTGAAGGAAAGAGGGAAAGGAAGGAACTGGTGTCCTGATGTCCCCTCTAGGGCACACCCCCAGTGGCCCTAAAGACCTTCCACTGGGCCCCCTTGTTCCTGTAGGAACAAGCTTCCAACACGTGTAACCTTTTCAGGCATTTACAATACAAACTGTAGCACTAGGTTTTTACTGTGGTTATTTCCAGTGAAGTGTCATACTAAGAATCCACAGAAGTTGGCTTCATTTCCCGCTAGGCACCTTGCACAATGGTTTGGCTCTCAGGGCTGTAATGCAAGCAAACCCATGGGAGGCGGTGGAGTAGGTAAGCACTCACATTTTGAAGCAAAAAACCCAAGTTTGAGTATCAGTCCTGCCATTAATTAAATATATGACATCGTTCAAAGTTATTTCATCTACAATTAGAAATGATAGTATGGTAACTATTTTGTATGCACTTACAAGATTTACATTATATTTATGAAATTTATGTATAGAACCAAATGTCAATAAGCTCTGTGCTCAGAGGACCTCATGGCCCCTTTCAGTTATTTCTTGCATTACCCCTTTCTTATTTCTTCCCTCAAATATTGGTGGATTGTGGATTAAACCAAGAGCAAAAACTCCAGCAAGAGAAACAATATAACTCAAGGAAAAAAATGCTGGAAACTGACTTTTGTGGTGGGAAAGTTGGCTATTATTGAATTTCACTCAGTTTGAAAATTGACTTCCAGTGTTTTTTGAGAGTGAACAAAAAAATAAAAATTTTCTCTCTGATTTCTGCCATTGAAATCTTTCTGCTTTCAATGCATAGTTTTCGAATTGTATTCCATCTCTGAAAAGCAATCACAAAAGTAGAAAAATTACACTTTCACACAAATAGACTGGCCTTGGATTTGTGTCAGTCTACACTGATCTGCTCAGGGTTGTTCTGAGGAAAGGCTATTGCACCAGATCTGAGAGTCTCTTCCATTCCCTCAGACAGAGCTGTCCAGTGGCCGTCAGGGTAATGACATTTTGGACCACTCTAGGGTACTAACTGGCTCCTTTTCCCATATTTAGGTACTATGTTCTCTGCTACAAGTCCAGTGAAGAGCCCCCAGTGAGCCCTGACACCTGTGCTGCCATTTTGGAAAAAGCAGGTCTTGATAACTGGGCCCTTGGAAAAACAAAAGTAATGTTTTCATGCAATTTTTATAGAATAACTGAACAATTATATTGTGTTTATTGAGGATTACATTTTATAATGATTAAAAATATTATGCTTTTAAGTTTCAGAGGTTTTAAGTTACAGGACCTCTATTTTTAAAATAAGGGATGATATTTGCAAATTCATAAAGATGTTTTTTTGGGGAGAGAATCCTGGAGACCCAGGGCAAGGAGTGGGGTGGGGAGGAGAAAGTACAATTAAGATATGCTGTGCATAAGAACCCAACAACCTAAGTGAAGCATTATGTGACATAAACATGAGGTAAGAATAATAATTGCAAGAATGAAAATTGTGAAAAGAAATTTGGAACACAGGGAGACTAAAAAACATAAATAAGCTGTATGGGTACATGTACCTACTCCCTAAAATTAACATAATCATGCACTGCAAACATGTAATAATAAAAGAAAAAAATTAAAATGCAAGAAAATACTATCTTGAAGATGTATCCAAAAAAGAAATTTTTATAATGAACATACTTTACTTCAAACAGTACAGAAAATAGACTGATATATTTTCTTTATTTTAATCACTGTCAAATAGAAGGGGGGAAATCATAGTGATCTAAATAGGATTTCTGTTTTCTTTGGTTAATTCTCAAATTTGTTTCTATTAAACATCTGACGTTTATCTGAAGTAAAATCTTCATGATTATTTCTAGGCTGTGTATTAGGATATTGGAGTTTTTATCTTTAGCTTTGAGAACCTGCAAGAGTTTATTTATTCCCTTAGAGAATAAAGTTTGAAAGAACCATAACCAGTCTTGAATATGAAAGCAAAAAACGTGAGTGGAGAAAGCATGCACTGGGATTCTCAACTGTCCTCAAAGTATCACAAGACAGGACAAAATAAATAAGGCACCAGGGTACACAAACTGCACTTCAGGGGATAATATATATATATATATATATATATATATATATATATATCACAGGGAGAAAGAGGAAAAGGGCAGCACTAAAGTGAAGAGATACTCAGAGACTGGCCACTCAAGGGTAAGTACTGTTGGTCACCCCACAGCAGTATCAAAACGAACTTCACATTTACCAAGAAAGGTATCTTAGTGTATATTGGGAGTAGGCGAACATTCCAATGAGACAATAGTCCTGTGACAGTTTACGGCATGTGTGAAAATTGTCAATCGTAGACTGTCCCACATATTGAATAATACATATTTATTGTAATACTTAGCAAGGTAAAATTCTGGACATTAAAAGGAATATATTCTTTCACACCATTTTCATTTAGCTCACAAAGCTGAATGCCATCAGGCTGAAATCTCATCATTATGTTCTGAAATACATGCTTAACTTTAAATGGAGTTTTAACTTGTAAAGAAGCCCTTTGCCTTTCCTGTTCTACATGATATTTAAGTAGCATTTTAAAGCTATTTGTATTTTTCCACTTCACCTTTTCTAACTCATTAACATGGATAAAAGTATTTAAAATAAGAACATTTCTAATGTTATATAGGAAAAAATGATGACCTTTTTAAACAAATTGAATTTTAAATGAATTGTCAACAGCAGAACACACTAAATATATTAACATCTTGACTCCTGTAGAAATTAAAGCTAAATTCAATCAAAATCCATCATGCTAAACTTGGCCTGTGGTACCAGGCTCTTGAGTTCAGGGAATGCTCAGCAAGTTCTGCAGTCAAGCATACCAGGTCTCGTGACTCGGCCATGAAGTTTAAATTTATATGGCTTTCTTGATGGATTTAGAATACTCTTTGAGGTGATTTTTATCAGCAAATTTAACCATTAAAGTAAATTTTTTTCTGTTTCCTGAGGGAGTGTGGTGAACCTAAATTTTTTAGATGAGAAGAGCAGGTCTTCCGGTTCCTCCCTGTCTCTGTTTACTGTTGCTCTTGTAACATGCTAAGCGAAACTTCTTTTCTCCGAGGTAGTCTTTGGGCCTAGTGACAGTATTGCCTGCCTGGGCCTCTCCCTGCCTTACTCCCTCCACTAGCAACATCTTTGAATCTCCAGATAAGGACATAGAAGATGTGATTCAGTCACCATTTGCTGAATGAACTAATACAATTATAGTCATCCTCTGTCTTGTAAATTGGTGTGTAAGACTTTTAGATTTGGAAATATTGTCTAAGAAATTTTATTAAGACATTAATCAGCTAAGCTCAACATGTGATGCTAAAATTAGCTTAGCTCAAAACATGATTCTAGAAACTTTGGTAAAAAAGTTTAACATTCTTCATTCTTAGTGTCCTACCCAACAAAACACTAAGCTTCCTGTTGCAAATAAACAATATCATTGCCATCTTCTCATTCCTTCTCCAGGAAAAGATTTTCTTCAAGCATAAAAATCCATACTATCATAGCTACATCCAGGCCAAAGAAATGAAAGATGGTAATTTCCCAAACCTAAAAAGATTTCATATATATGCTGTCCTTCAAAGTGGAGCACATGAATCTTCACATCTGTATACCATGGTTTTATTTGCATTTTATTTTAATTCTTTTAAGGTTTTCCTTAAATATTATCATGTGGAACAGTTAAATTTAATGCGAAATGAAGCCATTGACAAGCTTATTTTGATCCAAGCCTGTGTGAGAGCATTCTTGGGTTCAAGAAGATACCAAAAAACCCAGCAGAAAAGGAAAGAAAGTGCTATTATAATACAGTCAGGTAATACTCAGACGATCTCAGTGTGACAAAGCATTCTACCGTATCTAGATACGAGCCTAAAATCTCCTGGTATTTCTTATATACAGACTCCAGTTTTCATCTAGCTTATGTATTTATTCCTAGCATGTATTACCTTCATACTTTCTCTATATTAAATCAAAACTAGATTATTTTGGTGATTGACACCTTTAATATTTGAAAGAATATTTTGTTGAGAATTAATGAAACACAATTGGCCTATTGTGTAAGATGCAACAATTGATTTAATTATGATTCTCAAAAATCAATACAGTATTATAATTCTTTGGACAATAAGACTTCCTGCTCTATTTCAAAGGTCATACTTGCCATAATTTTTCACAACTTAATTAAATTTTATTTTAATAAAGTATGTCCCTTTTTATTAGTTCTCAGGAAATAATATCTATAACCATACTTTACAAATTTTCCATTAAAATATATTAATAGCCTTTGGATTTTGCTTTCTGTCTCTCTTTAAGACATTTAATAGAGTCCAGCATGGCTTGATACAATGTCTCTCAAATATTTTTTATTGAACATATAGTTAAAAAAAAAAGTGGGGCTAGGAGTATAGCTTAGCAGCACACCACTTGTCTGACAAGCATGGGGTCCTGAGTTCAATTCCCAGTACAAAAAATAAAGTATCTCAGTTGGTAACCGAATATACATATACATATATACTGCAAACAGTGTGTTCCAATATTGTCTTTTCAAATCTATACCATTTTATTTTTAGATGCTAGATTGAGCCCACTAAGTCAATTTTATGATCCACTGATAGCGCACATCCACTTCCTGAAGAGCTACAATGTGGTGGGCAGAATAGCTACCTAACGTTGAAGAGATCCATGTTCCAGGCTCAGTTGTGTCAATCAGTAATGGGTTATCGGTTCCTCTTTCAGAATTTTAACTGGTTAACTTCTCAATAAGACATCAAAATTCTGTCTCCATAGTTTGGTATCTAATTCTTTACCCACAATTCTGAAATGTATAAGGCTCCAAAAACAAAGTTTTACAAAACTCATTTGGCAGTGAAACATATGTTATATGAAGTGAGGTTATTTATAGTTCTCTATTCATTCTCCTTAGTTAAAATATTTGGTTTTTCTGAAGAATACTAATAAGCTTGATTATAACATGCTGCCCCAAATGGAGCTGTTATAACCTATGTACGTGCTCTATGTTACTCTTCTAAAGTCATGTTTCTAATCTGAGTTCTGAAATACATGTGGCCCCAGAGATGGCTGGCCAAAATGTCCAGCCGTAGCTCATAAAGACTTTCTCCCATAAAAAGTTTAACATAGAACATGAAAAGGACAGTAACTATTAGCAAGCTTTAAGCAAATGTATATATTTGATCATCAACTTTTCTAATCTCTGTCATTTTAGGTTCACTGTAGTCCTCCCCATAATTTGAAAAATAATCTTTAGTGATTCTATTGCCATAGCTTGTATCTGAAAAGTCTTGTTGATGAATCCCATTTTTAAAATAAACTTATTCTATTTAGTATTTTTAATTGCATTTTCCTCCTTCACACTGATAGTTAGAACCACTTGTTTCTACTCGTTTTGGTAATGTTTTTCTGTTTCTCATCATTAACACTAATCTGAGTCCTCTTATGTTTCAGCTGCAAGAGGACATCTAGTCAGAAAACAAAGAAAAGAAATTAACATGAAGAACACAGAAGTAGTCACCATTCAGACTTATGATAAGGAATTTGCATACGAGAAAAACTTTGAAAGTAAAAGGTATAATGATGACCTCTCTTACACATTTGTCAAAAAACGTTTTTCACTTCTGGCAGATCAGTACAAGCAGCTAGTCCAGGGAAGCCCAGAGCAACAGGAGGGGCTGGATAGGGAAGAGAGGCCAGAGACTACAGCACACGCCTGCTTCCCAGATCTGCACTCTGTCGCCCTCAGGGCTCCGCAACTCCTAGCTCTCCTTTCTCCCAGTTACCTGCAGTCCTTCATTTCCCCTCACCCTGCCCCAAGTGATCCCCCGCCTGTGACCTAGAAAACCTCAATTGAGATCTAGAGAAACCTCGAGTTCTGTGATCTCTCCAGCAGGTACCAGAGGTCTCCTGTCCTTCCCAGGCTGGAGAACAGAAGATTCTCCTCGGAAGCTTCATTGCACGTGGCCGGTAGTTTCCTCAGTACAGGGTGGAGTGTCATGAATTCAGACAGGTAGCTGCAGCTGGACCGACCTGGGAACTGCGGCACAGCGTTTAAAGTCTCAAAACGAAAGTGATAGGTTTTCTGGAATGTGGCTATTTAGAGACAACATACTTACCTTTTCTGACTGTATTTTTTTAATGTAATTGTTCTCTGAGATGGCTATTACGGCATTATTCAAAATGCTTAGCGTGGTCACTTACCAAAATGATGGGAAGTCATGCTTCTCCCCCTCCTTTTCTGACTGAACTCCTAAGACCCTGCTGTGTTCCCAGTATAAACTCAAAAATACAATAGTAGATATAAGAAGTGATGTATAAAATTAGGAAAATGGAATCTCTGTGTGTTTAAGTTTGCCTCAAGAAAAGTCCTTCACAGACATATTGCCAAAGATCAATACTTTTACATGAATTCCTGGGCCAAGTTCAAAGTTTTGAGCCAAAGACTCCTACCTCACAAAGGCATGTATTAGAAAGTCAGTTGTGACCTTTTAACTCCTCCTATACACACTGTTCATAGCTGCGTTGCTGCTATAAGGTTTTTCTCCTTGTCTAAGGGGGGAAAATGATATTGAGAAAACATTACCTCCTTATCATCAAGTTCAGGGGAAATTATTTGAGGAGGATATTGGCAAACTAACAACTGTAAAACTCTACCCAGTGTACTACATAGTCATGAACTATATTAAGGACACTACTTTAATTTGCAAGCTATTTCCTGTGAACAATAAATGCAATGCTTAATAAAGTATAAAACATGAGCCTAATGAACACACTTTGCTTACTACTTTCAAAAGTAGATTTACTTTCTACATCTTATCACTATTTTTTAAAAAGATGTATTTTGAAGAAATTAAATTGCTGGAATTTTGATACCCCATTAAATTAGAATATAATTCCTTACATGCTGGCCTGTTTCTCACTCTACATTGAAACTAGTTTTCTCTTTATTTGAGCACAGTTATGAGTAGGGGGATCATTTTGGGAAGCACTTGATTAAGTAACTCGAAAAGTTTCTAGGGCTGGGCATGGTGGCATATGCCTATAATCCCAACATTCAGGAGTCTGAGGCAGAATGATCACCGCAAACTCAAGGCCAGCCTGGGCTACATAAGTTCAAGGGCAGCCTGAGCTACATAGAGAGACTTTGTCTTGGGAAAAAAAACAGAAGTTTTTACTTTGAGGTTTCTTTGTTCCGTTTTGCTTTTCTCCCAGCATTATGTTGCAGGTAGCTCTTACCAAAAGCAGTGATAAGCTCTAACTCAGTATCATCATATTCTCAGATATAATGTTTGTTTTTTATTTTTATTAATCCAGATATCATATATTTTACACAGGAAATCTTTTGTGAAGAAACAAACAGAAAATGTGATGTCTACCAATGAGTCAATCATTCCAACTCCAAATAATACAGGGAGTCCACCTATAGGGCAGATTTCTGCCTTTAGATCTAAAGGAGAAGCCACTGCCACTGTTGAAAATCACCACAGAGGATATCAGACTTGGAAAAAAATGAATAACACATATAGAAAAGAGTTTAATCAAGAACCATGTCTCGTAAGGGACTCTTGGACAGGTGCAAGTCCCAAGCAGCAGTACATCAAAGACCCCGAAGAACATAGTAATCTAAGGAAAGCACAGAAAGAGGACGCTGCGATGCAGAGTTACTCTCAGAAGTTCACAGGGGAAAGGGATTTTGTAGAACTCAAAACAGCAGATCCAGAAAGGGAGAACACAGTGGAAAGGCCAAGCAACCCAGGGCTTTGGTTACCTGGGAGTGAGACTTCTTTGAAAAAAAGTTCGGAACCTAGTCTTAGCCAAAAGACAATTGCCCAAAATACAAATAGCAAGGAAAAAGAGAATATGACATTTGTAGTTACCCAGAATGCACCAGTGTGCGGCCAGGAGAGAGATCATGAAAGGCATGGGATGGCCAAAGAGAGGCACACAGACTCAGCGATGCCAGTCCCAGAGAAGGAAGATCTGGCCGGGGTGTCCATCCAGAGCAAATGCCACAGTTTCCAGCAAAGGCAGCAGTTAGGGAAAGACAGTGTGTCTCCTTCCATTAAGAATCAAAGGGTTCTTACAAAACCAACAGAAGTAACAAAAAATACTCACGGTGTGTATTCCTGTCCCACAAAAAATGAGGAAATCTGTAATAGCAAGATGAAGGATGACAGAGACTCAAAGGCAGCTTCAGAAAAACGAGCATATGATTTGGCAGTTTTCTCAGAGCAGGTATGTAAAGTGAAAAAATTTCTTTACTAGTAAAAATCATTGGGAGCTACCTAACAAGTGAATGAAACAATTAATAACTAGTATTAGTTCAGCTATTGTTTCAGCTATGTTTATGAGACCTTTTAAAAAATATATCAAGGATCCTGCTAATTAAATATATGCGAGCTTTTAAACCATTTCAGTGTGATAAAAATGGCATACAATATGACAAAAGTCTTATGCTAAAGGGACACTAGAGATTGACTTAAATTACATGCTAAAATGCTAGGGTTGGAGCACACAAAATTTCATGTATCTGAGATTTCTGTTATTGCTAAAAAAATTTAAAGTATTCCAAATACTCTGACGCTTTCTCCGTGCCTCAAATGTTAGTTAAAAAAACGTAGTGTCAAAATTAGATGTGAATCTGTACTGAGGGATGTATTTGATGAAGATGAAATTCTTCTGACAATAAGCAGGCATGGATGGTGTGGGTTATAAAACATGGAAAAACTGCTTCCTGGAGAATACCTTCTGCCCGTCATAGACAGGTCTCAGCTACTTTATAGAAGAAGTTGGGTTTAGGCCTCTCACTGGTAAACATGCACCTCTGACAAATCGGTACCACGGAGAGATCGCAGGAACTAGCTCCTGTAAAAATGTCTGCTCCAGTTTCCACTAGGTATTTGACTGTAAGAAAACAACTTTATCAGCTTTTTTATTTTATCCTGTGTAAGGTAAAAGACTAACCAGATAACCTCTAACATGCATGCATTACTAAGGTGGTCTACAGTGTTGGAAATAATGGAAGAAATGATAAACTAAGGTAGTTCCAGGAAGGCATGGCTCATACCCCTAAGGCCCTAAACCACGCCCTTTGTCTCCGGTAGTAACTTAGCCTTTTAGAAAGCACAGCAACTTCCCTCAGTCCCTGCCTTGGGTTACAGGTGAGGTCCAGACATCTCTAACCTCTGGCTGCCTGTAGGATCTCCTAAGGATTGATTTCCCCTTTCCTGTTCAAAAAAAAAAACCACTGGAAATAGTGAATTTTACAAATACATAGTCCTTCCTTTCCTTAGCATACATTTGCTAAGTCCAAATATCAAATCAGGTGTTAGAATCCAGACCTGTTATGCAACTGAAACACTGAGAGAAGAATTATCAAGTCATCCACAGAGAGCTGGCTAATACTACCCTGTGCATATAGATCTGGTGTTCTAGAGGCAGAAAAGTAGGAGTCCCACATGTGTCCTAGCAGGACAGCCAGGTCAACAGAGCTGGAATGCACACAGTACAGAAGCAGAGGATGATGCCAAAGAGACAGTCCTGAAGTCCACCTAAGAATACTGGAGGAGGGGGGCTTCCTTGAGACCGAAGAAGCAGAATGGCAATCACAACAGAGTGGAAAGGGCAGGGCCGGCTGTCAGGATTTGATCAGGATGGGATGCATGATTTGTTTGGCAGTTCTGAATGAAAAATATTAGGTGGAAAAGTAGCACAAAAGGGGAACATGATGTGAAGTGAGGACTTTGTCAGATCTGAGTACAAAGGTCAGGGTAAGTCCTGAATTAAAAACATGGGCCCCTCAGGGAGTGCAAGTAGTTGATCAGACCCCTGGGTACCTGTGGACCTTACCGGATTCTTTGTATTGATTCCATCCAACATTTAACCTTCTTTGTAGATATCCAAGATATCTGAAGAATATTTCATTCTGCAGAAAAAATTGAATGAAGTGATTTTGTCACAGCAGCTAAAGCCAGTTTATCTGAGCATCTATCACCACAAGCCAATGAATAAACAAGTTTTCTCTCCACAGTGCCTCTCAGGTAAAAATCAGTAGAGCTAAAAATTTCTAAAGGAGAAAGGAGTGCCAGGCACTTTATTTGTTTCCCATCTCCTTTCTGTGGTAGATTTGAGGTGACTGTGTTTGACCTTTTTAGGGGGAAGGGGAGCTTTGTTCTATTCCATTTCTTATAAACCTATACATATTTTTTCCAGAATGTTCTACCCACTTCCTACCATCTCTGACAACCTTTTTTTCCTGATTTCTTCCTTTACATTTTTCTCCTTTATTACACCTTAACTGGAATTTGACATATGGAATCTGAAGGGAATGAAAAATGTTTATTTAGAGATAGCTGCCAGGATGTAAGTTCAGTAGCAGAAAGCAAGCATGTTTAGATATCTATGTTTCTTTAGTCAGCGTCTACAGCCCAGGTTAATATGTATAAGGTGCAGATCTCTATTAAGATATTCAAACCCATATGTACATATAGAAGAATAACATTATTAAAATGTCTTGTAATCTACCCCAGTCACACTCTGCCCCAAAGGCACTAACTTGTTAGGGAGTTGAGTCTCAGTAAACTCTCCACCCCTCTTCACCCCCAGGCCATGCAGACACCTGGGTCCTCTAATACAGATAGGGTCAGATAACCTGTAATCCAAAGTCATTGTCCTGGGAAGTTATTGTTGGGGAATTATCATCCCACCTGGCTCTCATGACCTCTTCAAACCGGGAGGCTTTGTGCTTCCAGACCCTGCAGCATCAGAAAGGAAGTTCCCCTTTCCCTGGCCTCGTTACCTCTTCAGGAGATGTCGCTCAGGGGTCAGATAGTCTAGCTCTGGCCTTGTTGGCCTCGGGAGAACCTGCATTTGTTTTCCCTTGCCTGCTGTGAGGCCCTCTGCTCTCTCACCAGACACGTGACACCACTTCTGTGAGGCATCCAGGCCTGAGCAGGGACAGGCGGGGCACAGGGACCGCAGGCTGCTTCAGAGTTCTTCCTTGCAGATTTCTCTGCAGCAAGAATGCTGAGATGAGCTTGTCTATTTGTTTGATGTGGAAGAAAGGAAAATATTTCCTATTTCTATCTGCTATCCTACCATGTTGTTTTCAAAACAAGAATTGTGGTGCAGCTTTAAAAACAAAACAAATGGCTTTGGGATGCTTTCCTCCCTGCTGTGCTGCTCTCTGGCTCTGCTGTTAACCGAAGAGTTTAGTGTCAGAGTCCAGTGTGTGGGCACTGGGAAGGACTCCTGTGTGAGCTGCTTGTTGCAGTCCACAGCTGGGAAGAGGAGACAGGGGTGGGAGACAGCCTCCTGGGAGGAAATAGAGGCTGCTCATGAGCAGATCTTTGAGTAGGCCTGAAAAGCAGCAAATTACACTAGAAAATCAAATTTATTCACTTTATTCTTCCATCTAACATTGTTTTTAGTGGATTAAAGAAGGAAATCAGAAACCAATTCTCAGGTTATAACTCATCATTAGATATGGCTGTAACCTTTCAGGTTTAGACAGACAGGCTTTTTGTTCCCTGTAGAGCCTTTGAAGATAATCAGGTGAAAAAGAAAAATATATGAAGTGTCATCACACTATCCAGTGAATATTTAAATTTTGAAAATTTGTTACAGTACAAGACACACTGCCATTTATCCCTCTTAAAACTTAAAACTCTCCCTTCTCTCTTAATACAGTTATCCCATTGTTCTTACTGCTTCCTGAAGATTCTGGAAGCCCTCTCTCAGGAGTGTCTTTAAGGGGTGTGATTAAAAGTACAATGACTACTCGTGCTGAGTGCCAGCCACCTGAAGCAGCACATCTTCAGCCACATCCTTTACCAGATCTGGGGCTCTGTGTCTTCTGGCTCTTGCAAAGCCAACATGACCATGCAAGGTGAACACTGGAAACTATTCAGGGCATCAAGGTAGCTACAGCTGCACAACTACAGCCATTCATGAAAGAGGGCGTTCAGGAATGTTTCAGAAAGTGGCAGGGACGATGGGATAAGAGTGTTCTAATGGAAGGAGAGTGTTTGATAGGGGAGTAATGGCAATGTGCAATATTGTTATCATTTTTCATTTAAATATTCACTGAATTTTATCACATTTTGTATGTACACAACAGGCATGAACATATGGACAATAAAAGGATTACCAAGTAATGACACATTCATATATGGAATATTAATAGCCTTAAAATTCATTTTTTTAAAATAGTCTTAGCAAATCACCGAATAATCTAACTACAGGATAAAATATTACCAGCGCGGAATTGGAGGACTGTAAATAAATCAGCTTAATCTTCCCACAAGTGAGGTGGTTCCTTGACAGGATTTCTAGAAAGGCTAAGTGAGAACACAGCTGTCACTCTCCGCCAGGCAGAAGCTCTCCATTCCTGCTGACCTCACTTCCAGATCCTGAGAGTCTGAATACGCTGGTGTCACAGTCTGGACACAGCTTCTGCAGATGGCGTGCTCAGGCCAGCGTGCATTTCACGTGTCCTCTCTGCTGCCAGGCTGTTTAGAAAGCTTGGTTGACATCTCTTCCAGTTGCATTGGGACAGGACACACTCTAATGAAGAATAATAGCTTTTTTAAAATACTGGTATATTTTATCTCACTTTGATAGGAACCAAAATTTCTTATCTGTGTGATATAAAGTAAAACAGAACAAGAGAAAAAACTAAATGTCACATGTATAGAATCTGAAAATGTTCTTTTATTGTGTTCTGAACGGGCAAATCTAAGAAAATTATTATGAGCAGTCATTAAATAACTCTTTAGCAGTTGACTTTCTAGGGGAAAATTATGTAAGCTTTTACTTCTATTTATATATTTAAGTATTTTTTCAGATAAAATACTGACATACTTAATTTGAAAAGAGCCAAAATGTAAACAGGAGTCTTAAGAGCCATTCCTGGTTTCTTTTATTCTTCAGGCAGGTGAATGTGTGTCTTTGTTGTTCAGCTGCATCCGTGGGTCCTATGTGTGGTCATACACAGATGTGCTCACTGTGTTTAGCTCACTCCCCCAAAAAGATAGCATTATCATGTGTATCGCCATATGCTTCTGCTGATACCTTTCGGGCAGACTGCCCATATTTGAAAGATGACTGGAAGTAAGAATGCGATCTTACACCAGGGTCTAGAATAAGATGAACTAGCCTTTGAAAGCTCTCAAGAGCGCCCTCAGTGCCATGAAGATCATGGGAGTTAGTGGTAGTGATCTTGTCTAAGAGACAAGATCTTCCAGTGTGTGTATCTGCTGGTCTCACTCCACAATCAAGGTTACTTTCTCTTCCTCTTTTTTCCTGTTATGTAACTAAAAGAGGCATAGAGGGCATCCAGGGAACAGCATCTTAACTAAGTCTAAGAGTGTAATTAAAATTAAAAGCTTCATTTTTAGGGCTCTGGGTATTACTGCAAAATACCCAGATCAGAGAACGGCAAAAAAACCTGAAAGCCCCTGGGTAATTTACAGGTATAAACTGACCCTGGGTATTGGTTTTTATCTGGTAGAGAAAAGAACTAAAGAAATGAGTTGTGCAATTCAGAATGGAGGTGGGAGCTGAAAGCTACCTCTTGAGAAGGTTGTAGAGGATGTCAAGCTGGATGCACTAGACAGGTGAGTGTCCCCAAGTACTGAGGACACTCAGACAGGACAAACACTTGCCCTTAACTCTTCGCCTCAGGTCAGGTCCAAAGAATGCAGACAGTACACAGGCCAAGCAAGAGGTAATCCCAGGGCAATGACCAGAACTGAGCAGAACTCTGTGAGCAAAAGAAGTGAGGATATTGAAAGCAGAGAGGAACATTTGGGAATGAAGAGAGCACCTCAAGCTTAGAGCCTGGATGCTGTCCTTGAGGTTAGGGATGCTGGCTTGGCTGAAGGGCAGACGAGGTAAAAGGTAGAAGCTGCAGCTTCTGGAAGGCAGGTTGCAGCCATGACCAAGTCTGCCTTTAATGCGCAAAATGAAAATGTCCCCTTTCTAAGATTCCTTGTAGGTCACTGCGTTACTTGAAAGTGACAGACTACCAAGAGGTAATGGAAATTTACAAACACTAAAAACTTGATTTCTTTAAATCTTATAACATAAGTGCACTTCTACTAATAACTGGTTTAGACAAGTGATACTTATGCAAATTATATTCTGCCTATATTAAGTAAAATAGTGTAATTATAAAAATTAGAATAATAGTGTAATATTTTCTAAAGGAAACATTGACAATGAGTTTTAAATATGTCTTCTGTCATCTGAATGTAAAATTTTGACATGTCAATTCATTATCAAAAAAGTTTGCATTTTTGATTGATTAAAACTCTTAAGGAAATTACCAGGCTACAAAATAAGGGTCTTGCCTTCTGGCTATAACCTTTGCAAGCTAATATTTATCATGAATAATACACAAAATATCCACAAACCTAATTTTGCTAGTGACAACATTGATATGCTGCTGATAATTTGTGATTATAAATGTTTATGTCACTTTTGTAATTAAGGGGATAAGATGATGGCTTATGGTCCCTCAAAGAAATAGAAATTCAGAGAGCTGGTACAGGGGCAAAATAAGCATAAGCTACTCTGAAATGTTTGCATGCTGATAAACTCGTGGAAAATTTGCTCTTGAAAATCAGTGTCCTCCTTCTCCTCCTCCTCCTCCTCCTCCTCCTCCTCCTCCTCCTCCTCCTCCTCCTCCTCCTCTTCCTCTTCTGCTTCTGCTTCTGCTTCTTGTTCTGCTGCTGCCACTGCTGCTCCTTCTCCTTCTCCTCTTCCTCCTCCTTCTCTTCCTTCTCCTTCTCCTTCTCCCTCTCCTTCTTCTGTTTCTGCTACTGTGAAAATTGTTGGCTGTACTCAATGCTGCCCACTTGTTATCCCAGAAACTTATTAGGCCAAGATACCTACAAGGCCAACCTGAGCAACTTAAACCCAGAATCAAAAAATTTTTTGAGAAAATAATAGGGATGTAGCATGAAGGTAGAGTGCTTGCCTAGCATATATGAGACTCTGGGTTCAATTCTGAGTTCTGGAAAAAAATTATAGTAATACCAAAAATATTCTTGTGTGCTGGGATTTATATTTTATGGGCTAAACGTTTCGAGTTAAAATTATTGAGCTGAAAGGTATTTTTGCTTTTGATAGTTTGCATTTCTAAAAGGTTTTGATAGTTGATCTTTCCTGCAACAATCTGTGAGGCCACATTTGTTCTGATACTGTATCTGTTACCTTTCTTTTTAATCTTTTTTAATCTGCCTGGAGTAAAATGATACCTCATGATTATTTTAACTTACATTTTTTGTCTTCTTGTTGGTTTAGGTGCCTTCCCATACCTATTTCCTTTTTAATTTGGGTATCCTGAACTTCCTTATTATATAGGTGTCCAATTTTTCTGTTAGTCCGCACACTCTTGCACACTTTTGTTTCCACTCTTTGTATACTAAAAACTCCAGCCATTTATTTGTCTTCTGTGCTAAAAATACCATTTTCCATGTTTATCACGTGTCTTTTAATTTCACCGCCGTATAAAAACTTTGTTGTTTTGCAGAATGGAGGCTTGAACCCAGGGCCTCACACCTGCCGAACAGCTGCCCTGCCCTACATCGCCAGCCCCTCATCTATTTTTATAGACACACTGTGTAACTTCTTTTATGACTTCTGAACTTTAATTAAGATGTTTATACCTTTTGATTGTTCGTGAATTTCCCTCAATTTTTTTCAAATAAATGTTGTATCGGTCCTTTTATTTGCACTTATCTTTAAAGCATCAGGAATTAATTTTGATGCATGTACTAATTTGGCGATCCAGTTAACAGAAAGTATATAGAGTATGTGCTTTTCACTCAGTTCTGAGCCTCCAAGCCAAGATGGAAATGATCTCTTAGCACCTCCAGACACCTCTCCTGGCCACCACCAGTGCTATACCTATCCCTGGGCTGCCCATGGAGATGGGACATCAGGAGCAAGGAAAGATCTCCACTGCCCAAAATTTCTGTTCCTCATGTTTAGAACATCATAGGTATAAATAGAAAGAAGTATGGAGTTATATTTTATATCACTTTTCCAATGCTACCATAACAGGGTACCGCTGACTGAGTGGCTGGACAACAGAAATTTATTTCTTCCAAGTCTAAAACCAAAGTGTCACCATGGTTGATTTCCTCCAAGATATCTCTCCATGGCTTGTAGATGGCCATCTTGCCCAGGTATTCACATGGTCCTTTCTCTGTGCATATGTCCATGTCCTGATTTTCTCTCTTTATGAAAATACTATCCAAATTGCATGGACTCTAATGACTTCATTTGATCTCAGTTACTTCCTTAAAGATCCAGTCTCTAAAAACAGTCACATTCTGAGGTACGGTTAAGACTTCAAAATGTGGAGTCAGGTATGGTGTTGCACACCTATAGTCCCCTCACTTGGAGGCTGAGGCAGGAGGATCACCTTGAGTTTGGGGCCAGTCTGGGCTAAATAGTGAGTTTAGGCCAGCCTGAACTGCATAGTGAGACTGCCTCAAAAAGCAAAACTAAAAGACTTCAGAATGTGAATTCTGAGATGAACCAATGAGGACCATAAAGATTTCAACCAACTAGTACAATCAGTAAGTACCATTAGCATCCAATGACAGCAAGTTCAGTGGACAGTGAAAGTCACCAAAGAGGTGGTACCAGATCCAGGCATTGAAGGATGTTTAAGGGTCAGCCAGGCTGTGAGGTGCTTTACTATGAAGAAATGAGGGCAAGCAGAGTTGCAGCTATCTACATGGTGTGGCAGGATACCAGTGAGGTACCTGGACTGACCAGTGTATGGGTTCAGAGGTAAGGTGGGAGATAAAGTAAACCACTGATGTTGTAAATGACCTGGACCTCGCAGAAGTTTAACTTGAAAAAAAAAAAGGTGACAATCAACATTTTTAATTTTTTTTTGAAATTAGGTTTCATAAATGAAACGGAATTTAAGGAATGAAAAATCATGTTTTCGTTGGTGAAATAAAGCCTAGAAACCAGATTAAGGCTCTTCCATAATTTTTAAAGGACTGATCTGGCCCAGAGTGGTAGCAGCAATAACTGAGAAGAAATAGTAGATAAACATTACATATTTCAAAGAAAGTGTTAAAAATTGGCAGAAATTGCTAGTTGCTTATCTAAAGTAAATGAAAAAGAATAAACGAAAGGTGCCACCAACATTTTGAACCTAGAAGATATAAACATTGTTGTCCCTGAGTGTGCAGTGACTGGAATCTTAGATGAAGAAAAAAGACCAGCACTGGATCACTGAAGTCTCGGGCTGAGGTGGCAGGAATGAAGGAGGGGGAACCTGCTCAGTCCGAGAGGCAAGGGGAAGAAGGTCTCATCCTCATCCAGAAAGCATTTTTCCCCCAGCACTGGGGAGTGAACCCGGGGCCTGTGCCCTGAATTACATCCCCAGTCCTTTTCTGTTTTTTATTTTGAGACTGGGCCTCACTAAGTCACTAAACTGTTCCAGGCTGGGCTCACATGTGCAGTCCTTCCCCCTCAGCCTCTGAGAGTGCTGAAACTATAGGCTTGTGCTCCATAATCTGCTTGGGTAGCAAACTGATTAATTGCTTATTTTTGTCGAGTATTCCCTTAAGTGCTGGCCACATACAAACATGTAAGCTAAGGTGACTGCCTTCAGAAACAGACTCAGCAGTGAAAGCAAAGGATGTTTGACAAAGAGGTCAGAGATGATAACAGCAGATAAAGGGGCTCCAGACTTACCCACGCCAGGCATCCTTGACCTTGTAGAAGGCACTGTCAGTAGTTTTTGTGTGGAAATCTGATTCAATAAGGGTCAAGGATAAAACGGAGACAAAATCAAGAGGTCCCTAGTTCTCAAATTTTTTTTATCCTTTCATGACATTTACTCAGATCTTTTCTCATCTTCAGTTTAATTTGTGTTACAGTAATAATGTTCTGGTATTTTAATTCACATTTTAAATATTAAAGTCAAGATTTGTTTATAGGCTACTTTCAAGTGTTCCTAAAAATATATAATAACCTGATTCTATCTTTTTTATGTTTTTTACCATTCAGACTGGAATATAAGTGAATATAAACAATTCACTTTCAAAATGATAAAACTTTGCAAGAGCCAATAAAAGCTCTTTAACAGCACTGTTAGAGATGATAAATGATGGGAAGGGAAAGAAGAAAGAGCACTCTTTATGATGGTGGCAGAAATTAAAGATTTACCACCTTGTGCCTGCCACAGTCTGTAAAAGGACCCAGAAGGGGCTCAGCTAGCTGGTCCTATACCACCTTTTTCTATTCCTGTGGATAAAGAAGAGAGATAATGGGAGACAAACTTCCAGAGATGGGTTAGAAAACTTCTCACTGTATTACTAACCTCTGTTAATGTGGTCTCATTAACAAATACTGTACCTGATTTTCTTTTGTTTTTCTCAGAAAAGGACAGTCACATACGATTATGTTGCCATCCTGTGACTAGCATTACTCCATGTATTACCCTTTTACAGAGTACGCCTACCAGCTGATCTCCACTGTCATCCAGAGATTTCCCATAAAGCTAGAAAGGAATGCGTTGGGGACGTTAGGATACTAATGCTATTGTGCAGAATATGTGGGTCTAGTAGATTCAGCATGAGATGAGAAAGTTAAAGATTGATGAATCGTCATCCTCCTTGAAGCTGTAGCACCCTGTTCCACATGACCACTGCCAGGCACAGTTATTTACATATAATGATCCATGGAATGTGATCAGAATACTCAGTAAATATTTAAATTGTTAAATTAAAATGTGTTACTGTAAAAAAAAATTACCATTAATGCTACTCAAAATACTTTATCTTGCTGCTTTGAACATACTTAACACATCACTGTCACCACTTTGAAAAGCAATTCTGGAAGTTCTTTTTCATGAATATCATTACTAACATGGTAAACATATGTGGGTGCTCCTGACCGGTGTCAGCCATTCCAAAGGCAGGCTCATAAAAACAGGTGGTGTCTCCGCATTCAGCTTCTCGCTGGATCTGGCTCTTCCCCAGTGTCAAAACGAAGGTAAATGATTTTGAATTGATTCAGCCCATCCAGGTAGACAGGACAGTACAACTAAAGAATCTCAAGAAAGAGGGTTTCCAGAACTGTTTCAGAAAGTGGCAAGAATAATGGGACAAGTGTGTTCTGAGGGGGAGTTTTTTAAATAGATTAATAGTAATGTGCTTTGTACTGTAACAATTGTCTTTAAACATCCACCATAATTTTATTGCATCTCCTATTACACTGCTCTTAAAATCCTGCCAAAAAATGCATGATCTGGTATCTGTTAAATGTAGCCCTTGTGCCACGAGCACCAGTACTCATCTCTCACCCTGACCCTGATGTGTCAGTCAAGCAGCCATTCCTGTATAAAAACAGTCGGCATGTGAGGTGGTCAAAAACCTTGGAAAACAGACAAAGATGCTCAGTGAGAGCCCTGTCGGTCCATAAATACATGAGGAACACAAACAACGAAGCATGCATATCCCTCAAAGATCTATAGCAGTGTTTCTGTTTTAAGGATTTCCCTAGATTAGCAGAGCAAGAAAGGATGAAAAATACATTGTTTTATTGATCAATACTGAGAACTGAGGTTCTTAGTGTGAGTAAAGAATAATTTAGGTCTCTTACATAAGTGTCAGCCCTGCAAGTGTGTAGCAGCCTCTCAGTTCAGGCCATAATGTGCAAGATAGTACTGGAAGATGAAATCCCCTCACTGATTGGATGCAAGATAGTACTGGGAGATGAAATCCCCTCACTGATTGGATGCATGATAGTACTGGAAGATGAAATCCCTCACTGATTGGATGCATGGGCCACTAGCTGCCTGCATCTGGTGGGAGGCAGAGAGAAGGGACAGCAGAGATTCTGTTAATGTTCAAGCCTTTTGAAATTCTGCCAAATTTGACTCTTCATTCATCCTGTACCTGTGCTGTACCCTATTCTACATCACCAAACTCTCCTTCCCTTTTCTCCCTCTTCACTCCAAAAGCCCTAACCACCAGACAGCTGGAGGAAGCTGTGTGGTAAGGAATACGGTAAGGGTTGGATTGGGGATACAGGTGTTTCCTCTTTCTTCCATCATTAGTGTCAGTTGTGTGTCCACAGTTTCTTATTTACCTTGAAAGGAAACTTACATGATAATAGTCTTGGTAATTAAACACTTGTCTATGATTATCTTCTTACAGGTATCTCTAAAGGAGAAGAGTCGAAATTTCTGAGACCCCCAAGAAGACCCCGGAAGCCCAAAACATTAAATAACCCGGAGGACTCCACGTACTATTACCTACTCCATGTAAGTGGCTTGCTCTTATCATCAGATGGGAGCCACTGGAGCCTCCAAAGCCCAGTTTGGAGATGGTGCTGCAAGGCCAGCCAGCAACAGAGACACTTTTGGGGTTCTCTCCTCCTCAGTAGGCCATGTGGGCACTGTGCTTGCCCAGAGCTTCTTCCCCACACTCTGGGCTTGTCCCACAGTCACGTCCCCACGATGTCCTCCCAGAAGCTTTCTCTGCTATCAGTAACCTGAACTTATAGGCAAATACCAGTCTCAAAAAGGAAATCTGTCATGGTGAGAGCTCTCCAAAGAGGGGTCTTTCCAGACAGGAACTTTAAAGTAAATGGTCATAATGACAGACAAAAGAAGCAAAAGAGAAAAGTGAGTATGTGCTAAACATCAGGTAAATCCCATACCTAGAAGGAAGCGTGTTCATAAGGAACAGGCCAATTCTAGAGCCAGCCCATAGTGTTGTGGCCATGTTGTGCAGATCAAGGATCTGAGACACAGATAAGCGTGTCTTAGCCATTGTTTCAAGGACATCATGTTATTAAGGTCTCTTGGCTGCACTCGGTGTGCAGCATGAGAACTCATCAAGATCACCCTGCTAGGCCGCCCTGCTTCTCATATCCCTGTTGTCCATGAATGCCACTGTCACCCGCTAAGTTTCCAAAACTGAGCACCTAGATCATTTGCTCTGAGCTGGAGCTTCTACCTGCACTCACTCACTTCAGTCATTCTCTCAGCAAATACCCTGTTTCATACCATCATTGTTTCTCATTTGGACTATCTCTTGCCCCACCTAGCTGTTTCTAATCCCATCCTCCTCAGGCTGCGTCAAGAAATGTCTCCAAATGGTAAATTTCAGTATGTTTCTTCCTTGCTATTGATAGTCCAATGAATGGCTGAGAAACTAATTCCATATTCCTACTAAGACTCTGAGTGTTGGACTTGGGACTGATTTTCCGCCTCCTCTCTTGCCCCTCTATTTCAACTCACCACAGTTAACTGCTCAAAACCTTGCCAGTGAGCAGCACCTTCTCCTGAACCCTGGTCCTTTGCACCCAATGGCCCCTCCATTTGTAGCACTCAATCAGTCTCCTGCTCTCCATTATCACATTGCCAGCAGAACTTCTATACCTATGGGGAACCTGGAGAAGAATATACTGGAACCCACAATGTATTACAAACAAGTTTTTCCCTTGATGGCAGAAAACAAAGCTTGTATGTCGATGGGTTCTGCTAGCCTGGGGCATAGCTAACTCTAATATGGCATCAGCCCAACTTAGCACCAGACCCCAAAAAACTGCAGCACATCTCTCCAGAAGTAACTTGTGCATTCCTGTAGTTCCAGAAATAAACCTCCTGTTCCCTTTTCATGCATGCACCAAGACCTCTCCAATCTTAAGACTTCACAACCACCTAAGTCTTCACCCCCAGCCCAACTCTGAAAAACCATTCCCAATTCCCCCTTTTTTGCAGGTTCTTGCAGTCTCCAGCAGCCCTCCCACACCAACAATAAAGTTGTCTCTCTCTCTTTCTCCCTGTCTCTTGCCTCTGTCTCTCTGTGTCTCTCTCTCTGTCTTTCCCTCTTCTCTCTCTCTCTCTCTTTCTCCCTGTCTGTTGCCTCTGTTTGTTTCTCTCTGTGCCTCTCTCTGTCTATCTCTATCTCTGTCTTTCTCTCTGTCTCTGTCTCTATCTCTGTCTCTCTTTCTTCCTGTCTCTCTCCTCTGTCTCTTTCTCTCCCTCTCTCTGTCTCTCTGTTCTCTCTCTCTCTCTCTCTCTCTCTCTCTCTCTCTCTCTCTCTCTCTCTCTCAGAGTCTCCTGTCTTCATTTTCTTTGGACATTTTCATCAGCTATTCTGACCTCAATTACTGCTGATTTCTGAATCTTTGTCTCTAACTGCCTATGTTTTTACATTTTCTATATCCATGTACATGTTCTACGTGGATAGACATGTCTATACATGGGTGGATGCATATAGCATTGTTGAGATGTGAGTCACGTGCCATAAAAGGCACCACTTAAAATATACAACTAGATGTCACTTACTACAACAATCACCACAATCAATTTTACAACATTTTTATCACTCCAAAAAATTTCTGCCCATTGGCAGCCACCCCCCAGTACCCCCTACAACCCCAAATCCTAGGTGATCACTTTCTGCCTCTTTGGGTCATTGTATAGAATCACATACTACATAGTCTTTTGTGAATTATCAAATTAACACATTTACAGGTTGGTCATCTGTTATCCTGATTGCTCCCTCTTATCTTTTCTTAAAATCATAATTAAATTATCATTACATATTACCATGTACTAGATCTTTTTAAATTCTTCTATTCCCTTTAGAAGTCAATCCAGGAAGAAAAACGAAGACCAAGAAAAGACAGGTAATTATTATTTCTAGATTTCAGTGATTCATTTTGTTCACACAAAAATATAAACCCATATGTTTAAATTCTAAATTATATCTTATGTGGAAACATTTGGAAAGAAATGTGCTCTCTACACAGTTATATAGCAAATGTGTGTAAGATCTGGTCTGTTGTAAATATATTGAGCCAGCACTGTATGAAATATTCACTGAGCACTAACATACGTTTTGAATGAATTATACTGTCCCAATATAGAATTTGCTTTTTTCAGCACACTGAATGATTTAAATTGAGGAGTTTAAACATGCCTATGTCTACATACTTCCTAAGTCTCATGTTTTACAATTTTTATCAGTTTGTTAGGATGGCAAGGTTCATGTGCCCAGCAGGTATGGCACATTTAACTTCCAGTGATTCTCTTTTTCTGTATTTCAGTCCAGGGGGTACTTTACTGTTGGAATGTTACGTCACTATTTTAATCAGTGGCCATGTCAACTAATTTTGACGCAGTGTTAACAACAGAAGAATAACACCTATTCATGAATCTGGCATTCTGGAAATTCATTTGTAGACTGTTATCCGTGACTTTCAAAAACAGGTTCCCTGGTAAATTTCCAAACCTGTTTACCTCCAAAGAAGTCACATCAAATTATAGGTGCTAAGAACACAGGAAGAACCATTTGCCCTAAGTCCAAGGTTTAAAATGGTTCAGGACATATCTCTGTGTACCTATCATGCACAGGACTCTCACACAAGGTAGAGGTCAGAAGGTTACTTGTGAAGGAGGAAAATTAAGGCCATGAAACCTTGTGTGTGTCAAGGTACTGATAGATAATAAATGTGAATATGTTTTTGGTCATGCATAAAGGCCAACTTCTCTGATTGGCGCAGGCGCCATTTGTAATGCCTGTGGAGTCTGACCAAACTGGAACAGTGGTAGCACTAGCTGTTTCTTTGTGTCAAGTTTGACTCCATTGGAGCAGAAAAAACTGCTCCTGCAGCTAATGCTGTATTCAAGGTAAGAAGGTGTTTGTTTTTCTTCTGGATTTCAGTATATATTGTTTTCACACACTTCAAGACTTCTCTCATTTTTATTGATAAGTATGTGTTAACCCTTAAGTCATAGTAAATACTTCAAAAGAAGAGAACAAGTATCCTGTCAGTGTAAGCAGCAAATTAGACTGATTATATGGTACATTTATCTGTTCATTTACAGTCAGGGAAAATTATTAGATTTGGAAGATTTCTATTACAAAGAATTTTTACCCGGTCATTCTGGACCAAAAGACCATAACTCTAGATCGAGAGAACAAAGATCACAGCGGGAACTCCAGAATCAGTACTTCAAAGCTGATGAAAGGTACTAGTAAACTACAGTGTGAAGTACAGCATGTTCAACTTTATACTCATAATTCCATTCATTTTATGTGTAAACTAATGGCAAATTCTTACTGAGTATTGCATCATAAGAGTGATATGTTGCTTAAAAGTAAAAATCATAAATACTGTAATATCATAAGTAGGCATGCCAATTTTCCTAGCAAAACCCACATTTATGCTTATTTTTGGTGTAATTGCAACCCTATTTTAAAAATATCAGTTTGTATAGTAAACTGTGTTGCCATCCTAATTATAAGCAAATCTATATACCCATATAAAATCTATGTTAAGCTCTATAGTGTTTTAGTAATCAATGTCTTTATTAGGCTCATATTTTAGAATCAAGGATGTCAGCTAAAAAAATGACTTAGAGAAAAATATGTATTTTCAGTTTAATTTCTCACCTTATCACCAATTTTGTGATGTTAACTAATTTGATTTGTGGCTTATTTACTACTTTGGAGATTTTTTTCCTTCCCCTAAAATTCTTTACAATGTTTTGAGATTGAGGATGCATAATAAAATGGAACTACGGTGTATGAGAAATGGGAACAAAGACAGCAACTGCAAGCTATTTATCCAAAATCCTCAGTCAACATCCTTCCAACCTGGGGTACTGAGACCCTCTCGTCCCTCTCTTCTACAGTGTGACTTGACCATTAAGAGCAGACGTTTTAAAATCAGACAGTCTTAGAGTAGGATCCTGATTGGACAGTGACCTTGCTCCTGTTACCTGCCTACTCACAGCTTTGGTTTCAAAAAATGTAAACAGATTGGTAATAATAGCCTCACTGAATTATTGTAGAGATTAGATGAAATTTAAAACTTTTACACTCTACATGGCATAGGAGAGGTGTTTCACATAGTGGCTGTTCACATCTTTAGCTTTTCCAGAAGCTACCTGAAGTATGATTTCTGACCCATCTCTCCAAAAAGATGTATTCTTCCATCTTGGAGTCAAGACCTGTAACCTGCTGGCACTTAGAGATGTTCTAGGATAACCACTTGATTCAGGAGAGCACCAAGTGCCAGAAAGATGAAATGATTTATCCAATTAAGTAACTCATAGTTAGTGTACTATGGTCCAAGGATTTTCACACTCTGCTCAACTGCTTTTCACTGACCACCTCTTTTCCATTTTAACAGCCCAATCTGCTTCATGTATTCTTCCTCTTCATCCCACCAAGAGATATAAAAGCACTGTAACCCTGAAATATCGTTTGTTGTCCTGGTAACATCTATGTGTACATACTTAATATCCACTAGCATAAGAATACCAGCAGCTAACATTGCAAGAGTGCTTACTTTGTTTTATGCACTATGCTTTTTATGTCATTTAATTCACAGAGCAACTTTGTGAAGATGTTACTATTATTTCTTTATTTTATGGATGAAGAGGTTAAGTCTATAAAGTTTGATGACTGCAAATAGTTACCTACATAGTAAGAGATCAGGCCATAAAATTTAATCAGCTTGCTCTGAGGTTAGAGACAGTGATTTCAATGACTGTTCATAACCACTTTATGCAAAGCACAGTGTTGGGCATTTAAGGAAGAGATGGACACATGGATTCCTAAGGTATGGTTCTTACATTCAAGGAGCTTGACACTAGAGAAAAAGTATAAACCACTCATATATACAAGACAAATTTCTATCCTACTAATCTGTTAGTTCCTCAAGAAGAAGTGAACACTTTCATTGTTTTATACCTAGATCTTGTAACTGGAGCACCTACATCTAACAATATATAATATATTAACTAGTGTTAGTTTCATATTTTTTTGAAATTCTGTATCATTTCTGTCCTTTTTTGTTTTGCTTTGCTTTTTAAAACAAAAAAATTTAAAAACTAACTTCAAGCAGGGATTTTTCTAAGCTAAGAAAGATTGTAAAAGACAAGTTGAAGTGAGTGAAACTTGGCAAGTTCCTTGACTTAAAATAGGAAACAAAATCACAATCACAAAATAGCTATAAAGAATATTTTAGGGCCACTTGGAGAAATTTGACATTAAACTATACATTGGACAATGTTATTATAAAGAATTTCTTTACCTATGAAGAAATATACATCTTTATCCCATCTCTCCACACAAGTGTGTATGTGTGCACATACACACATGATGAGAAAGACAGACAGACAGACATGCTGTACCCAAGGATATATGAGAAGGCCTTGCAATAAGGGACAACAGCAATGATGAACTAAATGCCTCATGAGTTTTTAAAATTGACTAATAAAAATTGTATACATTTACAATATAGAACATCATGTTTTGAAATATGTACACATTATGGAATGTTAAATGAAGCTAATTAATGTGCGTTACCTGACGTATCATTTTTGGCAATGAAAACCTTTAAAATTTACATTTTTTAGCAATTCTCAAGTGTACAATGTAGTATTACTTATAGTTATTGTGTTGTAAATTTTATCTCCTTAATGCAGTCCTGCTAATGGAAATTTTGTCTGCTTTGATCAGTATGTCGCCAGTTCTCTGCCCCTACCCCTCATAACCATCATTCTGTTTTCTGCTTCTATAAATTTGACATTTTTAAATTCTACATGTAAAAGAGATTGTGTAGTATTTATCTATGGGTGCCAAATTTATTTCACTTGGCAGAATGTCCTTCAGGTTCATTCATGTCACAATTGACACAATTTCCTTTTAAGATGAGCAGTATTCCATTGTATTCCATATATAAAGCACAATTTTTATATCCATTCATCCACTGATCCATTAACAGCCAGTTACACTGATCCTGTATCTTCTTATTGATAATGCTGCAATTAACATGGGAGTGCAGGAATCTCTTTGGGATGCTTCTCTCATTTCCCTTGATGTATACCTAGTTGTGGGACTGGGGATCATAAGGTATATAAATATATTTTTTGAGGAACCTCTGTATTGTTTTCTGTAATGTCTGTACTATTTATATTCCCACCAGCAATGTGCAAGTTTCCTTTTTCTCATTGTCATCAACAACACTGGCCACCTGTATCTTTTTGAGACTAGCAATTTTAACAGCTGTGGGGTCATTCATATTCCTTAGTTTTCATTTGCATTTCCCTGATGATTACTGAGGTTACACAGTTTTTTAATGTCCCATTGGCCATTTGTATGTTTTCTTTTAGAAAATACCACTTAGATATTTGTCTATGTTCTAATTAGGTTGTTTTTTTATTACTAAGTTATTTGAGTTCCATATTTATTTATATTAACCCCTAATCAGATGTATGGTTTGAAAATATTTTCTCCCATTCCATGTGGTATCTGTCCATTATTTTTATTGTTTCCATTGCTCTGCAGAAAGTTTTAAAAAGATATAATCCCATTGTTCTGGTTTTTCTCGTATACTTTTGAGACCATGTCCAAAATAGTATTGCCCAGGCAACTGTTGTGGATATTTTCCCCTGATAGTTTCACAGCTTCACCTCTATGTTTTAAGTCTGTAATCCACTTGGGTTAAGTTTTATACAGTGTGAAATAAGGGTATAATATCATTATTCTGCCTGCGTATATCGAATTTTCCCAGCGGGCTTTATCTAATGTGTTCTTGGCATCTTTGTTAAAGATAAATTGACTTAAATAAAATGATTACTATTTTTAAAAAAGATAAATTGATTATAAATGCGTAAGTTTATTATGGATCACTTATTCTTTCTTTTGGTCTGTGTGCTTGTTTTATGCCAGTATCATGCCGTTTTGATTACTACAGCTTTATACTAGATTTTGAAATCAGGTGATGTGATACCTTCAATTTTGTTCTTTCTTTGGTCAAGATTTCTTTGGCTATTCAGAAACCTCTATGTTTCTATACAAAGTGTTTAGGTTTGTTTCTCCTGTTTAAAAAAAAAGTTGGAATTTTGATAGGGACTGCACTGGATTTGTTACCAACATTAATTCTTATGGTCCATGAATATGGATATATTCCCATTTATTTGTATCTTCTTCAGTATTTTTTTCATTAATAGCCCTATAGTTTCCATGTACTAAGTATTTCAACTTCTTGGTGACTTTATCTAAGTAATTTGTATTTGCAGATACAAATTTTTTCCTTAATTTCTTTTTCAGAGAAGTTTTTCTCACAGATTCTGAATAAATAGAAGTGGTACTAGGTAATCAGTTGTTGGAGAGTGACATTTCAGAGCAACAGGAAGCTGACATCCTCCATCACCGTCTAAGATGGAATCTAGTGGGTTCCCTGTTGGGAAATACTGAGATTGAGGCTATACCTCCCTTTAATTGTGGCAAGGAGATGTATAAAGAATTAAAGGTGAAAAAAGTAAGATGGAACAAGAGCACATTGGGTAAGGAGAGGAGAATTGTGCAAGAAGCATCAGCAGAAAAGCGCCAAAGGGATACAGTGGGAAAAGCTTCAGATTTGGGCCAGTAGTGTTGGTTCAAATTCTCATTTCCTGCCATACAAAGTGTATCAGCTAGAATCAGTCTAGAATCTACAGGTGGAAGATAACAAAAATGTAATCCTATAATGTCCTTAGAATATTATAATGTGCCTGGCATATGGAAACTACATTTTCCTAAATTCTCATGTAAGGTAATTCAAAAGAGAATGGTACCCAATATGATACATTTTAAAGTTCTTCCACTGAGAGCAGGATGCCTTGAAAGACCTTGCTAAAGCTTTCTTTATTTTTTAATTTCTTAATGAGAACAGACTAGAATTTGAAGGCGTTTTCCATCAACAATAAAGTTCTAGCCCTCTCCTTTCATCATCATTCCTGTTCATTGTGTACCTTCCGTGACCCTGCCCCTTTCTCCCTCAGTTATATTCAGCTGTCAGCCCTAAGGCCAGATGAATCCAATGCTACATAATCTTGACTGCACAGGACTAGAGATAAACTCTCCTAATCTCGCGCCATATGTATGACCACTTACCTTCAGCACACTCTAAGGGTGTGTAACCCTTAGAGTTACTTTGTAATACTGCATTTCCTTAAAATTCTATTGCACTTTCTTAGTCCATGCTTTCAGACTTCCTTGTCTCCTTTCAGCTCCTCAGTACTCTTGCTTTCAGCTGACAACGTTCATTCCTGTTACACCAAGAAAACAGCAAAGTACAGATGCACACTTCTGCCACAAGATGTCAGCCTTCCTGCCATCCACCCTTACCCTCTCCTCCACATACTGGTCTACACTGCCTTGTGCACTGGATCCCAGCCCTTCCAGCCATATGAGTGTTATCCTGCACTGGTTCCCTCTCCTCTGCATCTCAAGAGTTCGTTCGTTTTACCAAACAATCATTTCTGGTGATCATGACCCATCATAACAAAGGACCTTGCCCCCAGTCCTCCTTCAGGATCATCCACTTTGCTGTGCTTTATTCCATCCAGTCACAAGTGAGAGGCACTGTCTCCTCTACTTCCTCTCTCTTGAGCTGCTTCTCTCAGGTTGTTTTTTTTTTTTCCCACTATTCCACCAAACCTGCATCTGCCAGAGTCACCAGGGACCTATGTTTTGCCACACCCAGGATCTATTCTCTGTCCTTACCTCTGCCCATTAGCAGCACGGAACACCTGTGCTCACTTTTTGTCTTAACACACTCTCTTCACTGGCCTTCAGGCCAGCACTTCCCTTGGACTACCTCCTGTCTTAGTGGCCACTTTTTCTTACTATTTTTTGCTGATCTCTTTCATCTCACAATATTGGAATGATCCAGTCCTTTACTCTTTTTAATCAGTATATACTCACTGCCATGACTTTACATATCATCTATATACTTAATTTCCTGAACTGAAATATCTAATCTACATCAGGACTCATAGGTCCAATTCAATATCTACTTGGTTTCTTCTCTTGAATATCTAATCAGTATCTCCAGCTTAGCATAACCGAAACTAAACTTTGTATCCCCCCTACATGCTCCTCTGCAGCCTTCCCCAACTCAGTAAACAGCAGCTCCATCCTTCTAACATTTAAGCCAAAACCTGGGGGATAGTCTTGATTTCTGTCTTCCACACCCCAGTCCATCAACAAACTCTCAGTTCTGTCTTCTGAGGCCAAGTCTCATCTCTTCCTCTGTACATGCCTTCTGTTACCTCACTAACCTGCTTTATGTTTCCAAAAACATCACCTGATGTTTTAAAATTATGATCCTCTCCTATGCTAGACGTGAAACTCTACAAAATTAGGGACTTTAGTTAGTCCATTGCCTATGCAGGTACCTGACACTTACTAAGTGGTCAGTGAATGAACGAATGAGGGTACGTACATGGCTGTATTTTAGGGAGTGTCCCACTTCCCGAAGCAAAGTGTAGCATCTAAAGCTAACGGTTAGCAGGTTTTTTTTCCAGGTAAAACTTGGCCTCATTTAAATATGAAAGCATTTGCTAACACATAGATACCTCCTCTGTCATTAATAGGATGGTTGGTCAGGTTTAGTAAAATGTTTTAAAGAAACATTTGAGCAGTTTTAAAATGCAAAATGTGAATGTCTACTTTGGTGCCTCAAGATTTACTGTTTGACCAAAATATATTTAAAATTAAGGTACAAAAATAAATATTTGTTTATTGGCTGTGAATTATTTCCATCCCAAGGAATCTTGCCTTTCTGATCTACACCTTCAAATGCTTTACTTAGCTGTCTTGCTTATACTCAAGTTGCATTCTGCAAATCTGCTGAGAGAATTACAGCAAATGCATTTGCCATCAGTCTAAAATTCTGACTGTGCCTTTCTGAACTGCCCAAGGTTAATGGGACGATGTGGCAGGAAGAGGACCTGCTTAATGTAGAGTGGGTAAGAATGTCAGCCCTGTCTCTCACAGGTGCAGGCGAATGGAGAGCCCTTCAGAGGAGCAGTACGGGCCAGTGGCCAACCCCTATGACTACAGGAGGCTCCTGCGCAAAACCTCCCAAAGAAGGCGCCTCCTCCAGCAGTTGTAGCCACTGAGCAGCCACCATCAGAAACCTCTGAAGCCTGCAGGATTATGGCACCACAGCAGGGTGGAGTGGAGGGACCTGTGCTGGCGCCTGTTAGCACTGGACTTTGATTTCTGCTGGGGCTGCCTGCTGCACTGTTGCCTCAAAGTGGGCTGTCTAACATGCTCTGAAAGAAGCGAATTTGAACCTTTGTGGGACTCTGGGCCCCACACCATGCAGCTCCTGTACTCTCTTCAATCACTATCCCACCAGTTAGGGCACCTTTGTCCAGGTTTCCTAAAGTATCTCTTTGTCCATTTGTTTGCAACTTCTGTGGGTCCCACCTGTACCTAAACTGTCACCAGCTCCTTCCATTTTTTTTTTTTTTTTTTGGATGACTTCAGAGACACCTTCTGTCTTGCAAACAGCTTTCTAAGACCTTGGGGATCCTGGAGAGTGGATTGAGTTTACTAGAGCAAAGCCTGGGTGAGGCAGGGAAGAGCATTGAAGATGAAATCCATCTCAAACTTGAGCTTTCCCTTTCTTTGATTGTTAAGATTGCTAAATAAAGGAAGTGCCCAGGAAAATCTGTAGTTTGCTCCAGTGGTCAGCCCTTATTCCTATGGGCCAGGCTTTGGTTACAGATATGGGAGGGTCTGGGAGGGGGTTAGGAGACTGCCTGCAGTCTCCATCAGCAAACTCCTACCCCCTAGCCTCCATACAGAAACATACGGTCTGCCCCATACATGTCACACAAACACATCTTGAAATTAATCTCCAGATAACACGTACACACACATGCATGCCTTCCCAACCATTGTGGCTTCCTTTAGTGTGGAAAAATACTGGTCTCATCGTGGAGCAGAACTGTACGATTTTAGATTGTGCTGCTCTTCAGTTTTGAGGCAGTCTGTACTGCTCCAAATTTGGAGATATTTAAGAGGGAAGCTTAGCAGGTAGACAGAGCTTTGTATTTGTCCATCAACTGCAACTTCTTTTAAAAACTGCTTTGAGCCTTTCAGTGGATGACACTTCAGGGTCTATGCAGCCCAAAGAAGGTGGGAAAAGGTGGTGAAATTGTTCCGTGGGCAACTGAATTGGAAGAAAGGTTCTGTTCATACTGGAGCTTGTCTTTCTGCAGGCGCCCTGAGCTTCAGAGACCCAGGACCCAGCCAGAAGACTAAGAAAGGATTTGAGAAGTGAGAGCATCGGCAGCAGGTTGATAACTTGCCCCCCAGTTGTAATATTCTTCCAGAGAAGTAGCTCTAAAAGCTCCCCAGGGAAGGACTTAGACCTCTAGCTGTGGCAGGACTAACCCCCGAATCCAGGTGCACCCCAGGCCCGCTCCTTGCCTAGGTTAGCGCCTTACCCGCCCTCGGGGTGAATCATCCCCTCCCCAGCCCTGCCTTCTAGGAAATCAGGTTCCACAGAAGGGCATAGGAGAAGGATGGAGTCCCAGTACCCGAGGTAGCCCAGCCTCCTCCACCTCTCCTGTCTGTCCACCCTCCACCAGGTGACCCGTGGTGGTGAGGAGCACACCGCCACTGGGCTGTGAGGTCTGCCATTTAGTCCAGGCTTCCTGGCAGCCCGATCTTCCATCCCTGGATGCAAAACCAGGGACCTCTCCAGAAACTCCTCATTCCTCCCTCCAAGTAAAACCCCAGCCACACATGCAACGTACAGTTTTTAAGTGAGACTGGAAACAAGAAAAGCCAGCATTTGATGAAAAGTTGCAGTTTTTGTTCTTATTTTCTTTTTCATTTCTTTGGGGTTTCCCCCCTTTCTTCCCATTCATCCCTCCTGCTTTTTCCCTACACAAGGGAAAATTCACACCAGATACAGTATTTTTCTTCAACTGGGCCTGCCATTCAATCTCTGGGTAAACTGTGGACAAGAAATAGATCATTAGAGGAAACCATTCTCTGCAGAGCTCCGAATGTTAGTCTCTCTTTTCCCTCCATCAATGAAGGAAGGGCCTTGGAAAGCTTCCCCCCCTGCCCCAGCTCGTCTTCACTCCCATTGGGTGGCTGCCTCTTGGACTAATGACTGTAATTATTACCTCCCGGCCCTCTTTTGTTAATGCCAACCCCGAGCCTAAGGGGGGAGGGGGAGCGACACGCGCTCATCAGAGAAGAGAAATTCTTTACAAAGCAAATTACGGTCTAGGGAGGGCTGGCATTAAGGAAAAACAAACCAGACCTACATTTGCATCTGAAATAGCGACTAGTTAAATTGTTTAAAATTTGTAAAAACCATCATCAGATCTAAAGTACCTGGAGCAGCAAAATTTAATAGTGTTTAAAAAGTAGCAGCAGTTAAAGGCACTGTCACAACAAGGACAAAAAAAAAAAAACGAAATTCAGGTGCAGCGATTTTGATTTTCCTCTTGTTTTATTTCTTCTGGAGTCTTTTGCGCGTGCATGTGTTAAACATTTATTTTTAAGACTATTTTCAACCATTGAAATAAATATATATTTATTTATTCTGCACCCCCGCCTGCTGCCTTACAGCGAAATATGGTATTTGCAGGATTTGGTTTTGATTTAAACAAAGAACCAGGCAGGCTGAGTCCTCTGCGCCTGAGGCTGGAGGTTCTGAGTTTCTCTTCTGGCAGTTCAGGCTGCCGGACCTGGATTTGTTGCCGTTGTCACCTGCAGCATCTGAGCTAGGAAGACTGCGAAGAGCCTGAGCTGGCACCTAGGCTCTTGACCCCAGTGCTCCCGCAATATGGTCCGGGCTTCAGAACAGAGCTTTGCAGGACCCCGAACACTCGTCCCCTGCTCCCACCTGCCGAAACAATGGGAATCTGTGGCTCCTCTGAGATCTCCCGAACTCTGGCATGTGGAAAAAGCCTTGTGGAGAGAACTGACCAAAGGATGGTACACCAGAGGACACAAATTTGGGCCTGTACGAGGCCACGCCTGGCCCCACGAAGCCCCTCGCCAGCCAGGGTCAAGGAATGGGAGATGTGATAGTCTGCGGGTCTCTGCTTTTGCAGCAGTGCTGACTGACTGGTCCAGGAGTAAGAACAGCTTGTGAATACAATTAAGTGTAAGAATACAATAAGTGTAAGAACAGCTTGTGAATACAATGGAGAAGGCAGGCAGGCCAAGGGCTGGGAGGCTGGTGCGTGCAGCCCTCTCCTCTTTCTCTCTGTCTCTGCAAGTGGAAGCGGCAAGGTGCAGAAGTAGATCGCTACTGCCTAGAGAAGGAATGCGAACTCCAGAACCCCAAATCCTCAGGGGGCCATCCCAGTGTTTAACAGCTTTTAGAGACAGGAAATCATCAGAAAAGATTCCAACCTTCTCCCCCTGTCTTTAGAAAAGGACGAATTCCTTCCTACCAGTCTTCAAAGATGGCAGTCTAGAGCCCCCCTCATAAAGATTCCCTTGGGGCCAGGAAAGAGTGAGTGGTCGATGGAGGCCCCAAACAAAGGTCCCAGCAGGCAGAGCCTTCTCCCCTTCACGCCAGGATTTGAGAAAGCCAAATTGCTTATTTGGAAACCTCTTGAGCCTCTCCCATGCAATCTAATTCAAGTCGCATGGAAGCTGCAGGCTTTTCCACAGCTCTGCAGGCCAAGGTCACTAAATGACCAGATCCCACCCCTCTTCCGCAGTCAGATCTGCAGGCGCTGACTGGCTCCTCTACCCCGCGCTCCCTTCCCAGACGTTTCTGTCATTCTCCCCGGCCCGAGGTCCTCGGTGAAAGACTCCAGCGTGGATTTTAATTGCCTCAATCAGCAGTGTTCCTCCCCAGCCGTCAATCATAACCTGGACGGCGGGTGCATGGATTCAGCGCCTAGCTGCAGGGCAGTCGTGCACCCCGCGGCCGAGGCGGCCCCATAGGCTGGCACTGGGTCCCCCAGGAGTTGCTCTGGGCCCACCAGCGTGTGGCTGCTCTTCCCCCTACTGTGCCCTCCCCAAGCACCTAAACTGTTAAGATTCAGGCCAGACAGCTGGGATCTCGAAGGCGCTGCGACCTCGGCACCTGCTTGGACGGAGGCGGCCCAGGAGCCGTGCTCCCTTCCCGCAGCCGAAGCCAGACCTCAAACAATAAACACGACAATCGAAGCTCGCGCCAAACTCCTCCAGGTCACCCTGCCTGCCTCGCGAAGTCTGCCTGATCCGCCTCTTGCTGAGGCCAGCACCCATCGCGGCGCAGCACCCTGGACAGCGCACCTGGACCTCGGTGCGGCTCTCCCGGGGCGCTCCCGCCTCCCGCCTCCTCCCTCTGACTCCATCCCGCTCCCGCCCACAGTCTGCTTGGCACCCTCGCGGCTCTGCCGCCTCCCTCGCTCCCTCCCACTTCCCCTCCGCCACCCCTCACCCGTCCCCGCCGGGCTCCTCGCCCTCAAAGACTCCCGGCGCTCTGCGCGTCCCAGTCTCCGGGCTGCGGACCCTCCGGCTCGGTCCCTATCTCCTCTGCGCGGCTTCCTGAGCATCGCCACAGCTCGAAGCCCCAGCTCCGACACACGCGCGCACACGCAAACACGCGTGTCCCGTCCCGGGGTCTCCCACTGCTCACACGCGCGCGGCGAAGCCAGATCGGTGGCCGGCAGCCGCAGTCGGAGGAGCGCTCCGCCTCGCGCCGCCCATGGCCTCCCCAGGCTCCGGCTTCTGGTCCTTCGGGTCTGAGGATGGCTCTGCGGACCCCGAGAACCCCAGCACAGGTAGGAGACGGCCCGGCAGCGGCGGCGGGGTTTGCAGGACCCCGGGGGGACGCGGAGGCTTCGCCCGGTAACGGAGAACTTCGCGTCTCTCCCCGCACTCGGGGAAAGCGTTGGCGACCCAGCCTTTGTCCCCTGGAAAGGCCCCCGAAGTCGCGGGCTCCTCCGCCGGGGGCGAGGCGGGTTCCTCGAAGACAGTCCCCGAAAGGACAAAACAGACTCGGTCCCCGCGGGCGACTGTGCTGTGTGGTCCCCGGCCCGGGACTGAGCGGGGTGGAGAAGGGGAGAGTGGGGCGTGGAGACAATTTCCGGCCTGGAAATGGAGTGAGAATCTAGGAAAACCCAGCGCGCGAGGGCGGGGGGTCCGCCGGTCCGGACGCACTGGAGGGGAGCGCAGGGGCCGCGGCGCGCTCGCCCGGGTCAGCAGCCAACGCCGACCGCTGGCCCGGTTCCGTCCCGCGCGGCCCCGCACACCGGCTCGGGGTCGCCGGTCACACGCCACGAAATGTGCGCGTGCCCTTCCGCCCCGCTGCCCACCTGCCTTCCTTTGCAGCGAGAGTCTGGTGCCAGGTGGCCCAGAAGTTCACCGGCGGCATCGGAAACAAGCTGAGCGGTGAGTGCGGGGCAGGGAGGGCGGGGAGGGGCGGCCTCAGGTACCGAGCACGAGCCCGAGCCCGGGATGCAGCCGGGTCGGCGCGGGGTCCCCGCTTCCCGGCGGCGGCGAGGCCGGAGAGGGTCTGGGCTCGACGGGCGGCTGACCGGCCGGTGCTCGCTGTCCTTGTCCAGCCCTGCTCTACGGAGACGCGGACAAGCCCGCCGACAGCGGCGAGAGCGTGGCCCCGCGGGGCTCTGCCCGGAAAGTCGCCTGCACCTGCAACCAGAAACCCTGCAGCTGCCGCAGCGCGAAGGTCAACTACGCCTTTCTGCACTCAACAGGTAAGGGCGCAGCGCGGTCCCGGGGCCCTGCCCGCCCACCTGCCCGCCCACCTGCCGGCCGCCAGCGCTCCGCGAACCAGGGGAGGGTGCCGCCGCTGGAACCCGAAGCCCAGCGGGACGCGGGGCCGCCCGCCCCGTGTACTGCGTGGCCGTGCAGCCCTCCCAGCTGCAGGTGGCGAGGCGTGCATGTGCCCGGGCTGGCCTTGGCTTCCCCGGGTCTTGGGGCGCTGGGGGGAACATAGTATCCTGGAGGCCTGCTAGGGAATTCGGAATCGCTGGGGTATTTTAGGGCTCCAGATGAGATCGCAAGATTAATTTGTTGCTCCAAATTACTAGAAGAAGGATTCTACTCACCTTAGTTCTGTGTGCTGAATTTACTCTTCAGCGCACTCACACTGTCTTCCCAAACTCGCGTGCACACAGACACAGACACACGCGCAAACAGACACAACGCACTGGAAACAGCGGATCTGCAACAGGCCAGAAATTCTGAATTTTAGTGTTCCATTTTGGCTGGCTTCCTCCAAGACAAATGTTTCTCAAACATTTTTGACGGAAAGTATCTCCTTAAACGTTTAGGATGATTCACTGAAAAAAATACTGAGAACAAACTCCTGTGAAATCGATGAAAGGAGGCATTCTCTTTACTTGGTGGAGATCGGGAAGAAGCAAACAATACCTTACGAACTGAAATGTTGGAATTCATTTTGGTAAAAAGAATTCACTCCCCTGTCTTGAAAAATACTTCCCCTTTATAGGAAATACTGTGCGTTTCCAAAAGCTATCTTTTCATACAAAGTAGAATCTCTCCATTCAAAGGGTCATTGCCTGCACATATCCACAGTAAAATTTAAAATGTGACATTTTCATTCCATGCTTTAGATCTGCTGCCAGCATGTGACGGAGAAAGGCCCACTTTGGCATTTTTGCAAGATGTTATGGACATTTTGCTTCAGTATGTGGTGAAGACTTTCGATAGATCAACCAAAGTCATTGATTTTCATTACCCTAATGAGCTTCTTCAAGAGTATAATTGGGAACTGGCAGATCAACCACAAAATTTGGAGGAAATTTTGAAGCATTGCCAAACAACTCTAAAATATGCAATTAAAACAGGTATTGTCCATTCAAAAATAATAAAGTGTTTTCTGAAACAATTTTTATTTTTTTTCTATAATAATGTTTTCTGTTTTGTAATTACTGGCATATTCAAAATTATAAAATTATTTTCATTATTTAAAATGGCCTTTAACAGAAAGAATGAAGTGAAAAGTACCTTCTCTTATTGTTAATGCACTGGAAATCGATAATACCAGAAACATTATCTTAGTAGAAATAATCAGGTTGCATTTGGCCACGGAGTTTATCCATTGGTGTAGAAGCAACTGTTTGTCAGTAGAGGCCAGTAGATGAGACCCAAAATCGAGATAGAAAGGGCATATGGAAATGAAAGCTCAAAACACAGAATCCAAACAAAAGCCAGAATTCCAGTGTTTTGCTAGTAATATCCTGGGCATCGAACGAGTCAGAACCAGACTAACACCACTCTACGTATCACTGAGCTGGAGGAACAGGGTTGTAGCATTGTCTCAAATGGCCAGCACTTCTGACCTAAATTTCAGGATCTCTGTCTCTGTCTCTCTCTTTCTCTCTTTCCATAATATAGACTACTTTAGCAATCTAACCATGTCATATAAGATGTGTGTCCTTCAGAGCTATTGTGTATGCAAGATAAAAAAAAAAAAAGCGAAAGGGGAAAATCCGATATCCTTAGGGGCACATTTTTAAAAACCTATTTCATGGTCTATTGGTTTTTCACAGTATTCTTATACTCTGTTCATTTCATAGTGCTGGGTATAATATTTATTTGGGTGCATTCCAAGCTTTCTCTTTATCTACATGAAGTCAATCATTCAACTATCCAGGCCCTGATTTACTCTGCTTTTTTCTACATTGTCCCTAATCATCCTGACAATGCATGGTCCAGCATCTCATCAAAGCAATAAAAACAAATATGAGTTCATTTCTGATTTTGTATATTTAAACTGATCTGTAGCTTTTAAAAGATTTGCTAGCAAATACAAATATGAAACATTATGTAAACATTAGAGGAAACAGCATATTTTGTGCAGCAGTTTTTACTGATGAATTGTCAGTACATACTGGTCTCATTGACACAAATATTTTTAAATGTTTGCTGTGAGATTTTTAGCTTCTTGTTTTCCATATTCTTTGTATCAGCAGAGAAGAAAGGCATGCATAGCATAAGATTTGGGATATTGATTTATTGTATTATTGTCCACTTTTGAAACACAGTAGGCTGAGAGCCAGGTACATAGGCAGAAATTTAACTTAATTTAAACTCAGTCTGCAGAGTATGATTTTAAAGATTTACTAGAGGTCATCCTCAGTTAATGTCCCTGCAGAACCCACAGGAGGTACAGACCTGGAATTAAAAGATGTTCCTCTCCTTTCACCACCAGGTTTGTAGGTACAAACCTGAATGATGTTTTAATTCATTTTTCTTGGGCTTATTTCCCTTATCTAATATCTAAATATACAAATTACAAATTGCAGCCTATTACTTATATTGCTACCAAGCCAAAAAGAATCCACAGAAATATTTGCAACTTCATCCTGAAAAGCTGGTGCTCTTTGAAAAACAGTTGAAAGGACTGAGATAATCCTTTAAATGAAATAGTTCTGTCAGTGAAATAGTTCTGTCTATCGATGTCCTGTTTAGCATCAGGAAAAGAGGGGCCTATTCAATTAGATTTAGCCATAATTGTGAAATTCTTGTCTAGCGTTGGTCTATTTCATTTTATTTAAAGTACAGCTAAAAATATGATGGATCAGGTTGGATTTCTAAGTAAAGCATCTTAATATTTTCAGTATCTCAATATTATTTATAATGTATTTGGTCTTCTAGCCTTCTCTCTCCAAATAGCATTTCAGAAAGATAACAGCAGGTGCCTTTTCTTCTCAGCAAACAAGTTTATAGATTTTTATGCCCTGTCCTGTTTGTCAAATAGTACTATTTAGGGTCTGTTGAAGTAATTACCATTCCTGGGCCATCCTACATTTTTATGATCCTTGGGAGATTACTTTATAAAATCCTACTTATCGCTTGTATCCAAGAGAGTCCTTAACCTAATTTCTACTTGGACTCCATGCTTAGAAGTGAGGGTGTAGGGAACTACTAAAAAAGACCCTTTGTGTATTGCTAAAATTACTTTGTAAAGAAATGTTGAAACAGGAAACTTCAGGAAATGTTAAGATACTGAAAGTGTTTGCAGGGTTAATTGGATTACCTGGTGATTGTGGTGGCTGGGGAGAGGGCGAAGGGAGGGGGCAAATGGATGGGGGTTAATGTAGTCTTAAATCTCTAATCATCAAAGGGGATTACAGCATTGATAAATTAAGCTATCCTTGTGTCGATTGCCAGTAATAAAGAATCATTCAGTTGCCAGGGCTTCTGGCTCCTCCTCAAGGGATGTGAGCATCAAGTCAGAGTTACCAGAGACTGGCTGTCTCACTCACAGAGTCTGCACACCCTCTTGGGCTCATTTGATGATCTTTGGGGGCAGTTCCAGTGGCTGTAGCAGCCCTCATCTCCTGTCTCCTACTGCCGTCCCTGTGCTGTGCAGACTGAATAGCTAGCCATTCCCCTAGGCAGCACAATGAACAACAGCTCACAGGCTCTGCCCAGTGTGCCCAGGGCTGCTGGACAGCTCTCAGGCTCCCAGGCAGGCCTCCCTCTTTCTGGATTTGCTTACAGCCTGTAGGGGCCACTGGTGGAGAGCAAATGTGACTAGGGGAACATTTCTGCCAAACCAAAATGACATGCTGTCCCAACCTGGCAAACTCCCTCCATATTTTCACCCCATTATCAGTGAAGAAAAACTTTGAGGCAGGAGAGATAGAGATGAAATCGCAAATCCAGTTCAAGTGCATACACAGAGAGAAACCCAGCAAGGGAAGCATCAAACTTGTTTCCTCTGTTTACCAAAAGTGCTCATCAGAATGAGTCAGCCATCTGATGTCCTGGGGCAGAGCACACGCCTTGGAATTCCTCTTCCTGTACAAACCTTGAAATTGGCAGAGCTTTTCATGTCAAAATTTGGTTAGAGTAAATATTAACAGGTACCCCTAGAAAGTGCATAAATTGGAGGAGTAGATTATGGATAGATTTGTTAATCCTTATTAATTTCCTCACTTTAAAAAATGGCTTAGGGACAGAAATGAAGAGGCATCAGGAGGGAGAGGCTGGCTGCGATTTCAGCTGCGAGCTCTAATGAAATGAGGAGTCAATGAGGCAGAGAGGAATGGAGGGCTGTCCAGATGTCATCGGCAGCAGCATGAGAGGACTTCATGCTTTTCTTGAATGGGTGAACTGATAGACTCGGCATCAAAGGGCCTGGCAAAGGGCAGAAAAGATAGACGGCCATGGTGTAAGGCCATAAAGGAGGTCATAAAACAACGCTGCAGAATGGGCAAGATGCACTCAGATCGGAACGCTCTAAGACATGCTCCCCCCAGCTCCTGTCTTTTCCCAGGGCCAACTCTCCAGCCACATGCCTGGTGCTGATAAGAGAGCATTTCGGTCTGGAGGAGCTTGGGCTGGCTTTTGTATCCACTCTCCCCACTGCATCCCTTTATCTTGTCTTGCCTTGCTAGTGATGAGAGACAATCACACCCCCAGGCTTCCCACAGGCATCCAGTAAGTGACAGGTACCTTTTATCAGATGCTATTTCCATAATTGTCCACCTTCCAAAAATTTTGTTGCTAGGCAAAGCACAGATTTATTGATAGGCTTTTATGCGACAGGATGAGGAGACACAATTCTAATGAGATATTTATAATCACATTTTAAATAGCAGTCCCAGGAGCATGTGAATGTCAATCCATTTAGAGAATTTTAGAGAAATTTAGAAGTTAATTAGATAGGCCCCGCTAATGGACCCGTCGTCCATCGAATGTATCTCCTGTATCTTGTTGACAAGACAGTAACATTGATAGAGTACAGCTTTATTTGAAATCTCAACTGCGAGGGAGCACTATTGTTTATAATAAATATTCAGACAGAGAAAAATGGATAAGAATTAGCTCTGTCCATGCCATCTTTAGACACTCATCACCTTTTTGACTCCAGGGAAAATCACTCTGCAGAGTGTCCTATTTTATCATTTTTTCCCTGTCTTTTGTAATCATCAGCCATTTGTCACCAATATTATTATGAATGTTGGCATGTCACGGTATGACTGATTTCCAGAACAACCAACAGAGAAGGACTTTTAACAGCACGAATGCGAACAAGTAACTTGTCTTAATTGTTTGGGCTTCCAACAGCATTTTAGTTTTGCAAATATATCAAAAGCGTGGCAGGATACGATCTACTGTCCAGATTTCAAGCTAAAACAAGGAGATTTTTACAATGTGTTTTAAAAAATACTATAACCCAAAGTAGCTGCTTCAGTTAGAGGTAGTGTTCTCTGTGTCTTAATGCACTGTGTTTTGTGTATGTCTGGTTTCCAAATATACACTTCCTATTCCTGAAGGATCTTTCAAGGTTCTTTGGCTAGAAAAATCATGTGTGAGAAGAGTGCATTTTCACTGATGTAATCCTGATTCTGCTGCTCCGTATCATTCAGGGCATCCTAGATATTTCAATCAGCTTTCCACTGGGTTGGATATGGTTGGATTGGCCGCAGACTGGCTGACATCAACAGCAAACACTAACATGTAAGCAGCTGAACATGTCTCTGTATAATCCAGAATACTTAGTAGTAAAACTGCATAATGTTTACCTCTTAGGTGAAAATATATTTTAATTAAATGGCTCCTAAAATAGTGATTCCAACTTCAGAATTACATAACTGTTCACGCTTGTTTGATATAAAATAGACCCAATATATTTTTGGTGCATTAAATTATCCAAAATTTTTAAAATACAAAAGAGTCTCTTTGGGCATATTAAATTCACAATGATGTGTATCATAAAAGGGAAAACTGAAATAAATGTTGTCTTTTATGTAGTATTACTCTAGAATGCTCTTTATCAAATATGATAAACCACTATGCCAATAACTAAAGCTCTTGACTTTAGAAAATGAGTAAACTTTTCAGAAGGTCTTTTAGGAATGTAATGTAACATCTGTGAGCATAAGTTCTGAGAAATCACTCTATATTGTAATGACAAGTTATTCCTGTAAGTTACATACATAAACTGTGGCCATTTCTACACTTCAGGTTCACCTATGAGATTGCTCCTGTGTTTGTGCTTTTGGAATATGTCACACTGAAGAAGATGAGAGAAATCATTGGCTGGCCAGGAGGCTCTGGTGATGGAATATTTTCTCCTGGTATAATGATATTTCAACTTTTCTATGTTTTTCTTATATGCATGATATGCCTTGCTATGAACCTAAGAAAATCACATATCTAGTCCATATTTCAGATTAAGTTGCAGAAGCTATGTGTTGATCAGAAAAATAATTTTAACTAAGGGCTCATGACCATGAATCCTCCATTCTAACTACTCCAACCTCAAATTAGTTATTTGTGTCCTAGACAAGCATAAACAGATGGTATTTACTTAGTATTCCAGTGATCCTGCACATATATATGTGTGTGTATATGCATGTGTGTTAATATATATGTATATTCTGTGATATTATTCCTAAAACTGGTGAAAGGAAAAGGGTAGCCTCATTGAATAAATCATTCTCTCTTTAAGAGTACATAACAAGGCAGATGGACTCAATAATAATGTATGTATGGCTCTGGGCTATGAAATAACAAAGCTGACTTACACTCACTTCAAGGTGGGCAGCAACCACCTGGGAGATAATTTCTTAGAGCTGAAAAAAAGAGCAGTGATTCCTTCAAGAGATTTCTCATTCCTTCTCTTCTTTATCATTTCACTTAATCTTTCCCATCTTGCCTTTTATTACCAGCCATCCCTCCTAAACTCCATTATTTACACCTCTCCCAGTCCAGAGCAACTAATTGGAAAGAAAATCTGTGCCCTGGGTTATGGGTGACCTTGGTTTCACAAAGAGAAGAAACAGGATTTAGGAAGGCAGTGGGAGAGAGAATCACTGACCCAAAAAAGATGCTAGTGAGCAGACCAGCCTAATCAGCCACAGGAGAGGCGGCCATCAGGGTGTCAAGAGAGCCCACTGAACAGGCCAGAGCCTGACCTGCCTTTGCAAATCCAGAGACAAGTAGATGATGAGAATGGAGAAGGAGGAAAGCAGAGAAAGAAGTGATAAACCAGTGGCAGTGGCTTCAAGTCTAGGGTTTAAATAGCCTTCTCTTCCTGCTCAGGAGTGCACAGCATTTAGCTGGAGGACGCCTAGGTAGTAAACAAGGCATGGGAGGGAAAGGACGGAAGCATCATATTTAACTCAGTGTGAGGACACGTCCTTCAGTGTATCTTCCCCTTTCTCTGCTCCCTCCCTCCACTCTGGCCTCTTTAAGAAGAACACACAGAGCTGCAGTTCCAAAGTGGGAGCGTTTTTGTTGAACCCCACCCTGACCCCCAGCCCCTAACTCTGGGCAATGTCTATAGACATTTTTGCTTGTCACACTAGGAAGGGGAATGCTGCTTACCACTAGTGACTAGAGGCACAGTTGATGGCAATATCCTATGAGCCCATACCATGAGGAATTACATAGCCCAAAGGGTCAGTGAGTGCCAAGATTCAGAAACCATGAGCTAGCGTGAAAGTTTCTTTGTTGCCAGCCTTTTGGATATAAATTCTCACAATGAACTCAACAGAATGGATTCTGCTTGTCCTGAGTGTAACGGTGCACAGAGGTAGGAACTGCCCTCATTCTCACTGGGGAGGAAGCCAAGATCTAGGTGATAATGGCTTAGTAGAGGTGCCCGTCTAGGTCGGAATGCAAGGCTCCTGAGGCAAAGAGCATAACTTCACATGGGCACCCAGCTTGGCATGGAGCCCTCTGCTCCTCAGCTACCAGAGCACTCACCTTACGGCTGGCCCTGCGTATGCCTCAGGGAGGGGGTGCACCTTCACTGTGGCTCACAGTCTCACATCTTTCATGCCAACATTTATACTGATGATAATCAGCTTTTTCCTAGGTACTCAAAGTCTTAAGCTTCCTCTGCAAACTTAGGTAAAGCTCGCTTTTTTTTTTTTAATTTCCAAATGAAAACCAACTTGTAAGACAAGGACCCTTGGATCCCCAGCACTGCAACAAACAAAACCCAAAACCCACAAACCTTATCATATGAAATCCCAGACAGTGTCAAGACAACACAGGAAAGTAATTCCACATGGATTAAAATTAGTTGAATGTTTCCCAGTAATTTTGAGGATTTTGTTAACTAATACAATTCTACGTCATTGGTATTTTCAGGAGGAAAGAATTATTTTGAGAAGGTTTGGTAGTATGATGCGATGAACGGTGTATCTTTCATTTCATTAAAAAATATTGATTGACAGCCCAGATCATTAACACCAGCTTGTCTCTATCCAAGCTTGCGGCACTGTAGGAACTGAAATGAAAAGAATTGCCAACATCTTACAAGCTTTATGCAGAATGACCACACTCAAAAGCAGAAAGAAAAGACAAATCTGGAGCTTTGTTTTCGCAGTAATGGGACTTGAACTCAGGGCTTTGCACTGAGCTACATCCCTAGACTTGGTGGGTGGAGCCGGGGGAAGAGGGGTGGAAAGGCAAGAGCTTGCTAAATTTCCCAGGCTGGACTTACACTTGCAGTCCTTGGCCTCAGCTTCCCAGTGCGCTGAGGTTACAGGCGTGTGCCACCACATCAACATAAACATTTTCTTCAAAGCTGTCCAGACAAGGGCAGAATTAATGGCAGTTCCCCTTAGCGCCTGAGGCGGAGTTGGAAGATGCTCTCCATCCTGTAGTCTGTGTCTCATCTGAACTGTTTCAGGTAGAGCCTTTGAGCCCAAGGCTTCTTTTCAAGGGACAGCCAATAATATTTTTTTTTCTGTGTCTGAGAAGGGCTGTGAATCTGTGGAAATAAGTAGACTGCTTGCATGTGAAACTTTAACCGTGAGCGGGAAAACTAACTGTGTGCTGCTGTGCCCTGCAGGGGGCGCCATCTCCAACATGTACGCCATGCTGCTGGCGCGCTACAAGATGTTCCCTGAGGTCAAGGAGAAGGGCATGGCTGCCGTGCCCCGGCTCGTCGCCTTCACGTCGGAGCACGTACGTCTTTCCCTCTTTTCGCGGTCTAAGGTTGTATGTGGCAAAGTCCAGGAGGCCGGAAGTGTTTCATCCTCAGGGGTTCTCTTTTTCGGAGGACACTTCTTGGTAGAAAAGAAAGGGAGGGAACGGCTGGGAGGTCAGAGGAGGGCCTCCTTGCTTGTCTGAAGAGTCAGGGACCCCTCGGGGAGGAGGCCCAGTGATTACACCTCCATTCCTCCCCTTGCTTTTCTGTAACAGCACTGTGCGCTGGGCTTGGGGAGGGAGCCAGAACGCAGGGCGACTGAACACACAGGCCCACCACGGTCCCTAAACTCATTGGTTCCCTGTTGACAGATCCTTATGATTAAAAATTCAGTCAAATGACCAGATACATATGCTGGCCAGGCCAAGGCAGGGAGCCTGGTCTTTGTTGTTGAGCACGATGGCATAGAACTTGGTGGGTTTTTCTTGGTTTTCAAAGAGTTTGTGCCATTCCTCCTAGTGCTACCTTGACCTTGGGAAATAGCAACCCGACCTATTCGCCTAGCCACAGCTTTACTGGCTTCCTCCCTTAGGCTGGGATAAAGAAGCAAATGAGCCACATCCACACCTCAGCTATTTGTGCAATGCCTCAGTTTCAGTCTCTTCTGCCACACACCCCCCAGTCAGCCAGAGCTCTCTGTGCCTGGATGTTACCTGCTATGTAATTCACAAGACTATTAGTCATGCTCTCAGGCTCAGAGCATCTGTAAAATACTTGCCTCAAAGAAGGCCAAGAGACCTTCTGAGAGCAGCCGGGAGATAGGAGACGGGGTGGGGTCAGCCAGGAGACTAAAGGGTCCTGTAAAGGGACATCAGTTGGGAAAAGAAGGGTCTCAGATCTCACTACAGATTTTCTTTTTCCTGTTTTAAGTAAGGTGCATATTTCTGTGTATTCACAAAAAGTAAGCGAAGGGCAAGTGCAGGTTGGAAACTACTAGCTGTGGCTCACTACTATAGCAGCAGTCACAGGGTGAAGGAAACTAATGACTGTGAAAACACTGTTTTGAGCATCTTGTTGTAGGTTATATTTTGATGTTCTGTGAGTTGTGAAACACTTCTCCTCATCTTAGAAGGGTCAAATTTAACAAAAAACCACAGTCTGAGATGACCTACTGTTTTTCCCTTTTATTGCTACTAGAACAAAGCACGAACTTACAGGTTTAAAGCAGCACAAATTCATTATCTTGTACACTGGAGGTCAGGAATTGGAAGAAACAGGGCTGTGCTCCTCCTGAACCCTCTGAAGGAACTCTCTTCCCTTGTCTTCACCAGCTTCTAGAGTCTGCCTGCTTTTCTCAGCCCATGTCACCCTCCTCCAGCCCAGCTAAAGAGCATCTCTGATCTTAAAAATCAACCTCCACCCTGGCCACACTGTCTTCTCCAGCTCTGATCTCCTCCCTCCACTTTCACACACAAAGACCCTAATGATTATACTGGGCATAGCTGGATTATCAGGATTATCTCCCATCTCAGTACTTTTTTTCTTTTCTTTTTTTTTTTTTGAAAACACAAATACATTTTTTTTTATTTAAGGAGAAAAAGAAAAAAACAGAAAAGGGGTATAAGTAATACAATATTTAAAAAATAAACAGTAAGAAATCACTAGTTAATAGATTACATATTCTCATCTTAGAAACAGTTGTTCAAGTTACAAAATTGAAGCATATAAAGTGGACTTTCAGTGAGAGTGCAAACAGTTTTGTTCAATGATCAAAAAAAAAAAAACTCAGTAATTTGGTTATCTATCTTATACACTTAAACATATATGCAGTTATAACCTGTAGAGCACTTTCTTTTCTTTTCTTTTGTACAATGACAATTACACATTTTGGGTTTTATTACTCCCACAGTTCTTATTACTTTTTTTAAAGAGAGTAAAACCGAATGCGACATATCAGAACAGAGTCAGTCAAATCAAAAGGATGGACATAATAGATAATGTAAAAACAAAATACAACAGTGGTTACCATACTGCCTCTTGTTATTTGAAGAAGAATTGGCAGTTATAATAAAATTGAACTAAACAGTAAAGAATAAAACCAAAGCATTGGAGACATTACGGGACTTTAAAAGAAAATAATAGTCAACCGGAATGGGCATCATAATGATTCTTATTGTCTTCACAGTTTTGCCTATACTTTCAAACTTGGTACTATCAAGCAAAGCAAAATTAGGGGAAAATAGTCAAAACAAGATGGTGAGGGCAATAGAGGATTTCAAATCAAGTTAATAGGAAACCAAAGTAGGTTACTATAATGTATCCTGATATTTTTATTTATTTTTCCCTTAATTAAAAAGATAAAAATAAAAAAGTAAATAATTTTTTTTAAAAAGGAGGGGATTGAGATAAAAGAGGGCATAACAACAGAACAGTGCAGGTCAAAACATAACCATTTAAGCAAAATAGTGTTTCACCACAAGATATCCTGACATAAAAATAGTTACCATAGTGTCTCTTTCCTTGAAATCTTTGTGTATAACTTTATATACTGTAGCACCAAACATATCAAGACACTATAAAACCATTAAATAGAATGACATTATTACAGGGTATTTAGAACCAACTAACAGAAAATGATCAATGGTTTCTGTATAATCTTGTCTATAAAAGTTTTTACTCATATTATCGTATATAATAAAATCCAATAAGATACAACCTTTTAAGACCGATGTAGACAGAAGAATACAAGTTTGATGGGACTTCAAAGCCAGATGATACTAAATCAGCACTAGCTATTATGATGTCTTGTTTTCTCTAAAATGGCTGTTCCTACCATCCAACCTTCTCTGCCTCATTTCTGTTGAGCTCTTTTTCTGTCGCTTGTTGTCAGTTTGTCTTCTTCATTTCACTTTCTGCTCCATTCACTGTGGCCTCTCTGCCACTATTTCTGGAATCTTGGTATTTTCCTTTTTTAGACTATCCTGCAGTATTCTCTGTAGAGTTGAATTGGTGGTTACATATTCCCCTAGTTCCTCTTTATCCTGGAAGCACCTTGTTTTTCCATCAATTTCTAGGGACAGTTGTGCAGGATATATCAATCTTGACTGGAGGTTATTATCTTTCAAAGCTTGGATTATTTCCCCCTACGCTCTTCGTGATTTGATGGTTTGTGCCAAGAAGTCTGCTGTAATTCCGGTGGGTGTTCTCTTGTAAGTGATCTGTTTCTTGTCTCTGATGGCTTTTAATGTTCTGTTCTTATATTGGATTTCTGGAATTTTGATTATTATATGCCTGGGTGTAGCTCTGTTTGGCTTTTAGGTGGCTGGGGTCCTGTATGCTTCATACAACTGAGTATCTTTACCTTTTGCTAAATTAGGGAAATTCTCTTGGATTATTTCTGTGAATAGCTTTTGTAGTCCATTTGTTTGTGTCCCTACTTCTTCTTTTATATTCTTAATTCTTAAGTTATAGATCCTCTTATCATCTTCTAGCCTTTGTATTGTTGCTCTTTGTTTTTTTTTTTTTTGTTATTTTTTAAGAAGTTTTTCATTTCAAGCTCCCATATTACAAATCTGCCCTCCAGTTCAGATAATCTATCCTTAGTTTCTTTCAAGCTGTTATGCCAGTTTTCGATAGAGTTTTTAGTTTCCTGGTAATCGCTTTGAACCTGCTTCACGTATTCTATGTTTTCTCTATTTTCTCCATCAAACAATTCTCCCCTTTCTTTCTGTTCTTCCATCCCACCATCTGTTTTTTTCTTGGGCGGTGCTTAGCATTTCTCTAACTATTCTACTTATATCTTGCTTCAGGTTGTTAATAACTTCATTCCTGAACTTGTCTATGAGGCTCTGGAGATAGCGCTTTATGTCTATTGGTGCCATGTCTGATATTGCATGTTTCTCAGGATTAGGGGCCGAGGACCCTTTCTTGTTGCTCCCTCTTCCCATATTTTTTGTTCCTTTTATACAAGCGTATATAGGAGGCCCAGTTTCTTTCTTTGTCGGTTACAGTTTGTTTGAATTGCACCGGCTAGGTGTTCCCGCCCACTGCTGTGTACCAGGGAGACACAGACCTGGGCAGCCTATGCTGGGCCCACCCCTCCAGGTCAACCTACTGAAGGCTTCACTGCTAGGGTGCACCTCCAGGCACTGGGACCTGGTTTGGGCTAGCCTACTGGGTCTTAGTCAGTGGCGTCACGCAGGCCAGGCACTCCCCACCAATCTCGCTTGAGAGGGGATTATGTGACTGAAGTCACTGCAGCATCCTGTTCCGAGTAGTCTGCTGGGTCCCAGCATGTCCTTTGCTGAAACCTCCCTCTCTATGGAAGGATCCCCGATCTGCTCACTCACCGCAGGTCGATGCAGGGCTCCCGGCCAGTCCCACTCTCAACTCCATTCATGGCTTCCCATTCTCAGAGCTTTCGCGCCTCTCTCCTTGCCATGCCGACTGGGATGCAGCAGCGGCTGCAGGAAATTCAAATCGCAGCTTCCAGTGGCACAGGGTCCACCTTCCGCATTGAGACCTTATCTGTTCCTGTTATATCACTGGTATTGTGTTTCCAGCTGGTTTCTCTTAGTTTAGTTTGTTCCTGGGTCGGCAAAGTATATCTCCCCCTGCTTAGGACTTCTCGCCCAGCACCATTCCTGGATTTTAAGTGCGGTTTCTCAGAGAGCCTCCGAAGCTGCTGCTATCTATCCGCCATGTTCTCCCAGAAGCACAAATACATTTTACCAGAACCCGGACTCTGCGTCTGCCAGAGGGTCGCCGGCACCCAGGCCCACAGAGGAAACTGCAGCCCTGGGTCTCTCGCCGCTGGATGCCGCCGAGCTTCCTCATCTCAGTACCTTTAACTCAATTATATCCATCTAGCCTCTTTTGCCATGTAGCACAAAGTGTTCACTGCTTTCGGGGATGAGGGTATGGAATTGCTTGCAGTGGAGGAGTCTGTTACTCAGCCTACCACACCTATTACCACAAGTTTCATTTCTTAGCTTCTTTGAGGGGAAAAATTAACGATACAGTTTTTCATCTCAGTTACCGTTTCCCATCAAACAGTTAAATGTCACTATATTCTCAGCCTCAGAAAGCTCATGTGATCTTATGTTGGGGATCTTTTTCTTTGAGCTTCTAAACTACTTCAAGTTACAATGAAGCTGGTCCACAGTGAGCTGTCCTGTGTGCTCTGGTAGCCATCACTGGTTTCTGCATGAACTTTTTATCTCAAACTTGACATAAAGTGATTGAGTGTATTCCAGATCATCCATGTGGTCTAAGAATAATTTTTCTATGCTTCTTTTTCCTCTTGTATTGAAAGTGTGATGTCTACTTCATTTCTAAGAGAAAGAAAGGCAGTTTGGCTATGCAACCATCCTCCTTCCTCTGTCTCCACAACACACACAATTATGAATGATCATTTGAATTATGAATATTTCCTAACATACCAGTTGGTTCTAACTATAAGCTTATGTTTCTTTTTTGGTGGTGATACTAAGGATCAGATTTGGATCTACACATGCCAAGCACATACTCTACCACCGAGCTACACTTCCAGTCCCCTAGACTTACCATTTTTGATGATGATGAATTCCTTTCTAAAGTCTGTTTACTTTTATATGATTACTATTTGACAGTACCCAGTGTGATCCAATATGGATAAACTTATTTGATTCTCACAACTTTTTAAGGCTGGTAAAACAGAGATAGCTGTCAGCTTTTTGAAAATGAAGCCAATGAAGTTAGCTCCCTTTGAGGTCACTGCTCAGGCCACTTCTGTAGCAACCAAATTAAAAGATTCTGCATCAAAGTTTTGTATACAAGAATTCATTGAATGGTTGAACATTTTATATCTTTCCTAATCAAATTTCTATCATGAACTTTTTTAAAATTAAATTTATTGGTACATTTTAGATATACATAAAAATCACATTCATTATAGGAAATTTGTACCTGTACATCATATAGCAGTTATTTTTTGTTTGTTTGTTTTTGTTTTTTGGTCATTCTCCTATGTACCTTTCAACCCCTCTTCCCCTCCTTATTTACAAAAGCTTTGTGTCCATTTTTTTTTAAAATCAGGGTCAGGCTATGTAGCCCAGACTGGCCTTGAACTCACAGTGATCCTCCTGCCTCAGCCTCCCAAGTGCTGGGCTCACAAGCGTGCACACCACCATACCTAGCTGATGAGTTTTTCCTCAAGGTGAAGCTCATACTAAATTATGCTTCTTCCTCTAGCCCAAGTGAAAGCCTCTTCCTTCCCTCCAAGGGCTGGGTGGAGGAGGCTTTCTGAGCTCACTTAAAATGCTGCTTTGTCTCGTTGACACTCTAAACCACTCTGGACAGATGTAAGAATCAGTCCTGCCCTTGAAGCTCCAGGTTACGCATCATGTGGACCCCATCTCCAGCTCCTTTGAGCTCTAGACTTGAGCCTATTTTGCTCAATTTATCACTTCATGTTGCTCCTTCTGGCGTCAGACCAAGGGACTACATCTCCTTTGTCTATTTCAATTTTACAACCACTTCCTCTCCACCTGTCCCAGGAATAGCTCTTCACAGGCAGAAGACAGGGATTCCTGAGGCCTTTCTCAAATGCCTTTCTCCAGGGTAAACCAAGGCAGGGTTGGTGGTGCTTTCTGTCCTACAGAAGGAAGGTGTGGCGGAAGGGCGGCAGCACTGACCCAGGGAGGGCAGGGGACCGCCCTGGCTGAGGCAGGCCTGTGGCAGATGTCTCCTTCCTGTTCTTTGAGATGTTGCCAGAGTCCAAGACTTTGAAGAAAGAACCAGAGGGAAAAAACTCTCCTAAGTCCCTGGACTTAGGAAGCTCTATGTAAAGCTTAGGTACCTTTGAAAAGCAGTCACCTTTCTTTATGGTGGGGGATAAAGATGCCTGGCCTCGGAGCTGGGACACTCTTTGCCCCAGGAGTCACAGCCAGTCAGGTTGACAGCCTTAGTTTCCCAGCCTTCCTGCACTGCTCCTTCAGCAAGGTCAGGTGACAGAGTGGCCCCTGTGACTGGCTGGTCCGAAGTCTCTTGTGGCATCCTGTCTCCGACCTCATTTTCCCCACATTGGTTATTCCAGTGCTAATATAATTTCCTGATCTACGGAAGCAACTCAACTTATTGTTCTTTCTTATATTCTGAGCACTAACTTTATAACTCGGTATGTTCAAAACTATAGAGATGGGAATGATATTGGGAAATTCTGTAGTCTACAGCTTCTAACCAGAAATGTCGCATGTTAGGAAGAGGGAGAATCATCCTGCATTTTCTGTGTGACCCTTCACTGTCTCTGTTCTATCACAACAGTGTGACCCACCTCTTTTCTGACCACTCAAACAAGGCTAAAGCTTTACATAGCTGATAAGGAAGGCAAGCTATTAAATATTTTTGTTTGTTCCAATAAGCTGTTTTCTTGTAAAGCTTGAATAAGACTAAATATTGCTGTGGGAATAGCATTAGAAGTAAATTGTGAGCTAAAACAAGACAGTGTTTAAGCCACAAGGGTTCCAGGACTACAGGTACTTTCCTCCAAAACAAGAATCATGAAGTCTTTGAACCACAAGGAATCCTAAAGATCAATGGGTTCCACGCTCTTTTTGGAGAGGAAAATTAACTTGATGAGTAGGTTTACAGGGAAGTTATGATCTCAGCTCAATAATTTACATCTGTGGCTCTAAATCCTTTGAGGACTGAAACCATAAGCTCGATTTCACATTGCTCTTAATTCCTCATGTGACAAAGCTTTTCTGGAAATAGCTTCCATGAGAGAGCATAATATTATGTAGGATAATGTTCTTCAGAACTCTAACAGATAACGGGATCTTTCAGGAACATGCATGACCACACACTCTACTTTTCATGCACTGCCGACCCCAGCTCATGTCTACGTCTCCTGGAAGCAGAGATCATCTCACAGTGCTGGCCCATTTTTATAGAGAGGTAATTCTCATAAAGGTTTTAGGAAATGGTTTGCCCATATGACTTGTTTGAGAGAGTTTCAGCTCTAAAAGTAAATCTCCTTAAACAATAACATAAAAGTACACCACCTGAAATGTGGTTTTAGACAAGTCAGTAATCAGAAGCAAAAAACAAAGTTGGCCACTCTTTGTAAGTCGGAGGAAGCTATCATTTCCCTCAGATCTGAGGGTGGCTATGGGTGCAGATCACTAGGGTAGTCTGTGGGAGACGTGAAGAAGGAGGACAAGGGAGATACTGTTGGTGCTGCAGGCACTGAGGGTGTGAGGAGCTCCAAGGCTTGGGGAAGGGTCAAAGAGGCACACTCCAACTCAAGTTTAGATTGAGCTTCCGGTTCGAGTTGTTGGAAATCTCTGTATATAGCGATCTCCACTTACCTCTTTTCATTGGTGTCTCTCTCTCTCTCCCTCTCTCTCTCTCTCTCTCTCTCTCTCCTTCTCTCTCTCTGTCTCTCTCTCATGCACACACACACACACACACACACACACACAAATTCACTTCATACACAAAAGAGTATTCATACCAAAAGGTGTCCATGAACAACTGATAGATCTTATGCCTAGAAGGTAAACAACTTAATGGCAAATCATCAGAGTTAGGAACTGCAATTCCCAAGCTGCTGTGTCCTTTCTCTTTATTTGAAGTCTCTGGCTGCTTCTGTCCTCCCCAAGCAATTGGTCTTAGTGAAAGGGTCTGTACTTGGTTTCTGCTTGCCGAGGATCTTGTCTCAGGCTTGTTGGGGTCGGGTCCAGGAAGACCTCTGGATTTGCTTTTAAAATGGTCCTTGGATTAGAGGTATTAGGTGTATTTAATGCATCTCAGTCAATGAAACCACACCTTAACACTGGGATTTGTAGCAGCCGTGGTAGTTTATGCCTATAATTTCAGAAAGTGGGGGCAGGAAAATTGCCACAAGTTTAGAGCCAGTCTGGACTACATAGTGAGTTTAAGGCAGTCTGGAATAAAAAGTAAGACACTGTCTCAAAAGAAAGAAAAAAAAACAAGAAAGGAATTTGTGGCTAGAGATTTAAGTCAGCACATTGTGGACAGTTCTCTGGACTTGTTCTCTAACCTCATGGTCAAAAAATTCATCAAGTATTTTCAACTGAATACTGTAACAAAGTCTGCCCTTATGCAGTGTTCTCTGTTGTGGTGAGGGGCAGACAGTAAACCTATAGACATGTCCTGTAACATCCACGGTGAAAAGAGAGGAGGACAATGGTGAGCTATCTTACAGGGTGTTCATAAATGGTTCTCTGTGGAGGTGATATGTAAGCAGAGACCTACCCCAAATGAGAAAGGGAGCCATGTAAGTATGTGAGCTAAGGGTTTTCCAGGAAAACAGAGCAGCAAGTATCAAGGCTTTGAGGGGAAAACAAGTCTAGCAAAGTCATACAGAGCAGGATGGCTGGAATGCCCTGGTAGAGAGAAGAGATGAGGTGGGAGGTGGGTACCGGAAGCCGTCTCCCTCATCTTTGCATCCTCCCAGCCCGGGGCTGCCTCTACCACCCTGTGACCTACTGGGAAGTTGAATCCAAATTTAGTTAGATATTTGGATGTGACTAATGATAGCTTTAAAAAATTACTGCAGCTTTTCAGACTTCTTATCTAAATTCTAACAGAGGCAGAGGAACTAGAAAACTGGGAGACTCAAGACTCTTGGGACTGGTTTGTCCCAGAGCTCTGTCATTTAGCATCCTCTCTCACTAGCCCCAGCAGGACATGACATTTATTGTTTCCATCAAGAGTACAGGAGCTCATGCCACAGCCCCCAGCTCTGGACTGAATGGAGCGGTCGAGGCAGAGGTACCCTCTCAGCTGGGTAATCTCATCCCACTTAACCCAGAGAGCCTGCTTGTTTTTTAAATGTAGTATTTTACAATTATAAAATCCCATGTCTATCTGCATGTGTGTAAAATACAAGCTAAAATGTGAAAACAGTATAGATGGCTTGTACTTAGAAATAGGGAATTAATTACTCTTTCACATCAAAGTTGAAATCTTCACTTAGTGTAAAATAAAGATAATATCCATTATCCTTAAATGGAAATATGACTTCGTCCTAAATAAGCACTAGATTCTATGAAGACTCTATTGTCATGTTTGCTGGATGAGAGGGAGAGGAAGGAGGAGTGGTCCTTAGTTCTTTTTGTAGCTGTTCTATCGATGAACCTTTGTTATTTAGGAACAAATCTCAATCCTTGAAGCTTCTGATTTAGGCATAATTTTGCCTTCTGAAGCCACTCAGGTCAGTCTGTCTGCCCAGCCCACACTGACACACCATTCAGATCTGAAGGCCTCTGAGGTCACGCGGTGCTAAGGCCCCGCGCTCCCTGCAGGGTGCCCTGAGTTCTCACTGGGCATCTGTTCTGCAGGCGTCTGGGCAGTCAGGTGCTCTTTGGATGTTCTTCTCCTCTGGTCCAGTAAATGAGGTGCCAAAGGTTAGAAATGAATGTCCACGTGCTGCCTTGGTGGCCCAGCATTTAAGCTGTCTTCACCATCCTGCTCCTTAGGGATCCCCTCCACGTGCCTCCCTCTTTGTGGGCTCCTTGCTATTGCATTTGCCATTTAGCTGCCTCTCTGCTCACTGTCCTGAAAACATAAACAGACTCAGTATTCAGTACCTAATTTTTTTTATGCTTCATATTGCCTTTGTTCCCCATCTCTAAGCTTTCTCTATGGGCTTGTGTTTTTTTATAAATCTGCTGCATTCAGTACCGTGGTCAATTATCCTGGGTGATTGCTCCTTATTTAAGAATCCCTGTTCTTTTTCATTAAAGATCAGATCAGGAAAGGTCCTTTCATTGGCCAGGTGCACCAGATCTCTACCCCCAGCTTGCCATTTTGCAGTCTGTGCTTAAGACCTGACTCACTGAGGGGCAGGACTTGAGGAGCTGGTGCTCTGTTCCACACCCTCCCCACCAGTAGAAACCTGGCCCTGTTTCCCTCTCAGCCCCTCCGTGGCACCCTGCTAAGTATGAGAGAGCAAGGATTGGGGAGGGGGGTGCCTCTTTACAAATCCTGACCCAATTGAGCTTTCTCTCCCAGTTCCCAGGTTTCTTGGTAACAATTACTCACTTCATCATTCCAGGGTTATAAAATGAGGCTAATGGTCCTTTCTTATTACATCTAGCTGCACTGGGCTTTTAAAAATCCTCCTTTCAGAGTGTCTCCATTATTGGTTGATTTTATTTGCTGCTGCTATAAGTGTGATTTCTTCTTGCTTATTAGACATACACCCTAAAATAGGTTAAGAGTTTCTGTTGCTGCATATTGAAGCATACAGATGAGTGAAAAGTGAGCATTTGAAGAGAAAGTGTGCTCTTCAGATAATAACTTAAAATTCCAGTCAGCAGCCCTTTGGAGATGTAAATTGAGGCAACTTAATGATCTGTAGTTAATAGGGGCTGATGGGCAGATGTGGAACAGCTGGGTTTAGCTTAGCTTTGCTCAGCTCTCCAAATGGCACGTTGCTTACCCCCACAGAGACACAGAATCCTGCTCAGAGTCCAAAGCCACCAACATAAAAATGGTGGTGGCTGTCAGTGGCCTTGTCTCCATGTGCAGTCCAGTCGCTGGCTCCCAGCCAGTAGCTGCTTTGTCCTTGCTGAGCCTGCCCCAAACTGGGTGTCAGCACAGAGCAGAGGACCACTCCAGGAAGTCTGGGATGAAGAGTGCTGGGGCCAACTTCTCCCCCTCCACTTGGGCGAGAAGTGGAATGTTGTCTCTTGGTAGAAAATGTAAATCAAATCTGAGAGCTGCACACTATACTTGCTGTGATGGGCTTATCCCTGGTATATAAAATTGACTCCATTACCAGTTGCTCTGGGTTACCAAATCCAGTTACAATTTCCAGCAGTGTTTCTCTTCCTTCGAAAAGCCTAAATGAAGCCAAGTGCAGTGATACATGCCTATAGCCCCAGCTGGGGGACGGAAGGGAGGAGAAGGGAGGTGCAGAGAAAAAGATCACAAATTCAAGGCCAACCTGGGAAACTCACTGAAAAATCCATCTCTAAAAAAGGGCTGGGAGGTAGCTCAGTGGTAAAGCAACCCTGAATTTGATCTCTAGCGCAACACACACAGCTTGAATGAGTTCAACAATGACAAAACAACAAATAGCCAGATTCAAAAATTTCAAAGGACCTGGATAGACATTTCTTCAACAAAAATGTAAACATGATCAACAGACACATGAAAAGATGTATTACATCTCTCATCATAACAGTCAGAAAGGCTGTTATCAAAAGAGAAATTTACAAGCTAGGCCTGGTGACACACGCCTGTGGTCCTAGCTGCTTCAGAGGCTGAAGCAGGAGAATGCCCTGAACCCAAGAGATTGATAGCCTAGGCAAAACTAAAACAAGAAAAAGAGAAAAAGAAAAAAGGTAGGGGAAAGAGGAAAAGAAGGAGGGAGAGAGAAAATTATAAATGGTGAGGATATGGAGAAACTTGAACTTTTTGCACTGGTGGTGGGAGTTTAAAATGGCACAGAGGTTGTGGAAAGGAATGTAGTTGTTCCTCAAAAAGTTCTAGGTGTCTGCCCAGGAGTTGAAAGCATAGTCTCTATGAAGTGTTTGTACAGCAGTGTTTCTGGCAACACTGTTCCTGGTAGTCAAAAGGCAGAAGCAGCCCAAGTGTCCACAGATGGTGGGTGGGTGTTAACCTGCCTTTAAAAGGAAGGAAATTCTGTATGCTGCTACCTGGGTGACCCTATCAACATTGTGCTAAGTGTAATCAACTGGGCCAGAGAAAGAAAATGCTCTGGGACTGTGCCCGTGTGAGGTATATAGAACAGTAAAGTAGTTCACTGAGACAGGAAGGGGATGGTGGTTGTGAGGAGCTGGAGAATGGGGAGTTGTTTAATAAGAAGAGTTAGTTTTATAAAGAGTTCTGGAGATAGATGGTGGTGACAACTGTACAGCAGGCAAAAATGCTTAGGGCCACAGAAATGATTGTGCTTAAAAATGTTTAAGATGGTATTTAAATTATGTGTAGTTAAGTTATATGTCTTTCAGCACCATTATTTTTTAAAGCATCAGTAAAATACGCCATTTTTTCTTAGCAGCTCAGGCTTTGGAGATGCAGACTAGAAATGGAAAAAAAACAGCAGTGGGAAAATGGATCTTATCTTTGTGTGACACTAACCACAAATATGCTTTTTTTACAGAGTCATTTTTCTCTCAAAAAGGGAGCTGCAGCCTTGGGGATTGGAACAGACAGCGTGATTCTGATTAAGTGTGATGAGAGGTGAGCATGAATATTGAGCCTTGGTGTTAGCAATTTGCAGATTGACACAAAGACCTCCTGGTCTGCGGCTGGGTGCCTATGGGGGCAGCTACCGGGCCTCCATGGCAGCTGGGCAGTTTGCTGGTTCTTTCCAGCTGGGCTCTTGCTTATAGTCCCCAGATGTTTCGCAATGCCATGGTGCCTTTCGCAGCCCATGACTCAATTGGAACCCTTGTTAAATGAGTCAAAATAGTCTTCACCAAGATGGTGCCCAAGGACAGGTATCACTTGGGCGCTTTAGCTGGAGCCTGGTTTATGAGGAATCATCACTTTCGGCCCCTCGATGGTCACTTGATGGATAACAGAATGGGGCCAGCTTAGTGAGCAGGAAGTAACTAATACCCTAGCCATTCAGCAACTCTGCAGGAACCAAAGCACTCTGTGGAGAAAACCCTCCTCCCAGTTGGCAGCTGAATGCCCTAGGTATGTGGAGATTAGAGTGTCGTGCAAGGTGGTGGAGGTTTACACTGTGTTCAGGCATGTGGAGCATTACTGGCCTATAGACTGAAAGTAAAAAATTAGACTGTCTTTAAAGGGGTAAAGAAGAACTTTTACTGGATTAAAAAGAAGCCACTCAATTAACCATTAGGTATTCCTCTTTGTTCATTAGACAGCAGGGTACCAATGTCACTAGATTCTAGCGAAGCATGGGACATCATTCCAGTTCCCTGGCAGCATCTGAGCTAGATGGGACCATGTTAGTAGCATCAGAAGGAGATAAATGTATGGCTCAATTCTGTGGTGCAAAGACCACCATCTATATACCGGTAAGGCAGGGGAACATGCGACAGGTAGAACCAAAACTAGGTTTTCAAACTGGGGAGGAGTCGGGTGAGTGGAAGGAAAGGCAGGAGCAGTAGAAATGTGTTGAGGACCACAGGCGAAGCCACAGAAGGAGGTGGGATGCGTGCCTTGTGGGGCTGGAGCAGAGGGCCTAACCAGAGCTGGAGGAAGTAGAAAGGCGTGGCAAGCACAGTGGCCTGGTGGGCCCAACTCAACAGATTCAGAAGCACGTTAGCCTCTTGGCGGTGAAGTTAGAGAGGACCGTTGCTTTTTAGTTTACACCTTTATATATTGCCTGATTTTGTATGTTAGCAATGAGTACATATGTTTACAATTAGAAAAACAGATACTTTAATCCTTTGGGGTTAGGGTAGCTAAACTTAGCGTTGGATCTTGATAGATCTGAAAGCATCTTTAACCAAGCAGAACATGACTGAAGTTACCCCATAAGAAGCAAGGTGAGGGAAGGGTCTCTGGTCATTAGGCCAGGTGACCGGCTTTAGCAGTAAGGTGGGCATGAAATGATGAACCATTGGAGCAAAACTAAGACATCAGGCAAAAGGAACCGTCTCACTGTGTAAGATTACCAGGGTAATCAGTACAACGTCCTTAACTGAGATTGAGGAGAAACTGGCCAAAAAAATTGCTAACTTTATTTTTATCCTCTTTATTTTATTGATGGAAAAAAGCCTTTAATCAATTGTTAAAAAGAAAGCAAGGGAAAAGATAAAAACAAAGAGTTTAGATGACTTTGCATCTGTTAATCTATAGCCGTAGGAAGTGAGAAGCCTAGAACTCAGGAAAGAGCCACTAACATAGAGCCCGGCCCTCGGGCCTCATTGGTCTTCTCTCTACCCTGAACAGTAGGTGCTTGCATTCCAGTGGGCCAGTAGGTGAGCAGGAAAAATGGGGCTTTTTCCTTTTATATTCATGAGACTTGTGGAAAAATGTAGGAAGCAAGGAAGCAGAAAAGAAAGAGGAAAGATAAGAAATAAAAGAGCTAAAACTAGGTGACAAAACTGAGAGAATCGTGAAACAAAGCAAAGGAGGGGAAATACACAGGGAATATGGACAAAAGCAGGAAACCAAATGAGGGCTTTCACAGGAGTAACTGACAGTTTTTGTCATCCAAAAGCAGCAACACTTGCCTCCTTGGAAACAATAAAAAATAATAGTTTCACCACTAAACTTTGGAATCTGTTTTTCTAAGCATATAGGTTTGGGCTGGGGATTTAGCTCAGTGGTGTAAGTGCCTGCCTGGCAAGTGTGAGGTTGTGAGTTCAATCCCCAGTACTGCAAAAAAAAAAAAAAAAAAAGTAAACATGCAGGTATGTTCTTTATTTTTTATCTTTTTGTTTTCTCTTTATACATTCATGATTTTATTTCTTTTCCTTACTAGACATGACAACGTATTGTCCTCCATTCTTACAAAAATAAACACACTGAACTGTACTGTCAGAAAGCATCATAGTACTTTATAGAGCTAGCTCTGGAGCTGGACGGTTGACCTCAGCTCCAGCACCAGTTTTAACAAATGCCTCTTTGTGCCTCATTTTCTGTATCTGAAAAAAGAAAAAAAATAATAACGGCACCTCCTTCACAGGATTGTTAAAATGACAAATGTAAAACACTGAAAATGAGGGTCCAGTAACCTTTTAAAAGCCTCTACCAGTTTATTCTCCAAATACTATTGTATCAGAATATGTTGAATATGTTAGTATCTTTATGTAATCTTCCATTCTACATTGATAGTTCATATAATCAGTATGAATTTAAGACACAGTCCTGGTCCTGATAGTTTAGGTCAAATGGAAGTGTCTGGTCAGGAGACAAGGCCAACATCCCAAGGCCAACCCTGTGGCAGTGGCCTTGATTAGGAGCTCAGCGGCAGGCAATGTCACATGCGCTACGAAACTTAGTGTAGCATGAAACAAGTCATCGTGTGTGAAGAAGAAAAGCACGATGATTGGAAAGGCCAGTTTGCTATTGATACTCATTAATTCCTCATCCAGAGGAAGAAACGTGGGAGTTAACCAGATGAAGAGAAAAGGAGGTTTAGGCAGAGGCTGTGGATATAACAAAGAGTGTGGCTTGTTCAGGAAACAGGCTGAGCTGAGATTTTCTGCTGAAGACATGAAACTCTGCTGAAGGGTGTTGAGCAGGGAAGCAGCAGCATAATTTTATATTAGAAAGATCATTTTAAATACAGAGTGATATGTGAATTAGAAACCAGATGTTGGTGGCCACAATAATAATATGGAGAATAGGGCTGGTGTAAGCACCTGCCTGGCAAGTGTGAGATTGTGAGTTTGATCCCCAGTACAAAAATAATAATAATAATAATATGGAGAAAAGATGAAGAATGGTGAGCAAATTTGTGGGAGAGCAGTGGAAATGGAGTGCTGGCTCCATAGGAAGCTGAGAGAAGAGTCATGATGAAGGCCAGCCTCTGGCTTGCCGCCACACTGACACAGTGCTGTTCTCTGCTACGAACCCACCCAGCCTTATGAAGTTGAAGAATTCCAGTATTGAGATGAAGAGCTTGAGATACGCAAGTGAGGGTGGAGAGCGAATGCTGGGAACTGTGAGCCTGGGTTTGAGAAGACGAATGGAAGCCATGCAGAAGTGAGCCCAAGACAGAACACTGAGGAGGAGCCATGTTTGGGGGACAGGACAGGGAGAAGGGGAGGGGTCTGCAAAGGAAGCTGAAAAGCATCAGCCTGAGTTGTTGGAGGAGAAGCAGGAAGTGGGGCCCCAGGGGCTACCATAGGGTTTCTAGAGGGAGGACTGTTAGCAGTGTCAAATGTCAATAAAGGAAATGAAGGCCACCAATCACCCCTTGGCTTCTCTTATAAGAGGGCTGGTGAGGCTAGCAAGGGAAGTTTCAGTGGAAAGGGAGGGCAGAAGCAGTTAGCAGTGGGTTGTTGGGTGAGTCATAGATGCATAAAGGAACAGAAAATACAGGCTCATTTCTGGAAGGTTGAACAGGGAAGGGCAGGAGGTAGAGCAGAAGCCAGAGAGAAATGCTAAATCCAGGGTGGTTTGGGTTTTGTTGATTTTTGCTTTCTTTCTTTCTTTCTTTCTTTCTTTCTTTCTTTCTTTCTTTCTTCCTTTCTTTCTTTGTTATTGACAGGGAGGATGCTGGAGAGGTATGTGAATCCAAGATTTCTTTTTGTGCTTTGGTCATTTTCATTTAATATTTATGTAAATGTTTATTGAACATTTACTCTGTATAAAGATATAGACCATGGCAAACACAAACATTAATGAAGCTCTATTCTTTCTCTCAAAGACACTGTAATCTGGAAATAATATGTAATAATAAATTACTTTTGGTAAATTAGTAAATAAGGTAGCTCAGGAATAGATACAAATAACAATGTAACTTATTTTTTAAGTGTTTTCTTTTAATTGCATACGATTTCAGGGTATGATATTGACCTGGCCTGTGGGTCAATCCGTGGGGTAACCACCTGGGGGAGGAACGGGGATTAACATAGACAGGGCAAGAGACAGAGACAGAGACAAGTTGAGGAAGTCCAATCAAGTTTCGTTTATTGAGGAAGTGATCATAGCTTTTATGGGGCAAGGGTGGGCCATTGGGACAGGAAGAGGCTACGAGGTGATCTCTGATGGGTCATCGTCACATCCGTGTACGTGACATGAGCAGGAGAGGATCATGGTTGATGTAGGCACACTATATGCCCATATAAGGGAGAGGCGGGGAGACAGCAGCGGGGCGGTGGCGTGGCTCCCTACATGATATCACAATTAGACACACATATACAATGTGGAACATTTTTGTTGTTTTGGGGATGAGGGCTAAGAGAGCGGATGGCTGTTTCATTGTGAGGTGAGGGGTGTGTGCAGTAGCTTTCCATGACTATAATGAAATATAGAGTGGGAGCAGCTGGTAGGACCCAGTGGGTCATCTCACAGAGGACAGGAGGTAGACAGAGAGCAAGAAGAAAGGGTCAACGTGCAAAATATTCCCTTCAAAGCTGCACCTTCAGTGTCCAGCTCTCCCCAATTCCTAAAGTGCCTGCTATCTCCCAATGTCTCATCAAATTCTATACCCAGTCCTTTGGATGAGGCAGGAGTCCTGGTGATCTGGTCACCTCTCTAGCTCCCCTCTGCACCCCAGTACCTTGATGCATTGGGGACATACATGTGAGCAACTTGGAGGAACACTCCTGATCCAAACTCTAGCAACGTGCTGGAAAGCAAACATTAATTTTGTGTAAAAAGGAAGTGATACAATGGATTGCTGAGGTCATATGTCCTTTGCTGGGTAGCTTACTCTTTTTTTTACTGACACATAATATTTGCACACATTTATGGGGAACAGAGAATAATTGGAATGGAGGCTTTCAAGCTAGTGTTCTATAGCATAGTAGAGCTCCTTATTCTTTTGGCAAAAATGAGTAGGAGCTTTTCCTGGGGAGTCATAATTCTATCTGAAATTATCTCACAGTATAAAACTGCGAGGAAACAAGGGAAGGAAAGGCAGGAGTGTGATGGAGAGCAGCATGGAGGTGGGCATGCAGACCCTGCTTAGCCGGCTTTGACAGCTGCCACTGGGTTTCATGCCAAACAGCCTCAGAGTCGTAAAGACTCTTAGATGGTGGCTTATTGACCCCTCTTTTTATTTTGAATTTTAAATATAATCCCAAACAAAGAAAAATGGCAAAAATAGTAACAAGAACTCCTATACTCTGTACCCAGGTTCACCAACTATGACCATTCAAACACATTTCCTTTATCTCTGTCTCCATATGTAGGTGTGTTAAATGAAATGATTCACTATTACATTTGCACTGTAATAAGTATTTTGTTTATTGTTTATATATAACATTTTTGTGATCAAATGAGAGTTCCTTGCAGGCAATATGCTCTGTTACTCTTCATTCCTCAGTGTGTATTTAAGAATGAAGATGTCCACTGATGTGATCACAGGACAGTCACCAAAACCAGGAAATTGTCACCGACACTACTGATACTAGATCTGCATCCTTTATTTAGATCTCATCAGTTGTCTCACTGAAGTCCTTCCTACCTACTTGTTTTTGATGTCTAGGATCACATGGCCATTTGTTGTGTGTCTCTTTAGTGTCCTTTACCTGGGAGCATTTGCCTAGCCTTCCTTTGTCTTTTATGACAATGAAATCTGCAGAGATCTGCAGAGACTTGTAGTTAAGCTGGATTGTCTGATGTTTCCTCATGCTTAGATTCAAGATGCATCTACGGAAGGACTTTTGAGGAGGTGATGCTTATTTTTCTTCCCTGCATTTCTTAGTTTTGTTCCATTGTCAGTAATGTTGACTTTGACCATCTGGTAAGGTGCTGTCTGCCAGGTTTTGCCACTATAAAATGACTACTTTCTCCTCTGCAGTTACCAAGCATCTAGGATGCTTCTGAGACCATATGAATGCCCTGTTTTTCCTGACATTTTCATCCACTAGTTTAGTATCCATTTAGGATTCCTGTCTGAATTATTGTTTTGATGTCTGCAAAATAGTGATTTTTTAACTCTATTCTTTCTCTATTTATTCCTTCATTCTCTCTCTCTCTCTCTCTCTCTCTCTCTCTCTCTCTCTGTCTCTCTGTCTGTCTGTCTGTCTCTCTCTCTTTCACATTTGAATACTCAAGGGCACTATTAGAAATTAATTCCCTCTAGCACTCTCTCCTACTCTCTCCCCTCTTCCATTTCTCCATTTCCTTCTACTTCCTCCAGGGTTCCCTTTACATTATCTAAATTGCTAGTAATTTTCTGGAACCTTTCAGAAAATAAGTCTACCTAAAACATATGACAGCTGACTGGCAAAGGACCAAAAGAATACTGGCCATCCTAGCTCCAGGTTGCAAGAATTCGGCTAGCCATTGCGATTAATGATTTTATACCACAAATTAATTGCTAGTGCTTTTGTATCCATTTTAGCCTTTTAAAAAACATGTCACTCTAGCTTTATAAATTATAGTTACATTACAGTTCCTTCTGCTTGTTAAGTACTTTACTTCATCATACAATTGATTTAAGCAATTGAAGGTATAAATAATCTGAGGTCATTATACTCTTTTTATTACCTTAGCTGAATTGTGGCTTTGCCTGAGGTGGTTAGGGATGCTAATTAACTCTTTCAGGTCTTTGGGGAGCTACTAGGAAAGGCTTTGCAGAGACACTGAATCAGTTATTATGGAGCAGGGCCCCCAGAGAGTTCAGGGGTACCAGTATGTTTGCTTCCTTACATCCAACATGCTGAAAGATTATAAAATAATAATACCCGTAGCTGATACTCACTGAATATGTTCACTGTGCGAGGCACAGTCCTAAACAGCTTACACAATTGATCTAATTCATCTGATGAGACACACAAAATTGTGCATTCCTTACATTTGATGGTAGTGACACAGCTTATGAAGTGTTGCCATAGACAAAAAAGTTTTAAACAGTTGACAAGTTTTTCTTTCTCCTAGCACTGCATGTGTGATGTGTCCATGGTCACTGGGCTGACACATAAAGATTCAAGGTTTGGATTCAAAAGAGGGCTCCTAATGCTCACCAGTTAAACAGGATCCCTTCTCCTTTTTTTCCATGTTTTTTAACTATGAGGAGATATACACAAACTGTACTATGTTAACTGTTTTAAGTGTACATTACAGTGGTATAAAGTACTCTTGTTGTTGTACAACAATCACACAATGGTTGAATCACCCTGTGCTGAACTGAAACTCTTTCCATTAAACAGCCACTCCCCAACCCTCCCCACCCCAACCTCAGCACCTGGAAACCACCATTGAACATTGTGCCTTTATGTACTTGGTTATTATAGGTTCCTCATTTGTGTACCCATAATGATATAATATTGCCTTGTGACTATGTTTCACTTAGCATAATGTCCCCAAGGTTCAGCCATGCTAAGGCTGAGTAATGCTTCACTGTGCATATACAGAACACATTCGATTTATTCATCTATCTGAAAACCCACCTGTGGGTTATCATGACGAATGCGCTATGAATGTGGGCATACCATTGCCTTTTTGAGATGCTGCTGTTTTGGGTAGGCACTTAAAAGTGGAATTGTTAGATTACATACTAATTCTACTCAATTCTATTTTCAGTTTTTCAGGGAATAGCCTTACTGCTTTCCATGACAGCTATGTCGTGTTGTATTTCCACAGCAGTGCACAAATTTTAGCTTGTTCATATCAATGCTTATTATTTTCTGATTTTTGTGTATTTGAAAGTAATCATAATGCATGTGGTATCTTATTATAGTTTTGAGTTGCATTTCTCTAATAATGAAGTTGTTTTCATTTGCTTATTGACTGTTTATAAGTCTTCTTTTAAAAAAAATGTCTGTTTAAGTAAGCATTTGCTTACTTTGAATTAGGTTGTTTTGTTGTTGTTTGGGGAGTTTTCTCTGTATTTTGATGAGTAATCCTTTAGATGTATGATTTGTAAATATTTTTTCCTGTTCTGTAGGTTACTTGTTGATAATATCTTTTGATGCAAAAAAATTTTAATTTTCATGAAACCAAATTTGCCTATTTTTATTCCTTGTTGTTGCTACCATGCCTTTGTGTCATATTCAAGAAATAACTGTCAAATCCATTGTCATGAAGGTTTTGCCCTGTGTTTTCTCCTAAGCATTTTATAGTCTTATCTCTTACTTTCACGTCTCTGACCTATTTTGAGTTAATTCATATGATGGCTCCTTTTTAAAGCAACAGCAAATCTGTTGTTAACTATTTAAGTTGCTTTAAGTTTTCATTATTTAAAAAGTGCTACTACAAACATTATTGTTTAAATATTTGTTTATGTCCTTATTTTATTTTCTTAAATTCTTGAAAGTAGAACTTTTGAGCTCAAGACTATATCTATGCTAAGAGTCATAATATTTGCTGTTAAGTTGTCCTTCAGAAGAGAATTGACCACATTTTCTTGCCCCAAACAGTGTACATGGGTCCCTGCTCACACATCTTCCTTCATCAGAGGAGTTAGAACCTTAGGTGACCTGTATCATTTTGATGGATGAAGCCTGTTTTATGTTCTCATTTTGAGTGTTTGAAGCTTGTAGTTAAAGTTCAAAAAGGAAAAGAAAATAAAGGCTTCTTTTGTCATGCATATTTCAAATGCTTCCCCAAAGTGTCTCATCTGATTCTTAATTTCATTTGTGGTATTTTTCCGTGGTCAGTGTGTTCATCGGTGATTCATTTTTACCCTTAGTGTCTTCTTTAGAAAATCTTTCCCATTCTTAGTACATGTTAATATTCCTTTGTTTTTCCTTAGAATTTTTATGTTATTATTTAAATGATAAACCTACTAGACCTCTTTTGGTTTAAGGTGCTTGGGAAATCTGTAATTTTTTTTCCCAAATATTGTTCCAATTTCAGATCTAAAAATGTCACTGATCTATAAAAAAATCTATAAACAATGTACATAATAATCTAATAATACTAATAATAATCTAATAATACTTAATTCTTAGGAATTTCAGTTTGGCTTCACTGATTCTATATTACCATACTTTTTAATCACTTTTAGAATATTTTACTATTTAACAGAAAGTAATCTTTCCCCTGACCATTTTTTAAACTAATATTTTTTCCTGTAGTTGTACATTAGACTTACTTTCCCAGACTCTCTGCCCTAAAGATCCCATTGGAATTGCTTTAAATTTAGATATTGTATGTTTACACTGTTGAGTTTTGTCATAAAAAATCTTGATGTGTTTCTCCATTTATCCAAATCTCTTATGTGTCTTTTCACAAAGATTTGCTTTTTGCTTCTTCTAGCTTTTATACATCTTGTTAAGTTTATTTCTAATTACTTAACTTTTTCTTAGCAGTATTAAATTTATCTCTTTATTATATTTCCTACTAATCATTGTTGGAATGTAAGCAACCTCTTGATTTTTAAATTATTTTAGACATGATAAATTTAGTTCTTTCCCTTATAGTTTAGATACTGTGTCAGTTGGCTTTCCATTGTTGTGACAAAATATGTAACAAAATCAGTTTAAAAGAGGAAGGATTTATTTTGCCTCATGATTTCAGAGGTTTCAATCCATGATCAGGGGGCTCCACTGTTTCTGGGCCTATAGTGAGGCAGAAACATCATGGCAGGGAGTGCATGTGGAGCAAAAGCTGTTAAACCTCTTGGCAGCCAAAAAGCACAAGAGAACTCTCTTGTATAACAGAGCCCCTCCTGCAAAACCTGTTAAATGTTATTCCATAAATGAGTTAGTCCACTGGTACCATCAGAGTGTTTATGATCTAACCACCCCAACTGCCTCCTCTCTGAACACAGATGCACCAGGTACTGAGCTTTCATCTCACAAGCCTTTGAGGGACTTTTAAGATCTAAACCAGAACAGATACTGATTATTATCTTATCTGTCTTCCAAAAGTTGTAGTTTTTCTTAGTTCATTTATTGGTTAAAATTTTAGGAATATTATTTTTATCCAGCTTTGCTGAGTTATAGTTGACAAAACAGTATATATTTAAGGTAAACAGCACAATGTTTTAATTTGTGTGTACACTGTTAACTATCACAGGCTAATTAACATATGCATCACCTCATACTGTCAACCTTTGGGGGAGGACACTTAAGAGTTACTCTCTTAGCAAATTTCACGTATAGAGTACATTAACTGTGGTCACTCTACTGTACATTAAGTCTCCAGGGATTATTTTGTCACTGAAAGTTTGTACCATTTGACCAATATCTTCCCATCTCTCCCATCCTTCCTCTACACCCTTCTACCGGATCACTGTTGTACTATTTCCATGAATTGAACTGTTCGTGAGGTGTTTGTCTTTCTGTGCTTGGCTTATGGCATTTCACATCATGGCTTCCACATTCATCCTTGTCACAATTGGAGGATTTCCTTTTTTTTTGAGGCTGAAAAGTAATTTATCTGTGTGTGTGTGTGTGTGTGTGTGTGTGTGTGTGTGTGTGTGTGAGAGAGAGAGAGAGAGAGAGAGAGAGAGGGAGAGAGAGTCTGTGTGTCTACATTTCCTTTATCTTCTCACACAGACAAACATTTAGGTTGCTTCCATATCTTGACTATTATTAGTAAGGTTGTTGTAAACTTGGAGGTACCAATGTCTTTCTAAAATACTAATGTTTTTATTTCCTCTGGATATCTCTGCAAAAGTAGGACTTCTGTATTGTGTAATAGGTGTATTTTTTATTTCTTAAGGAATTTCTGCACTGTTTTCTATAGCAGCTGTGCCAATTTATATTCCTGCTAACAATGTAAGAATTTCCTTTTCTCCACATGCTTGTCCAATACTTGTTATCCTTTGATATTTTTTGATAACAATTATGAGGTTATTTCTCATTGTGGTTTTCATTTGCATTTCCCTGCTGGTTAGTGGTGATGAGTACCTTTTCATATACCTATTGGGATAGTTCTGTGACTTCTTAGGATAATGACTATTCAGGTTCTTTGCCCATTTTTTCAGTCAGGTTGTTTTTGTTGTTTGTTTTGTGCATGTTTTTTACCAGTAAGGTGGAATTCCTTTTATATTTTAGATATTAACTCCTTATCTGATATTTGGTTGCAAAAATTTTCTCACATGTCATAGATCACTTTTTCATTTAGGTAACTGATTGTTTCCCTTGCTGTGCAGAAACATTTTAGCTAGAAATGGCCCCTTTTGTGCTGTGTTCTCTTTCTCTCTCTGTCTCTCTGTCTCTCTGTCTCTCTGTCTCTCTGTCTCTCTGTCTCTCTCTCTCTCTCTCTCTCTCTCTCTCTCTCTCTCTCTGTCTCTCTCTCTATCTATCTATCTCTGTATGTGTGTGTTCCTAGAGGTTGAACCTTTGTCCTGAGCTACAGTCCCAGACTACTTTTTTTTTTCTTTTAAGATAGGGTCTTCCTAATTTGCTGCGTTGATGCAGATTGACTTAGACATACAGTCCTTCTGCCTCAGCTTCCCCGAGTGCTGAGATTACAGAAACAGAGGCAACCATGCCTGATTATACTTGTTAGTTTCTGTTGCCTGTGCTTTAGGTGACAAATCCAAAAAATCATTGCCACCATCAATTCATGGACTTTCTCTCATGTTTTCTTCTAGGAATTCTACAGTTTTAGTTTTGATGCTTAAGTCTCCAATCTGTTTGGAGTTGATTTTTGTGTACAGTATAAATACCTAATACCATGTTTTACATGTAGATGCTCAGTTTTCTAAGTGTCATTTCTTAAAGAGACTATTTTTTCCCATTGTGCCCTCTAGGCATCGTTAGCAACAATTAGTTGACCATGTAAGAGTGAATTTATTTCTAAGCTTCCCATTTTATTCCACTGGTTTGTGTCTATTTTAGTGCCAGTACCATAGTTTTTTTTTTATTACTATAGCTTTGTAATTTAATTTGAAATCAGGAAGTGTGAGAGTTCCAACTTTATTCTTCTTGTTCAAGATGGCTTTACTTATTCATTATTTTTATGTTCCCATACACATTTCCCAATTGTTCTCTTCCTTGCTATGAAAACGCCTTTAGAATTTTGATATAGATTTCATTAGATTTGTAGACTCAGAAATGCAGAAGTTTTGACAATACTGACTCTCCCTATCCATGAACACAGAATATCTTTCCATTATTAATATCTTCTTTAAATTTTTCATCAACACTTTATAATTTTAAGTATGCAGTTCTTTAACATCCTAGTTAAATTTATCCTTAAGTATTTTAATCTTTTCTATGCTATTATATTATTGATTTCTTTTTTTGGAAAGTTTTTTGTTTTTGTTTTGTTTTGTCTTTTTGAGCCAGAATTTCACTACATCATTCAGGCTGGTTTGAATTCACTTTATATCCTAATCTGGCCTTGAATTCACAGTGTCCCTCTTACCTCACGGACAGTTCATTTTAATATGTTATAAAGCACCTGAATTTTTATGTGTTAAGCATCCTGCAACTTTATCATGTTTGTTTATTTTTTCTGAATGACTTTTTAGTGGAGACTTTAAGGGTTTTTCTTTTTATATAAGATCAGATAATCTGAAAACAGAGACAATTTAACTTCTTCCTATTTGATGAGGGTACTTTTACTTATTTATTTTTCTCAGCTAATTTATTTGGCCAGGACTTCTAGTATTATGCTGAACAGAAATAGCAAGAAATGGCATTCCCATATTGTTGCTGATCTTGGGGAAAGGCTTTTGGTTTTTAGAGTATGCTGTGTAGTTGTGAGCGTTTCATATAATGGCCTTTATGTGTTGAGGTATATTCTTTCTATACTAGTTTGTTGAGAATTTTTTTATCATGAAATATATTGAATCTTACTAAATCCTTTTTAAGCATATATCAAAATGGTCATATGGGTTTTTTTTATCTTTAACTAGATTAGTGTAGTGTATCACATTTATTGATTTATTGATTGTTTGTGTTAAGCCCTTGTTGTCTCCCAAGGATAAATCCTGCTTCATTTAAAATATGATCCTTCTAAACCACTGTTAAATTTGGCATGCTGGTATGTTATTGAAAGTTTTTACAGGAATATCAGCCTGTGATTTCCTTTTTCTGTAGTCTCCTGGCTTTGATTTCAGGGTAATTCTTGGCTATGTAGAATGAGTTTAGAAGTGTTCCTTCTTCTTCAATGATGTGAAAGAATTTGTGAATGATTACTAATAATCCTTCTCTAAATGTCTGGTAAAATTGACTAGTGAAGTCATAGATCCTGGGCTTTTTTTGATGAAAGTTTATTTGCTTATTTGTTTCTGATTGCTGATTCAATCTCCTTACCCATTAATGTTTGGTTTTCTGTATTTTAAAGAATTATCCTGTTTCTAAGTTTAATTGAAATATATCTAGGATTTTGTACTTGACTCACGTTTTGAAGTAGGTGTTTCTTGGTTGTGTTAAAGAAGTGCTCACTTTTTCTTATTGTACCAAGAACTATTTCTTCTTTTTTTTCTCACCTTTTATGCTCTTCTATCTTTCCTTTATCCTCTCCTCCTCTTATAATAATTGTCATAAAATGTTTTTTTAATAAATTGAGATAATAGTGTGATTTTCTCACTCTGCTCTATCAAAGAATGAATTGACTAGAAAGATTTCCTAATAGTGTATACATTTTCCTTCTTGCAACAAATTCTATGCGGCCATATGTTAGCCTTTACTTTCCTTCTGTATTATATTTTCTAATGTTAGATTCAGAAGCTATATTTGTAAGGTTCATCTGTAGGTTTTACTGGGATATATTTCATAGATTTGGCTTTCAGAGTCAGCTGGATTGAAAAAACAAATTCTTCAGCTTTAGTAGTAGACATTAAAATTCACTGCTAAAACATCTGAGGCTGTCACTTTGAAGAGTAGGTTTTGTTTGTTTCTTGGTAAATTTCCTCCCATATATACTTGTTAGTATTTTTTTCAATTTTTCAATATTCTTGAATCAATTCTTGAAATTTATGGTTTCCTTGATAAAAAGTATATATTTCCTCAAAATTTTTAAGATTAGCATAATATTTTACCTAGAATTCTTTCATAATATTAAATTTTTTATCCATAATCTCTTCACATTTTAAGTCTCTCATTTTCTCTCTTTTCACTAGACTAAATCACATTTATGTACCCATTGATCTTCCCATTGTCTCACCTTTTGAATTTATTATTTAATTCTACTTTATTAAGTTTTCTAATTCACTGAAAAACTCCTTCCTTCTTTTTGTCTATATTGTTTCATATTGTCTCTACCTACATTGTTTCCTTAGCTTCTTGGATTAAACTTTATTTTTATTTTCTGTTTAATTTCAAAAGCATTTAGAGGTATGCATTTTCCTCTGATAATATTTTAGGATGCTTTCAAAGTTTTATATGTAATATCTTCACATCATTAGTTTTTAATGTTCTATAATTGTCATTTTATTTTTCCTGACCTCAAAAGTTAGGAGATAAATAGGAAGTGGGGAAAAATCTTAAAAATGTCCCCAAATTACATATTCTATCATTTTAAAAACAGTTTCAATATATATGCTAATTTTCTTGATTTATAATAGTTATCTTAGTTCATCGGAAAGAATGTTTGTATTATTACCTGGTTTTTTTTTTTTTTTTTTGTAAGAATCTTTGTGGTTTGTCTTGGACTAACTACTCTGAAGGTAATGATACACAGTGTGATTACTGTTGTTACTCTTATTATTTGATTATGAAATTTTGCTTTACTTTGCATAAAGTCAAAAGAAAAAAGTTATTTAGAGTAGCCAAGAATGGTTTCTCGTCTGGCAAGTGAAATTCTTGTCAGAATCTTTTCTTTGTCTCTGGAAACACTTTCATGGATGAGAGACAAGATTTTGGAGAGTAGGGAAGTGATCTGAGCTCAGCATACTTTCTCACCCATACAAACATTTTCCCTCATCAGCTACTACTTCGTTAGCTCTAATACTATCCCCTCATTGACACAAATAGGAAGTTTCTTATTAAAAAAGAGATGGTAGCTCCTTAACCACCATGACTGGAGTCCCCCAGTGCACCTGGCTTGTGTTGTACAGTGAGGATATGTGTGGGAACCCCTTGGAAGAAGGTCACAGAAAGGATAAATTGTACTAGAATATATATAGCAATCACCAAAAATACCTTGATCCCATAATCTGCTCATAATGCTAATCAGTCCCACTGTGCATATTGAAAATCAAATCTTAAAAGAGAAAAATATGGATAATTATTACTGTTAAAATTTTCCCCACATCAAATTATGTATCAAAGGGACTAAGAAAGTTCTCTGAAAGTTTGGTAAAACTCTTTTTTTTTTTTTAATTTATTTAAAGAAAAGGAAACGAAAAAAAAAATACATGGAGATTAAAAAAAAAGGGTAGAAATAATACTTAATTACAGACAAACAAAAGGTAAGAAATTGCCAGTTGATAAGTTACAAATTGTCTTCTTCGAAATGGCTGTTCAGGTTATAGAATTAAAGTATTTAGAATGACATTCAAAAAAGTGACCCTACAAACCATTCTGCTCTATGGCCGAACAAAAGCTCCGTAATATGATTATCAGTCCCACCTATTTGTTTTACATCTCTAAGAGGATAAGGTTAACCATATCAAAACAGAACAGAACATTTTTTAAAAAAAAAAAAAAAACAATTTAAAGAAATACAGATTTCAAAGCATAATAATCGAGATCCCAGAAATCCACCAAAAAAACAGAATATTAAAAGCAGCCAGAGAAAAGATGCAGGTTACCTATAACGGGAAATCTATCAAAATAACAGCAGACTTATCAACACAAACTCTTAAGTCAAGAAGGGAGTGGGGAGAAATATTCCAAGTCCTGAAGGAAAAAAATATGCAACCTAAGTTCATATATCCGTCAAAACTCTCTCTAAAAATTAATGAAGAAATAAGGTAAAACTCTTTTCAAAGGAGTTGATTTTAATGCGTAGTACATGCATTCATTAGTATGCGTTTGCAGTCCATACGGTTTACACTCCCTTGTGGAGTTGGTATATGTACAAAATGCATTTTGATTCCTTTTTACACCCCTTCTTCACCTCTCCACCCACTGTGTCTCTTGATCCCCTTCCATATGAGAAAGATCGTCTCCCTATTTCTTATTATCTATCTTTTGTTTTACCTTTTATTTATATTTTTTATTTGTCATATGAGAAACTATGCAATATTTAAGCTTGTGTGTCTGATTTATTTCACTTAATAAGTACTTCTTAAAAGATCTGTTTGTGGGGGCTGGGGATTTAGCTCAGTGGCATAAGCACCTGCCTTGCAAGCAGGCAGTCATGAGTTCAATCCCTGCTATCGATAAAAAGGAAAAAGACAAAAAAAAAATCTGTTTGTTCATTTACTTTTCCGTAGGACAGGCTACCATATTCACAATAGACATGTAAATTTACAGGGAGCTCTTCCTTGAGAGAAACTGGTAATTTTTACTGCCACTCTGCGATTCATCTTTAACAGTTTTCTCTTATAACAGACTGTGCTGTTTCCTATTCGGTGCACATTCTGGGAAATTTGAAAACTCACTTGGGTCCATGAACTCTTCTTGCTGTGACATTCTTGTCAGAGACAGTTTCGCTTAGCATTGACTGGTTTAAAAACAAACACAAGCAAATGGAAGAAAGGGTACCAGGTTACTCAATTCCTGTAGCATTTGAGTGTTACGTTAGGAAGAACCACACTATTGAAAGCTGATAAAGCAGTGTGCTCTAGGATGAGATTACATGTTTTTCTTGTGTTACTAGCTACAGAGGTTAAGGAGCTACTTAATCCAAGTGAGTTTTGGGAAACCAGGTGGAAAATTTGCATATATCACTGCAACTCTAGAACTCAACCTAAAATGTTTCTTTCAAGGTGTTTGTATACCAGGACTAAGAATCTGAGTTTTGCTATTAGACAGCTCAAGACTTGAAATCTGCTTCCTGATAGCTTTCTGATATCCTGCAAGCCATATAATGGTATTCTTGTTGCTAAAATAAAAATGAGAATAATGTGCATTGAGTTTGTACTACATGCCAACCATTTTTTGGTTTTTATGGTAATAGGGATTAAATGCAGATCCTCACACTGAGCTAAATCTCCAGCTTCATGCTGCCCGCCCCCCACCCCCCAGCTTTTTTTACTTTCTATTTTGAGACAGCAAAGTCGCTAAGTTGCCTAGACTGAGCTCTAGCTTATAGTCCTCCTATCTTGACTCCTAAAAGGCTGGAATTACAGGCATGCACCTCCAGGCCCCGTTTAGGCAGAGGTTTATACCACTGTCTTATTTTATCTTCATACAAACTTCATGAGATGAGTACTATTGTCATTTTGTAAGGTAATAAAAGGAAGAACTTAAAAGTCTTCTAGTACATGTCAGTACTGAATCTGGGGCGGGTACTCAGTTATCTGATCTCTGCATTCCAAGCTTTTAGGCTCATTCAGCTGCCTCCTTCACCCTCAGTTTCCTTATCTGCCAGGTAAGTACAGCTCTCCAAGTGTTGCCAGGAGGATCACAGATCCTGTATTAAGCGTTGTGTAATGGCCTCTTTTATTTGATGTTTTAAAGGCTATGGCTAAACAAGATCTCAATGCAGAATCAATTTGTGCAAAGCACACTCCGGGTCAACAGCCCTCCCATGGACTAACGACTAACTTTCCTAAGCACTAACAACTATCTGAGTGCAGTTTTATAAACTGCAAGTGGCTATGTCAGAGTGAAAGACTGGACGCATGCAGGTTAAAGATACATATTTATGCTACAGAAGAGCTTTTAGACCAGAGGTACAGGATACAACAGCTGCCATCCAAAGCCTCCCACGCACTGAGAAGTGCTTGTGTGGAAAAGTCAGATCTAGCCAGACAGCATCTAATCCTCAGAGGAGCCTGCTGGTTGTCACCCAGTGTCTCTTACCCCACGACATATGGGCCAGCAGAGAATGCACAGGGCTACATCTGGACCTCCTCCTGCTGCTCTGTGACCACAATGTCTCTAACCATGGGGCATGTGCAATACACTTAGCTAGTGTGTTACATAGTTCTTCAAATATCTCCCATACTAGCTAAAACTTCCATTTAGAAAGTGATGTTTCTAAACATGTGGACCTGGGTCTACTGCATCAGAATTGCCTAAGTGCTTGCTAGAAATAGACATGTATACACATGCCTACTTAGTAGTGTATTATCTCCCATGTAAGAAGTCAAGACTATTCTGTCTACCTTAGCACACCAGCTCTCAAACAATACTGACACATACTTAAGTATTCAGTAAATATTAGTGGAATGAATTAATTCCTCAACCTGATCTATGAATCAAATTCCCTAAGAATGAGACCCAGAATCTACTTGGCAAACAAATCCTTATGCATATTAAGTTTTAAGAACCAGTGTTCCAAAGTAATTTGGTCAACTCTAAGATCAAAAGATGGAAAGTTTTGTCCCCAAACTCACTGTCTGGTCAAACATTAAAGAAAAGTAAACATATTAATATTCACGGGTTAAATTTTTCCTTCTAGTTGCATACCTCCTGCTAATGTCTTTCCATTATCTGCCTATCTCAGGCTCTGAGTTCCTCAGTGGACAAAACACATAGGGACATGGAAGGTAGAGCGCCTAGGAAAGACTAGTGCTACCCCCATTTCTTCCCTCTTAGTCAGAAGCCATCAACCAGTCTGTTCTTTGATAAGTCTGCTCCTCCCTCCTGCCCAAACTCATTGATATGGAAATGAAAGAGACTATGTGTTTGCTCTGCTTTCCACACAACCTTGAATGACACCTCTGATTCATGAAAGTCACATATTATCTTGTCATAACAGAATCCAGCCAGTAGGCTCTGTAGTACACACCCAAAATCCCAGGACTCTAGGAAGCTGAGGCAAGAGGATCGCACTGTCTGAACCCAACCTGGGCACCTCAGAGAGATGCTGTCTCAAAACTTTAAAGGATGGAGGGACTGGATATGTAACTCAATGCAGAGGCCTTGGATTCAGTTTTCAGTATCCCCCACACACCCACCCACACAGAATCCAGTCTTCCTGAATAGATTTACTGTATGCCTGGTATTTTAAAAGTTTGGTGTGGGAGTTGGATATTTTATTGCTAGTTACAATCCACCTTTTACCTGCAGTAATTTCTCTTTAAAAAGTTACTTGGTTTGTGTTATCACTTTACTTCTGACCCTTTTCATTGCTTTGTAAAATGAGTTTAATCTAAAATCAAGCCTCCCCATAACTGTTAACAAAATGTCTTAATGTGATTAGATGAGCAAATATCAGTTGTCAAGCTCATCTACCCACATTCTCCAAGTCGGAATAAACTAGGTCAAATGTAAGATTTACAAAGTAATTTCTGAGAAGTTTCCCTCTCAGGGTTTATGCTTACCTACAAAAGTACTATGGCACTACGCATGGTGGTACATGCCTGTAATCCCAGGACTCTGGATGGCTAGGGCCAGCAGATCACAAATTCAAGCCCAGCCAGGCAATTTAGCAGTTTAGGAAGAGCCTGTCTTAAAATTTTTTTAAAAAGAGGAGGCTAGGGATATAACTCAATGGGAAGGTGCTATGTTTAGTCTTCAATATTGGGTGAAACAAACTTGTGACAATATTAATGTGTTTAAAATTGTGCATAAAAGATTACTATAATATATAATACTGGAATTTCCTGTGTAAGACACACATTTTGTTGATAGCAGGGCTGGAGTGCTGCCTGAAGTTGAACTTACAGCTTTCAGGGAGGCCCACAGGCCAAGCTGTGAAGGGTACAAAAAACTCAGAGAGGAAGATACTTTCTAGGGCTCAGTTCCCCACCCAGCACCCTCGGTGCACCTACAGTACCCTCTGTTCCATTCCAGCCAAACTAATCCCTGGGCCACTGTTCCATTGCCCAAGTAACTGCATGTGAATTGTTTTGCTTTGGAAAATAGTTCCACCTGAATCAGATTCCTGTGCTTCGAGGGTTAATATCTGCTTCATATTTTAGCTATTTTGTTGTACCTTCCTTTATAGGCCTGAAATGTGTGTTATGCTTATTTTTGTTTTGTTTTTTGGTACTGGGAAACAAACTCAGGACCTTGCACTTGGCAGGAAGGTGCTTATGTTACAGAGCTACATCCCCAGCCCCTATAGGCCTGAAATGAAAATGACAAGAAAGCATTACTTACCTACCTAGTGTATAATGCCTAAATTAATTTTAAAAGTGAAGAAAGGTTAGAGAGTTAATTTGTAACAAAATATCATATTTCAATACATAGAAGCTTAGGCAAGACAATACCAAAAAAAGTAATGAAGCGGCCCAATGCTTGCTATTTACCCAGATTCACAGGAACATCCACAAATGTGCTACTGAGCTGCTGACAAAACCAGAAATTTACTCAATGCTCTCTGAATGCCAGTAGCATTCCCAGCCCTTTACTGTGATAACCACGTCTCACTTAGCTTTCCAAATTGTCTTTATAAAGCCTAGATTAATAATCGCTACGTGAAATGTTTAGCAACCTTAGAAAACACTTCACTGCCTACCATGCCCTATAACTACTCTACCTGTCCTTGTCCTGTTTTTCCCCCTAGTTTTGAAATAGGAATGTCGCACTGCATGAAAACAATGTCATCAATTAAAACTAGCATTTATTGAACACTTACCAAATGCCAATCACTTTTCAAATAATTTTGAATTTATTAACTTATTTAATCCTCATAATTCTGTTATTTTCCAGATATATTTGGCACAGAAAATTAAGTAACTTTGGTAACATCACACATCCAGCCACATTTAGATCGCTGCAAAAAATAAGCTCTCTGATTATCATAATACTGAGGAAATTATCTGTGCTTTCACTTTAGGAAAGAAATATTTTGATAATGAAGTCATGTTTCTTTCTCTGATGTGTATGTGTATCTGTGTTTAAAAATTGAGACCACGGGGCCAGGGATTTGGCTTAGCGGTATAAGCGCCTGCCTGACAAACATGAGGTCATGAGTTCAATCCTTAGTACTTAAAAAAAAAAAAAAATTGAGACCATGACTTCTTGGTCTACTTTATGCTCATAGCACTTGGAATATAATTAAGTGGTTTAGGAACTTAATGCTTGATTCAAATATTTCAGAGCATGTTTTCTCCTCTTGGCATTTCCTCTATATATAAAACTGTGGGTGCGCTCAATAGAAATTTTGGAATAAAATTGGTTTCCCTCTGTATTCTCCTTTCACTGCCAAATGTCCTTCAAATCAAGCCTATTTTAACTAAATTAAGAGCATGACTGAAAATCGGTCTTTGTACAGAGTAGAGGGACACTATGGCCATACTACCACAAAAAACACAGTGTGAGCAGACACCTCCTAAATAGGTCAGGAAATTAGAGCAATCATTCAGGGAGGGAAACGCATTTTTTGCCTGGAAAAAGCCAATTAAGTGTTTTAAAACAGTTAACTGAGCATTATTGTTAGTGATATAGAATTGGATTTTTTCCTCATAGGGCCACTCACATTGTAAAGAAAACATTAAGTTTTCCCAAACAAACTTACACTATATTTATTTTTGCCTTTCAGAGGGAAAATGATCCCATCTGATCTTGAAAGAAGAATCCTTGAAGTCAAACAGAAAGTAAGTTTCTGTAAGGTACTTACCTAGCCCATAACAAACAGGGTCTGTATTTCCATCTGTAACCAAAGAATTCACTTATATTTCATTTTTAAAAAGAACTTGTATTATTCAACTGTCTCATTATTGGAACAAAATACCTGACACCCACAATTTAAAGGAGGAGAGGTTTATTTGATTCATGGTTGCCAAGGGTTCAGCCGTGAAATGCCATGGCAGAAGAGCCTCACAGAGAAAAGCTGCTCAACCTATTGTAGCCAGAAGCAGAGAGCAAGGAGGCATTGGGGGCAAAAACACCCTTCTCGGTGACCCCTGTGACTCGTCTCTTCTAACCAGCACATTCAGCTATGAATTCATCAATAGATCACGCCACTCATGAGGGTAGTAATCCCCATGATCCATTCACCCACCAAAAGTCCTGAAACATGTAAGACTTTTGGGAGACATTTTAGACCTAAACCAAAGCAGGAGCCAAACTTCAAATCTCCCAGCTTTAAAGAGAATATGGAATTCTGTGTCCAATCATTGTTTCTCTTTATTATTTACAGATTCTAAGGGAAAAAAATTAAGATTTATCCACGTCTTAGAAAAGATTAAGCAGATGTACACACGATTTTTACAGAGATAATATAACAGTTTCCAATACATTTGTCTTCTGATAAGCTGAGGGTACATGGTAAGGCAACAAACACTTGAAGATTGTTTTCACAGGTGGAAAACTCCAGAATATCCATGCAACATGTGAGTTACAGTTATACAAGATCAGTTTTTTCTGCCTAAGCACATGCTGAGATGATTGATTCTTCATACATCTAATTTTGTAGGCTGCAATTCAGAACTTTTTTAGAAGCACTAAGTTCAGAAGATTTGCCAAAGATTGCCACAAGGCTCAGGAAAGTCATTTACATCTCTGAATCATTTGCAAGTCAGATAATCTGTCTTTAAAATTTGCTTTTTAAGTTCTAGTGAATATAATCTGTAGTTCCCGGCTCAGCAGTAAACATATGCAGTTTGTTATTACAAATTCAGGAGTAATTATTTTCTTTCCCCCCTCTGACATAAACCACAAGATTAAACCTTTGCTGCCACCTAAAGACTAACTCAGTCACATCACATTCTGTAAACCAACAGAACACCTTCAATATGGAATGAATGACTAGACTAATTCTATTTATAGCGTTCTACCTTCTCCCAACCACAGCCTGTTACTTCAATCAGTCTTCATTCAGCCATGGCCAGACAGACTGAGGATTCCTCAGATGGGTCAAAGTCCTGCCTTATTGTGAAGCCCCATGGAAACTCTCCTCTAAGATCCTTTCTCTTCCTTTAACTGCTCCTACTGGATGATGTAGGAAGCTCAGAGCCCTGTTGTGAGGAAGGAAAACTAGAGATCAGCAAAAGAGTTAAAGGGGCCAGAAAGGCTACCAGGAATGGATGAACAAATGGTTCATGGACATCACTGGATATCACTGACAACCTCTAGCTCCAAATATTCTTTCCTGAAAACCGAACATCTGCTATCATGAGGTAGCTGAATGTCTGCTATCATAAGGTTAAGCAGAATGGCCCAGAGAATGCAAATTTAGGAGAGTGGGCATTGATTCATTCAAGACTCCAGAGTGGTGACAACACCTCTGATGGTTCCAAATGTGCAGATGTGCCTGACAAGGGAAGGATTTCCATTGCTTTTAATCAACTTATTAAAAGAAGTCTTGAGCCTCTGTTTACATTTTGTGGGGGGTCTTCTCATTTGTGCAGGGATTTGTTCCTTTCCTTGTGAGTGCCACAGCTGGAACCACTGTGTATGGAGCATTTGATCCTCTGTTAGCTGTGGCTGACATTTGCAAAAAGTACAAGATCTGGATGCACGTGGATGTAAGTATCCCTTAAGGAACACACAGCTCACAAAGCATACAATATTCGCAGGAAAAAGCCTGACGCTGATTGTGCCTTACAGTTCCCAACATGAAAGTATTCCTGTTTCTATGACCAGTGCTAGAGCTGAATGCTTAGTTTTTAATCCATTGAGCCACAGTGTTCTTGGGGTGATATAACTTACGTACAGTCACACATATGCCTGATGGGAGGAGGACCACAGGTTTGAGCCCAGCTGGACAAATTAACAACTTAGCAAAACCCTATCTCAAAATTAAAGTTCAAAAAAGGGCTGGAGATGTAGCTCCATGTAAAAGATCTGGGTTCAGTCCCCACTGCCGCTAAAGGAAGGATTTGCATTTATATAGGAAACCCAAAGAATTGAAAAACTCAAGCTCACATGTAATTAGAGGTAAAAGCTGGATTAACAATTTACTAGGAAATATGGACTAACAAATTCGCAAATTTTTAGATTGGCTACCTAAGAAAGTAAATTATATTTGAGGTGCTTTGACTCGAGGCTTAGTTATGTAAAAACTTAACAGAGATATGCCACTTTCAAATGAGAAAAGTGATACTTCTTAGATGAACTGAAGAGATTTAAATTAAGATCAGCATATTACTCAAAGTATGGTTTGAAGATCAGCTGCCATTTCTAAATCGTTTGCTTTATGACTTATCGTGAGTGAAAGAATTTGTGCCACCACCACACATCATAAACCATCACAAAATAAATCCAATCTTTGGATGGACTGACTTATTTTTCATAGTAAGATTTTCTCAGTGAAGGAAGCCAGAGTCGATATATCTCTAGTACAAGATCTCTGTGCTCTGTGAGGCAGTGCCTTGAGCAGCCGTAGGGCACTGGCTCATTTTGACTTACAACTTGAAAACTATTTAATTGATCCCTAGTCTACCTTCTCTATGGAAAGTGTGGTGACCTTAGGGTTGCTCATTCTGAGAACCTGGACCTCACTATGACTAACAGTGGGGTGAGGAGGTACAGGGAGCACCTTTGTCTAATTCATACTGACTGAGGCAACATGCTCCCACTTGAGTCCTTATGTTTATATAAATAGGGAGCAGAATTTGAGGTCTTAGAATGACCGTCCAATGTGAACCTTAAGAAGGTGTCCAGCGGCCATTAGTTGACTGAGATTTAGGCAGATCAGTTTCACTCTGAGACTTGTTATTCTAAAAGGCACCAAAATATGGAAATGAAAACCTTTTTCCTTTGCTTGATGCTTTTCAGGCAGCTTGGGGTGGAGGATTATTGATGTCCCGGAAACACAAGTGGAAGCTCAGCGGTGTGGAGAGGTACGTGAATTTTTCTTGTTAACAGTGTAAGGTGTTGCAAGCTCAATGTAAATGCCGCTCCATTTCTAGAAACTGCTGTGAGGCAGGCAGCCTGCTCTGCCCTGCGTTTTCTGCCTCACCTTGTGTGATATTGCACTCTGCTATAGAATATATAAACTACCAAAAAATCCAATCTTCCCACAAGTGAGCTAGACAGATCTCACAGAAACAATTTTGGTCTGGGGACTCTTCTTGGAATCTCTGCCCAAAATTGTTTAAAACCCACAAGTAGTCCACATTTTTCTAGGGACATGATCTACAACTTTCATGTTCCTTGAGCTAATACTGTCCTCTCCTTTGACGAAATCAACACATTATTTTTTGTCTCAAATAAGCGTCTTGTAATTTATGAATGTTGAAAGTTTGGATTTGGGATTTAATACAGTCAGTTCACTGAGAGTCAGACATGCTCATGATAATGCCATCCTGTGGGTTCTTTCTCATAATAACCTTTTACTGACAGCACTCTGATTGATGCAGAAAATAGCTTTTATTTAGAGCCCTAAGTTGTAAACCTTTAAGAAAAAAATGCAAAAAATAAACGAAGTAATATTTGATTAGCATAAAGCATTTTCAAGTCCAAGGGAGGAAATGCAGGCTGTAGAACACAGCCTCAGGCACTCCTGACCCACAGGATTCAATCCCGACATGGCACGTCAGCAAGGCCAGCCATGCTAGTGAACTCTGGCACTCCAGGCCCCTGAGAGGGTCCAAATTCATCAGAGGCTGCCAAATGACCACCATGCCCTGCCAAGCAGCCAGATGCTTGCCCCAGAAAAGCTTCACACTAGCTCTGCCGGGAGACAGCTTATCACACAATTCCTATTCCAGAACAAGGAGATGGGCTGATATTCTCTGGAGCATCTGTCAGCACTGACCGTGCAGAGTGTCCCGGCCAGAGGGCATGTGCAGAGATTGCTGTGTGACGCCCAGGCTGGCTCACATGCAGAGAACCCACACATGCGAAAGGAGGGTTGGACCCAAGGACACTATGCTGAATCCGTGGCAGGGTCAGGACAGGCCAGCTATGCCCATGTCAGAGGGTCACTGTCCTTGTTGGCAGAGTCTGGCCTGGGGACAGCTGGGTTAAGCCTCTAGAGCTGTCCATGCCCTTGTTTCAGGCCCTATGTAGCTGTTGGGGTGCTGAGGGCCAGTGGGTCTCAGTCTCAGAGTCAGTTAGTTCTAAGCCTCCGGTCCTGTCCCTTAGTCTGATCCATTTCTGTCATGAAGATTCAAATGAAATTAGAGGCTTAAGCAAGAAGCAACGATTTGAACAAGGAGAAACAACAGAGAGAAGAGGGAGAGGGAGGCAGAGAGTGGGGAGGGAGAGAGACAGGGAGAGAAACAATTTGCACGGTGCCTGCTGAAGTGATCAGAACAAGAATTAAATTCATGGATCAGGGACTGAGTGTAGCTCAGTGACAGAGCACTTGCCTAGCATGTTTGAAGCCCTGGGCTCACTTGCCACCACCATACACACACACACACACACACACACACACACACACGCTTACATTTGTGGGCTTTCAAGAGGCACCTTCTATTTTGTAAGTTTCTTTCTGACTGGCACAAATCGAAAGCATCTGTTGTTTTACCTTTACTTTTTGAGTTTTGGGGATCAAACTCACGACTTGGTGCTTGGCAGGAAGGTGCTTGTGCCACTGATGTTTTACCTTTAATGTCACCCGTGGCTGCAAATGCTGCAAGCCACAGAGCCTCCTCCTCTTGAGAGCTCACTAAGTTACCTACCTTGAATCTCAGAAAAATAGACACCCACGTGCTTTTGTGCTGCAGATTAGTTTGAGAGCAAATCTCAGCATGTTTGCCACGGAGTACACAATCCTCTGTGTGCTTCCTGTGCAGTTCTTGAGAGTGCATTGTGATTAAATCACCAAATATGAAGCCCTAGAAATGAATGTGTACTGATGCTCTGCTCAACACCAAGCCGCCCACCCTTAGGTACCCATCCACCTAAGAACATCCCCTTTTGCAAACTTTTTAATGCAAGGGACTTTCTTTGGTGTGTAAGGGTATAGGCCTAGTGAGCACTACTAGGGCACAAAGTGCATGGCCTTAAGTTTAGAAAAGACATGTGTCCCTGCTTAAGGAAATTACTTCTTCCCAAATATCACAAAGCAAAGATTAGGACTTAATCTAAAAGCGAAGGAAATCCATGGTCAATTCTTATCTCTTAATTCAAAGCTTCCTAGAGAGTTGCAGGGATTCCCAAATGCCCTCCTCACAATAAATGTCAAAGCACCTGTACCCTACCTGGCATCTCCTGGAAAGAACCAGCCAGGTTTTCAGAAGATGACTGTCTTCTTTGCTGCTAGCACTTTTAGAATGCGGGAGTTGGCATCTCCGACAGGTTGTGCCCTGAGCCCTGGTGGTCCAAAGGGGGTCCCCACATGGCAAGCCACCACTTCCTTAGTGCCTCTCTCAACTACTGCTGGCATGTGACAGTCCTTGCTGTGCTGCAGGATCCAGGCTTCCAGGCTAGAGGTCCCAGTGAGCTGGCTGGAGAGCACAGAGAAAGAATGGTTTGTCCTAAACAGCATTTTTACAGGGAACTTTCACCACACATCTGCTGTGGAGCCTACCTAGCATCATCAGATAAGGGTATGGAGGCCGGAGAGCAGAGACTCCAAAGTCTGAAGGTGCACAGGGTCCTTGGAGAAATTTGACATGAGTTTAGGAGGAGGATGCTGTGATTCATGGCAGTGGCTGGGAAACTGGCAGAAAGTGTGGAGGTATCCTCCAGGAGTCTCCATTTGAGGACCTACTACAGCACCAAGTCAGAATCATGCAGTGTGCTGCCCATGTACCAAAGACTCTGAGCTGGGGATCAACCCCACGTGAGCCATGGTTATGGGTAGATTATTGTATTTCTCAAGTAAGGACAAAAAGATTAAGAACTTCAGCCATAGGAACCATCACCAGGTTTGGTGAGAGGAGTAATGTCTCTGTGTTCAGAAAGATGGCTGTGGGTTAGAGGAGATGGGAGCCGGGGACCAGCTAGGAGCTCCGAAGTCACACCTGTCTGTCCAGGTACAGAAGTAAGAGCAGCAAAGGATGTGTCAGAGGGGTAAGGAGATAGGTGAGTGGCTGGCCCAGGAGATGGAGACTGGAGCAGCAGGAGAGAAAGAAACTAAGCACAACATAGGCACAGGTGTGCTGGATGCACTGGAGAAGATGGTTCCAGGGATTCAGGCTGTCGAAGGGAAGAGCCAAGCCTGAAGGATGCACAGGGGCCAGGGAATGCCTTCATTGGCGCCTCACCTGAGGTGCAGATAAGGGCACGGAAGATGTCTTCCAATAGCCTCCTGCTAATGAATGTGGGATTCAGGGCGGGAATAGCCGCTTTTCCTGGGAATCAGAGAAAGAGGGAGTTGGATCAGCTCAGTGAGAGAAAGAGAGAAATTGAGGGAAGTCAAATAAGGCTGCAGAGATGGTAATTCAAAATCCACAGTCTTAGCCAGGCATCCTGATATAAGCCTGTAATCTGTGGGAAGCTGAGGCAGAAGGACTGCAAGTTTGAATCCACCCTGGACAACTGAGCAAGACTCTGTCTCAAAATAAATTAAAAAATGAAAAAGGACTTGGGATGTAGCTCAGTGTCAGGGCCCTGGGTTCAATCCCCAGGACTACAACAGAGAGGGAGAAAAAAAGAAGAAGAAGAAGAAGAAGAAGAAGAAGAAGAAGAAGAAGAAGAAGAAGAGGAAGAGGAAGAGGAAGAGGAAGAAGAAGAAGAAAGAGAGAGAGAGAAAGAGAGAGAGAGAGAGAAGCTCAGACTTGTGAGACAGTATAAACCCTCAAGCTCTGCATCACTGTTGTGTGAGGTGCGGTTACTGATGAGAGCACATTGTGTTTCTCAGGTATATGAGGATACAAACAACTGGAAACCTCTGAAGGAGAAACCATACTGCAGCTAAACCTTGGCCTGGAAAAACAAGTCTGGGTCAGGGAAGAGGGAGAAACAGGAGACTAGCTATAAGTTTCTCTGAAAGAACACAGTTGAGGTATCTGGTCACCAGTGGACTAAGAGGGAGAAACAGAGTTGAAGGAAGTGGAATATGGAGCAGTGGAATGAGCGTTCCCTCTGAGCTCCCGGCCACTACAAGGGCATCAGAAGCAGGGGCAGTAGAAATGCATGTTGTGCTGTCACCTACCCAGGGCTCTGTGCATCAGTGGCCAAAGTCAGGACCCTGAGCCCAGTGATTCCAGGCACTGTACAGGGTTCTTTGACCACCATGGAGGCAGCATGCATGCCTTCACTGGAGCTCTGGAGAAGAGACCCAGCCAGGGAGTGCATAGCCAAGCCTGCCATGTCTATACAAAGAAAAGCTGCACATTTGAGAGCCTGCTTCATGTTTGGGAAGAGTGCTGCCCCCTGGAGTGCGAAGTTCTGTGGCCCGTGGAGCCTTAGCAGTCTGAGCCCGGCATGGAGTGCCTCCCTCTCACACCATTTGTTTATTTTAGAGCCAACTCTGTGACATGGAATCCACACAAGATGATGGGCGTCCCTTTGCAGTGCTCGGCTCTCCTGGTTAGAGAAGAGGTACGTCCTTCCTGACTCGGTGCCCCCGCCTGCTGCGAAGCTCGCTGTCTGTGACCTTCTCCCTAAGTAACAGTATCGCTATGCCTTTTCTTGGGTTGCTCTCATTCCCCAGTAAGGGCTGTTGGGAAACGCCTGTCTGGAGGGCAAAGGTCTGGTGCCTGGAGGGCATGAGAAGCCTTGGAGAGCTCCACTTTCAGAACAAAGCTTTAACCTTTATCACCTACACGTTTTCTTCTATTGTACTCAGTGTCTCCTAATGCAGAGACTCTCTGCTATTCTCTGATAAAGTAAATTTCCTGTTTTATACTGACATAAGAGAAGAGATAGCTTTTTGCCAAATTAAAAATATAATTTTTACCTTAAAAAATATACATGACACAGGATAAAGATTAGTGTCAGGATTCAGATATGTACATGTGTGTATGTGAGTGTATGTATCACGTGACTCACGATTCTATTATTCTATTGTTTTGAATAATATTTCACACCACATTCAGAATGGAAGACATCTGCATATGTGTCACCCAGCAAAGATGAGACTAAGTCGTGACCATTCCCCTTCCAGGTATTTCTGTGAATGCATACTGAGGTCCTTTTCTGTGGATGCGCTGTTTGTCCGGGATTCTGCGTCTCGTTGCCACGATGCCAGGCCTAGTCCTATCTTCTCATTGCCATGCTTATTTTGTTGATAAAACCCAAAATAAGGAGCTTCCATTTCTCCCTATTAAAATTTTTCTCATCAGAATTAAGCAGCTGAGCCTAAAGAGGTCATCATTTATCTTTCCATACTTTAAAAACATTTTATTTTTCCCTAATTACAAACGTAACACACAATTATTTTAGGAAATCTGGGCAGGATAGAGCATAATATATAAATCTAAAGTCACCCAAAATTCTGTCATTTAGAGACAAATATTATTGTTGTTTTTAAACATTTTCTCCCATACTTTTTCTTGGAATATATTATAGTTTATCTTTAAGTAAGTTTTACATATTTAAAATAAAATTATTATCACCTATGTCAGTGGTGGTGAGCCTATGGCATGCATGTCATTTGCTTTTCTTTTAAGGCAAAAGATGTTAATATGTGAGTTGTTTTTTCTAAACTAAAACCTCCGTATTCAGGTTTGATTTCAGAGTTGGCATTTTGCAATAAATAACTGGGTTTTGGGGTTACAGTTTGAGCAATTGTCTCTAAAAGGGTTGCTATTACTAATGTATATTATACATATGTTTATTCTTTTTTATACTTAACCCTATATTGTGAGTATTATATTCCAAATGTGACACATCGTAACACATAAGACATAGTGGCTTGATAAAATTCTTAAACATGTGTCTTTGATCGTTGATTATTTTCATAAAATAGATCAGAGGGTATTATAGGCATGCTTTAGTGTCTTTATCAACTGAATAAAAATCCTGACACAAAAGTGAACACAGACTTCCCTCCAAAATGAGATGAATCCATTGAAGAACATTCATCAAATATATCTCCAGTCTGATGTATCATCATGGATATCAGCTAATGGAAACCCCAGCTGTACTGCTAAAAAGGGAGAACCAAACTTTTGTTATTTAGATTTTAGCCAGATGCTTGATGGTGACTAATGTCATGTCACTGCAGACAACAAGAGCAATGTGAGCAGACGAACATAGGCAGATTTGAAACTGATGAGACAGCTGCACCGGAAAGATGTGCTGACTGGTAACTTCATGGCACATAAAGAGTTCAGGCCTGTGGGTTGGTGCCTCACCCTGTCCTAGTCAAATGTCTTTGATTGTTTGCATAAGACCCAGAAACTTAGTAGTGTTTCAGATGAGGAGAAGCTGGAGGACAGTCTCACAGTGTGGGGACAGAGGCAAACCCAAAATAAGTTTTACAGCAAGCCACATCCAGAAAGAGAACCTGCTTGTGGGAGTTATTGTCAAGCTATGCTCTTGGGTTCAATACTTTGTATCTTGTGGTACTCCCACCTGTACTTTGGCTTGTTTCGCATGAGACTGATTACGCTTGTGAACAAGACATAGGGCTGTCTAGGTTGTAGTCTGTGGGGCACACAAGAAGTCAAAAAGTGCCATTCAGAAACCATGAACAAGATAAAGCCACTGAGTTTCAGTATGAAAGAGGTGGGTGAAAATCACGTCCTGTGATTAAACTATGCCTGTGCAGCTTTGCTTAGCTCAAAGCCAGAGAATATATGGAGCCTCCATCAACAGTGAATTCAGACAATGAGAAATAATTGGTCAGTATCTAAGATGGGTAGTTGGAAGAACTCAAGATTTTTGCTAAGTTCATTGGTACAGTTTGGATACACATAATGATCACATTCAGCACAGGGAGTCTGCACCTGTATATGATAAATCTTGCTTCCTCTTTTTTCCCCAATTCCTTCTCCTCCCTTCAGTTCCCCTGCCCCTCCTTATTCACAAAACTTTGTTTATATTTTATCCTTCTTTTATTATTTTTTCTTTTCCCCTCCTTCCTTTCCCCCTTTCCCTTCCCTAGTTCCTCTTTCCTTTTGAACAATTTCTCCCTATTTCACAGTATCTATTGTCCAGTTTGTTCTTATCTACCCTTTTGGTTTCTCATGCCAAAGAAACAATGTGATATTTACACATGTGTGACTGATTCATTACACTTAAGAGTCTGCTCTCAAATTGCATCCATTTACCTACAAATCTTCCAAGTTTATCCTTCCTTATGGCTTAGTTGTACTCAAATGTAGAAAAAAAAAATCTTTTTTTATCTGTTCTTGTTTTATGGCATTGGGGTTGTTTCCAAGATTTATCTGTTACAAACTGTGATGCTATAAACATGAGTGCACATATATTTCTGGAGTGTGAGGTTTTCTGGGAAGACATTCAGAAGGGAAATAGCTGGATTGAATGGGATCTGTAATCCTAGTTTTTTGAGGACTCTCCACACTGATTTCCATGCGATTATACCAGTCTACACTTCCACCAACAGTAGAGAAGGCTTCCTTTTCCCCCACAGTCCTGCCGGCATTTGTTATTGGTTTATTCCTTGATAGCCATTCTTCCTGGGGTGAGATGGAATCTCAGTGTTGTTTTAATTTGTATTTCTTGAATGACCAGTGATGATGAACATTTTTCCTTATATTTACTTGTCATTATATTTCTTCATCTGAGAAGTGTGTATTCATCTCAGATGCCCATTTTTGGAATAGGTGTTTAAATTTGAGGTGCCTGATGTTTTTCAATTCTTTTATGTGTTCGAGATATAAGTCCTTTGAGGAACAACTGGCTAAAAGTTTTTTCCCACTCAGTGGGCTGTCATCGTCTCTGTTGGTGATTTCTTTTGCTGTGCAAAAGGATAAGATCCCAATTGTTGATTCTATGTAGTATTTCCCATTTCATTGGGGTTTTCTTCATGAAATCTTTGCTACTGTTATGTCTTCAAGTGTTCAATGTACTTTCTTTTCCAGTTGACTTTGTGTTCTAATATTTAGATCTTTGATTCATCTTGATTTTAATTTAGTACATGGTAGTAGACATGGGTCTAGTTTTAGTCTTTGGCATGTGGAAAGCCAATCTTTCCAGCACCATTTATTAAAGAGGCTTTCTTTCTACCAGTGAACACATTTGGCCCCTTTGTCAAAGATAAAGTGACTGAGTATGTTTGTAGCTGTCTGCATCTTCTAATTTGTTCCAGGGATCCTGAGGTCTGCTTTTGTTTTGGTGTTTTGCTTTGTTTTGTTTTGTTTTGTTTGCAGAATTTATAGTAGCTTTGTAGTATAATTTCAAGTCAGGGTTCTAATGCCCCATCTTGCTTTTGTTGTCCAGAATCATTTGTGCTGCTCTAATATTTCCATAACTAGGTCTCTTCTGGTTCCAAATAAATTTTAGGAATGTTTTCTCTAGTTCTGTGAGGTATGCCAATGGTATTTTGATTGGGATTGCATTAAATCTGTATATCAATTTTGGGAGTATGGCCATTTTCACTATGTTGGTTCTTCCTACTCATGAGCAAAGGCCATCTTTCCATTTTCTGATATCCTCTTGGATCTCTTTTTGCAGAGCACTATAATTTTCAATGTATGCCTCTTTTATGTCTTTCATTAGATTGATTAAGTATTTAATTTCTTTGTATGCTTTTGTGAAAGGTGTGGTTTCCCTAATTTTTCTCTCAGTGAGTTTGTTGTTTGTGTATAGGAATGTTATTGATTTGGGGGTGTTGACTTTGCATCCAGCTATACTACTGAATTTGGTTTTTATATCTAATAGTCTTTTGGTGTCCTCTATCTAAAGTCATTGCAAATAATGATACTCTAACTTCTTCCTTCCTATCTCTATTTTATCTCTCTTCCTTGTCTAATTGCTCTAATATTTCCATAACTATATTGAACAGGAGAGGTGAACATCCTTTTCTTGTTCCTAATATTAAAGTGAAAGCTTTCAAGAACTAAAGATTTTTTTGACCCAGTTTTAACACTTAAAAGACTGTCAAGTGGAAGAGATTCGTGCCTGTTGTTGTTTTCCCTCTGAGGATTAGGGAAAGAGAGCTGGGTTAATAACACATGGGGGTGGAGTTTTGGTGGCAAAATCAAAACACTCAGAAAATTTTAGGTCTGACTGGGAGGCAATAAACAAACACTTTAAAAAGTAAGTTGTCAAATAGTAGTAGGAGTATATTAGTTGTCAGAGGAGGTGACTAAACAGAGAGTGGACAACCACTTATTAGTAAGGTTGTAGAAAGGTTTCCTTTATTGGGTAGAAACAATGAGGCCTAGACTCTCATCCAAATCCAAGAATGTGTGATACTTTTATAGTATTTCTTTTGCTGAGGCCTAATGAATGATAGCATCCCATAATATGACAATAAATATTCTGTAAAAAGGCAATTCTTAGCTTATAAAAGGTTAAAATTAGAGTTTAAAACAAGCTTTAGCATTTCAGGGAGAAAGCCTTCAGTATGTAAATATGTATTACAGTATCTTTTGAAAAAAAGACTTACAAGCAATCCATTCAGGACCCCTCCTGTCTCTCAGGGAATATTCCTATTCCCCATTCTTTATCCCCAATAAATTTCCCTATTCTTAAAAAAAAGTGAATGGAGAATTAAGTGGAGACAGCATTAGTAGGCAATGAAAGCTGGCCATTAAAAGGATCAAAGGAGTGGGATGGTACCCAGAGAGTAATGTGGGATTGGGGGATTTTATCTTTAAATTTATGCATCTGGAAAAGAATAAAATATATATCAGGAAAATAATTTAAAATAGAAAGGACTGAGAGTTTCTTCCATTTATTTGAGCATGAGAATTTCATTTCATGCAGCAACTGTTAGCATGTTTAGAATAGTTGTAATGAGGCTGGCACTGTCCGAGCTTTAAGAGGCCACACACAGTGAATTATTTTTCATGTCCTTAGTAAGAGCTTGTCTCATCCTTGTGCCATTCTACCCTAGCTGATGTGGTCTCCCTTGGAGTTCACTGTGACCTTGCAGAGCCAAGGCAAGAACAATACAAAGTGTTGTGACCATGGAGTAAAATAGAAGCACCTGTTGTAATTTTCATGTCATATTGGCCTTTAAGTGAATTTTCTTTTTCAAGTTCAATACCTTTATACTGCTCTAATACGAAAACACTGTACGTACTTTTTCTTATTCTCAAAAATAACTTTATGGATTTTAATGAATGTTAAGCCTGATTTATAAGATAGAATCCAGTTCCACTTTTTACCTTTGGGACACTGCCTCCTTCAAAAGCTGGTTAAATTTTCACTTGCAGTACCCTATGATTTAGTTTGAGTAATGTTTTAAAAGTGTTCTTATTTCTGACTTCAACTCAGTGATCACGTTTTAATCTTTTATTCTTGCCATGAGTCATAAGAGAAACAAAAACCAAATGCCAAAGCTTTTATAAAACTACAATTACACAGTAGCTAACAAAGGAGTTAGACTTCCAGTCATTCGTGACAAATTGAACCATTATGAGGTTTCTAGTAAGTGGACTGGTGATGCTAGTTTAGTCAAAAAGCGTGACTCATTCCCATTTGTTGGACTAGGTCCATCATATTGCCACTCATTTGCTTACTGGTGTTATGGTGCCTGGGAAAATTCATGGTCACCAACAATGAAACTTTCCTTTGCAACTTCCCTAAGTAACTGAGTATAAAAGTGCAGTGTGGAAGCCTGACTACTGAAAGAACATAATATGGGAAAGACTGATTATTTTAATTCCTCTTAGATAATAGGAAACAGGGTGATAGATCTTTTCCACATGGAAAGAAGTCTAAGAGATGGAAGGAATGGGGAGAAGGGTATGTAAAAAGGATTAGGATGTGTTATGCACATGTACCAACTCCCCACAATGAATGTAATCATTATGCACTGCAAACATGTACTAATAAAAAAAAGAAGTGTAATGTCTTTGATTTTTTATTTTAGTATATAAAGAGGATAGCAATTATTTGAAAAACTATGGCTTTCAAAGGCAGCTTACACTCTAATAGCTATGTAATAAAGGTTTTGTACTTGATATGGATGAAGACACTCAATGAAGCACACTAAACAATATGTTACAGAACTGGAGAGTGTTCAAAATATTTTCAATAAAACCAGAACCTCAGGACTTTCTCCTAAGGAATAGCATACTCTGTGATTTTTTATTTATTCTTATTTTTAATAAATGTCTTTTCTTAAAAGGAAGCATAAAAATACAAGTACATCCTTGTTAGCCTCTGGTAACTTTCAATTCTGAGCCCATCGGCACAAAGCTACCCCGTTTCAGGAGCCTGGATTGTCTGTCTAGACAGCAACCCCATCTTTTTCTTTCTCAGTGTGTTTCTTATTGATTTCTTTCTCCAAAATACACAATGTCTCTGTTTTGTTCCCCTTTCGTAATTCTCAAAACAGTGAAAAGCTAATGAACAGCCAATATAGGTTCGTACAATTTCACTGTTTTTCTTCCTCTAGGGAGTGATGCAGAGTTGCAACCAGATGCACGCCTCCTACCTCTTTCAGCAAGACAAACACTACGACCTGTCCTACGACACTGGGGACAAAGCCCTGCAGTGCGGACGCCACGTGGATGTCTTTAAACTATGGCTCATGTGGAGGGCAAAGGTGAGTACATGTCAGCTAACAAGAAGCAGCTATCTGGTGACATGTCGAAAAATCAATTAACTAAGTTGAAAATTACTCACATTCAATTTCTTGAATCCTGTGTCTATATACCTGCATTCTACATGGGTAAGAATATAGTCAAACCTGCTTTTGGTTTTCTTGTCAGCCCAGTAACTTCTAGTGCCCACATATAGAAAACAAATCCATTCTGCTGCATGTGGCAGATTACCTTGATTTGTAAGAGGTATTTCTTCTTGTCATTTTTGTTGTGTGGTTTATTTCATCCTGAGCTGGTGGTTTTCACTCAGTGATTATTGTCTTGTTAGGTCAGTGCAATATGAAGGTATGTTGGAAGAACAGAAAAATGCAAAACTGTCTACAATGATCACTTATTTCTGATGTTTTAAGAAATAACTTTTAATGGTAACAGTCTTTTTAAAAACTTCAGACATAACCAACTGCCTGCTTTTGTATGAGTTCTGTTTACCTCAGAATTTACCTATAGATGATCTTTCCCGTTGCAGCAAAGTAATCTCTAACTAGAGCTTGGATGAGTCTCATCACAGCCATTCAGCAGGGTATATTTATGTCAAATGTAGGCAGGCAGCAAAGATAAATGATTTGATTTTTAGTTTCAATTGGATTCCCAACTTTTAGGCCCAGTGGTTTGATTTTTCTCCAAGCAATGACCAGAGCTATCAGTGCATGCTATAAAAACCCAGGTGCAAAAATGGGGTTCTAGGGAAAACTGACAAAGGAGACTGATGAAAGGAGAGATGGAAGGGAGGCTGATGTACTTTTGGGCCTGTGTGTGTAGTAGAGGCCACATATTTAGCTATGTGCTTGGCATTAGCCTGCACAAAAAGATAACAGGCTTAAGCCAGTAGAAACCAGTGGGTGACTTGGTCAGTAGAAGTGAGGCACATCGGAATGAGATGAAGGAGGGGCTCCTTCCTAGGGTCTGTGTAGGGGTAGGAACCATGTGCACCCTGGGAAGCTCCATATACTGTGAGCGTGTGTGTGTGTGTGTGTGTGTGTGTGAGAGAGAGAGAGAGAGAGAGAGAGAGAGAGAGAGAGACAGAGAGAGAGACAGACAGAGAGACAGACAGAGAGAGAGAGACAGAGAGAGACAGAGAGAAAGACAGAGAGAGAGAGAGAGAAAGAGAGAGAGAGAGAGAGAGAGAGAGAGAGATATTTCTCCAAATAAACAGAATTGACTTTAGTGGTTCAGATAAAGTAGAGCGACTACCAACAAAAAGAAGGGATTTGAAAGAGAGGCAGTGCCATCTACAGTACTTCATAGAATCTTCTTTAAATCTATTCTGTCAAAAGAAACAATTTGAACAGAAAGATAGTCTTTCTTAATGCAAAAATAACTCTTAGATGGTGTCCAGAGATGACTGGCCTACATGGCTTCCAGGCAAGTCTCCATAATAGTGTTTACTCCAAGCAAAGTTTTTCCAAGTGTTGCTAGGCATCAGGCAGCTACACAAAGTGTGACACTTCAGTGACAGCTGGCAAGAGTGAGTGTGTTGCGCTCTCATCCCTGTGGCTGGTCAGAGGCTTCCTTCCCCTTTCCAAAGCTGAGGATCTGACAAGGACATGTAACTGGTCCCTACCACCCAACATCTATGAGACTCATTCTGTTGTTGGGCTTGGAAAACAGTTAAGGCTATGAATTATTGGCTTATTCCCAATCAATTTTAAAATAAGCAAGTTTTATTCAATTGATTGGTAGAAATTACAGTTATAGACATTAAGTACCAGACAGTAAGTTGAGGAAAGCTTGATCTCCACATGATGTGCAAGAGCGCTTTTACTTCAAGGATCATTCTTTCTGTTTTCCCATGGCGTTTTTTATTAAGATGATGATCATTAGCTATATTTACACAAAAATGCTTCTTGTGGCTCATTAGTTCCTGCTGTTCCCTTTCCGTCTGAGCCTCCCCTCCAGCATGGCGCTGCCTGTTGCTTCTTAGAAAAATAACTTGGTGAGCATCAGGTGCAAATCAAAGAGCAGGACCAGACCACAAGCAAAGTAAAAGCAAAGGAGCTATTTCTAAACTACTGAAGTAAAATTACTTAAAGAAGGAGGTACAAAAAAAAAAAAAAAAAAGACAAATCACAGGTGCTACAAGCCTTGTGAATACACATTCTTTTTAATTTCTTTTGTAAAACTTCAACTCCCTAGATATCTGAAAGGAAAAATTTTCCATTTTGTTTTTAACCTAAAGCTGTGTCGTTTACAGAATGAAATGATAGTTATTAAAGCAATAAGCTCAGTCCTACAACATAGGTCAAAAGCTCCCTAATCAAAACAACCACAGATGAAGAACCATGGGAGTATTGGCTGTGATGGTCTGTCTTCTGTCACCACAGGAACGAGAAAATCAACTGATAAAGAATAGTGAAAAAGGAGAGATGATAGAGCGCTAATCCAATAAACTCAGCTGGCCTAGAGAATGCAGTGTTCTGGTTATCTGTGTTTTCTCCTTCTGAAAATAAACCACATGGAAAAATAGAAACTTAAGTCTAAACTGACATTCTACAAACTAAACTGTTAATGACAAATGAAGCTAATTCCCTGCTGGGAGCCATTACACTAAGTCCAAGATAATTTGATTAGTATTGGTGGATGCAATATGATGTGGGCTGTTAACAATAAATGTAAGCATGTTCTTCCTAAGTAGGCCTTCATTTTATCATATGTTATTCCAAATCTAAGATGTTGGTATTTATTTTCCTTGTTGACAAATTTTCCTAGTGGTTAAAACTCAACAGCATACAAAATAAACATGCCTTAAAATTATTGCCCCATTTTTAGGTCTGCTACAAGGGATTAAAATATTATAGTAAATCTTCATGTTTGTCTATGGTTATACAAATTGACAAGTTTTCTTGTCATTTTCTATGATTGGCCACTCTAATTGGAAAATATTGGTGACAAAAAGACTGGCAAATGGTTGAGGACAAGAAAAACATGAAAATTTATTAAGGAAAATTGATGTTTGGCATCTTTTGCTGAGTGACTGTTCACTTTCTCTCTAAAATATTAGTTAATTGTAATGAATAGCTATTGTATATCTGTTACTGTGCCTGGTGCTGAATGGGATATGATAAGAATGTTACAGTTTTCTGGGCAGGATAAAAAAATACAGAAGTAAATCCCTGTCATATAAGATGGAATATAACTGGTCATAAAAGAAGTGCAGACACAGAATGGAGAATGAGACGGCTCATTCATAGTTTGAGGATCAAGAAAGCTTTATCAAGAAATGACCTCTCACATAGTGCTTAAACAAAATAGTAGAATAAATAAGATTTCAAACAGTAGGGCTACGAGAAGGACATTCTGCAAAGAAGATCACGCAGGAGCTCAGAAGTATAGCCTGAGAGCAGTGGAGAATCTAAACTGACTGATGGATGATGAAGGAACCACAGCCCTGAGGAAGAGAAAGAGTCCTGAAATAGGGTGGCAGTGGTGGAAATAGAGATAGCAGCGGGGCATCCAGTAGCTGCTTCAGAAGCAGCATTTAATGACATATGCATATGTCTGTAGGAAAAATAGGTCCCTGATACATAAGCCAGTCCCTCCTGAGGGAGCCTCTAAAGCCAGAGTCCATTTTCAGTGGTGCCCAGCTGCCCCATCAGGCCAAACCAGCTCAAGTTTCCTTAGCACCCACCAGACTCCTGGTGCATGTGGCCTAACTGCTCATCTGAGTGTTCAGACGTCAGCCTGAGCCCTCCTGAGTCACGAGCCTCCCTGAGTCAATCAGCTGGGACAACAATCACCAATGAAATGGATTTCTGACCCATTAAATTCTTCAGTGTGGTTTAAACACACTTTAGTTGTTATGAGTCACTAGCCCGTGCTGGGTCCCCCTTTTTTGTGAGATGATGCAAACACGTGTAAACAGAAGTGGGCCCAGAATTCCTGTGCCACCATTGCTCCCTGTAGTTCCCATGCTGGATTGGCCACTGGTAGGTGACTTCTCAGTGCTCCCAGGATGAGCGTCGCTGTTTCCCTGAGCTTTCCATTAGTATTTGGGAAATGCTGAAGGAGATTGGAGGAAAGTCATTTTGAAGAGTGATTCCCTAGTGTGTCCTGACATCACTGACATGGCTCTAGCCTAAAGCTGTTGAGTTGTTTTTCCTAAGTATAGATCCAAAGCTTCCAGAGCTGGAAACTGAAAGCCCTGTGTCAGTATTCACCCAGCTGAGACATGAGTCACTTACCCATCACCTAAGAATAGCTTGAAGAGCCTGGCAGGGCGACAGGCTAACAAAGCACTTGCATGTTGCCTGTGAGTCACTCATTGTTCAGCTAAAACTTGGGTTTCCTTCAGCATTTGTTCTACAGTGAGGTACACTGGTGAACAAAGGTGGGATCTGGGGGCGGGGAATTATGTGGTGGCAGGGCCAGACTCCCTGAGGGTCACGGATGATGCTTTTTATCTGCCGGAGGAGACTCGTCCAGTCCTTCTGTGATGAATGACCTCTATGATTACTTCCATGAGCTGTAGAGGCAAATTTTCCCCTTGAGTAATCAGAATGATTGCCTGGGGAACAGAGGCTGAAGGGAGAAAGGAGCCAGGGAGCGAAAGCACCTGCGGGGAAAAGCACTGACGGGGAAATAATCGCCAGCCAGCAAAGCCTCTGGAAACAGTCATGGGAAAGGACTGTGCCAGGACAGCACGGAGAAAAAAGTAGCACAATGACCATAGGTCCCATGAGGGCTCACGGCGCTGGGCAGCTCTGCCCCAGCGTCCCATCCACATGGTCAGCCTGCCTGCTGAGCTCTGTTCTTCTCTCGTAGGGGACTATTGGATTCGAAGCACATATTGACAAGTGTCTGGAGCTGGCAGAGTATTTATACAATATCATAAAAAACCGAGAGGGATATGAAATGGTGATTGATGGGAAGGTATGTATGCAGATTTCAGCAATCCTCAGAAGTTTAATCAGTTCCAGTCCTCATCACTGCTATTTTCTGGTGTAAACAAAATGCTGTGGACTGGGGTTTTAGCTTAGTGGCATAAATGCCTGCCTGACAAGTGCAAGGTCATGAGTTTGATCCTGGGTATCAAAAAATAAATAAATACATAAATAAATAAAATAAGATGCTGTGCAGCTAAGTGGGACCACTGAAGAGGCAAAGTGGTGAGGACGGGTCGCCCTTCTGAACTAGAAGGAAGATCAAATCCACATGTGAGTCTGTATAATGAGAACGTGAGGCGCTCCAAAGGAAATTGTCAATTTGAAAACACACACTGTGTTCTGAATGAGGAATAAAGAGATTTAAAATGTCCTTTAAATCTCCAACCTTGCAGTGGAGCCCGTTGTGAATCTTAGTCTCCTCTTTGTAGCCTCAGCACACAAATGTCTGCTTCTGGTATGTGCCACCCAGCTTGCGTGCTCTAGAGGACAACGAGGAGAGAATGAGTCGCCTTTCAAAGGTAAGTGCTGCACTTTGGTGCATGTGTGTACACTGAGCCTCTCACGTGAGAAGCCTTCTAATGATGCGTGCGTGTCTTTCTGAGGAGTCTCACCTGGGTGTGTTAGCCCACTGCTCCCAGTGGACACCAGCACAGCTAGGACGTACAGAGCCAATGTAGTCAGGTCCCCTGCAACTCTCCTTGCTTGCTTTTGTGGATTTTATGGTGCCTTACAATTAGTAATTAGGCAATGACCTTTACTGGTATTCAGAAAGCAGCATTACATTTCATTGGGAGTTAACCAGTTTGCCAAGCAAAACTGGCACTCAGTTTTGGTACAAACACAAAAGACACTCTGGATATTTGAAATCATTAGAAAAAAAAAACTGTTGCTGACCTTCAGGAGATGCAAGGTCAAAGCTACTGTGGGTCTTTAGAACCATGCAATCCTGGGAGGTGACAGGGCAAGGAGCAATAATAACAGCCACCATTTAGCATGTGTGGGATATAAGATCATTTAAATTCTCATGGTAACCTGGTTGGGGGAACTGAAGAACAAGAGAAAACAATCACTTTCCCAAAATCACACAGAAAGTCTGACCCCAGAGTCTGAGAGATTCAGCTAAGTTCTACCCTGGTCAGTAAAATATATTTTTATTTGTAATTGATCCTTGGCTGCTCCCAACATTTAATATGGGTGAAGCATGGTTTAAGATGCATATCAATTGGGCTGGGGATTTAGCACAGTGGCACAAGGGCATGCCTGGCATACACCAGGTATTGAGTTCAATCCCCTGGCCCTGGTACCAAAAAAAGAAAAAAGAAGAAAATGAGGTCAAAGAAAATTTCTTAAAAGCCAGGTATGGTGGTGTACTCCTGTAACCCAGCACTCAGGAAGCTGAGACAGGAGAATCATTTGCAAGTTTGTGACCAGCCTGAGCTACAAAGTGAGCTCAAGGGCAGCCTGAACTGCGAGAACCTGTCTAAAAAGACCCCCCCCCCAAAAAAATGCCTATCAATGGAGATGCTGTAAATGCAAGGTCCATATCTCTAGGTGCTACAGGAATGGAAAAATAGGAATGAGTGGGTAATTTGGATCTCAAAGAGTTGATTGTTTGATTTGGGATTTCTTTATTTACCATAAAAGAGAGACTCTTGTCCAGCCATTGCCAGTCACTGCTGCAAGCAGGACAGGCCATCTTCCCCACTAATAAGGAACTAAATACCTCACTGATCTTTCAGACAGTATAGCCTTCTATACAAAGGCAAAAATAAGATTTTAAATAGATTTAAAGTCCTCCAAAAGAACTCATAAATATTAATAGCTGCCCTTAAACAACCTAAAATCAAACTTCTTATCGGGAGGAAACTTAATGCTGGGCCATAGGTCTTTTAAACCAAGCCTCCTAATTAGAATAGTGGTTCATAACCTTGACTGTGCATTATGGTCATCAAAAATTTTATAAAATCAGATGACCATGGTTTACCCTGACAACTGTATCTGATTGCTCTTGAATGCAACTGGGAATACTTCTGAGAGTTCTCCAGGTTATTCTAGTGAGCAACGTTGTCGTTGAGAACCACTGACCTAAGAACAAATGGGAGAAAATTTCCAGAACCTGGATTCATGATGCACACATCTGGGGTGGGACTGGGGGTGCTTATGTTTGAAGTTTGGGTAAATCAGTTCATTCCAGTATAGCAAGCCCAGGAAGTGAGTGAGAGGGAGTAAAGGTCACATTAGACAAGATATAGCAGCAGGTTAAAAAAAATTAGGTAAATTGGGTCTACAATCATTTGAAAGAAAACAGTTCAGTTTTTACCCTGAAATTGTATGATGCTGATTATCCATAGTATAAATTAACTTGATAATGACTGATTTTACTTAGTTAGAAGTTAGATTTTTTTCATTCATATGCTATTTGGTTCTTTAATAAACCTGCTAAGCAGACAGACTCATACAGGAGTGTGACTTGTTTTATTTGTTAAATCAGCTCACTGTCATTGGTCTGGTAAATGGGTCAAGGTGGGAATACCCAACAAAAGCATTTTTTTTTCTGAGAAAAAGTCCAATTCTGAGATTCTTACATTTAAATACAGTTTTTCAAAAACTTCTTAGATTTCAGCATATCACATAACTTGTGATGGTGAGGGAGATTATTTCCTGAGGACAATAATTAGAATTTGTAAACAGTAGATTATGTTTCTGCTGTTCTTAATTCAAATTTGGAAGTCTCTGAGAACTGTGAAACAAATTCTGAGTTTTTTGTTCTCTGACCATATTTTCATTACTGTAATAGAATTCAGTGTACACTTGAATACAAAAGTAGAATCAAGTGAACTATTCAAGTTACTTTTCATTTGTCTATGTCAATAATATTTCTGAGTTTCAGAAAATTTCTTATTAATTATAAAACCCTTAGAGTATAATATTCAGGAAGCTGCTGAATCTTGTTACACAAACACTTCTGGAGAAGAAAGAAGTAAGCTGCAATAATCTGACCAATACAAAAAAAAAATGCTACATGTGGCTATTTTCATTTAATTTAAATCAATTAGAATTAAATTCAACTAAAATTTCAGCGTTCAGTCACGCTCGCCGCATTTCAAGAGCCCAGTTGGAACTAGTGACTATCGAATGGCTAAAACAGACAACAACCTCTCCAATGGTCCTCTTAGCTCTCTGTGCTGACAGGGACCCACAACAAGAGGTGACATGGAAGTTTCCATGTAATGTGTTGGGGACAAGAGAATGAAGTTAAATTCTGGGCAAGATCAGGAATTGCTGTCTGTACCCTCATGCCTCAGAACGGGGTTTAGGATCCATTAGATACTTAACAATCATTTCTAGAATTAAAGTACTGTCATAGTCTTTGGCTACCCTGACAAACTTCTAAAGATCCAGTGGGCTGAGAACAGCAGAAATTCGTTTGTCACAGTTCTGAGGTCTGGAAGGCCCCAGGTCAAGTGCTGGCAGAGTCTGTCTGCTGACATGGTAGCTGGACCTTTTACTCTGCATCTTCATGTGGCAGAAAGAGGACAAAGGAGCGCTCTGAGGGCTGCTGTATGAGGCAGTAAAGCCATTTATGAAGGTGCAGCTTTCCAAACACCCCCTACCTTGTGACACCATCATGCTGAGAACTTGAGGTTGGGACACCAACATGCAGCTCTAGCAAGTACTTTTGCTTTCTCTACAGTAAGAAAGGGAAACAACATTTAGGACACCTAGGAGTAGCCTTTCCCAGCAAGCACGGGCAGATAACAGAAATCATTATTACTAAATCAAGTAGCGACATCTTCAGGAGGAGGAAAAGATGACAGTCTGGTGGGTGAGTTTCCTGCTGCCCAGGCGGAGCTGTGAGTATCCAGGCAATACACAATCACCCAGGAAGAGCAGTGGAAAGTGCCTGGTCCTGCAGCAACAGATCCACAACCACACACCTTAGACCCAGGGAAGGGTGTCAAGAGACTCTAGGCACGAGACCAAAGGCTGATGTTTTGACCACCTCTTGTGTGTCTAGTTCTTTTCTTCATCCTACTCTTCTTCTGTTTGTTTGTTTGATTGGTTTTAGTTTTGCTGTTCTTTAATCCTGGGGTTGAGTTCCTCACCAATAGTAGTTGAAGCCTTCACCAATAGTAGGCAAGCACTGTGCCACTGAGCTACACTCCCAGCCCCTCTTCTTATTTTAACTATTCTTGATCATTATCTGCATCTCTTCACTCAGCTTTTGTAATACTACACAGATGGATGACTTTCAAAAGCCTAATGAATTTAATAGTAAACTGATAAGGAAATAATTTGGCCTTGTATTTAATGTGACTTTTTAAAAGTCTGTTGAGTTAATATGGAATTTAATTAGTGAGACTTTAACATTTTAGAATGTCTTATTTATGCCTATTCTCCTTTCTCATTTTTCAAATACTTCTCAGGTTTCAAAGATTTAAAAACAAAAAGGCTAACAGACAACAAAAAATAAATTTCTATGATAGTGTCTAAGACTTTCATAATGACAACAAGCCTTCTTATGAGGAAACAAATATGATTTTAAATTTAGAAATAGTCCCTTGATTATTGTTTTCTAAGGGATTGAAAAGTAAATGGCACGAGAGAGAAAATAATACCCTAATTATTTTAAGGCACTCCCAAAGATCTCATATTGATTAGATGTCTAGTGATTTCTTCAACATGAAATCCCTCTCTTTCCTAACTGGTTTTCTTCATTCAGAAAACCAAGAAACTGAGCCCCCAAAAATCTAAAAATGGAAGAAAACTCTATGTCTGTTTATCAGAGTAGAATCTTATTTTCCTTTGAAATTTTCCATTAGTGAATAATAATAAAATACATATTCCACTCTTCAGCTAATTTTAGTTCCTCAGCGTTTTCTAGAAGTAATCAAAAGTCCTGTGAATATAGGCAGATGCAATTCCTGCCAGCTCAGCTTGCTTCAGGAATGTGGGGATTGAATCTCACTTCCTGTCAAAACCTGTTTGGGATGTAGCTGTTAACTTTCATCTTTGACCTTTGATTTGCATCTACATGAAAAGTCAGAGATGCTTGTCCTTAATAGCTAGTGTCACTCTATGTGGTTTTGCTGAAAATGAAATAAGACTTCAAATCACTCAAGTGAAGCATTATCATTGTTGTATCAACACAAAGGTCAAGCATGACTTATACAAATAAAGCTAAGGGAAAGCTTTGTGATTTTTTTCACCTTAAATTTCTCCAGCTGTGTGGATTTGAAATGCTCTTTCTAATTTGGGACTTTTTTGTGCCCAACAATACCTTGACCTGCCATGCCTTGCAGCACAAAGTGATAAAGACCAGGTCCTTTGTCTAGGATATTCTAGGAGATCCATTTTCAGAATTTAGTCCAGACTCAGGATACTTGAGTTTTTTTAACATGTATTCCCTGGGATGGACCCAGTATCCTGCATACATCCTTAGTCCTTTAAGTGAAAGAACAACTCACTGAACAGAAATGTTCCTCTTACACCATCTCCACATGGAATAAGGAAGGAAAGAACATAAAACTCGTCAATCTAGAATGAGATGTCTCAGCGCTGGGATCATCCTCCATCTTTGTTTTTAGATGAGGAAACTATTTACAGAATGTGAAGTGCTGGTGGTGTCTGGTGGCTTTGTCTTTGGTAGCCAACAAATAACTAGACCTCATATGGAACTTCCTGATTTTGTGCATCGAGTGCTTTAATGATTAAAAGCTCTTTGTAAAGTAATAGCTACGTAGTATTAACATAAATTAGTTAATATTCAAAAGTCACACATTCATAATGTGACTCTAATTGCCCTTCATTTCAATTCAATTATCCTTCATTTACGCTGAATCCTTATGTGATGGTCCCCTTCTTCAACGAAGTTTCTGATCATGTCCATCTCAAATAAGTCTAAAGTTCCTCTAATTTCTGTCATTCTTTGTTGTATATTTGCAACAATGAACTTGAAAGAGTAGATGATAACAAGACACAGTGGCATATGTCTATAATTCTAGCTGCTGAGGGATACAGTGTGGGATAGTTGAGGAGGATCACAGGTGTGAGATCCACCTGGGCAACGTAGCAAAACCCTGTCTCAAAAGTTGGAAAAATTTTATAAAGAACTGAGGATGTAGCTCAGTGATGGTGTGCTTACCTAGCACACATGAAGCCTGGAGTTCAATCCCTAGCACTGGAAAAAAAAGTTGCAGATTATATATACAAAGGCCAGTGGTAAATATATATGGACAGATCGTATATTGAGTAGGATAATACATAAGTATGTGCCACTTCCTAAGTAGCTATTGCTATTATTCTATTCTGTATAGTTGATTAGAACTAAGAAAGCCCTCAGCATGTACCTAGCACTGTGCTGGGAAGCACTAACAGTAAAAGGGACCAGATATGCCCTCCAGAACCCTACAATTGAGGTAGAGAGAGAAAATTTACTTACTAATTAGAGGCCAACAGGAAATCCACATATAATCATAATTGTAGAGTTAAAACTTAGAAGAAAGACACTGGTGATTTGAAGAAAGCAGGAAAAGCTGTGTGGCAGCTGTAGGAGTATATGATGTGAACTGGAGGAGAAAGAAATTCTGAGTAAAAAGCACCAGTGTGATGCGGTGAGATTGGTAACAAGTGTAAGAGATGAAAATATGGACGGCAGAGTGTATCCAAGGGCTGTGTAATAAATTAGTCTTGTCAGAGCTGAAGACTGCGGTTGGTGAGCAGTGGAGTCGGGTCCTCAGAGCTGGATAGCAGAGGCCTTGTGCCGAGCTAGAGAGCTCCAGCTTAACGTCATGTACCGGAGGTAACTACTGAGGCTGTAATGAACAGTCGGGCATAACTGAAAGCCTTGGTCTGTTGTGCACATCTGTATGTGAAGTCCTCTGAGTTCAGACTTCTACTCCAGCTGATTCTTTATCTTATTAAGTGGGATCTTTCAAAATATAAACAGAGGTAACACAAAAGAAGAATAAAAAGAAACTAGAAAAATTGAAGTTGCAACAAAGTTGCCAAAAGTCTATTATCTTCATACGTCACTTGATACTGATTCACCTTGATAACAATTCTAAGAACCATGTTTTATTTCCAATAATTTTATATTTTCTGGAAGAAAAACTCCAATGGTTTTATTGCTGTCATTTACCCTTAGGACCAATACCAGATTACTCTCATTTTCCCAAAACACTAACTAGAAAATCAATGCTAAGATAGCAAATGCCTAATTGTTTAGCATTACTCTTCATATCACATACCTGACCTTGAACATTTTGAACCATTCTGGTCCTTTGATCCCATGAAAACTTAAAGACAGTTTCTTCAAGAGGAAAATAGTTTGTTTAGTTAGAAACTGAAAACACTACTTGCTGTTGTTAGGGTCCTTGACTAGGGGAGAGTCCTCTGGAGAAACAGCCACAGCTCTGATAAGGTCTCTCCCACAGGTTGCCCCAGTGATTAAAGCCCGAATGATGGAGCATGGGACCACAATGGTCAGCTACCAACCCTTGGGAGACAAGGTCAATTTCTTCCGCATGGTCATCTCAAACCCTGCAGCAACTCACCAAGACATTGACTTCCTGATTGAAGAAATAGAGCGCCTTGGACAAGATTTATAATAACCTAACTCGCCAAGCTGTTTCAATTCTCTAGGTAGACAATTAAGTTGCCACAAACTGTGTAAATGTATTTGTAGTTTGTTCCAAAGTAAATCTATTTCTATATTGTGGTGTCAGAGTAGAGTACTATTTAAAAATTTAAAGAAATAAACACTGCTCCTTTAAAAATTCCTTTCTTAAGTTTAGAACACCTATATTAATTAGTGACAACAGGCTGTGTTCTAATCAATAAGGAAAAGCTTTAAATTGTTATAAATATTTCCCTTGCTTTTAATATTGTGTGCAAATCAAACTTTATTTTCTCTTCAAAGTAGTAAGATTGAATAGTGCCAAACTGCCCCTGAATCATAAAAGGTTCTTTGGGGTACAGTGAAAAGGATAAAGTAATTAAAATGTATGTTGACAATTTAAAACTCTTGCCTTTTGCATAGTATTAGAAAAAATTTCTAATTTACTTATAATAACATTTCAAATGTATTTAAATACATATAATTTTACAAAAGGAAAATATATATATTAAAAAGAATTCCTATTTTGTAACACATAGATTTTTATTTTTTATGGGTTATACAAACTTCAGGGGCAGATATTAAACCTAAGCCAGATTTTTTTTTCTCTTTCTTTAAATAGAGGCACAATAAAATACTTAGCGAGGTTATTTTAACACATAGGCCCACAAAGTTCTTCAAATGTATAATTCCTTCTTTCAGTACACTTACAGCTTAATCACATCACTAAAATTATTGTTTCAAAACAGACACAAAAAATACAGCAGGTTGATAAAAATAATTGATCAGATCAACAATTAAGATTCTCTTTCCACTTAAAATTTCCCAGCTAGTTTCTCCTAGCAGGCCCACTCTGGGACATGAGAAGCCAGGCTTCATCTTAGATTAGATTAGGAGAATCATCTCTATTCTGCTGTCCAGTTTGACCTGTTTAGAACAAAAGGTTGATGCTGATTTTTAAGGCATCTTCCCAAACAGTATTCTTTTATTAGATCATTTGAATTAACTAGAGAAAAGATAAAACCTAGTCAACCTGAGCAAATAACAATGAATGTGATGAGCCCAGAATATTAAACTCGGCCTTGTGAGATGAGATCTCTGTGTGACAGTAACGACATCACCTGGGTGCCATATTGCTACTGTCCAGGAGTCCTTTACTTCCTGGGTGGTTGGTTGTATATCCTCCTTTCCTCCCCATTTCTTTACACAAAGGTCTCATCCTGCCAAACTCTCTATCACTGGGATGCCAAGTAATTAATTCATAGTCCTGGAAGTTACCTGCCTTTTGTAAAGGGAGCTCTTCACTCTAGATTTTGAGATATCCTAAGACCTTCTTGTATCTGTTTCTGACCAAGGCTCGAAGCAACCAGAATATACAGCAGTGTTCAGAATTCAAAATACTATTTTAAAATCATCTCTCTTTCCCTGCAAACGTGGTGGAGAGGCAGGAGCTAACACAAGCTATTGTGGTTACTTCTGGGGCCACAGTCAGACTCCAAATGCTGGCAAGAGAGCTTCAATCTTATATGCACACATTGCAGACATGTATCCAGAAACATTCTACCTTTTTTATATGAAAAGGGCAGCTCAGTAATTAGAAAAATTACAGGTACAGAAGAAGGAAGACTTTGTTCTTTAGCATATAAAAATACCCCATAATATAACCACAGGATGCAACCACCTGAAATCATGAGTTTGCATCTCCTTTATTTCTTTCAGGTTATGTACAAATTGCTAATAATTGATATGAAAATGGCTTCAGGCTTTCTTTGTCTAGGAAGTAAATGGGTTCCCTTTGGCAATTGAAAAAAGAATCCGTGTTGCAGAATTCCATGAAGGAACAGCGTCCCATTTCAGGCTTTCTCTAACAGAGAAGAACCCATTTCCTCCCTAGAAATGGTACAAAGAATAAAGCACACAATTGACCATGCATCTCACGCCTCCTGCTCCCAGGTCTCATTTCAGAGAAAGAAGCATTAGTTTACCAAACCCGCTCTTTCACTTAGAGAAGACAGGAGGCCTGGTGTCTTGATGGACTAGCTCTTTTCTGCTTTGGGACCTTGAGGAGCCAATGTTATAACAGAAGCTGCTTCTTAGCTTGGTGAGGTGACAGAATTTAAAAGAAGTTGTGCCTGACTTTGAAATCTAGCAAAATAATTTTTACCAACAGATTGTCTCTCCTAATTCCAGCCCACTCCATGTTATTTCGTTTTGTGGGAACCTAGGAAAATCCTCACCAACAGTAGCCCTGAAAAAGAACCAAACAAGAACTAATGGGTCTCAGCAGTTTAGTAAATATTCTTTAAGGTACATTGGTAACTCACTCCACAAAGGGAGGGAGGGAAGAAAGAAAAGAGGAACCAAAGAAAGGAAGAAAGAAAGAGAGAGGGAGATGGTTTTGAACATCAGCCCAAATTCCTTGTGCCAAAGGTCTTTATGTGAGACCATATTTTATAAATTTTAGAAGTGTTTGGTTTTAGCTTTAATCAGAAATAACATGGCCATTTTTATTTATACAGCAATATTGTGTTCTTTATTTCTATTACTTGAACAAAGTATAAGTATGTCTTTATCTGAGAATTACAAATGATATGTACTTCATGTACTGTCACAGGGTATAAGGAAACCAATTATGTGTGTGGCTGTTTTGCCTTTATTATATTGATAGTATTGTCTTGTCACCTCAAATTGGGGTTGTGCACTTTGTATATGAACTGTACAGTATTGCAATGGACGTGTTGCTGTAACAGCTTGTACAATATATTATTGGTTTGTCTTCTATGTGGTAGCTGTATTGAACTTTGATATTATAAGAACTCCATTTGCACCTTTCTCTTGCTCTTCCTCTCTCTCTCTCTCTCTCTCTCCCTCTCTCTCTCTCTCTCTCTCTCTCTCTCTCTCTCTCTCTCTCTCTCTCCTCATCCTCCTCCAAACTGTATGCCCTCCATATCAGCTCTAATAGAGAACATGCTGTCGGCTAAGCCTCCTCCTGAGCAATTGCCTTTGAGAAATGTGTGATTTCACAAAATGCAAGGTGACACTACTTTGTCTCTGAGAATGGTAGAAAACAGATATGGAGTGTCATAAACTGCCAACATGGCAGGTGTTGGTTCTGCTGGGCCCTGGAGTACCTGCTGCTCCTTAGAATACTGACAATGAAAGCACAGGTGTAAATATAGTAGCGGGAAATGCATCAAGGAAGCTCAAACTGGATGTCATCTTGCATGTGCTCTTCTGTTTTCAAGTGCTAAAAGCAAATGCCGTGTAATTATTAGTACTGTGTGCCAAATACTGTTCCCAATTGGTGTTTCTGAGCAACATCAGCATTCTCCTGGCATCACTCCATTACTAAAGACAGAAAAAATTTAAAAAGAAAATACACAAATATTCATCAAGCTGTTCTTCTTACCAAATATAAACTTGTGTATGATCCAAGTATTTTATCTGTGTTGTCTCTCTAAACCCAAATAAATGTGTAAATGTGGACGTAGTTCAGGCTGTCGATGCTTATTTCTGAGTCTGCCGTGTGGCAGGGTCGTTTTCAGTGACCTGTCTGAATCACAAGCCCTTCACTTGTCACAGCGCTCCACATGTCTTTGGTCCCACTGCTTTCTCCTTCAATCCAGTCTATTCTTTTTTTAAAAAATTATCTCAGAAAATTCCAAATATATGAAAAGTGGGGAAATACTGTAATAAATTATGTTTCTTTCAGCCAGCTTCAACATTTACTCATGTAGAGCCTAATCTTCTTTCACTCTTTCCTCCACCCATTTCCTCCCTGGTACCATATTATCTTTATATGAACCTGTGAAAGATAAGGATCCTCAAAACCTATTCTCAATACCAACACCACAGGTGAAACTGTACTGGCATTGCCATAACAATGTCGAATATCCATCCAAATGGTCGCGTTTCCTTCATTCTCAGTTCTGTAGCATAACCCAAGGCCCATGGCCTGTGCCTGGAAAACCAGGGAGGCCACATCTTTCAGTGCAACTGGGACATCTGATCAGACACACAGTCCTGTGCTTACAGGTCTTTCAGTAGTGTCCACTAAACTATCTCTCTGATCATCCCATTTCAATCAGAGTTTAAAATTTTAATCTTCACTTTAACTTAGGTTTCTTATGTTCCATGTCTTTGAATTAGGTTTTTTAATTTTACCATTTGAGCTGGTTTGAAGAACAATTTCCTAGTCCAATTAGATAACTACATCTACCGCTAAACTTCAGCTCAACGAAAGGTTCAGTTTAACTCCATTTGTACCATCTTAGACAACTGTGTCTGAAATTCCATATGTGCTTTCCACGAACAGGGCCAGCCAGAGCAGTCTTGCTCATTTAATTTATTTGCCTATCAAAGCACATGTTCACAAGTACAGTTATATGTATGCATTTATCTAAGGGGTAATCAGAAATATGGTATATGTTTAAATAAAATTTATTTCAGGAAAAGACATGTTGCCATTAATTCCCATGAAAAAATACTCTTCTTCACTTTGAAGACCATTAACACATCATTGTGGCCACTTTTAAAGCAGTACAGGAGACTGCCAAAGACTAAGATTAGGTCCATGTCTATCACCATGCACTAAAATCAAAATAAGTCAAATATCTAAGTATTCAAACAGAAAAACTAAAGGGCTGGAAGATAAAATATGTTGAACACTTGAAGATACAGGTGCAAGCAAAATTTCATAAACAAAGTTCAATTACACAGGAAATACTACAAAGAATAACTGAGATATCATTCTATTAAGAAAAATTTTTACACAGCAAAAGAAATTACCAATGGAGTGTGAAGATAACCCACAGAGTGGAAAAACTTTTATCCAGTTGTCTCTCAGACAAAGGACTTTTATCTAAAACATATAAAGAATTAAAAAATCAGAGCCGCCAAATGCAATGACCCTATCTAAAAATGGGCATCTGAGATGAATATACACTCTCAGATGAAGAAACACAAACAGCAAATAAATATACAAGAAGAAAAATGTTCAATGTCATTGATCATTTGAGAGATATAAGTGAAAACGACACTGAGATTCTATCTCAAGAAAGAATGGCTACCATCAAGAAATCATCTAATAATAAATGCTGGTGGGGATGTTGTGGGGGGTGTAGAGTGGTTCCAGCACTGTGGAAATCAGTGTGGGGATTCCTTAAAAAACTAGGATTAGCAGTCCCATTTGACCCAACTATTCCCCTTCTGGGTATCTTCCTGGAAGAGTTAAAAACATCATACCACAGTGATATATGCAAATCAATGTTTATAGCAGCACAGTTTGTAATATCTAAATCTTGGAAACAACCCAAATGCCCATGAACTGAGGAATGGATAAAAAAAAGATGTGGTCTTTTTATACAGTAGAGTGCCACTCAGCTATGAAGAAGGATAAACTTGAGACATTTATAGGTAAATGGATGCAACCTGAGGGCACACTCATAAGTGAAATAAATCAGACTCACATGTGTAAACATTGAATTGTTTCCCTGGTGTGAGAAGCTGCAAGAGTAAATAAGGACCAAAATGTACAACAGACACTATGAAATGGGAAGAAATTGTTGGAAAGGAAAGAGGAACTAGGGTGGGGAAAGGGGAATAGGAAGAAGGGGAAAGGAAAAAAAGTTAATTATACTACTAATTTCTCTTGGTTCATTGAAAAGAACAGTTTGTGTTAATATTTTTTTGGAGAATTTTATGCCTATGTCTTGTACTCTGAGTAACTACTTTGAAGGTAACAATATGCAGTGTATCAACTATTGTTATCTATTATTTTGCTATGAAATTTTAATTTATTTTTTCCATAAAATAAAAATAAAGAGATAGCAACTCTAGCTTAGGTCTTGTATTAAAAAATCACACTACCATGAGCAGCACAGCAGCTGACTCAGCACAGCAGTATGCAACAGCTGACCCCTGGCTTGGGAAGCCACAGCAGCCACATGCACTGGTCCTCTGCATTCTGCAGTCTGGCCACAGCCAGCAGCCAAGCCTGAGCCAGCTCTACATTTTGCCTCCCCTTGGCTTGGGACAGCAGCGCCACCAATAACCAACTGACCTGATCATGCATGAGGACAATGCCCAGGGAGAAGAGAAGCCTTGAGGGTCAGAAGAGCCAGAGAGAATGTACAGACCTGACCAGCAGCACTGGCTCTAAAATAAAGCCCACATCTGCTATAAAGTACAAACATAATGTTGGGGTTTTCTCCAAAAGTAGCTCCTCGGAGGCACAATAGGATTGTGGATGCCCAGCACTGTGGCTGCGTATTGACATAGGGACTGTCACTGCCCAGCAACGTATTTCAAAGCTGTCTAGCTAGGAAATGCACCTGGTTCCACATCTGTCTGAATGTTCAAATAAGCTCCGGTTTGAGATGACTCTAGAAGCTCAGTGCCACGTTGGTGCCCAGTGGAGGAAAATGGTGTGAAGAGAGAAACACGGGGCCACCACCTCTTCCAAGTCTTCATCTCTAAAGGACGTCAGCTTTCCTTTGCAGATCTTTGATAAACTGCATTTGCTGAACATTTACACCATTTATATATGTTAGAGTTTTAAGACGAAATACCTGAAAGAATTTGTTTTTGTTGTAAAACAGTACCAAGCTAATGTACATGAGGTTTGTTTTGGTTTAGAATAGCTTTTCTTTTTTCCTTGTTTTTAATTTTTTTCTGTATTAGAGATTGAACCCAGGGCCTTCACACTGAGTTACATGTCCATCCTCTTCCTTAGTTTTTTCTTTCTTTCTTTCTTTCTTTCTTTCTTTCTTTCTTGGTACTCGAATGGAACTCAAGACCTCATGCTTGCCAGGCAGGTACTGTGCCACTGAGCTTTACTCCTGGCCCCTGTTAGTTTTCGTTTTGACATAGGGCCTCACTAAGTTGCCCAGGCTAAGCTGGAACTTGCAAGTTTCCTGCCCAGGCCTGCTGGAGTGCTAGAATTACAGGTGCACACCACCATGCCCTGCAAATATGACTTTTAAGATGCCATTTGCCTGATTTTTTGTGTGTTTTTACGCACATAAAGAGGTTCTGCTTACCATGTAAACATCATTTTGAATTACCTGCCCAGTGTTGGTGATTAAACAGCAAATCATAGATGTTAATTCTGGAAGCTGGGGGTTCCTCCTCTTGTCACTTTGCCTTTTGAGACACCACGTTCTGTTAACTCCCTTCCTGTGGCCTTCCATGGCCAAGTGACAATGAAGCTGATTTAGTGTACTTTGTGAGTATTATGATTACATGGGGGGCAGGCACTTTAAAGGATAGAGTTCGTGGCAACTTGGAAGTCCAGGCTTCTTCCTTGAGAGGTCAGATTTGCGCTCATGTTTTCATTCCTCTCAGGAACCAGCTGCCAAGGAGCAGCTGCAGTCAGACTGGCCACAGATGCTGGTGCTGCTGTTTATTAACTTTGTGGTCCTGGCAGACCACTTAACCTCTCTGAACCTTAATTCTGTCATCTGTAAAATGAGGACAAAAATAGCACTTGCTTCACTGGGTGATAGTGAGACTTCAAAGAGACCAAAAAAAAAAAAAAAAAGCTTGGGATGTAGTGAATATTCGACTGATGTTAATCTCACTTTTGTTTTGTGCTGCAGCCTGTAAGGACTGGACGTTGATGCAAACCCTCCGTCCCATGTGAGCTGTCTTAGGGTGGTTCTGTTCTCACATATGAAGGGCTTAGGCAGCAGCCTCTCTCATGGGATGTTGTGTTAATAAAGACAGCAGGCAATGAACGAGACCACAGTCCCAGCCTCAATGCTGACTGAAAGAGATGCAAAGCGCTAGGCAGGGTAGCTGAGGAGAAAAAGAAGAGCAAGAGGAGATCACTGATTTCGTCGGAAATGATTACCTAGTCCTGATTTGGAATCCCTTTCCCCAGGTGCCTGTTGTTCAGAGAGATGCCCATCAGAGTGAAATGATGTGGTATACAGGCTTTGGTTTTAATGGAATTGCTACTATGGTCACTTGTATAATGGTTACTGATTTCTATTTATACCGTGAGAATTAATCACTGGAGTAAACTAATCATTGTTTGCATTCCCCCAAATTTCCTAAGTACATACCTCTGATTACCCAATGTGATGGCATTAGAAGATGTAGTTTTAGTTCATGAAGCTGAAGCCCTCATGAAAGGGAGTAAGGTCCCTAAAACGACCCCTCCATGGTATTTTGTTTTGTTTTTCTTCAAAACATGTATTTTTACTAGTGCAGATTAATTTTCCAGGATAATGGACTTCATTTTGCCATTTTTCTATGGTATTTTAATAGCATCCTGAGCTAAGACAATTTGGGACACGCCATGAAGGAAAAGTGACTTGTTCTTCTTCAAACTGTTAAAGACTTTCTAACACCGAAAAGGAGCATAAAAAGTTCTGAATGGAAAACTCTCCTGCACCAGAGCTAGTCTTTTCCTGGAGCAGGGGCATGAATAAATACAAACTATAGATCAAATATGCCGAACAGCTACTTCACTGCTTGAATTCTATTTCTGTTTTGGGAAGAAAATACTTGTCGTTCCAATTAAAGTGTCAGAACTGAAGCTTCCGGCTGTGGGAAAGTAATTAAAAGCCCATTACAGTTGCCAAGAAAGTAATTTTCAAGAGAAATTTCAATTTATTTAAACACAAGAACTTTGTCAATCCCAATAATATTCAATCATGCTGCTATAATTTGGATTTCAAATGTCCTCAAAGGCTAATGTGTTCGAAGCTTGGTCATCAGCCTGTGGCACTACTGGGGCTGGTGAAGGGAGGTAAGGTCTATGAGAAGAAGTTAGGTCAGTGCCTGCAGGGAACACTGGAACCAGGGCTTGCTCATGCTTCCCTGCTTCTTTCTGTGCTTCTCTCCATATCTCTCTCTCTCTCTCTCTCTCTCTCTCTCTCTCTCTCTCTCTCTCTCTGCCTCTTGGTGGCCTGAGCATGAGCTCCTGCCATGATGTGTGTTGTCACCACAGGCCCAAACAAGTGGGACCAAGTGACCATGGACTGAAACCTCTGAAACCATGAAATACGATAAATCTTTCCTCCTAATAAGTTGTCTATCCCAGATATTTTGTTATAGTGACAGTAAACTAACATACAAATAAATTTGAAAAAAAGGGAGACCATCAAAAACTGTTTTAAATTCATATTTTAGCTATTCACCATTAACTCTTCTGCCTTTGCTCTTTCTCTGTATGTCTACTTTAGGATTATGGAGATTATGATAGTAAAGCATAGCTTTCTTATTATTCATTTTATTTGAACTATTGATTAATGTTTGTACTCCCTTTGTACTATAGGGATATATTCTAGTGGAAAAACCATTCTTCATCATGCATCTCCACAGCTGGCTGAGATGGGGCTGGTTTACGGTCAGGGATGAACAGATGGCTCCAATTATTATTCAGCTGTCATGATGTAAAGAAAAATGTGGGTTTTTTTGCATGGATATGCTTGTAAAATTTATAAAAACAAAGCATCCTTTTACTTCACTCTTTTAAAAGGATGGCAGAAATTTGTATAGAGAATGAACCATCTACAGTTAGGCAACAGGAGAAAATAAAATTCTGACACTGCAGGATTACCTCTGCGCTTGTCATAATGATTGCAATAAATAACAATTACTATTTAAACAAATTTTAGTCTATTATAGATTCATTGCAGTGGGGACCTCAAGCCATTGACATAATCAGTATAGCAATATTTGAGAAAGATCATTAAAGAATGCAGGAACCTCCAAAGATTTTTGCTTCAGCCTCACCCTGAATTTAAGGCAGCTACTCCAAAATTCTGAAGCCAGTTTGATACTGCCAAGATTAATGACAAAATTCTTCACACCTTAATCACATTTTGTGTCTTCTTTTCAATGGCTCCTTGTGCATCTTTTCTCCATTTGGAAAATTGAATTAGTGATACTTGTTGAATAGGGTGTAAGGATTCAAACACTGTGAGGGGCTTGACAGCAACAAGCTGCCAGTCTCTGCTGAGTTGCTAATGCACTGCTGCCAGTGAGTCAAGTGAATCAACAATTCCCCACGACTGTCAATACTCTCTTCCAGTGTTTTGTTTTGCTTTGTTTAAGTAAAACATCAACTGGGACCAAGTGCTTCTGCAAAAAGAGCATAGTGGGAGCAGGTTTTATTCTGGTAAATTCTATTACAGGATTTACTCCATCCCATTAGGTAGCACCCCAGAGAGGCTGGAATAGACAATCACCCATTCACTGGTGAGTAGCAGTCTCTAAGCCAGAAGACTACAGAAGACTCCAAGTTGACAGAGGTCACTGCAGCCGCCTTTGCTGCAAAGAGATGGATCACGTGCGCCATGGATGGCCGCAGCCCATGAGAAACAGAATCAGCCAGTCTGCGGCTCCACATCCCACACCACAAGGCTGCTACAGATTCCACAAGGAATCTCATCCTGCCCTCAGTCACCTCTGGCACTGGCAGGTGGAAAGCTGGTCTGCCTCTGCTCCCCTGGACCTCTGACAGGAGCACACTCAAGGACCTCTGTCAGGCAAGAACAACCCAAAGTGGAAGCAGCTTCTGTCTGGCACAGTGCTCAACAAGGGGAAAACAGAAAAGGAAAATGAAGGGAACACAAAAGTCCTTAATGCTTTTAAATTCCTTTCTGCTTTTAAATTCTTTGTATTATTTCCCATGTGATTGGGGTTTTGTTTATGACATTTTTACCTATATCTATGTCTTTAAGTGTTAGAAATATTTTCTCTTCCAGCAGATTTAGTGTTTCTGCTTTAATATTTAGATCTTTGATCCATTCAATGTTAGTTTAGTGTATGGTAATAGAAATGGCTCTAGTTTTAGTCTTGGTATGTGGAAAGCCAGTTTTTCCAGGACCATTTAAAAATGGGCATCTGACTTGAATGCATACTTCTCAAAGGAAGAAATCCAAATGGCAAATACATGAAAAAAAATTTCAACATCATTTGTCATTCAAATTAAAACAACGCTGAACTTTCATCTCACTCCATATAGAATGGCTAATATCAAGAAATAACCAATAACAAATGCTGAAAAGGCTGTGGGGACAAAAGCACCCTTCTCCACTATTGGCAGGAGTGTAGACTGGGACAACCACCATGTAAATCAGCATAGAATTGCTCAAAAATCTAGAATTAGTGGTTCCATTTGACCCAGCAATTTCTCTGCTGGGTATCTTCCCAGAAGAATTAAAAACATACCACAGCACTGTATGCTCACCCATATTTACAATGGTACAGTTTGTAATAGCTAAATCTTGGAAAAACACAAATGTTCATCAACTGAGGAATGGGTAAAAAACTTTTAATTTTTTTATTCAATGGAATATTAGCCACAAAGAATAAACTTGAGACTTTTTTTTAGTAAATGGATACACCTTGAGACCATTCTCTCAAGTAAAATAAATCAAACACACATGTGTGAATGTCGTATTTTTTTTTTTTTTTGGTGTGAGAAATCAAAAGGATAGATAAGGAACAAATGTAGTATGGTGAAATTGTTCAAAAGAAGGGGATCTGGGGAGAAGGAAGAGGAAAAAGGAAGAAAGGGAAAAGAAAAAATGATAAAAGAAGGATAAAATAGAAACAAAGCTTCATAAATGAGGAGAGGAAGAGGGGCCGAAGGAGGGGAGGGGACTGAAAAGAAGAGGAACCAGGATATGTCATGCACAGGTATAAATTCCCTATGATGACTGTGATCATTATGTACACCTAAATTATACCAACAAACTTAATTTTAAAAAAAGAAAGTATGCGTCTCACAGACAAATGATATCACGACAAGTGCACTGTGAGAGGTAGCTACCATGTTTAGTAAAGTACGGGAGAATTCACTCAATTTACTATGCTTCAATAAAGTAAAAAAATCTAGTGGAATCTTTTTGAATGCTTAATTCTACTTGGTAGGACACCATGAATTTCAGGCACATGGGCCACCTCCTGGTTTTCTCTCTCACAGAGCGTAAAAATCATTGTTTCCACTACAGACATAACTATACTGAATCCTGCCCAATTGGTCACCAGCTTGTAACACTGTTTCTTTCTTCAAACTCACCACTTTCTACCACTATTGCCACTTATCTTAGTTGTGGCCCACACTGATAACTTGGAACGTTACAATGGAATACTAAGATGAGCTTCTTTGGTTGCTAGTCATAAAAATCAACTTTAAGTAGCTTAGGAAAAGAAAAATCGGCAAAATACTGGAAAAGTTCATGGCATCCAAGAAGGAAACTCTAGGAACTCAGAATTTAGAAAATGTGATGTTCACAGTGCTCCAGGGACATCAGCCACAAGAGTTTATGTTTGTTTTCTCTGGAGCTCTGTCACCAATAAAATGACTTGGCTTCCAGTTCCCAGTCACCATCTTGTTCTTATTCCTAAAGGAAAATCTAAGCGACTGAACTCTAGGACAAATGTCAACTATGGTCAAGTTGTCCATGTCCAAGATGACAGTATCATGTAGTACAAATCTGGCTCCCAGGACCTGCCACTGTAGATGCAGAACAAGCATCAGGAAAGGGAGAATGGTTCATTGGCTTCACAGACCTGCAAGGTATCCCAGGAAGTGTCACTGATTACTAATATGTATACAAACCCACACACATGTGCACGCATGAGCACACACACAAACTTCTCTATACACAATGTCGTGTATTCTCCCCATCATTCATCTAGCCAACTAATAGTGTGCACCTGTGAGGAGGTTTCTGGGGATGACTGGAATGTGAACAGCAAGCTGAGAAGGGAGACTGCCCAGATTTTGGATACCACCACCCTATGGGCTAAGGGATCCGATGGAATAAAACTGGAAGGAGGAGCAAGTCTGCTAGTACAGGCCTCTCTGCCTTCTGGATGCTGTGTGGCAAGCAGCTTTCATCCGCCAGGCTCGTCCACCACAATGTGTCTGTTTTTCACAGCTCTAACAGCAATGAAGTCTGCTGACCGTGGACTGCAACCTCTGAAATTATGAGCAAAACAAATCATTCCTCCACTATGTTGATTTTATCACAGCACAAGAAGCCAACACAAAACCCGTCTACTGCATAATTAATGTAATTGTCAAATAAACAAAAAGGGGTACTACTCAACCAACAAAACCCAAAAGCATAGAAAGGTACATTATAAACTAATGGTACAGAGGAACAGACAATTCAGGGATGAGAAAGAATGCACAGGGCCAGGGATTTAGCTCAACAGCATAAGTGCCTGCCTTGCAGGGACACGGTTGTGAGTTCCATCTCCAGTAAAAAAAAAAAAAAAAAAAAGAATGCATAAAATTTTAATTGGCACCATCAGAACTATTTAAGAAGTCCTGGTACCAGTCCTTGTACCTTGTACCAGGGAGAGCTGAGACCATATTTCATTTATAAAGTAAAAAAAATGGAGATAATTATGGATTGTTGAAATTTAAAAATAAACCTACAGACACAATAAAACAGAGGAAGTTTTTTAAAAACAATAAACAAAGAGACAAAATTCAATTATAGAATTAAACTGACAGTTCCAAGAAAACTGTGGCTTAAAAACAAAGCAAAGCTATAATGAAACATTTTTAGTAACATCGTAGGCTAGATTCTCATATCTGCTTTCTAGCTCACAACAGTGCAACTTGTTGGGTAACATATTTAAATCTATCGATGAAAAAATACTCAGGCCAGGAGCTTAGTAAAGCTAGAAATCCAGGAAGGTAAACTAGGACTAAACCAGTTTTTACCTCGAGCTTATTTGTCAAACTTTGTGAACCTAAAGTTTGGTTTCATGGCTTCCTAGTTCTGAGAAAGGAGCCAAGCTCTGTATCTACTCAAGGTTGAGTACAAGACTCTCCCCGATAGAGCTACGACTTTAGAGGGCTATCACCTCAGTATGTGCTTTTGAAGTACAAATCACGTAGCTATGAAATTACCATGAATAAGGCAGGAGTAGTACTGAGGAGAATGTCGATGAATCAGATGATCAATAAGAAGTGACAACAACTGAGAGCCTGGAAGGGTCTGCTGATGCCTATAAATAGGAGATTAGAGGGTCGCATGGCCAGTGGCTTGAGAGTCAGAGACAACAGCAGGGGAAACCTGGGGAGGAGGAGGACTGGATTCAAAGAGAGGGAGGAAGGAAGCAAGCACTTCTATTTTGAAACTTAGTGGTTCAAGGTGTGTGAGAGTGAAAGCACCCCGCCACCAGTCAGGTAGCTTCTGAGGTAGCCAAGTTCTGAAGAAAAGCCAGGTTTCAGTAAGTATGAGCATCTTTTCAGAACAGAGATAAAAAATGTGGGGAAATGAGGTGATGATGACACAGAGAAAAGGCTTAGGGGGTAGAAGATGGGGGGCCCCACACAAAGCCTTCTGGGAGTAAGAATCTGGGTAAAGAGGGATGGCCTGGGAGGCTGGGGCTTCTTGATAAGGATAGGAAAAGAAAGGACAAGAGGGTAATTAGTCCTGGGAGTCCCTAAGCCAGACGCTAATGTCTTGCAACAGGCACTTAATAAATAGCTCACTGGTATCTGAAAGGGTGACTAATCACCCTCTGATAAAAATAAATAAATTACTCTCCCCAAACTTTTCCACTTCCTCTAACCAGAATCAGATATATAGAGACATAGAATAACTCAAAAATAATTATCAGCTCATCTACAAAACTCAGTAAGTTTGTAAATAGTCATCATCATTATTTCAAGACAATTAACAGGAAGATTATTCTGCCTTTAGGTAACTAGATCATTTGTGAAAACTGTAAGTTAATTTGGGATTCCAGCTAATGCCTTGGATTATGATACCATAAATATGCAGCCATTTTCTAAAGGGACTCCACCCAATAGATTTCAGTTACCCTTTTCTATTCAAAATTAAGCTGAAGTTATCGTTGGTCTCTGTAAGTAAACGGTAAATCTGATTTTGAAGAACTGAGATGCATTCTCAAAGAGGAACTAAAGTATGTATGTCAGAAACACAATTAGACTCCCGGAGAGAAAGACGAAATGACTGTTGAAAGTATACGCTGGTAAATCGCACAGGCGTGGAGTGAATTTGAGACAAAGGAAGTACAAAATGATCTTTTAGTATTTTAATAATCCCCATAGAACTTTAAATACTCAAACCGCTTTATCTGCACCTGTCTGACTACCACCCTTTGATTTTGAGTAAAAAACTATTAAATGGAAAGGATGCAACAGTAAAAATTAAGGGGGCTTTACCAAAGTAAGAGCTTGGCTGTGTCGTATTCGAAGAATATCCAAGGGAGAGCTAAGCACTTGTGTCTCCACTAGACCGGAAATATGGATAGCTGGGGAAAGGGGTAACTCTGGAATCAGAAGAAGACAGGGGCTGTTAACTTCAACTTTCTGAGACATGTTTTCATCATTAGAATGTTAAACATGGAAATCTTTTGTATGTGGTTCAAGTGGTGAAATAGAAAGGAGATAAACAAATCTCAGGCCATTTACCCGGAATTCCTTCAGTCCTGTGTACATAGATCATGTTTCTTGACAGTAAAAGTATTTTCTAAGAAATCTGAGTGGCAAACCCAGATAGAAAGTAAAAATAAGACACAGGAACATAGTGAAAATGGTAGTAATTTGCTGACTGGTCTTTGTTTTACTTCCTGCCTGAAAAGTGTCTTGAGAATACCTCCCAGGGTTTTCACTAGCGATAACTAAATTGGTGGGTACAACATCACCGTATATGGCAATAATTTCTAATTTCTTTGAGTTATGAACTTGTTACCTAAAAAAGAAGACTGATGCAAACAGTAGTCAAAAGTAATAGCACTTATTTGAGCAACAAAGAATTGCAATTTGAGCATATTATGTCAGGGTAGCTCTGAAGTGTTTTGTATAGCAAATGTAGAAGAGGTTTTGGGTGTGTATTTGTTTGCTTGTTTTTAAAAACAGGATTTCCTCCATAGTTGTTTTGAAGACTGTTCAGAAATCTTACTTGCAAAGCTGTTCTGACCAGTTAGTTGCTGAAGGTACTCTTTCTGAGAGATGTTGAAGATTGGCAGACCTTCCCTGCCCCACACTGGCACATGCTGTCATGGATCCTTTAGCAGAGATGAGTACAAACCTCTTGCAATCTCTATTTCAGAGTGTCTTAGCCTTAATTGTTTCCTTGTCTTTCACAAACTCTTCTGACAGTGAGAGTAGACCTATGAGATTCTTGCCTGGGACAATGAATATAAACAAAAGATTTTGCAAGGAAAGTGTTTTAATATACCAGATATTAATTTTTTTCCAAAAATCAGGAATGAAATTTTAAAAATTATTTCTGTCCCCAGTTCACAGAGTCCCAGAAGTTGAGTGAGGTCATTCAACCACAGCCATAAGAACTTCTGATAATATGTTTTGTTTTGAAGCTACAAGGAAGTTCAAGTTTAGAAAGAAGGAGCTCTTTCATTCCCAGAGCCACCATCTGACTTTTTAAAGTTAAGAACACACAGAGCAGATGGCATTCTTTGAGGCCTTTTATGCCCATCTTATATTTAGTTAAGCAATCCTTGTGAATGATAATTAACTACACAATGAATATTCTTGCCTGCTCACATTTGTATCCTTGGCTAATTATTTTCTTAGTGGAAATTCTTGAAGCAGATGTTTTTAATCAAAAGGTTGATGGATCTTTAAACTTTCTAGTACTTAAGGCCAAACGTTCTATAGAGAGCCCTGCCCAGACCTCACTGTAGTCCAGGAAGTTTATATTTGTAATCCCATGGAAAAGTTATTGGAATTCTAACAAGTTAATTCCATCTACTGTTTTCAGTGTAACCTATGGTGAGAATAAAGACACTACGGCATACTTATAATTGAGGGAAATAAGGGGATCCTGAAACAGATTTTGCTCTAGACAGCACACTGCAGCAGTGAGAGGCGGGACCAAGGGACATTTACCTTGAAGTCATTTTCCCCACCTCTAGGCAATTTACCTGTGGCAAGAAATGAATTCCAATAGGCTGCTTGTGCATCAGCAATGCCTCTTTAGGCACCACCCCAGACCAGAGCTGTGCCCCCCACACCACGTGTCCGGCAGAGAAAGCCAGACCCCAGTGGTCGTGCAGTTCTCTCCACGTTCTTAGAATAAAAGCCACTTTTACTTTGTATTTGCTGTCTACCAATTATGCCAGAAATCCTTATCAGTTGTTCCCTGGCCAGGAACGGCAGCACGAGTGACTTCTGGGATTCTCCCAGTTTGGGTCCCCTACCCATTAACGGACTGGACCACATCCTGGATTAATTTCTCATTTCTCAACATGCAGGAGCTGTTCAACTTGTCGCTGCTGGTCTGCAAACAACACTAGCCTAATTCATTTACCGGAGATGGGCCTGTCCAAGGGTTTACTCCATGATTTTGGGCTTGGCCCATGCGGGATTTCCCTTTTGCTATCCCTGGAGTGGTTCTGACGTTCCTTGGGCAATCTGAGGCAGAGCCATTACTGTAGTCCACTGTCCTCCCCCACCCTCCCCGTGCCTTTTGGTGACAGCCAGAGGGCATGAGTTGGAATCAATTAACCATGTGTCTAACAGACTAGATGACAACCTGCTTCTGGATTAGCCACAATCCAGTTTGGCTCATTTTAATTTAATTCGACCACAGTAAATACCTTTTCCTTGCCCAAAAAAACACACCTCTGGGATGCACAGTGTGACATCTTTGGGGGAATCTCCTTCTGAGGATTTGTAGCCATTGTTGATTCCCTGTGGTCTTGTTTTGAAATTCTATATTATTTCCATTGTTTTGTTGGGTTGGATTTTATTCTCCTTTGTTTGATTATGTTAAATCCGATGGCAGGAGCAGCTATTTCAAAGATAGCATGATATGTTATGGTAGCAATGTTGGATTTACTGTTGGCTTGTTTTGAAATCCTTTATTGCATCATTGTTTTGTTTTTATTGTTTTTATTCTATTCTATTCTCTTTGATTTTTACTGTATCCAAAGTTATCTGCAGCTATTTTGAGGGCATCAAAAGACATTATGGTAACTATTGTTGATTTCATAATATTTTGAAGTCCTGTATCTCTTACACTGGTTTGTTTTGATTGGTTTTATTCTATTTTATCCTCTTTAAAATAAAATTTTAAAAAAGCTCCTTGAAGGGACCAATGTTTATGAGAGAAAGTTGCTGACAACACTGCTTCAACAAAGACTTACCACCTACCTTCAGTTCACCAGGCTCTGAGAACTTAAAGATATCAGAGTGAACACCGCATAATTCCAGGGGGCACCATCCATGTTCCATTCTATGGAACAAATGCCACCCCAATGGACGCATTTTGTGCTCCTACGCAGCAGTTTTTTCGTGCCCTGAGTGTGACCTGGGTGTGTCCTCTGAAAGACATGTGTTGGAAAGTCAGGTATTAATGGTATTTGGAAGAGAGGCCTTTTGAGGGTGAGTAGCATGTGATGCAACCATGAGAATACACCTCCAGATGGCCCAGTGGCTTTACAAGAGGAGGAAGAGGACCCGAGCTCACCACTGCTGTCCTGACCTGGGATGCCTTCTTCCACACTGTCATGCAGCACAAGGCCCTTGCCATCTGCTGAGAAGATGTTGGCACTGTGCTCATCCAGTTCTCAGCCTCCAGAATATGAAGTCAGATAAACTACTTTATTCTTCATAGATTACTCATTGCCTGTTATTTTGTTATAGCAACAGAAAACAGATTAATAGGCCCTTAACAGTATCTGTTCTTCAATGTATTTAGAGCATATTGATGACTTATAAGTTTGTCCTTTGAGGCCCAATAAGTCTATATATCACTATATTCAAAGCATAGACTGGCCTATTTTCTAACCTTACCACAATCTTGACACCTGACCCCCACTGTCTGTCTCTATCTCTGTCTCTGTGTCTCTCTATCTCTGTGTGTCTCTGTCTCTCATTTTGTGTCTCTCTATCTCTCTGTCTTTCCATCTCTCTGTCTCTCTATCTCTCTGTCTTTCCATCTCTCTGTCTCTCTGTTTCTGTCTGACTCTCTCTCTCTCTCTGTCTTTCTGTGTCTGTGTCTATCTGTCTGTCTGTCTCTCTCTCTCTCTTTCTCTCTTTCTCCCTCCCCCCATGGGTGACCTACACATCTTGGCTGGTTTGCTTTGGCAGCAAAAGTTCTTCTTTTCAGAGCCTGTTTGACTCTGGACTTTTGAAAAGTAGACCAAAATGCACATATCTGTGCATGAAGGAAATCTGTGTGTCAATCTTATTTATAGCTGTCTACCACAGTGTGGAAGAGTTCAACCCTTTAATATGATTCTCGTCAATGACAGCTAAACTTTGTAGCTCCAGGTAAACAAAAATTTGCAAGAGGCCCCTGTTGGTAACTCAGTGACTAGAAAATTGACCCCAATTACTGCTCCTTGATCCTGTTCAAAGATTGCTGCCAAAAAAATAAAACTGCTTTTGTAAGGAAATTCTCAAAGTGAACAAGTTCTTAGGAATTACAAAAGAACTGGAAGATACCAGAATGAAATTATATCAGTGATTTACTAGAAGATCTTGGAAGACAAAAAAAAAGTTACTAAAGGCTTACCATTCTGTAAGCTTTGGATTTTTATTTTTTCCTGGGATATTTCTTTATTCCTCATTGAGACTAGAACACCCAAGTGTGGCCATAATGAAAATCTCTGTCTCTGTCTCTCTTATTCAAGCAAATTCCCTGAAACCTCTGTAGAGAATGCTTCCATTTGCCACCTCCACCCCGCACTGCCTGTTCCTCACATACCTCTATTCCCTCCTACACATGAAATAGTCTTTAAAGTCAGGAAAAAGCTAAGCTGGGTGGTGCACATCTAGAATCCTAGATCTCTGGGAGACCAAGGCAGAAGATTACAAGCTAAACCCATGTTTGACAGCTTAGTGACTTAGCAAGCTCGTGTTTCAAAATTTAAAAATAAAAATATAAAGAGTACTAGAGATGTAACTCAACGTAAATTCAATCCCTTATGCCACAAAAAAGAAGTCTGAGGAAAATGTGTCTTCTAGAAAAACATCAGTAACATTTTGAGAACATTAAGAACTGCTCCTTGCACTGAGAAGCGTTCCCACCTCTGCATTTAAATCTCTGTTGAAGACAGACACTACCTTTAGTGTGCATTACTTAACTTAATTCAGCTTATCAGGTACAACATACATGGTCTGGTGTTTCTCCCTGTCTCCCTCACCTCCTAACCTCTAGCCCCCACACATGAGTACATCTCCATCCACATTGGCCAGGCTTGTGCCCAGACTGGCAGTACCTGCTGGAACTCTACTTTCCAAAACATAGCATCTAGTTTGATGGCCAGATGCTGACTGACAAAACAACTGAGGGAAATGACTCCTTCATCACCTTCTTCGGTGAGACTGGTGCCAGCAAGCACGTGCCCATGACAGAATCAGGAGACCTGGAACCCAAGGTCATTAATCAGGTTTGCACTAACACCAATAACCAGTTCTTCTACCGTGAGCAGTTCATCATGGGTAAGGAAGAGGCCACCAGTGGCTTTGCTCATGGACACTGCACCATTGCAAAGAAGATCACCAACCTTATCCTAGACCAAATTCATAAACTGGTTGAGTGGTGCACAAGTCTCCAGGGCTTCTTGGTTTCCCACAGCTGTGATAGGGAAACTGGCTTTGAGTTTATCTTCTTGCTGATGAACCATCACTCTTCTGATGATAGCAAGAAGTTCAGGGTGGAGTTCATTAACTGAACTCCCACATTTCCACAGCAGTAGTTAAACCCCACAGTTCCATACTCACCCTTTATGGCTCACCACCCATTATATCTTCATGGTACACAACGTGGAAGACATATGTCACAGAAACCTGATTACTGACTATCCAATTTACATTAACCTTACCTTTTAGTCAAATTGTGTCTTGTATCACTGCTTCCCTCAGAGGTGATGGAGCTCTGAATCTTGACCAGACAGAATTCCAGACCAACCTGATGCCCTATGCCCACATCCACTTCCCTTGGGCTATGAGACCAATGCTTGCTTTGAGCCAGCCAACCAAACGGAGAAGTGTAACCCTTACCGTGGTAAATACATGAAGATGCGGTCCCAATGATGTTAATGCTGATATTGCCATTGTTAAGACCAAGCACAACATCCTGTTTGTGGATCGGTGCCCAGCCATTGCTGAGGCTTAGGATCACCTGGACCACAAGCCTGACTTGATATATGCCAGGTGCACATTTGTTCACTGCCACATGGGTGAGAGGATGGAAGAAAGGGATTTTCTTGAGATCTGGGAGAACACCAGTGCCCTAGAGAAGGATTATGAGGAGGCTTGTGTGAATTCTCTTAAAGGAAAGGGGGAGAAGAAGAGGGATACCTGTCTGGCAAGTGCGAGCTCATGCAATTCTCAGTACCAAAAAAAAACCTCAGATTCTAGAGGCAGACTTCCCAGATTCTAATCCTAATTCTGTCTATTTATTAGCTGGTGGTTTTGGAAGGAAAATTAATCTTTCTGGTCTCAGTTTCTCCATTTAAAGATGAGAATAATGACAGTACCTACTTCAGAGAATCATTGTGATAAATAAGTTAAAACAAAAACACATGGCACAGTGCATGGAGCATAGTAACTCAGGGCTACCCCACTACAAGGTGAGGGGTTCCCTTCACATGGAGCATAAATGAACACTCCTAGGCCATACTGTGGTGACCACCAAGTATTAGTGGCTTCTATTATTATTGTACTATATTAGTTAAATAAAATGGAACTATTATAGCACAGATACTCAAACTCAAAGGCTTTGATTACATGAAAGTTTATTGCAGTCTTACTCGCGAGGACAAATGCGCTCCATGCAATTATTCAGGGACATAAATTCCTCATGCACTATTGCTTCACTACCTTCTGAGGTATTTCTCAGCTGCATATTCAAGGTTGAACTGCTCACTCTGCTTTACAATCCACAAGAAAGGAGGTAAAGAGGCCCTGGAAGATGAACCTCTTAGGACAAGGAGCAGAAGTTACACGTGTCACATCTGTCCACGTTCCACTTGACCAAACCTAGTCCTACAACCAGGCCATGCCCCAGGGGAAGCTGGAAATGTGGCCTCTAGCCAAATAGCCATATGCCCCAAAATAACAGGGGTCAACTGAATTTTTGCTAAATACTACAAACTGAGTGACGTATATCACAAACATTTATTATCTCACAGTTCTGAAGTCTAGAAGTCCAAGAAGTCTGAGATCATGTGTCCTTAGATTCCACATGAGGGCTGTGAAAGTGTAAAAAAGAACCTGTCCCATGCTTCTCACCTAGATTCTGGTACTTTTCTGGTAGCCTTTGGCATTGCTTGAGGAAGAATCACCCCAATTTCTGCTTTCACCTTTACTCACATTGTGCATGCCTCTGTGTGCGTGTGTATCCAGATTTCCTCTTTTTATAAAGATTTTAGTCACGTTAGATTATAGTCCATTACAATTAAGTACAATGACCTATTTCCAAATAAGGTCGTATCCTGAGGTTTATGAGTTAGGACTTCAACATATTAATATAGAGGGGACATAATTTAAATCATAACAGTAGGGAGCTCTGTAACCAAAAGGAAAAAGAGGAAAGTAGATATTGAAAGAAACAGCAATCTCTCAAGTCCAAGTATAAATGCGCTGGAGGGGGGAAAGGAGAGAGAGAGAGAGAGAGAGAGAGAGAGAGAGAGAGAGAGAGAGATTGATTTATGAAATTTGTGCCATTTATAGTTTTTAATCATTCTTTTTTGTCTTAACATTATATAGTAAGAAGTTTTCCATTGGAATAGACTGGGCTAGGCTGCATTAACAAATGAACCAACAAATCTCAATGCCTGGACACACAATAAAGATTTCTTATTAACATCAATGCAACTGGCAAGGTAAAGATGCAATTGCTACCAAAAAGTTTTTTGAAGGAGAAATAAGAAAAACACATCTCCAAAAATGCCTCCCTCCTAGTATATAACTTGATGCATGGATGAAACTTGGGCCACATGGAAAAATGAATATGCAAATGTCCTTCGACAATGTCCCACAAACATTTCTCTAAACTGGACCTTACGAAACCCTACTGGATTTTATTAAAACAGAGAAGACTTGTGTTGTAACAATGATGTTATTAAGAGAGGGCTCATAAAAATTAGACTTAGACATTTTTGAATCACAGTCTCTGGAGAGGAGTCCAGAGAGGCACCTTCTTAAGAGGCTCCGTGTGCCATTCCAATGTGACAGCCTAGTTAAGAACCTGACTCTGAATTGTGTGGAAATTGGCTTCTTTTTGCAGTTATTAAAGATAAGCTAAAATTTACCATGATAACCATTTTTTTCTATCAGATTGTATTGGTACATTTTAGATATACATAATGAACACATTCTGAATAAACATTATTTTCACATAAAGATGGATTTAGGGAAAATCTGCAGGCAAAAATGAAATCTTTTTTTGAATAGTTCTGGGTCAATGCCAGAAAAATAACAACTAATGAAATTTTAAAGCTTCAGTAGTATAGAACATAACCCAAATGGCACTGGCTGAGGAAACAATTGAAGTTAAATGTTGCATGATAATTGATTTCTTGCCCGTAGGTCTGCAGATCAACTGTAGCTTGGCTAGTAATAGCTAGGTTTGGGTTCAGTTTTTGTTATGGCTTATAAGGTATCTAGATGCTCCTCCCCACAAAGGCCTCAAGCACTTACAGGTAGGGCTTTGGGGAAATGATTGGCTATGAGGAATGATACGCTTCAGTGGACTAGTCCACTAATGAGTTTATAGATAAATGGGCTATTGGGAGGCAAAGCCTGGTCAGAAGAAGTGGGCCACTGCAGGTGTGGCCTGGAAGGGTCTATCTCTCCCTGTCCCTTCTCTCTCCATCTCCCACCACTATATCATGAGTTCTTTCCCTTCTGCCGCACCCTCTTCCATGCTGCCCTCCCTTGCAGCCAGCCATCTTGAGCTAAAACCTTTACAAACTGAGAATCAAAATAACTCTTTCCTCCTTAAAATTGTGGGTACTGGGTATTGTGTATCAGCAATGACAAAGTAACTAAGACAGTTCTACTTCACGTATTTCTGATCCTATCCTGGTGTTTTACCACAGTGCTTTTTTCATAAGGATCTGCAGAAATACAAAAAGCTCACTTATACTATACAAACACACTGAAAGCCTTTGTGTGTCATATCTGCTAAACTTTCTGTTGGCCAGAGCAATCACATGGCAAAGTCCAACAAATGTGGCAAGAAAATATACGCTTTGGATCTAGTAGGAGGCACTGCAAAATCACAATGCTGTAGAAATCTTTTGAAGTGGGAAAGAGATTAAAGAATTGTGAACAGTGAACAACTCCAATGCCCATGTTACTGTAGTAAAATATCAATATTCCATCCAGCTAGTTTGGAGCAATGCTAATAATCACAACTGGAGGTTTTTAACATTAAATATGAAATTTTTTGTCTTTCCTTCTTGCTAATTTGAGAGCTGATGCTCTTATTCCTTTTCAAAAATCTCTATTAATGCCCAGTCCAATATCTTTTTTAAATAAATGATTATTAAACTATTTTGAGTAATTGAATACAAAATCTCTAAATCATCCACTGGTTCTGACATAAAATAGTGTGGCTCTTACTCAGCTATACCAAGTCAATAGGACATTTTTGAGACCTTCAATTTAAACCAGGCCTTCTACACCATGTCTTATGAATTCCTACAAAATACTTAAAAGGAATGATAACAAATGAATTTAGCAGTAGCTTTTATGGTTCAAATAGGATAGCTAACCCACTTAGTATTTGTCTTTTTGTAATTGCTTTTCTATAAATTCTGCATATACAATACTGACAATTCCACTCACATTAGCATATAAAGTGATTTCACTTAATTAGTGGATCCAATGAAAGGTCAGAGAGAATTTCTAGTTCTGTGAAATAACTTCCTTCTAACATCAATGATCTTCCATGTCTTCTGAGTGAAGTAAATCACAATTCAGGCTTGAAAATTCTCAGGAATTATTATCTTCTATTTTAATTTTTTTCTTTTTCCCAAATTAGAATGCAGCTTTCCATTGATTAAAATAGGCATAGAAGAAATTGCCCTTCTTGAGAAAAAAAGAAATCTAACCTCTTAAAAGAAACTACTAAATCTTCCTCAATTTTTCATCTCTCCAGGAACAGTTTTAGCATAATTTCCTAAGGAAACAATACTGAGACTATGACATCTGTCTGAAAAATGCATTTCTGATTTTGGGATAATAATTGGTCTACAGCTGATATATAGAAAGCATTCCAGTGCATTGGTCAGGCTACCAAAGTGCAAGTGACACATGATCCAGTCCTAAGAAGGGGAGCTGCCAGGTTCCAGGATTCCAGCAGAATTTCACATCAGCAGGGTTAGCAGATGCTTCCTCTCTTGCTGCCGTCCAGGTACAAGGAAACTCCCATGATTCATCCTGGACGGAAAAGGAATTCTGAATCCTCTGGTCTCGTGGCATTGCCACTAACAGTAACACATGAATAATATGAAAAATCAATCCAAATGATAAAGTGGAATTCCCAAGAAAGGAGGAAATTAATCAGTCTTATCTATCATCGCCAATATAAATTTAGGCAGTGAAGCAGCACTGATCCCTCACTCTGTCATTTTCTAATCAGGACTATCCAAGAGGGAAGTATCACCAAAACAAATGTTCCAAATCTAATCTGATCTCTGGGGGGGGGGGAGGAAGAGGGAGAGGGAGAGAGAGAATGTTTTACATATATATATATATATATATATATATATATATATATATGTATGTATATAAAATCTAATACCTCTCACTTTTTTTGTAGTACTGGGGGTTGAATTCAGGGCTTTGCATTGATCTATTAAGACAGGGTTTACTAAGCCTCTAAATGGGCTCAAATTTGTGATTCTCCTGCCTCAGCTTCCCACAGTGCCACTACAGCCACCTCTCACTCCTTTTCCTAAACAAACACCCAGCTCTCACCACTCTTCTGTTGCCAAAAGTTTTATGGAAAAGTGGCATCTCTGTAACCAAAATCTTAACTTTTAGAGATTGACTTAAATTCAAAATATAAGAGTATCCGTAAGCCATTTCCTTATTATTTTCAAGCATAAAATTTATTGTTAAGCATCATGATTTTAATCCTGTAAACTTTAACATTAGCAGAAAGCAAAACTTTTGATCAGATATATTTTCAGAAGACTTTTTATTATGCCCCCTCAAACGATTGTGAAATAGTACCTTTTTAAAAATACATTTAAAACAACAATTAAATAAAATTTAAAACACATTAAGTCCATAGTTTTGTATTTTTTGCAAGCACATTTGTTCTCTAAGTGTGTGCCTTTCTTGAATGGTAACTAGATACAACAGTACATTGGAGTATTAGGCCTGAAGGGCTTCAGCTTTGCTTTTATCCACCTGAATCTTGCTTAGGAAAATTGAGTTCCATGAAAATTTAAGAAAAAATTATTCTGAAACTAAACTACATTATATAAGCACTCAAAATATGCTTTTGAAAGGTTTTGCCCTGGTTTCTTTCCAGAGTTTCACTGGAGTCTTTAAAATACAATTCAAGACACCCCAGGGGCTCACTCTGCCTAGCAGCCTGGGTCCTGGAGGTTCTGAACGCTACCCAGCCAGGTGTAAGGTCCCAGCATCACACTCCAGTGGTGTGTCCCCGCAAGCATCTCAGAGGCCCAACCTCTGCCCAGCTTAGCGTCCCAGAGCAACCTAGTGCAGTACGTCAATGCAACTCCGAGCCAACCCCACAGGCCACAGAGCAAATGTCACCAGATGCTCCCCAGCTAGCCACGGGGATATTGAAGGATTAAAGATCTGCCCAGGCCAGCATTCCAAGGCAATCCATTGGGAGGGTGCTTGGCCAGCCACATGGGTCCCAGAGGAAAATGACAAAACAAAGGAGCAAGAAGCAGTCTCAGTCCTGTAGCCTACAAAGAACAAACCCAAGAGATGCTAAAATGGAAGACACTGGAAATCACACAACTGAACTTTGTGAAATGATAGCAGCTGAAGTAAAGAAACAACTCCATGAAGCTGTAAAGAAAATCAGATCAGAAATAATCTCTTAGGTAAAAAATGAAATGACAAACATTATGAAAGAAATATTTTGTGTATCTAAAGAAGATCTCGATAAAAAATAGAGGAACATAAGAAAATTATGGAAACCTTGAATGAATAATATAAGACAGAATTAGAATGCCTGAAACAGATTCAAAGGGATATTCAGGAAATTAAAAATTCCATTGAAAGCTGGCAAAACCACATGATGGAAGCTGTAAACTGACTCTCAGACCTTAAAGACCGGATGGAAGCTTATGGTCACAAAAGAAAAGTTCTCTTAAAAATAACAAGGAACCAGGAAACAATTCAACAGCTGCAAGATGATGCAAAGAGAAATGATATAAGACTGATAAGTGTCAGTGAAAAGGCAGAGGTCAACACAAATGACATAAGAAGACTATTTACAGAAATAATAACAGAAGATTTTCAAACATGGCAAGAGAATTTGATATAGAGATAAGTGAGGCACACAGCACCCTGTAAGTTCGATCCCTGGTACCGATAAAAATGAAAAAGACAAAAAAAACTATAACCAAAATAAATCTTCACCTAAACATATAATGATTAGGCTATCAGAAATTCAGCAAAAGAATAAAATGCTAAAAGCTGGCAGAAAAAGAAACAGATCAGCTATGAAAGAAATCCTATCAAAATCACAGCAAACTTCTCACCACAAAATTTCAAGTCAAGAAGATCTTGGAGTGAAGTATTTCAGGTCCTGAAAGAAAACAGTTTTCAACCCAGATTGATGTACCCTCAAAACTATCTTTGAAATTGATGGAGAAGTAAGATACTTCCATTAGAGAGCAACTGAAGAAATTCATGGCCACCAAAAAGACACTTCAAAGAGTACTGAAAGACACTCTAGAAGGAGACAAAGATAACTACAATCCCAACAACAACAGAAGAAGAAATCACTAAGCAGGGCAAACAATTAAACAGAAAAAGTAGAAAACCAACAAGAGAAAGATAGCATGTCAGCACATATCAGTTATATCCATCCATGTAAATGGTCTCAACTCACCAATTAAAAGAAACAGACTGGCAGAGTGGATTAGGAAACAATATCTATCAATATGCTAAGTATAAGAAACACACTTAACTCAGAAGGAAATTCAGTGACTAAAAGTCAAAGGATGGAAAACAATATTGCATGCAACAGGAACCCAGAGCAAAGCAGGAGTAGGTATTTTGTTTGCAGACAATGTGAACTTAAAACTAAGAATAATCAAAAGAAATGAAGAAGGTCACTACATACTTGTTAGGGGAAAACTCAAAGAGGAGGAGATAACAATCATGAATATATATGTATCAAATATGGGAGCACTGAACTATGTAAAACAAATCTTAATAGACATGAAAAATCAAACAATAATACAGTTATAACAGGAGACCTGTTAACAAAGAGACAGATAACCAAACAAAAAATCAGCAAAGAGATAACAGAACTGAATCAAACTTGTGAACAAATGGACCTAGTAGATGTGTACCATGTTCCATCCAACAACATCAGAATATACATTCTTGTCAGCTGTACATAGGTCATTCTCTAAAACAAATCATATACTAGCCCACAGAACATGCTTAAGTAAATGCAAAGGAATTGAAATAATTCCATGCATATTATCTAGCCATAGTGCAATAAAATTGGAAATTAATGACAGAAAACCCCACAAGAACCCCATAATCATATAGAAATTAAATAATACTCTCCTAAACAACCAATGGGTCACAGAAGAAAAAATATCTACAATTGAACAAAAATGTAAATACAAACTACCAGAACCTGTGGGACAGCAGCCCTCAGAGGGAAATTTATAACAATAAACTCCCATATGAGGAAAATGGAATGAACATGAATAAACAACCTAATGCTGCACCTCAAACTTTTAGAAAAAGAAGAGTAAATCAAGCCCAAAGCCAACAGAAGGGATGAAATTATAAAGATCAGAGCTGAAATTAATGCAATTGAAACTTAGAAAACAGTACACAGAATTAATGAATCAAAGAGTTGGTTCTTTGAAAGAATAAATAAAATTGGTAAACCTCTACCCAATCTTACAAAATGAGGAAAGAAAAAACTCAAATCCATGCAATAAGAAATAAAAAGGGTGAAATCACTACAGACCCTGTGGAAATACAGAAGATTATCAATATTACTTTGAAAACATTGACTCTCATAGGTTTGATAACACAGAAGAAATGGACGGATTCCTAGAAATGTATGAATTATCAAGGGTGAATCAAGAAGATGTAAAACTGCTGAATAACTCAATTTCAGTTAATGAAACTGAAAATGAAATTAGAACCTTACCAACAAAGAAAAGCCCAGGTTCTGATGGATTCACTACTGAATTCTCTAAGAAATTTAGGGAACAATGCCAACACTCCTCAAACTCTTTATGAAATAGAAAGGGAAGCAAGTCTCCCTAACTCATTCCTAGCAAGTATTACCCTAATAACCAAACCAGAGAAAGACCCAACCAAAAAAGAAAATTACAGGCTAATCTCTCTAATGAACATAGATGCAAAAATCCTCAACAAAATACTAGTAAATAGAATCCAACAAGTCATCAAGATTACACACCATGATCAAATGGGATTCATCCCAGGAATGAGATAGGAATCAATCTAACAAAGGAAGTAAATGATCTATACTCAAATACTCAACATACTCAAATCAATAAACATAATACACTATATCAACAGAGCCAAGGACAAGAAAGGCATGATTATCTCAATAGACGAAGAAAAAGCTTTCAACAAAATCCAACACTTGTTCATGATGAAAACCTACAGAAAATCAGGATAGGCTTTACCTCTATCTGATAAAGCCATATATGATAAACCAACAGCCAGCACGTTACTAAATGAACAAAAATTGAAAACTTTCAACCTAAAATCAGGAACAAGACAGAGATGCCCATTATCACCACAGAGCAATTAGACAAGAGAGAGAAATAAAAGGAATAAGGTTAGGAAAAGAAGAAGTTAAATTATTATTATTTGCAGATGATATGATTCTCTACATTGAAGACCCCTGAAAACGCATTGAAAGATTTCTAGATGTAAAAATCAAATTTGGTAATATAGCTGGATATAAGGTCAACATTCAAAAATCAATAGCATTCTTGTACCTAAACAAGAAACTCACTGAGAGAAAAGTAAGAGAAACCACACCCTTCACTATAGCATCCCAAAAAACGAGATAGGAATCAATCTAACAAAGGAAGTAAATGATCTATACAGTTAAAGTTACATTACTCTGGAGAAGGAAATTGAAGAGGATTTCAGAAAATGGAAAGACATGTCTTGTTCATGGATAGAAAGAACAAACATTGTAAAACTGGCCATTCTCCCAAAAGTATTATACAGATTTAATTCAATCCCAATCAAAATACCATTTGCATACCTCACAAATCTAAAGAAACTGTCCTTGAAATTCATCTAGAACCAGAAGAGACCTAGAATAGCAAAGCCAATTCTAGGTAACAAAGATATGGCAGGAGGCATCACAATCCCTGACTTGAAATTATATTACAAAGCTATTGTCAGCATGGTACTGGAATAAAAACAGACCTAAAGATCAATGGAATAGGTTAGAAGATACAACTACAAACCTCTTTGACAAAGGGGCCAAATATGTGCACTGGAAGAAAGAGAGCCTCTTTAATAAGCAATGCCGGAAAAACTGGCTTTCCATATGCCGAAAACTAAAACTAGATCCATGTCTATCAGCATGCACTAAACTAAAGTCAAAATTGATTAAGGATCTAAATATTAAAACAGAAACACTAAATCCCCTGGACAACAAAGTAGATCGAAATCTTGATGACATAGGAGGAGGCAGAGAGTTCAATTTTGATGACATAGGAGTAGGTAGAGAATTCATGAACAAAAATCAAACCACACAGGAAATACTTCCCAGAATCAACAACTGGGATCTTGTCTTATTAAAAGGTTTTTGTATGTCAAAAGAAATCTCCAACAGAGTAAAAAGAAAACCCACAAATTGAGAAAATGTCTTAGCTAACTGTCCCTCAGACAAAGGATTTCTATCTAGAACATATAAAGAATTAAAAATTAGGCCCCCAAATTTCAAATATGCAATCCAAAAATGGGCATCTGAGATCAATACACACTTCTCAGAGCTAGGTGTCAAACCAGGGACTTGTACATGCTAGGCAAGTGCTTGATTTATATTCCGTGCCCTTGAATTATATTTTATTTTATTTTATTATTTATTTAAGAGAAAAAAGACACAGAAAAGAAAAATGAAAAACAAAAGAGACAAACAACAACAAACCCAATACGATACCAGTATAGGTTTACAATGCAAAATGATAGGAATTTGACAATGGTTGTAATATTGAAGGTAACAATGTGCAATATGCTACGGGCTCCCCAGCAAAGCCCAGGGTGGGCCTCTGTTGGAACAGCCGTGTTCCTTGCCAGCTGTGTATGGCTGCAGTCTCCTGAGCTTGTGAGCAACTTCTTTATCTGGCTGTTTTCTTTCCCAGATTTTGAGCTCCTAGTAGCCTGTGGTTATCCAGACACATATGCATGTGTCCACACTGCACCTGACACATTGCTGTGCACAAGAAATATTTCATGCATAGTTGAAGGAAATAAGAATACCTAATGTTAAAGACCCCTGTTTACAGAGAATAAGTCATAAAATATGCCTTACACAGAACTTACTCTTATTTTAAACTCAAGCACTTGGAAAAGAAACGGGCAAAAATATTCCCATGGCAAGAACATCAAACAGAAAATGCCTCTAACAGAGGTCAAAACCCTGTGTGTGCAACGCTCCTTTTCATCCAGGAAATGCTGGGACACTGGATTCTCTCCCAGACCCCTTCAGGTTTTCCTGAACAACATGGAAGCAACAATTTGACAGGAATTCTCTCAAGTTTACAATCTCTTTTATTGAAAAGATTATTTAATTCTTAAAAAAAATATTACTGTGCCCCTAAATAGCTTGCACTGTTTAATAAAACAAGCTCAAGACAGACTGAATCTTAATGGATTCTGAAATAATACTTTGGTCCCAGCACCACAAGAAGTATTATTCATGTGCTATTTTTCCTCTAGCTGCTGTCTTACCTGATAAATGCATATACCTGCTGCCTTTAGAGCCGCATCATAGTTCATCAAATTCCAAGCTGGCACAAGGGAAACAGGAAGAGATGTTTAGCTCTAAGGTTCCACAATATTCTAACACAACAGTGAAAAGTAACACTCCTTAGAAAGACAAAAGGGAGCCCAGGACCCCTGCTCCAACCTGTCTGTTGCTCAGTGAGCATCCCTCAGGATTCTCTGCTGCATTTAGAACTTTCTCCCGGTTTTCCAGGGGAATCTCCATCAGCCAGTCTATACCCACATACCCGTCCCTCAGTTAACAGCAAGCAGGCCTCTTTTCTCCACCAGCAGGCAAAACAATTCTCAGTAAGAAATGATAAACACATTTTCTTTTTTACCTTCTCCTTGTCATCTTTTTCATCCCTCCCACCTCCACCCAGTTATGACCCCCGCTTTGCTAGACCTTAGATGGATTCAGAACCATGCAGAAACCATAGTACACGCCAAGTAGCATGAAAACTGCTGCCTGGGTTTCCCAAGAGGGTGTGCTAAGAGTGACACCAAGAAACTTACATTGGTGAAACAGGGTGACTCTATCTGAAGCAACCCGTAAGTACTATATTTCAGACCTTCCTGAAAAGTTCTAGTATTTTCATTAATAACTGAAGACTAACATCACTTAAATTTGCATTTCAATCATTTTTCCTGTATCAAAAATTCTATGACATATTTTAAAAATACTATAAAAACATTTCAACTAGCCTCACTAACTTTTTCCAGAATATTCTATTAAGAAAAACATCATCTTTTTCTTGTACAAAGCTTCTCACTAGGGTTTTTAAACATTTCAACTACAATTTAATTATTCCTTGGAGCCTTCCCATATGGTATCAACACTTCATAGAGAAAGGCTGTCATTTGAACATGTGGCTACATTTTCTTAGAAATTAAAGAGATAAAACTATATTTAGAGAATTGGACTTTAATCAGTCACACTTGTGAGTTTACTTCACAACAGTAAAATGACAAAAGGTAGAAAACTTGTGAAGTACTTGGACTACAACTACTAGAAATTTGAGGGAGACACATAACCTCAACACTTAACTCCATATATGTATACCTGTTTCCTTCTTAACCCTTTCGATCTGATTACCTTACAGAGCTTTGACACCCTCCCATGCAGTGGTCCCAATAACTCACCATGCATTTACCTCAAAATGCAAGACAAGGTCAGTTGATGTTGTGCTTTTCATCAGCATCTTTGTGGCTTGTGTGTGCCATTTAGTTGATGCTTGGAAATTGGTATCAATATTACTATCTCAGGATTGCACCCTGGCATCTAGTATTCACTGTCACTTCTGCGGTTTCAGCCTCTTAATGCCAGGCAGGAACAGGCTCTTCCCTCGGGAATCCATGTCCCTCCCAGTTTTGCGTGTATCCTTGGATTCAGACAGCGTCTACATTTGCATTCTTTCCATCCAACAGTCACTTTGACTGATTAACGTAAGTAGGCATTTAATAGTACAGGGAAATGAACCCAGTATGGAGTTACATCCACAGCCCTTTTCTGTTGTTGTTGTTTGGGTTTTATTTTTTATTATGAGCTAGAGTCTTCCTGAATTGTTATATTGCCCTGGCTATGCTCAAACCTATAATCTTTAAAGGGGGAGAAGGGAAATGGGAGAAGGGATCTCTAATACTGTGCTTTTCAAGGATCATCCTGTCTAAAGAACATCATATTTTCTGAGTCCTCATTTGATTTTCTTCAGCTCCCTCCAGACTCCAGGAACTATGAATCACAATGATACTTTTCATTTAAGAGCTGGGAATCCAACTGGCTTTCTGTGCTCGCCCTCATCGCTGATAAGCGTCTGGCTTGTGCTTATGCTTCACCTCGGTTTCTAAGGACATGCAGAAAACTGTTATTTGATATTCTCGTCATATTCTCATCTTCCAGTTCCATTTGTGGTTCTTGGGAACTAAAATCTTTTCTTTTGTCATTTCTCTATTCTTCATATATAATTAAACCCCTCAATTTCCTTTCACAAGCAGAACACTGAGCACATTAAATCAAGAATAAGTATACTCCAAACCACAGTGTCAGCTTGCTGATAAATGTGATTCTGGGACCAGCCAATAGTAATTAATGGTTTTTTCAAAAAGCAAAATAGCCCATTGTCACTACAGGCCATATATAAAATAATAAATATTCAAGTCTACAATAGCAATCTATGTTAACGCTGAGATTTTATTACACCTAACGATATAAATAAGGAACATACACAATTAGAAGGAGGGAGGAGGAATACTAGAACATTAGGGGTTTTTTTTCTCTTTCCATCCTTTTTCCCTCAAAATGTGCTAATTAACACTAAAGATGTCGACAAGCGCAAGGAGAAGGGCGCCCGGGGCTGGAAGAGCCGCAGCTCCAGCAGGCGCCTGAGAGAAGCAGCCGGCACAGAAGCCCCGTAAATGTGTCACAATTCAGAGGAGACGGGGTCACCAGCCTCTTCCATTTATTCTATTAAGTGAAATTTTGTACGACTATTGGTTTGAAAGAGGCCCCTGAATCAAACACCAAGAGACAAACACATACCGTACAGAATTCAATCACTGAATCTAACCTCTATGGGAGGTTCCTAGCCATTAACCAACTGAGCTGCACAAATCCAGTTGTCTTTGTACCTCCCTTGTTTCCTATAAATACAATCAAGTCATGCTGTTGGTGGGATTTCTCAGGACCTGTTCTAGTGCTGGAGGCTGCCCGATTTGAAGATTATCTTTTTTTTTTTTTTTGCACTATTTTGTTTATAATTGTTGAAACACATTCTATTGAGATTTATTGATCTAAGGATACTTTCCTTTAGCCTGTTTGTTATTAAAAAGATAGCCCAAAATTCAAGAAGCCATACAACACCTGTATGATGGTGGTAAAATCATTTGAAATGTTTTGTTGAAAATGAAAACCTTGGAATATTTTCAATCTTTATTTTTTGTAGTCCTTTCAAACAATCTATTTCATTTCTATTTTTTTCCTGAAACAATGAGACATGGAGAAGTTATCCAATACAGAAAGATAAAGATCAAACTGGAAGCCCTTTCATATCCCACTCTCTAGAGATAACCTGTGGGAAGAGATTTGGATATAGCACACTGAAGTCTTTCTACACATTTGCAAATGTATAATGGTATAGACATATAATTTATAAGGACATAGAAAAATTTTCTGTGTTTAAGTAGTTTTTGTACTTACACATGTGACTGAATATAGAGGGAAATATATTGGACAAAATGAGAAATATATAGATGTTTGAGACTATATTTCCAGTATATGTGTTCTTTTAAATGCATGAATAATACACTTATACAATAATACACAATATATAGATTGCATATAATTATAATGCAGTTGAAAAATCCTATCACATAGTAATATCATAGGCTTTTAATCAAAATTCCTGAGTAATCTTTCATATTGATTTTTCTAGATGAACTTTGGCATTATTTTTGATGATTCTTCTTCCAGTGTAACTCATATGGGCTTCTTACTGAAGGTATATATTGGCTGTAGGCACTCTCCTATCTCCCAGTAACATATGTCTGACTTCTTTTAAATCAAACTGTAGGAATATTTACAAATATCTTTACCATGACAAGACCTGACTTATGCATTCTATTTCCTAATTAATTATTGTTAATACAAGAAGACTATTAAGTTTTATATATTAATGTCAGGCCATCTCAGTCTTATTAGTGATTTTACTGCTTCCAGTGTTTTTCTCAAAGTATAATCTCATGTGATTTTACCATATTCAAGGAGTGCACATTTATTTTTATTGGATAGCTATTCCTGGGATAAAATAGCTGATATAAGTCAGCTAGTAGGGAGTTGAGGAGTTTTCAGTCCATGGATATATGGTCACATTTCTGAAGGCTGCAGCAAAGTAGATTATCATGGGTGGAGCAGCAAAGCTCCTTACTCCATAGTGGGCAGGCAGTGGACAGAGAGGAGGAAGGGCCCAGTACAGATATCCTTCTCAAGGCCATGACATCAGCAGCCTCCTTCCCTTCACCCAGGCCCTGCCTCTTTAAGAGGCTCCACCTACCTCCAGCACCAGCAGCTGGGGACCAAACCTTAACACAGGAGCCTCTGGAGAATACCTGAGATAAAAATCATCGCCCCATTTTACTATGACTTCTTTAAAATCAGAGATAGATATAGACTTTTATAACTGCCTCTTCTACTTCTGTCTATGTTATTATATCTTTTATCTCTTGACCTATAAATATGGGGTATTATCTTAATAAATAATCTAATAGCCTTTCTTAAAGTCCTAAAATAAACCTCATTTAGTTGTGTGTAGCTTTCTTCTAGCTTACCATTGGACTCATATTTGGCTTGCCATTCAGGATTTTGTATAGATATTTACATATGAAATTAACCTATAATTTTATTTTTGTGCTAATTTTGTCAAAATTTTTATGCTGGTTTTGTAAAAAGATTTTTGCTCTGCTAAAATTACAAAGACATCATAATTGTCACTTTCCTGAATATTTGAAAGCACTCATGCAGGAAAACATTAGAACCCAGTACTTCTTTCAAGCATAGTTTTTCAAAAACCTGAATAGATCAAAATAAATAAGTAATTCTGGCACCATTCTGACATATCTCAATGGTTGGCTTGGATTTCCACAGCTTGAGAACAGGCTGAACTTAGGCACATCAAAAAGAAAGGACACAGTGTACAGTCAGGACACACAACAAGGAGATTAGCAGTGGTATCCAGAACATTCAAAGGTGCAAGTTTGTGGACTAGAGTCTAGAATCCCAGAACACGACAAGCACAATGACTGGTAGCACTGGAAAACTAACTGTCCACTCCAGGCAGGCCTGGTGTGGGGTGTGTTACAGTCACCTCATATGGGCTGGGAACACCTCATCCATTATGGTTACACAGGCAGCAGTACAATCTCCACCCACTTTCCCAGGCTCTCCTAGGCTGGCTCAAATTTATTTTTGAGCTTTGCTCCAGAAGCAAACTAAAGGTCAGTTTTCCAAAAGCTTTTGAGTCTCCTGTCAGCAACCTGAAAGACATCAGGTATTAACAGCTAGATTTGCCCATCTTTTAAAAATAAAGCTCAGCCCTAGAGGCTTCCAGGTTCATTGGCCTCACCCCCTCCTGGTCTATGAACCTAGGGGCTGCCAGGTTCATCAACCTTCCCAATAGAACTCGGGGGCCAACAGGATTGCTGGTCTCCCTTTCTCCTTGCCTCATGACCTTGGAGACCAGCAGGATGATCAGTCATCCTCCTCCCTCACCCAAAAGACTGCAGCAGGCCATGGACAATTAGCTACCCCTTCCACCACCCACAGAACCTTGGTGGATGGTGGGAGCTTCAGCAACCCCTCAAACACACAGAGGACCTCAGTAGGCTTGTGAGAGTATGGTAAGTTTTTCTCTCAAATAGAGGACCTCAGTGGGTAAATGGGAGCACCAGTGAACTCCCCTCCCACCAGCTGTGGAACCTTGGTGAGTGTGGATAAGTCCCTCTTCCATATAGAGAACAAGTGGGTTGAGGAGAGTGCCAACAAGGCCTCCTCCAATATGGAGATAATCAAAAGGGCCTATGGGATATCCAGTGACATAATACAGTCCCGGCTGAGGTGCACACTATAGCCAGGTACATCTGGCAGCTTGGAACAGCCTGAAGCCGTAGTAACAATATGAACTAAGAGTTGACTTACATCAATACTCTTAGGCTAGTCAACCTGGGGAGAGTGTAAGAGTCACCCAATAGGCCCTGAAGGAGGAACTCAGGTGACTAACCCCTCCTATTCATAGGACCCAGCAATTGGACAAGCATCAACCACACAATAGGATCTTAAGACACACACAATGGACAGTTGAGATTAGTGAGATTGAAAAGACCAAAATATTAACCTAAGAGATGCAAATGACAAAACAAAAAAGCAAATGCAATCTCAAATATCCAGTCCATCAGGAGCAAGTACAGGAGACATTGAAATAGAGAACATTAGTAGTCATACACCTGAAATTTCTGAAAAAATATCAAGTAAAATAAAGAAACAAATTCAAGAGATTATGGAGGAAATCAGATTAGGAATAATCTCTCAAATAAAGAAAGAAATGACATTAATAAAGGAGTTGCTCAGCATAGCTAAAGAAGACAATAGATTTTTTAAAAGTACAGGAGCATGGGGAAATGATGGAAATCTTGAATGAACAATATAGAAAAGAAATAGAATGCATGAAAGAAATTCAAAGAAATATCCAGGAAGTATAAAATTCTATTGAAAGCTGGTGAAACCATTTGAATGAAGCTTAGGATAGAATTTCAGATCTTGAGGACAGAATGGCAGCTAGCAATCATGAAAAGAAATAATTTTTAAAAATAACAACACAGCATGAAATGACAATTCAACAGCTTCAAGATGATGCAAAGAGAAACAATATAAGATTGGTAGGCATCAGTGAAGATGCAGGCATCAATGCAAATGACATTGGTAAACTGTTCACAGAAGTAATAGAAGAAATTTTCCCAAACATGGAGAAAGAATCAGATACACAGATAAGTGAGGCATATAGAAGACAGTCACAACCAAAATAAATCTACACCCACACATATGATAATTAAGAGCACAGAAATTCATCATACAAAATACTAAAAGCTGCTACAGAAAAGACACAACTCATCTATCAAGGAAAGCCTATTAGAATCAAGGCAGACTTCTCAGCACAAACCCTCAAGTCAAGATGAGCTTGGAGTGCGGTGCTTCAAGCCCTGAAAGAGAGCAATTTTCAACTCAGGCTGATGTATCCTGAAAACTTTTCTTTGAAAATTAATGGAGAAATAAGATACTTCTACAACAAAGAATAACTGAAGAAATTCATGTCCATGAAATCAATCCTAGAAAGAGTACTGAAAGCTATACTAAATAGAGATAAAAATGACTACAATTCCCAGAACAACAACAGAAAGAAACTACCAGACAGGGAACATAATTAAATAAGGAGGAAAAACAGAAAACCATAAGCAGGAAAATAACATGACAAAGTTGAGCTAGTACATGTCAGTTATGTCTATCAATGTAAATGGCCTCAATCCACCTATTAAAAAGAAATAGATTGACAGAATGGATCAAGAAACAGGATCCAACAATATGCTGTATACAAGAAACACATCTGACTCAAAAGGAAACTCACAGACTAAAAGTCAAAGCATGGAAAATAATATTCCATGCAACAAGAACCCAGAAAAAAGCAGAGGTAGCTATTCTGTTTTCAGATAATGTGAACTTCAAGCCAAAAATGATCAAAAGAGATAAAGGACACTACATACTTGTCAGGGGAATAATTCAAGAAGAAAAGTGACAATCATAAATATATATGCACCAAATATAGGAGCACCCAACTATGTAGGACAAATACTAATAGACATGAAAAATAACACAATTGTAATAGGAGACCTTAAGACCCCACTGTCACAAAAAGATAGATCAGCTAGATAAAATGTCTGCAAAGAAATAACAGAACTGACCCACCATCAGAATACACATTAGCTGTACAAGGAAGGGCATTCTCTAAAATAGACCATGTATTAGCCCATAGAACATTCTTAAGTAAATACAAAGGAATTGAAATTATCCCATGCATATTATCTGACCATTTTGCACTGAAATTGGAAATTAATGGCAAAAGAAACTGTAAAACGTACATAAACACATGGAAATTGAATAACAACCTCTTGAACAACCAATGGGTTACAGGTGGAATTGAAGAAATTAAACAATACTTACAATGCAATGAAAATGCAGATACAACATACTGAAATCTATGGGACGCAATGAAAGTAGTCCTAAAAGGGAAACATATAGCAATGAATTGTCACATCAGGAAAACAGAATGAGCACAAATAAACAACCTAATGCTAAAACCTCAAACTTCCAGCAAAAGACGAGCAAGTGAAGCCCAAAGCTAAAAGTTGGGTGGAAATTATAAGTATCAGAGCAATTTGTTCTTCTATTTCCATTAGCTCTATGATGTTGTGTCTTATTGGATTTTAATATGTGTGGTAGTATAAACAAATTTTATATGGAAAATGAGATAATATAGTAGCCATCGTTCATTTTCTGTTATTTGGTTCTGAATGCCCTGTAATACTTTCATTCTCTTGAATGGTTTTATACTATTTTGTAATGTTTGACATTATTGTATATGAAGGTAGGCTGAACTATTTCAAAGAAAGAAACATTATGGTACTACTGTTAATATCCGGTTGTCTTGTTGTGAAGTACTGTGTTGCTTACATTGTTCTGTTCTGATCTGCTTTGTTCTGTCCTCTTTTGTCTTAATCTCTTTAAAATAAAATGAATAAATAAATATCAGAGCAAAAATTAATGCAATTGAGACTAAGAAAACAATACAAAAAATTAATGAATCAAAGAGCTGGTTCTTTAAGGGAATAAACAAAATTGATAAACCTCTAGCCAACCATAACAAGAAAAAGAAAGAAAAAGCTCAAATTCATGCAATAAGGAAAGAAAAAGGTGAAATTACTACAGATCTCTGGAAATTCAGAAAATCATGAATACCTACTTTGCAAATCTTTACTCACATAGGTTGGAAAACACAGAGGAAATGGACAGATTTCTAGAAACACATGAATTACAAAAGCTCAGTCAAGAAGATAGAGCAATTTTTTAAAACCACATGGATTACCAAAGCTCAATCAAGAAGATATAGGAATTTTTTTAAAACATAACAAAGCAGATCAGAAGAAAACAATGCAAATGACACAAGATTTCAAAGCAAGACAACAGGAGATCAACAGTAGTTACTATAATGTCTCTTGTTTTCTTTGAAATTGTTGTCTATATCTTCACACACAATGAATTCAAACAAAACAAAATGGTATAAAACTGAACAAAATAGAAGAATGAAAGCATTACAGGACTTCAAAACCAGACAATAGGAAAATCAACAATGGCTACCATAATATCTCTTGTTCTCTTCAAAACAGCTGTTCATACCTTCATATATATTGAAACTAAATAATACAAAACAGACTAAAAGCACTCTAAGTAAAGAATAAAAGCACTACTGGACTTCAAAGCATGACAACAGGAAATCAGCAATGTCTACCATAACATCTCTTTTTCATCAAAGTAGCTGTTCATCTCATCACCCATAATACAATTCTTGTAAAGCTTTTAGGAGAAGTCCTAGGTATGTATAAACTTCTACATGTACATATATCCCTTCTGTATTAGAGGGAAAAAAAGCAAAACAAAACAAATTACTAGAGAAACAAGAAACAAAAATGACAAATAAATAGCAATAACCAAGAGCCCAAAACAATGACAATATAGGCTTTCAAAACAACGTAGGAGCTGGGGGTTTAGCTCAGCGGCATAAGCACCTGCCTTGCAAGTAGGCGGTTATGAGTTCGATCCCTGGTACCGATTAAAAAAAAAACAAGGTAGTAAAAACATAACTAAGGTTGTTATTTTACATAATAATCTTCAGAATAGTTCCTCACATTACCAGATATAAACATGCATAATTGATCCAATCTTATGAACGCTGTTTTGTTCCAAGAACTAATAGAATTAGTAGCACAATCATCTTAGCTATCTTAAGTGTGTATACACAGATTTATATATTTTTCTTTTTCCATTCCTTTTTTTTCTTCTTTCCCCTGAGTTATTTTTTCCCCTCTGAGCATATTCTTACCCTTTCACAGTATTTATTGAGGATTTTGTATTATTTACTCTTACCATTCTTTATACTAGGGAGACAATATGGTATTACACATGTGAGTTGGATTTATTTCACTTATGAGTATGGTCTCCGGTTGCATAAGATATAACAATTTTGAGTAATGCAATATCAGCTAATGAAACTGAAAATGTGGTTAAAGACTTACTAACAAAGAAAAGCCCAGGTCCTGATGGATTCACAGCTGAATTTTATTAAGAAATTTAGAGAAGATTTAATACCACTATTCTTCAAACTTTTCAATGAAATTGAAAGACAAGCAATTCTTCCTAACTGGAGGTAAGTATTACTCTGATACCAAAACCAGAGAAAGATCCAACCAAAAAGGAGTATAGGCCAATCTCCTTAATGAACATCAATGCAAAATTTCTCAATTAAATACTGGCAAACAGAATGCACAAATCATCATGGAGATTACACATCATGACCAGGTGGGATTTATCCCAGGAAAGCAAGGATGGTTTAATATATGCAAATCAATAAATGTAATACACCACATCAACAGAGCTACAGACATAAGTCACATGATCATCTCAATAAATGCAGAAATGGCTTTTGATAAAGTCCAACACTTATTCATGATAAAAACCTTATAGAAACTTGGAGTAGATGATATCTACTTCAATCTGATAAAATCCATCTATGACAAACCAACATCCAACATTATAATAAATGGACAAAAACTGAAAGCTTTCAACCTAAAATCAGGAACAAGACAAGGATGTTCACTATCACTACTTCTGTTCAATATAGTTCTGAAAACATTAGCTAGAGAAATTAGATAAGAGAATGAAATAAAAGGAATAAGGATAGGAAAGGAAGAAGTTAAATTATCACTATTTACAGATGACATGATACTCTACATAGAAGATCCTAAAAACTCTATCAAAAGACTACTAGACTTAATAAGCAAATTCAGCAGTGTAGCTGGGTACAAAGTCAACACTCAAAAATCAGTAACATTCCTGTACACAAATAACAAACTCACTGAAAGAGAAATTATGGAAATGACACCTTTCACAATAGCATACAAAACAATGAAATACTTAGGAATCAACCTAACAAAGGATGTAAAAGACCTATTTGTTGAAAACTATAAAAAAGAGGATTGAAGAAGACGTCAGAAAATGGCAAGATATCCCTTACTGTTGGTTAGGAGGAACCAACATCATGAAAATGGCCATACTCCCAAAACTATTATACAGATTTAATGCAAAATGGATCTAAATATTAAAACAAAAACACTAAATCTGCTTCAAGAAAAGGTAGGTACAAATCTTGAAGATGTGGGGTAGGCAAAGAGTTCATGAACAAAACACAAACCTAATGGATAAAAAAGATGTGATATTTTTATACATTAAAATATTACACATCTATAAAAAAGGATAATATTGAGGCTTTCATAGGTAAATGGAGGCAATTTGAGACCATACTCATAAGTGAAATAAATAAACTCACGTTTATAAATACCATATTGTCTCCCTAGTATAAAAAATAGAAAACTGAAAGAGTAATAAGATCCTAAATACACAATAGATATTGTAGTAATGAAAGGGAAAGAAAGTGCTCAAAAGGAAAGAACTACTGGGATAGGGGAAAGGAAAAGAAGAAGAAAGGAAAAGATCATATGTTGGTAAACATATATAAATGTGTGTGTGTGTGTGTGTGTGTGTGCCAGATAGAAACTATACTACTAATCTCTGTTAGCTCATCAAAAAGAACAGTTTGTGCTGTTACTGCTCACTTTTGTGCCTGGATTTTGTAACCTGAGCAACTTCTAAAATAACAATATGCAATATATTAACTACTGTTAATTCTGTACTTTTTTGTGAAATTGTGTCATTTCTATCCTTTTTTGTTTTGCTTTTAAAAAAATAAAGATAGGAGCCTTCTAGAAAGTCCACTTCATAGAAAACTATCTATTTATCAGATCATAATCTTGTTCAAGTTGATCCTTAGCTTCTAAAAGTTCTACACTATATCTGAAGATCCAAAACAAAATCCTCTAATTTTCTTTAGCTTTTGACTGTCTCTTCAACTGCCACATAAAATCTTCAATAAGGATACACAGTAGACAGAACAATAATGGTATTTTCAAATTATATGTATGCTTACCCCTGCTATATTCTCTGGTATGGATAAAGTTCTCTTGTTCCTGAATTTGAATGGAAAATATAAATTTGGATAGCACACATGTGACAGGAAACATACTTCATCATGGAACAAAAGACACAAAGGAAAACAAAAAACAAGTTCAGTGGAAAGCTAATGAGTTTGCAACGTTTAGTTCTGAGGAGAGGGACAGGAGCGGTGGGTAATGCAGTAGGCCTGACGGTGCAGAGCTTGAAAACTGGGCTGAGTTTATTGCATACTTTCTTCCTTCTTTTCCTTCTGAAGTGACGCGAACAGATGCCCCTCCTGAAAAACTCTTTCAGGCATTCAGGGAATATATGTGTTAGGCTGGAAGAAATGAGAGGAGGGGGAGGAAGAGCGAACCGCTCAGGAGGGAGCTGACGGAGGCCAAAACAACAGAGGGCGCGGGCTTCACTGTGCTAGAAGGAGACGCGGTAAGATTTAGTGAGCAGATGTAGCTCAAGAAGACAAAGGAGCCAGGAACAAATCCTCGTTTCATGAGACTCGCTGAAATAAGGACCACAAGATGAGGAGCAAGTCGGCTTGGAGGCCTGGTGCGAGTTTTTACCCTTGAGATGGACTCGTGGCGCTTACGCGCAAATGTTTACCTAGCAGCTCTGCTGCGAAAATTCCGATGCTTAGCTGCTGAAGAAAGAGGAGCAGAAACTTGAACTGGGTCGTGTGTGTGTGTGTGCGTGTGTGTGTGTGTGCGCACGCGCATATTTTGTGGACACCGAGCACTGAGGCACCCCAGAAGCACAGCCAGTGGGCGCCTTCTCACTCTCTTTACCGCACCTCTTCTCCAGCACATTCTCCTCCCTAGAGTCAGACACACTACTGCTCACTTCCTAGCATGAATCTGTTCAGGCCACTTCGGATTAATGTCTTTGCACGAGCTGGAGGAAAACATTCAAAAGCCTTACCTTGTCTCTCCTGCCCCAGCGCTCAAGCCCCAGGCTGCGCTGCCCTTGGGCCTCATCACCTCCTCCCTGCCGCAGACAAACGACTGAGGCTTGGTGGGGCCCGAAGGAACAGTGTGTGCAGAGACTTCCCTCTCCTTTACCCTTCTGCACATCAGATTCACTCCAGTTCACTGCCGCTCGGAAGCTCTGCTTCCCGCTCTTCTCCTTGAATGTTTCACTACGTGGCTCCATATTCTCAGGAAACCCACTTGTAGTCCTAATACGCCTCAGAAATATTTTTCTAATCAATACATGTTTGGAGTCGGGATATGTACATGGCACATCTTAGTTCATTTTTTTTCACCCCTTTTCTCCCTCCTCCCTCCGTCTCTTGATCCCCTTCCATTTGAGAAAGATCTTCCTACTCTCCAGGATCTGCCTTTTATTTTGCTTTCTTTATAATTTGGATTTCTCATATAAGAGAAATTAAATTGTGTGTCTGATTTATTTGACTTCATGTTATGGTCTCAGGTGCACCCATTTTCCTACAAACAGCGTGAGTTTATTTTTATGGCAGAAAAGGACTCCACTGTGTATAAATATCATGTTTTCTTTATCTAGCCATCTATTGTTGGACAGATAGGCTGCTTCCAAGATTAACATAGTATGAATTCTGCTACTGTAAACATGGATAAGGCATGAAGTGGAATTATTTTAGTCTCTGTGTTCCAATTCCAGATGTCCCCAAGAGAGGTTCCAGGTGACTCTTGATGAAGGTCAGATGACGCCCTGCTTCCAGTCTGCTATGGATAAGGGTCAGGGTCACACAGAAGGGAGGAGAGCCTTCTCCAGAAGATGAGGACCATTTGGCTCTGAGAGGAGGAGGCACAGACAAGGACTGATTAGCTTCTCTGTCCCAAATCCTGTCATTTTGAGAGCAACTGTATTTCAAATTTCCGCCATTGATTTTTAAATTTTATTCTAATATTGCAAAATACCAATGCAATTAAATTACACAGTCTTTCAATTTCAATGAATCAGTGTTATATGTGAATCTGATAGGTACAGTCTTTATTCAGACCATTTATAAAAACACTGTAAGTAGAAATTGATCTCCTATTATAATATGACAGGAAACTTGGGGTTCTTTTTAAAATATGTAGCTTAGAAGAAAAACATTTTTAAAAGCCAGGAAGCTGAAAGTACATTATTAACTACATCTATCTATAGTAACATATGGTAAAACTAATTTTCGTTCAGGAGTTGCATATTGCTTTAATTTTCTCAAGGGTAAATGAACATAGACATACACAGATTTTTAATATTCCACTGCTATACTCACCACATGAGCTTTGCAAAAGATATGATTCTCTATTTCATTTTAAAAGGATATTGTCCTTTTTAAAATGAAACATTTTTAGATGTCAAAAAAACACATCCTAGAAAAACTCATTTGAAATTAAGTTGTTTATTTGCATTTGAATGAGATGCTATTTCTTTTCATTTTAATAAAATCAGCACTCTGCTTCCAGTAATATTTAGAGACTTACCTGTCAAACTTTCCATTGCAAGTTACTATGATGAAGTTCTACATTTCTCACAGCACAAGAAGACTTGCTTCTTGTTTATTGGCTCTCTCTCTCTCTCTCTCTCTCTCTCTCTCTCTCTCATATATATATATATATATATATATATATATATATGATTTTTCCTGTGTTTGTGTGTGTGTGTGTGTGTGTGTGTGTGTGTGTCTGTGTGTGTGTGTGTGTGTGAGATTGGGGTTGAAAACATGGCCTTCATACTGACTTATATTCTAGGCCTCTGGTTTTTTAAGAAAAGATGTCACTAAGTCACTAAATTTTCCTGTGGGACCTGATATGTGATCCTCCTGCCTTGGCCTCCCAGAGTGCTTGGATTACAGTATATGGAATTTGAACATAATAGTTGAAATATAAAGCATGTCCTCCCACCATGCCTGTGGTGTCATTGGCTCTACACACAGATGAAGATTAAAAATAAAAGAGTGTTTTAATTTCCCAAATCTACACAGAATTGATTCAAAAGTATATACATAGGATATGGAATAGACACAAAAATATCAGTAGCATTCCTGTTCAGCAATAATTATTCCACCAATAAATAAATCAGGAAAACAATTCTATTTACTGTGGCTTCAAAGAAATTTTAGATACCCAAAAATCAATTGAAAAAAGAAAGCAAAAAAACTCTATAATGAAAATTACAGAACTATGAAGAAAGAAATTGAAGAGGACATTGAGAGATGGAAAGACTTCTCTTATTCTTAAATTGGTAGGATTAATATTTTCAAAATGGTCATATTACCAAAAGTGATCTACAGATTTAATGCAATCCATATGACAATTCCAATGACATTCTTTACAGAATTTTTTTAAAACTCCTAAAACTCACATAGTATCAGAAAAAAAGCCCAAATAATCAAAGTAATACTGAGCAAAAAGAACAATGCTAGAGGCATCACGATTCTAATAATCAAAGTAATACTACAATGCAATAGTAACACTATGAAGTCATGCTTTGTGTGCAGGACACAGATCCATAGAGCCAGCTGTATTTGAATGAAAACAGTGGGTAAGAGTGAGCACTTCTGTGCACATGTAAGTCCAGCTTGCAAGTGTACCTTTTGTATAGACACAACCCTGCTTCCTCATTTGATGAAAAATTACTTAGTTGGCTTAAGATTTGATATTCTTCAAATTAAAACACTTCTACAGAGTGAAGAAAACAACATAGTGGAGACAACTTACAGAATGGGAGAAAATCTTTGCCAGCTATGCTTCCAACAGATGATTAACATCTAGAATATGAAGAACTAAAAAAAACTTACTTGGAAAAAAATAACCCAGCCAATAAATGGTCCGATGAATTAAGCATTCACTTCTCAAAAGGAAAACATACAAGCATCCACTTAGTACATGAAGAAATATTCAGCATCTCTAATCATTAGGGAAATGCAAATCAAAACTACATTAAGATTTTATCTCCCCAGTCAGAGAGACTGGGGCTACCATCACAAATATTATAAATAAATGAAAGGGCCAGGGATGTAGCTCAGTGGCTTAAGTGCCTGCCTGGCAGGCATGAAGTCATGAGTTTGATCCCCGGTACCAAAAAAAAAAAAAAAACAAAAATAAATAGAACAGTAAGTGCCAGTGAAGATGGGGAAACAGGAACACTTCTAGACTGTTGATGGAAATGTTAAATAGTGTAACCACTATGGAAATCAGTATGGAAGTTCCTCAAAACACTAAAAACAGAGCTACCATTTGATCCAGGTATTACCACTCCCTCCACACGGTCCCCAAAGAATACTGCACACACAGCATGCATCACAAGCACTAAGTTATGGACATAGCCCAGGTGCCCATCAACACGCAAATGGATAAAGAAAATTATACATACACACACACACACACACACACACACACACTGGTATTATTCAAACATTAAGAAGAAAAATAGCATGCAATTTGCAGGAAAATAGATGGAACTCAAGCCTATCTGTTAAGCAAAATAAGCCAGATGCATAAAATCACATAATGTGGATTTTGAGGGGGTAGGGTACAGAGGATTGAACTCGTGACCTTGTGCTTGCCAGGCAGGTGTCTGTGCCACTGAGTTAAATCTCCAGCCCTATATGTGGATTCTTAAGAAAAAGAAAACCGATGATAGGAAAGTACTGTTAGAGAAGAGGAAGGGTGTAGAGAAGGGAAGAGGGACAGCAAAGGGGGGGAAATAATCGCAGCATATTGTACGCAGTATGAGTACGTCAGAATGAAACCTGCTCTGTATTAAGTGATATGTACTAATGAAAGTGTTTTAAAAGACTTGATGCTCTTCAGGGAAAAACCTATTCAGCATATTCCTACGTGGAGAGGATCTAGGGTTCTGATCTCTCTAAAATTTCACAGCAGCCTAATATTTAGAAAAAATGAAAGTATCCCTAAGAAAATTTTTGAAGGATGAGAAATGAGTGTAACAATCCTACTAATGAGTCAGGGAACTCCCAAAAATGGAACAGATGTCTAATTGGTAAAGAAAATGAGAAAATTTTCTTTCAGAGTAAAATTGAATTTTATATATATCATTGTTTGCCTTGAGAAACCATTTTGTTTCTGGTTTGTGTTTCTTTGTGTTTTGTTTTGATTTTAATGAAGGGAAGCATCCTAAATCAAGAGCTTTGTTATTTGAAAGTGTTTTCTTTGAAAAACTGGAAGCCAAGAGATGGTTCAGAAGATAAGGTCTGTGCTTTAGATGATAAAAATAGAAAATTGGAAGGGATTTTTAAGACGCTGGTAAACAAGTCTGATTCAAGAGCTTTGAAAGCGTAAGTGCGTGTGGTTCTGGGAAAGGAGCCTGTCGGGGGAAACTTCCCTCCTCTTTCTTAACCTTACTTTTCTGATTCACAGAAGTCCTCTCTCAGACTTCTCACCTGTCTTTAGATGAGTGTATAAGCACTTAACAACAATAAACACCAATCTTCTCCTTTTGAAAGATCTTAGCTAGCTGGGTATGGTGGCACATACCCATAATCCCAGCAGCAATCGGGAGGCTGAGGCAGGATTGCTGCAAATTCGCGATCAGCCTGCAATACAAAGTGAGATCAAGGCCAGCCTAAACTGCACAGCAAGACCCTGTCACAGAAAGACCAAAAAAACCACCTTATCTAATAACAAGTGTGCATATGTATGCCAGAAATATGATGAAACAGAGGTACTAAAAATGGACCTAAAAAGTCAATATTGCTACAATCAATGTTAGAAATTGGAGAGATGATAAATATCTACTATTCTGTGTTGTTTATGAGCTCTCTGTGAGACAAACCCATCCATGAGAAATACCTTTCAGGATATTTAAGATGAAAGATCATAAAAATCCTCCCTAGTTTCTCTTTATTATGCCTTTTCAAATACTCGTAAACATTTATATGAAATTTTTAGGAGACTTCTACCCTGGTTCAGTTTGTACCCACTGCATTGGAAGACAGTCATCAGTTTCTGCTTTGTCTTAAACTCCCAAGTATGCTGCCTCAATGCAGTGTTCGGCTATTGGTCTGATTTAAAATTTGTTCCCTTCAACTTGCACTTCAGTCTTACGCTGGCTTGAACTCTAAACACAACTCTCTTTTCCTGAAAACATGAGCTCAACAGGTGTGAATCCTATAGAGAACTTCACACAATTTTAAATACTCACCTTAAATTTACTGGCATGGTCCTGAATTTATTAAAATATAAATTGTTAAATTTCATAATGAAATCAACAGACATGTTTAATCTTTACTACTACAGTTAGATGTTCAGAGACAACTGTTTTAATTTTAAACCACACATGACATTTGCATGTATTTATGGGGTACATAATGATAATTTTTTTATCGTACCAGGACATAATGATAATTTGATACATGTATACAGTGTATGATGATCGTCATCCACATTGTTAATAGTTCCAGCTACTCAAAAATATTATTTCTGTATTCTGGGGAAGTTTGGATTCTTCTCTCCCAGTTAATTTGAAATATATAAATTGTTGTAAACTATGCTCACTCTACTGCATTTTGTAACACAAGAAGTAATTCCTTCCGTGTTCTGGTGCTCTCTCTTCCTCCTCCCCTTCTCAGTATCTTGTGGTTACTAATCTACACCTTACTTAGTTCTGATGAAAATGTTTAGCTTTCACAAAAGAGTGACCCACATATTGCTTTTCTGTGCCTCATTTATTGCACTTAGCATTAAATCTTCTAGGTCCATCCACATTGCCATAAATGATAGGACTGTACTCCTTTAAAGGTGGAACCATATTCAAGTCCACGCCCTCCTTATCTGTTAATGCATCAGTGGACACCTGGTTGGCTTCACATCGTGGCCATAAAAATGGAAGTGTAAATATGTTTGATACTGTGATGTCATTTCCTTTGGTTATATGTATACATAGTAATAGACTTGCTGAATGATATGATAGTTCTATTTTTAGTTTTCTGAGGAAACACAAGACAATTTTCCATTATGGCTATGCTAATTTACACAAAGACCATTTTCCATTATGGTTATGCTAATTTACGCAAAGACAACTATTTTAAAATCACACTTGAGTGTTGAAGTTTCCAGTGGGCTCATCTGAGCTAGGATCAATATCCAGTCTCCTGGAGGAAGAGACAGTGGAACACTGGCTGAATATGCAGGCACATCAGGCCCCATGTGGCTACTCCTTTGGTTGCTGTCATGTTCAGGCTTAACAGCCATGTGTCATGTCTAGTCCTGACTCCAGGGGAGGAGCAAAGAGGGTCCTCGCCCAGGGTAGAACTCTGTTTCCGTGTTTTCTCATCAGGCAAATGTTCATCTTGTTGTTGACTTCTTACTTGGTTTTTGTCTCTGAGCACTTTTCTGAGATTCCCCCCATTTCTATCTGGCCTCCATTCTTACAGGCTCAACTTGGTTCTCTGACCCAGCTTCCCATTCCACTCAGCATCCACACATCCTGCTAAGACGGTAAGTGGGAGGCCGGGGATATAGCTCGGCAGCATAAGTGCCTGTCTGGTAAGCGCAAGGTGACGAGCTCGATCCCTAGTACCAATAAACAAACAAATAAGACAGTAAGAGGGAGCACCTTCATCCTTAGGAAAGTCCATGCACATTCTTCATTTTTCTTCCCTCACATCCGTTCAGCTCCTGCACTGAACTCTCCTAGCAACAGTCACTTTTTACTTTCTTGCCAACTTCCAAATCCACTAATCTTTTCTTCCTTAAAAATTGTGTCTTTGGTTGCTATCACCTCTTCTCAGCCCTACTCCATCATTCTATTCTTGTGATCTCTTTCCCTTAGTCCATCTATTTCTTTGTCTCCTCTTTTTATGTTATGCTTTTCTGTTTTTCTCCTTTACACTTCACTTTGTTGACCACAGCCAAAGTGTTACCCTGATTCTTGCCAAGCAATAGGCACTGCCGAATACATAGGGTTTTGTTAGAGAGTATATCTAAGTGTGTATGGCATATGTTTACATATTTGGGTATGTATACACACACACATTTGTTGTTGCTGCTGCTGCTGTTGTGCACTGCTAAAGGTCAAACCAAGGGTCTCAGGTATGCTAAGTAAGTCCTCTACCACTAAGCTATAACCCTGCAGCAGAATATGCAGTCTTAAAACAAATATCACCCATATTTGAGTTTTCTGTTTTGGGAAACCAATTTAGAAGACACCAGACGTTCACAGTAATTTCTTTCTTTTCTCTCTCTCTCTCTCTCTCTCTCTCTCTCTCTCTCTCTCTCTCTTTCTTTCTTTTTTTTTGTACCAGGGATCAAACTCACAACCTTACGCTTGTCAGGCAGGTACTTACGACACTGAGCTAAATCCCCAGCCCCCAGTAATTTCAAATTAAAGATTTGCTATTATATATTATGAAAAGAGCTTGCACTGTTGTCCTGGGTTACTCCCTGGAACTTACACATCTCCGTTCTGATTCTTTCTCAGAGAAAGGAAAACCTCAATGGCTGCAGACTCCTGGCCTCACAGCTCTGAATGCACACTGCTCACATCTACCGCTTGGGGGCGCTGCACTCTTAGCTCTGCAGAGTATTTTCCTTTCACATATTTACTGTTTGGGATTGTGCAACCTCCCACCCACCCCCCCCACCCCGCCCCCCGACAGCAGCTAAGGCTACATCTGTTTTTGCAAAGCCTACAGAACTTCTTGAGTGAACGTTCCATGCTGAATGGGGGGAGGGGTAGCATTCTAAAATAGAACATTTTAAGATACATAATTCAGTTCTGCAAATTCTTAGAAGAAAAATTCTTAGTAATTTTTCTAAGTGTGACAATCACAGTTACCCTGTAGCAGGGCTATTCTGAGGTACTTAATGTAAACCTGAGAGCACTTAAATGTACAAAAAGTTTCTCCATACCTTTTGCATCAAATTTTGTCACCAGTAACAGGTAAACTGCTGAAGAAACTCAAGATAGAGTGAGTGGCCATGATCCTGATAACTACCTACCCCAAAAAAGATGCCTAAACAGTCCTATAATGTTCCAATTGAGATCAAAATTAGTGTAGAAAGAATGTGTAGCACCCTAGGCAGAAGTGATAAAATACATAATGTTTATAGTGTCTCAAAATGAAAGCCCAACCAATCACGACAGTTGGCATATTGGTACATACCTGCTAGTATTCGCTCTGATTTTGGAAATTCATGAAACAAGGAATCCAAGAAATTAAGAATATCAAAATTTGGGGGCTGTAGGTTTAACTCAGTAGTACAGTGTATGCTTATATTGGTCCAGTTAGCAACATGAAATACATGCATGTGTGCATAAATGAAATATCAAGATTTTGCATGGTGTGCATTTTTGGTATATTCTATGTTTGTATGAGATATTTAAAAAGATAGTGAAAATGAGATAACATAGTTTCTTAAGGTATAATTAAGTTGAGAAACTGAATGCCAAACAAGTTTTTACTAGGTAGAAGGCAGTGCCCCATGGCATAGGTTTCACATGTTAAAATGCTATTAGTGTAATATCCCTTTTGTCAACACATGTCCATCAAAAAGTTTATTGAAAACCTGTGACCATCCCAAGGACTCATCTCAGGCAGCCTGCAAGGCTGCTATAGTTCGGCTCTTGAATGGTACCCAAAAGCTCATGGTTTGTTTCCCACTGTGGCCCTATTGGGAGGGAATCTGTCTTGGTTACTTTTCTCTCACTGCTGAGACAAAATACCCAATATCCAAATTAAAGAGGAAGTAGCTCACAATTTGTGGAGGTTTCAGTTTATAATCAGATGGCTCCAAGGCAAAGTGGCGTAGCAGAGGGGCAACAGTTCAAGGTGACAGAAGATAGCAAAAGCAGCAGGAGCCACAGAGGGGAAACAAGCCTCTTTTCCTCCCTTACATTGTATACAGGCTGCCTGCCCTCTGGTGGGTGCAGTGCTCACACCATCTCCATGCCTTCCTCTTGCATAAGCTCAGGATGTTTACAAAGTGAGGACTCTGGCCCCCTGCTGAGTCACTTAACCTTCTAAACTTCTCAAGTTGACACAACAAACAACATCCTGAAGCTGTAAGGGCGTGTCCTGTACACACCAGGATGTAGAACTGCTGAATTAGTTAAGCTTCGAGACTTCTCAAGTTGACACAATGTGTCAACAATTACAGGAGTGGAAACTTAAGAGTGGGGCCCAGAGAGCCGGCAGGTGTTTAGATGTGTGCACTCAAAGGATATTGGAGGACCAGACTCTTATTCCTCCCTGGCTGCTCTGTGAGCAGTTTTGTTCTGCCACGTACATCCACCATGACGTATTGCCCTGTCACAGGCCAAAAGCAAGAGTCAACCAACCATGGAATGAACCTGTCCAAACTGTGAGCCAAAATAAAAGTTTCTCTCTTTATAAGTTGGTTGTCTCAGGTATTTTTAAAGTCACAGAAAACTGGCTAACAGAGAGGCTTCATAATAGTATCTCGCTACATGAAAAATATAATTCAGCACTCATAGAAAATGTTAATAAGGAAGAGGAAAGTGATGACTCTATACAGAGGAAGATTCAAGTGAATAAGAGACAAAGAGAAGGAAGTCAGCATGGGATTGCTGAAACAGGAGAGGAAGTGCAAAGGAGCTGAGACTGAAGTATATACATCTTGTGAACATGCACTGCAGTAGGATGGGAAGGCAGCCAGCCGTTTGGGAACATGAAACTAAGAACTACAGTGACTTAAATGATGAATTCAGCAGAAACTTTCTGTGTTTTCTCATGCAGTTCCTGATTAAGCAGCCCTTTAAAAACCCATGCAAGCAGCTCCTTGGGAAGTGTTGGTGCACCTAAGAACGGCATGGGTTTTTAAATTCTCCTTATAGCTCCCCTGTCCCATCTCCAGCCCTCATATTTAGCTAGAATCTGCAGTCTTCAGCTGGTTTCAGAGAACAATAAAGTGACAAGAACAACATTTAAAAATCCTTGCAAGGACTGGGGATTTAGCTCAGTGGCACAAGTGCCTGCCTGGCAAGCTCTAGGTTGTGAGTTTGATTCCTGGTACAAAACAAAACAAAACAAAATCCTCCGCCATCAAGGAAGTTTTGCCCTGTGAAATGAGAAGGAAGAAAGGAAAAAGAAGAAGCAATGATTTTTTTTGTAACTGCAGGCGCAAGCCGTACCAGAGGAGTTCCAAGTTCCTTCAGCTTGGACAAAGAGATACTGTAAAATATACATGAAAAACTCAAATGTCTGCCCTCAGTATTTCGTTTAACCTAGTTTCATATATACTTAAGTCATATATTAGTGAAAATGTCTTTTAATTTAAAATGTTTTTCTCCTTTCATATTCCATTAAAACATTGTACTGAGCTCGGGTCTGGCTCAGTGTTCAGCTGCTTGCCTGGCAGGCCCACCAACCTGAATACAATCCCAGCACTGGAATTGCCTTTGATATGTGGCTGCTATCGTTAGCCTGAATCACTACTGTCACTTTAGGAGTCACTGAACACCAAAAGGAATCATTGAGCAGAGCTGGTTCTGTTTTAAATGTATTTCAAATGTAAATGTACTTATTATAAGGCAAGAAACAGTTTATAAAATAAATTTTCTATAACAACCACACAGTTATATCAAAGAATTATCACTTCTCTATACTACTATGAAGTGATCATCAAAAATAATGTTCAGCGTAAAAACTGAGCATAAGCAAATATTACTAATTTAATATGGAAATATAAAAGTAAATACACTGTTCCTCACATAAACACTTCTTCTTTTAAAGGATAAGCCATTGAGTGGGCATGGTGACGCGTACCTGTAATCCTAGAACTCAGGAGGCTGAGACAGGAGGATTGCTGTGAGTTTAAGGACAGCCTGGACTACATAGTGACTTTAAGGCCAACCTAAACTACAAAGCAAGACCCTATCTAAGATAATAGTAACAACAACAATAATAATAGTTATAATGATACTAAAGGGTTATCTGTACTAGAAAGAGGATAGAATTAGAAACTGGACTTTTCTGAATAGAACATGTTGTAGACTTGAATTTTAAAACATGCCAATATTTTACAAAACTTCAAAATAAATTAAAATCAGGAAAATACTAAATATCAAATGCAAAACAAAACACACAAAGTCATCTGGGCATCAAACTGGTAGCTTAAACACTCAGAGCAACATTATTATTTCAAGTGGGTTTAAGATGCAGTGTATTCGCTGTCCATACATCAAATCATGAGACAACTTAAAGGAGTCCCATAGCCAAATATGAGTCAATCTGACCAAAAAAAATAAGACAAATCATATTTAAACCCTGATTATTCAAATTGATACCAAACCAATTAAACTAAACCACCAGGTAAACTTAATAGAACATTTAAGAGACAATTAAGGAAAGCTGAAGGTTGCATTCATAGCTGATGATATTAAGAATCTATTGCTTTTTATCAAGAAATGAACCAATAACAAATTTTGTGGGGAAAAAGGAACCCATCTCCACTGTTGGTGGGAGTGCACACTGGTGCAGCCATTGTAGAAATAAGTATAGAGATTCCTCAAAAAACTAGGATTGGAAGTCTCACTTAATCCAACTATTTCACTTCTAGGCATATTCCCAGAAGAACTGAAAATATCATACCACAATGTTATGTGTGCACCCGTGTTTACATCAGCACAATTTGTAATAGCTAAATCTTGGAAACAACCAAAATGCCCATCAATCACAGAATGGATAAAAAGATGTGGTATTTTTATACAATGGAATATTACTCAGCTATAAAAAGGATGCTCTTGAGACTTTTATAGATAAATGGAGGCCACTAGAGACTATCCTTATAAGTGAAATAAATGAGACTCACACTTGTAAATATCATATGGTTTCTCGACCATAAAAAATAAATAATAATAAAAAACTGAATGAGTAATAAGATCCAAAATGTACAGTAAGGGGCTGGGGATTTAGCTCAGCAGCATAAGTGCCTGCCTTACAAGCAGGCAGTTGTGAGTTCAATCCCTGGTACCGATAAAAATGAAAAAAGACAAAAAAAAGAAAAAAAAGAAACAAAACGTATGGTAGATATTGTAATAATGAAAGGGAAAGAAAGTGCTCAAAAGGAAAGAACTTGTAGGTATATAAATATAACTGTATGGAGATTTAAGTGTACAAGATAGATAACCATACTACTATTTTTGTTCATCAAAAAGAATTTTGTGCTGTCACTGATTGTTCATTTTTTATGCTTTGATTTTGTAACTTGAACAACTACTTCTAAGATAACAATATATAATATATTAACTACTGATGATTTCTTACTGTTATTTTTTGGAAATTCTGTTCATTTCTATCCTTTTTTGTTTTTCTTTTTTAAAAAATGTAAAAAAAAGTTACTGCTTACATAAAAAAATACTGTTGTCTTTCAGATATGACAAGCATATTGGAATCACCTGGCTTTTTATTTTTTTATTTTTTAAAAAATTTTATTTAAAAAGAAAAAGAGAAAAAACAAAACAAAACAAAGTAGTGTAAGGGTACAAGTAATACAGAACTACAAAAAAAAACAGTAAGAAATCACCAGTTAATAGATTACACATTATCATCTTAGAGATAGTTGCTCAAGTCACAGTATCAAAGCATACAAAGTGGACATTCAAACAGTGAGACTGTAAACAGTTGTATTCAATGATCCAACCAAAAACATTAATATGGTCAGCTATTTAACACCCCTAAACACACTTGCAGTTGTATCCTTTAGAGCACTTTTTTCCCCTCTCTTTTTTACAACAAAATTTACACATTTTGGGTTTTATTACTCCTTAGTTGTTATTACTTTTTTTTTGGAAGAGAATCGAGTCAAATATGGCAAAGCAGAGCTGTAAGTCAAAACCAAAGATAGACATAATACATGATGTAAAACAGAGTACAAGGTTATCAACAATGGTTACCATAATGCCTCTTGTTTCCTTAAAAAGAATTGTCTATCTCATTAGGTATTATAAAGTTGAACAAAACAGTAAAGAACAAGACAAATAAAACTTAAACATTGTAAACATTACAGGACTTCCATAGAAGATAATAGTCAAACCAGAATGGGCATCATGTGAATCTTATTGCCTTCTAAGTAGTTACCTATACCCTCAAACTTGATACTATCATACAGAATGGAACAGAGTCTAATCAGTCAAAACAAGATAGTGGGAGTATTACAGGACTTCAAATCAAGTTAACAGGAAATCAAAAAAGTTACTATAATATATCCTGCTAATTTTTTTATTTTTCCCCTTAATTAAAAAAATCATAAAACATAACTAATTTTTTAATGAATAAGGGAGAGACTGAGATAAAAGAGAACATAACAACATAACAATACAGGTCAAAGCATGACAGTTTCAGCAACCTAGTGCTTCACCACCAAATAACCCGACTTAATAGTGGTTACCATAGTGTCTTTTTCCTTGAAATATTTGAATATAACTTCATATACTATAGCTTCAAACATATCAAGTCAGTGTAAAACCATTCAAGTGGATGAAGGCATTGTAGGGTATTTAGAACCAGCTAACAGAAAACGAACAATGGTTTCTATATGATCTCTTTGCCTATAACAATTTTTGTTTATACTATCACATATAATAAAATCCAGCAAGATACATCATGATAAAACCAATGGAGACAGAAGAGCAATAGTTTGGTGGGGCTTCAAAACAAGATGATAGTAAATCAGCACTAGCTATTATCATGACTTATTTTCTTCAAAATAGCTGTTCATTTCATCACAGGCAATAATATCAAGCAGCCCAGAATAAAGCCATTCCAATTAATAAGTGAAAACTTTATAAGACTTCAAGGCCACATAATGGGGAATCATGATTACCACATATTTTTATATAACTGAATCATTACTTACATTAGGGAAACTATTCAGTATTCACACATGCGAGATTGATTTATTTCACTTATGAGTATGGTCTCAAGCTGTGCCCATTTATTGATAAATATCTCAATGTGATCCTTTTTTACTGCTGAGTAATACTTCATTGTATAGAAATACCAGAACTTTTTTATTCATTCCTCAGTTGATGGACACTTGGGTTGTCTCCAAGATCTGGCAATAACAAATTGTGCTGCTATAAACATAGTTGCACATATATCACTGTGGTATGATGCTTTCAGTTCTTCTGGGGATATTCCGAAAAGTGGAATAGCTGGAACAAATGGGACTTCCAATCCCAGCTTTTTGAGAAATCTCCAGACTGACCTCCGCAAAGGTTGCACTAGTCTACACTCCCATCAACCGTGCTCGAGAGTTCCTTTTTCCCCACAGCCTATCCAGCATTTGTTGTTGTTGGTTTTCTTGATCCTGGCCATTCTTTCAGGAGTGAGATGGAATCTCAGTGTGGTTTTAATTTGCATTTCTCTAATGACCAATGATGATGAACATTTTTTCATGTATTTATTTGCCATTTGTATTTCTTCATCTGAGAAGTGCGTATTCATCTCAGATGCCCATTTTTTGACTGGATCTTTGAATTTTGGGGGTCTGAGTTTTTAAAATTCTTTATAAGCTTTAGACAAAAGTCCTTTGTCTGAGGGGGGTTCACTAAGATCTTTTCCCAATTTGTGGGTTTTCTTTTCACTATGCTGGAGATTTCTTTTGACATCCTGAAACTTTTTAAGGAGGTGGTCCCAGTTATTGATTCTGGGAAGTATTTCCCATGCGGTTTGAGTCCTGTTCATGAATTCTCTATGTCTTCAAGGTTTCTACCCAATTTATCTTCCAATAGATTTAGTGTTTCTGTTTGAATATTCAGATCTTTGATCCATTTAGATTTTAATTTACTACATGGTGATAGGCATGGGTCTAGCTTTAGTTTTCGGCAAATGGAGAGCCAGTTTTTCCAGCACCATTTATTAAAGGGACTGTCGTTCTTCCAGTGAACCTGCTTGGCTCCTTTATCAAAGATAAGGTGGTTGAGTGTGTTTGTAGTTGTGGTTGTATCTTCTAATCTATTCCATTGATCTTCGGCTCTGTTTTGGTTCCAGTACCATGTTGATTTTACTCCTGTTGCTTTGTAGTATAACTTCAAGTCAGGGATTGTGATACCTCCTGCCTTGCCTTTGCTGCTTAGAATTGCCTTTGCTATTCTAGGTCTCTTCTGGCTCCAGATGAATTTTAGGAGTGATTTCCCTAGATTTATAAGGTATGTTGATGGTATTTTTATTGGGATTACATGGAATCTGTATAACAGTTTTGGGAGGATGGCCATTTTCACAATGTTTGTTCTTCCTATCCATGAGCAAGGAATGTTTTTCCATTTTCTGAGATCATCTTCAATTTCTTTTTTCAGTGTATTATAATTTTCCCTGTATAGGTCTTTCACTTCTATCATAAGAATAATTCCTAAATATTTCATTTTTTTGCTTGCTAGTGTGAAGAGTGTAGTTTCTCTTCTTTCCCTATCTGTGATTTTGTTGTTAGTGTATAGAAATGCTATTGATTTCTGAGTATTGATTTTGTATCCAGCTACATTACTGAATTTATTTATTATATCTAAGAGTCTTTCAATGGAGTTTAGGGGGTCTTCTATGTAGGGTATCATGTCATCTGCAAACAATGATAATTTAACTTCTTCTTTTCCTATCCTTACTCCTTTTATTTCTCTCTCTTGTCTAATTGCTCTGGCTAGTACTTCCAGTACTATATTAAATAGGAGTGGTGATAAAGGACATCCTTGTCTTGTGCCTGATTTTAAAGTAAAGGCTTTCAACTTTTGGCCATTTAGTATGATGCTGGCTGTTGGTTTGTCATAAATGGCCTTTATTATATTGAGGTAAAGACCATCTATTCCAATTTTCTGTAAAGTTCTTATCATGAATGAATGTTGGACCTTATCAAAGGTTTTTTGTGCATCTATAGAAATGATCATGTGATTCTTACTTTTGGCTTTATTGATATGGTGGATTACATTTATTGATTTATGTAGGTTGAACCATCCCTGCATTCCTGGGATGAATCCCACTTGGTCATGGTGTATAATCTTCTTGATGATTTGCTGCATCCTATTTGCCAATATTTTATTGAGGATTTTTGCATCTGTGTTCATTAGGGAGATCGGTCTATAGATCTCTTTTTTAGTTGGGTCTTTCTCAGGTTTTGGTACTAGAGTAATATTTGCTTCCAGGAATGACTTGGAAAGGATTGCTTCCCTTTCAATTTCATTGAATAATTTGAGGAGTGCCGGCATTAGGTCTTCTTTGTAGTTCTTGTAGAATTCTGCAGTGAATCCATCTGGGCCCGGGCTCTTCTTTGTAGGTAAGGACTTAATTACATTTTCAATTTCATTAATAGAGATTGGGTTATTCAGCAGTTTTACATCCTCTTGATCTAGCTTTGGTACTTCATATGTTTCTAGGAATCTGTCTATTTCTTCTGTGTTATCAAACCTTTGAGAGTAGAGGTTTTTCAAATAGGTGTTGATGATCTTCTGTATTTCTGTAGAGTCTGTAGTGATTTCACCTTTTTCATTTCTTATTGCATGAATTTGAGCTTTTTCTTCCCTTTTTAAAAGAAGGTTGGCTAGGGGCTTATCAATTTTATTTATTTATTCTTTCAAAGAACCAACTCTTTGATTCATTGATTCTTTGGATTGTTTTCTTAGTCTCTATTGCATTGATTTCTGCTCTGATTTTTATAATTTCCTCTCTTCTTTTGGCTTTGGGCTTGACTTGCTCTTCTTTTTATAGCTGTTTGAGGTGTAGCTTCAGATTATTCATTTGTATTCATTCTGTTTTCCTGATGTGGGAATTCAGTGCAATAAATTTTCTTCTGAGGACGACTTTCATTGCATCCCACAGATTACTGTAAGTTGTATCTGCATTTTCATTTTCTTGTAGGTATTGTTTAATTTCTTCTTTAATTTCTTCTGTGACCCACTGATTATTCAAGAATGTGTTATTCAGTTTCCATGTGTTCGTGGGATTTTTGCAGTATCTTTTATCATTAATTTCTACTTTCAAACTGCTATGATCTGATAACATGCAAGGGATGATTTCAACTCTTTTGCATTTGTTTAAATATGTTCTGTGAGCTAATATATGGTCTATTTTAGAGAATGACCCATGTACTGCTGAGAAGAATGTGTATTCTGATGTTGTTGGGTGGAACATTCTGTATATGTCTATCAAGTCCATTTGTTCACAGGTGTGATTCAGTTCTGTTATTTCTTTGCTCATTTTCTGTCTGGTTGATCTGTCCCTTGGTGTCAATGGCATGTTAAGGTCTCCTGTTACAATTGTGTTACTGATAATTTGAGTTTTCATTTCTGTTAATAGTTGTTTTATATAACTGGGTGCTCTGGAGTTTGGTGCATATATATTTAAGATAGTTATCTCTTCCTCTTGGTGTTTTCCCCTAACAAGTATGTGGTGACCTTCTTTGTCCTTTATGATCATTGTTGGTTTAAAGTTCACGTTGTCAGGGCTGGGAATTTAGCTCAGCGGCATAAGCGCCTGCCTTGGAAGCAAGCAGTCGTGAGTTTGATCCCTGGTGCCAACAAAAAGGAAAAAGACAAAAAAAAAAAAGTTCACATTGTCTGCAAACAGAATGGCTACTCCTGCTTTTTTTTTTTTTTTTTTTTTTTTTTTTGGATTCCTGTTGCATGAAGTATTGTTTTCCATCCTTTGACTTTCAGTCTGTGAGTATCCTTCTGGGTTATATGGGTTTCCTGTAAACAACATATGGTTGGATTTTTGTTTCTTGATCCATTCTGCTAGTCTTTTTCTTTTGGTTGGTGCATTAAGACCATTTACATTAATGGTTATAACTGTTATATGCTGGTTTATTGTTGACATGTTATCTCTCTGCTGTTGCATCTTCATCTTTCTGTTCTATTTATCTGCTTTGCTTAGTGGTTTTTTCCTTTGTGTATCTAAACTGTCTCTCAATATTTTTTGCAGGGTTGGCTTGGTGTTCATGAAGTTCTTCAGCTTTTCTTTGTCATGGAAGTATAGTATTTCACCATCAATTTTGAATGATAGTTTTATCAGTCTAGGTTGGAAATCATTTTGCTTTAGGATATGGAATACTTCACTCCATGATCTTCTTGACTTTATTGTTTGTGCTGAGAAGTCTGCTGTGATTCTGATAGGTTTTCCTTTATAAGTGATCTGTCTTTTCTCTCTGACAGCTTTTAATAATCTATTTGTATGTTGGATTTCTGGGATGGTGATTATTATATGTCTGGGTGTAGTTTTATTTTGGTTATGACTATTTGGAGTTCTATATGCTTCACTGAATCTGATGTCGGTTTCTGATCTCATGCTTGGGAAATTTTCAGCTATTACTTCGCTAAATATTCTCTTGACATCCTTTATGTTGTTCCCTTCTTTTTCATTAATCCCTATCAATCTTATGTTATTTTTCTTTGCATCATCTTGCAGTTGTTGAATTGTTATTTCCTGATTCCTTGTTATTTTTAAAAGATCTTTCCTTTCCTGTTCACTAGCTGCAATCTTGTCTTCAAGGTCTGAAATTCTATCTTCACTTTCATTGAGGCAGTTTTTACAGCTTTCAGTGGAGTTTTTTATTTCCTGTATATCTCTGTGCATCTGCTTTATGTATTCTGTTTGTTTCTTATATTGCTCATCTAGGGATTCTATCTTTTTGTTTAGTTCTTCCAGTTTTTTAACTGCATTTTCTTTAGATATATTCAGAATCTCTTTCATTTCTTTTATCATTTCTTCTTTTACTTGGGAGATTATTTCAAGTGTGAATTCCTTTAAAGCTTCCTGGAGTTGCTTGTTTATTTCAGTAGCTATTATGTCCGACATCTGAGGTGTATGGCATATATTTTCTTCTATATACATCGCTCCTAGGGTTTCTTGAGATGGGCTGGAGGCTTGAGGTTGTAATTTGGTCTTTCATTTTGTCATTTTCCTATATTTCTGTGTTTCAAGTGTTATTTGAAAGCTTCCTCAGGGTCTGTTAGAAATCCACTTCTCTGTTCACAGCTCCTAGGACTCTGGCACCCAGTTCCCCCAGGTCACTGGGCCTCTAGAACCAGTGGCCCTCTTCTGCCTGTTTAGAACTCCGTAGTACCAGAGAAGCTGGGCTCCAGGGACACTGTGTGGCCACCTGCTTGCTGGAAACTCCACAATTCTCCGAGTGCAGCCAGAATGGGGAGGCGGATGTAGATGTCTCAGACCCACCCACCTGGCTTTTTAGAGATACATATTGAAGTATTTATAGATGAAATGATATTATTTCATTGAAATTGTTTTCCAGATAATGCCCAAATTCAGGAAACTCAATGTCTAAAAAAAAGGGTGGCTCTTCAAACTATATATAAATCTAACACTGCCATGATTAAATCTGACTTAAAAGGAAATACATGAGTGTAAATATTTATATTTTACATGAAGTTGGTAGAAAACACAAATACAAAAAATATAAAAGTGTTAAAATGACCCATACTAACTTATAAAAGAAATGAAGTGAAGAAAAACAAAATCACTACCACAATTTGGAGGTTGAATGTGACTCAAAGTTCTGGGTGTTAAAGGCTGTTCAGGTGTGGGGCCAGCTGGGAGACCCAGCGGTGGTTGGGGGCACCTCCTTGTGGGGGGCTGTGGAACCCTTCCTGCTCCCTCAATGCTCCTTTTTACTTCCTGATTTGTTCCACTGCTCAGTCCTACCATGATACATTGCCTCACAACAGGCCCAAAATCATAGGACCAAATGACTCTGAACTACAAGCAAAATAAACCTTTTCTCTTCCTAAAAGTTGACTTGTGCTTGCCTGATAGAGAACCAGAAACTTTCACATAAGAAGTAGCCATTTATGGCTGAGAATGTAGCTGACTGGTAGAGTGTTCACCTAGCATGTGTGAGCTCTTGTATTCTCTGCCTAGGAAGAGGGAGGAGGAGGGGAAGGGAGCAGAAAGGATAGTAATAGTGTGGCCGACCTTGCAAAAGAACACTTGTGTCACTGTGCACTCTGGAGTGAGAGGGGCATGCACGATCAGGCAGGATGGTGTGCAAAATTATTAGCGATGGCACAATAACAATTAGCCAGGAGGACATGCACTAGAGTCATTTCCAGGGACTCCTCATTATCCATTATTCATGCCCCCATGATTCAATTGTCTTCCACACACATAAGTTAAAAGCATCATGCCACAGTAATATGTGCACACCCTATATTCAGAGAAGCACCGTTTGTAAAAGCTAAATCTTGGAAACAACCCAAATACCCACCAACTGATGAAAGAATAAAGGTTTTTTATATATACAGTGGACACTACTCAGCCACAACGATAAAACTGAGGCATCTAAAGCTAAATGGATAGATCTTGAGACTGTACTCTTAAGCAAAGTAAATTGAACACACATGTGCAAATATTTCATGGTCTCTCTGTTGTGAGAAACTGAAATGGTAAATAAGAACCAAAATGCATACAAGAAGAAATTATTCTGAAGGAAAGGGGAATTAGGGAGTGGGGAGGAGGAAAGGAAGGAAGGAAAAAGAAAAAAGGAGAAAAGATAACATGGAAACAAAACTTCATAAATGAGGCAAAGGGGGGTTGAAGGAAGGGGAGGGGAATGGGAAAAAAGGAAGAATCAAGATGTATCATGGAAGCTTAACATTGTAGTGTATGTCTATAATCCTAGCACTTAGGAGGCAGAGGCAGAAAGATTGCCATGAGGTCAAGACCAGCCTGGGCTACATAAACAAATTCAAGGCCAGTCTGACCCTGTCTCAAAAAACCAAACAAACAGGAGACCTGGCCATGTTGGGACTTAGGCAGCTGCCTAAGAATGCAATTTGCTCACCCTCTTGGTAAGCACTCCTGGCACCCTCCGGGAGGAGAACCAGTCACCTGTTCCCGTGAGCCTACCAGTGTGTGGGCTGAAAATCAAACATCTTCCCCACACTGTCAGCAACTGGGGACAGAGTTCTGAGCATCTCTTGGGAGGATGACCATGTGCAATATAGCAAATATGGGGGATTTCCTTCTATGTTCTGTTTGAAGGCAAAGGTTCTTTTCACTGTTATGTTTTGTAATGATTGTTTTGCTCTATTCAATATTCTTCTTCAATTGGTTTTACAATGTTCTGTTATTGATTTGACTTCACTAACCTAACTGACTGGACAACAATTGTGAAGATAATGAGATATACTATAGATATACTATAGTACTATGATATAGTACTACTATCCAAATATCCTGCTTTGAAGCTCTGTACCAAAGTCACTACATTGCTCTGTTGGCTTTGTTCTGTCTTGTTCTGTTGTATTTTTACTACATTCAAAATAAAATTTTAAAAAGCAGTATCTATATAATGCATATATAGTTCAGATTTCCTATGATGAATGTGATCATTAGGTACATCTAAATTATATGAGTAATAATAAAAAATAAAAATAATTTTGGAGGATATTTTAGATCTAAACCAAAACAGCTAAGCAACATTGTTTCTCACTCACTACTAGCTCATTTTCTTGTATAACTATAAGTAACTATTAAGAATCTCTGTGACTATCAGTTTTGATTCAAAAATCTACCTGTCTCTCTGTGTACTTGAATGTATCATATACATATATATACACATAATATGTTCAACACATAAAAGGAACTCATTCTCCTCTACTATTCAAATTAACTACTTATCAAAATTTTAGATTTCATTGAGTTTGAGACCCCATCAAAATGACTATGGTAGCCCCTGCTCATATGCTCTACATACAAGATTCCCCATCATATAATTCTTAGCCATATTTTCAGCATTTTATCTTTATGTCACATGTTATGTTCTTGCCATAGCAAACCACTGAGATCCTTGAGTAATTTCTCTTATTGTTATTACCTGCAATTCTCTTCTTCCTTTCTTCCTTGAGAGATACATTTCAGGGTTCAATTCAGATTGTTAACACTTCTGGAAAGGCTGTTATCTCCAAAGTCCAGCATTATAGTAAACATTGGAGACTCCAGCTTACCTTTGCAGAAAAGAACTTTCTTCTTGCAAATTCATTGTTTGATATCTCTACTTTTGTTCTTCCAAAGTTTTAGTATCACTGAGTTTACAGCTCTCTCTAACAGCCTTCTTAATCTACCTTTGTCTGTGTTCCTCTATTTTTTTATTCCTTTCCCCCATCTGGTTCAATCTAGTGGAGACTACAATCACCAGGGGCCAGGTACTGAGCAGATCTTCCTTATCCTACAAGTGAAGAGATTGGTCAGAACCATGGACAGAGACATCCGCATCTGGCCAGGTTCACTTCTCTGTCCTCTCCACTCCATCTGTACTTTAGTCATGCCATTACAGTGCTTCTTAGGCTAAGCTTTCTTCATTGCCAAGTCTAATTATATCATAGTCTTCAACTTATGTCAAAATTACTTTTTAAAAATCTATATCCCCTACCATATCTCCTTTCTCTCACTTAGTTCAATTGCTGTGTTCAATAAATTATACATGAATACATGATGCAATAAATCAGCAAATGAGTTTTAGAAAAGCAGTGAAGTCCAAGGATACCAGTAAGTAAAACAAAAATGCAAGGAACCAGAATTACTGTATTTGTTGCTATGCCTTCAAACGTAAATTCTCAGTCTCAGCTGTACACCAGCATGGCATGTAGAGATAATTAAAAATACAAACTGAAAGTGCTATCCCAGAAATGTAAAGTAAAAAACCTGAAAATAGGGAGTGGTACATTTCTGAGATGGAAAAAAGTTGCACGGGTGATTTACAAAGGCATTAAATAGTTCTTTTACTGATAGCTCTAAGTGTTGCTGTATTCTGAGAAAAGAAGTTAAACATCTGGAAGTGGGAAAGAACTCCAGATGTTCTTGCTCATGTAAGCAACAGGACTCAATATTTGAATCTGGGTGAAATGAAAACCAGCAAGAATTATATCTTTATTCTGAACCTCTGTTGGCCTCCAATTCATAGTGCAACAGTGCAATTATAGTTGTTCTTTCAGATTTTCCTTTTCCCATTGCAACCTACAAGGGTGGAGTTGTCAAGATTATTTTATCAGCCCAGGATGGGTTTACTCTGCTTCAATTATGGAAGCAAAGAATGCCAACAGCAATAATGTGGACATGAGGATCTGTTTCCCTTTTAAGTTTTCTTTCTCTTAGTGAGCTTCATCTTTCAGGTTATCTTTTCAGTGCAAAGAGCAGAAATTCCTCATCAAGATGTGAGTGCTGAGCATACTACATGAAAACTTGAAAGCTCTCAAGTTTATAAGTAACTTAAACTATTTAAAGTATATATTAAGGTTATTTGAATTGTCTTTTTTATTTTTTTTCAGAAGCATTATTTAATTTTTAAACATCTCTGTAGAGAATTTTCTGCCAGCTCAATGATATGGATTTATCAATTGGGCTTCATTATTCAACTCAATCTTAAAAAGTCTTTCCTAGGTCTCTCATTATATCTGCATTAGAGCACAAGACCAGTCTTACTATCCAGGAGTTTATGCTTAGTTGCGGGACAAAGGTTTGACCTCAAATAATATAAATGCAGGCTCTGTTCATACTCTATCACCTCTTTGCCAAAACCAGAAGCTTCTTATTTTTATAACATAACTGTCTCTGTCTAAAAATAACTCACATAAGACAATGAGGTAGCCTAACATTTTTAATGAATTCTAAAACTTCTTGATATATTAGACATAATGTTACCCAAAACTTGTGCTTTCATGTTTCCTAACCTCTTGTTAATATACCATGAAAGCTTTCCACTGCTGGATAATATTCAGATTCTAAAAATGACTTTAAAAAAATAACAGTTAGTACACTGAAACTTTCATTGTATTTGACATCACTTAGAAAAAGAGGGGAACCCAGGTGAACACCATGGAGGGTGTTGGCCCCTCCCATCACCATCTCCTGCTGCAACCCAGGTGAACCATGCCAGAAAGCCCAAGGAATAGCCCCTCTCCTCACCACTGCCACAACTGAAGTGAACTTCTCAGGAAGGCCCAGAGACCAGAGGGAACACCAGCTACACATCAGGGTCCCAACTAAGGCACAAAGAATAGTGCTGTGAAAAGTCCAAAGTAACAATAACAGTATGAGCCAACAGATAACTGAGGCTTCTGTGGGACCAGCAACCAGCTCAAGAAGAAGCCAGCCCTTTTCTCTCAATTTTTCCCTCTTCTTTGACTTTTATTGTTATTTTCTGTTCTTCCTATTTTCTTTTCTTCTTTCTTTTTTTCTCTCTTTTCTAAACAGCTAGGGAGAACTCCAGCAACAGCAAACTAATTCCACCCCCAAAACTCAGAGACCAAGTTCAGATAATCCCTCTGTTGTAGTTATAGGTCTCAAGGAGAACGATTACATGTACGACACATAAATTATAGTATTATTTATAATGATCACCCAAGGAGTCAAATACAAAGAAGATGCAGGAAATATATCTACACACTAAAGACCTAAGGAAATCCAGCTGAGGGCCTGTATCCCATAGCAATGTCCCTGCATGAGTCCAGCTAAAGACCTATAGCCCATGACATTGCCTCCCACAAGTCCAACTAGAAGCCGAGAGCCCATGACAAAGACTCATGCAAGTCTGCTTCATGGATCTGTAGTGGGAAGGCCCAAATTTCAGTGGTGGAAGCTAGAGTCTATGCCAGTGGGCTGAAGGATTTGTGCCAGTGTGTTGAGGGTTCTACACTGGAACCAAGAAGCAATAGTCAAAATAAGGACAAGGGCTCCCCCTAAAAAGTACCACAACCATCCTCAGCGACAATGGGGTCCCAAGCTCTCTAACAGTGAGAACAGCTGAGTACATATCAGGAAGTCAGCATGACATAATCTTCTCTTGGAAATTAAACAGCACAAATGTTCTCTGGAGCCAGGAAGCAGTGCTCAAAGTAAGGACCACAGCTCCCTCAAAGTGAACTGCAGCAATTTTCAGTCACAAGGTTCCAAGTTCCTCCAATGATAACAACTGAGTTCATATCAGGGGCCAGCAATGATACGCTCCTCCAGGAGAACCAACAGCTCCAAACAACAATTACACTTAGGAGAACCCACAATGCTATTCTTCCTCTCTACATCTCCCTTTTATTCTCACAACAGTCTTCAGGTAGGCCATCCACTCTCAGCACCATGCTGATTCAGTTCAGCTGATGTTTACGTTGACCACGTTACCAGTCTACTACACCCTCAAATACTCCTTCATTTTATTTTCTACCCCCTTCTATAGTTTCCCAAACCTTGCATAATCACCCTTTGCCCACAATCCTTGCTTCTATTTACTTTCCAGTTATATTTATTTAATATAATATCCTCCCTATATTACCCTGCCACAGGGTAAGACTATTCTACCAAGGGGAAACATTGCATACAAACTCCTAGTTTATGATCAGTTGTGTTATATAACTATAGACTCTTCTTCTGTGGTTTAAAGTATAAAATCAATGGTTACCACAAATAGTCAGTTTCTAAATTGTGCTTGATGCTATTGTTATTGCTAATTTTACTACTGGAGCTAGGATGTCATATCTGTTATAATCAACTGTTCTCCCTTCTGTAAAAATACTGGGAAGCTCTGGAGTAGTAACCTCACCATAGCCTTACACCAAAGGACTGGGGACTGAAGAAAACAGATACTAATACCCCACTCTTAATTAATTGGGAAGGTACAATCTCCTGACAGACACAAACCAAGAATCTCCTACACACAAAAGACATCCCTAAGGAAAAGACCTTTCCTAGAGAGGCCTTGATACTCATGATATAACTATCTACTATAAAAACTCACAAGAATCATCACATAAAAATAAATTAAAAGTTTTTTAAAATAGAAAAAGACAAGATGAAAAAGCAAAATACAATCTGAGGCTTCCAGCCCACCCAGAACAAGATCAGGAGACACTGACAAAAAAAAATGGAAGATACACACCTAAAATTTCTGAAATGAGAGAAACCAAAGAAACAAATCCAAGAGGCTACAGGGGAAATCAGATGAGAAATCTCTCAGGTAAAAAAAGAGACGTCAACATTTACAAAAGAATTTCTCAGCAAATCCAGAGTATAGATAGGTAAAAAAAAATGCATGATAATAGGAAGACAATGGAAACTTTGAACAATACAGGAAAGAATTAGAATGCATGAAATAGATTCAAACAGATATCCAGGAAATTAAAATTCCAATGAAAGCTGGCAAAACTGCTTGAATAAAACTGAAGATAGAGTTTCAGACCACTGATACAGGACCATGGCTAGGAATCATGAAAGGAAAGATCTCTTCAAAATAATAAAAGATAAAAAAAATAACTGATAGAACTGTGGGGGACCGGCGGCAGCTGAAAAGATAAGATAAAATATAAATGACCTTTATTTTGAGAATGTGGGGAAAGACACGCCTGATCCCCTGGGGCACGGCATCTCCACCCTGGGGTCGGCGATCAGTCCGTGGAACACGTGGAGTGGGGGCATACATGTAGCTTAGATTAGGGGTGGTGCCTGAGGGGCATTGGGGATGCACAGGTAGCCCATTGGCACTAGTTTGATGCCAGAGGTAGATTCCTAAGGGTGGGGGAGATAGGAGCTCCTTGGCTTTACTGGCTACAGTGTCTGGCCTGGGCTAAAACCCTTTCATATCCCATCTTATGATTATTATTATGAAAAGGGGCAAAGATTTTTCTTTTAACTACTTCCTGCTGGCAGAGGATGCTGTACTGGGGTCTAGGGGAGTTGACAGGATGACGGTTGATGTCCAGGTAGAAGCTGGTGTCAGGTGTTTTAGCCAGGACAACTTTACTGGTGAATGCATGTATGTTAGACTAGAAAAACAAAGAGACAAGATGTTATACGGAGGCATTATTTAAGAACTCAGGTGAGGTAAAAGGGAAGGTGCCTTTGATTTAGACATGTCATTATATCAGGACCATTTTGAGGTAGAAACATTTCCAGAGTAAGGCAGAATTCTGAAAATTAAATGTGAGGTTAGGAGGAGTGAAGTTTGGAGGTGATTACTCCCCCATCTGATAGCATAAAAGTTAAGAGGATAGGTGGGTAAAACTTGTCTCTGGTATGTATGATGTTGGAGTCTTTAGGAAATACTGTTAAGAGTCCTGCTATAAAAAGAATAAGAAATTAGAAACCAAATTGGATAACAAAACATGACAGCCTGAGGGTCGTGGCTATGAGGCCTTAGTAAGGGAGAGATGAGTAGGCAACAGGATGGTTAGATCTAGGGCCTGAGTGATGCAAATGGCCTGTTGAGGTTGCCAAGAATATCAGGTATGGGTCACTGTAACCTGGTTGTAGTTCTTGGAATGATTTGCTGTAACAGAACTTTAGCAAGTATATAAGCAGTTTCCCTAGCTGTGTGAAAGGCTTTTATGTATCCTGAAAAAGTATAAACAAAGTGAGAAGACAAAATGTATCTGTCAGCCTTGACCAGGGTTGCCTGAGAAATTGGTGAATAAGGAATGAAGGAGGTGGTCTTATATCACTGAGGAGAGGTTTACTAGCGATAACAGGTGGAAGCTGTTGAGGCCTCAGTGTGTCTAAGATAGCCTGTATAAACACAAGGGAATAAAAGCATTTGAAGATTTAGGACTGGGACCTGCACAAAATAGGCCCTGTTTATAAATGGCATAGGTTGACCCTCAATGTCTCCTAGAGATTGAGGACTTATTATAGCGGCCTGAAAACTCAGGAAGAACTTTGTACCTATGGCTTCTATGTCCACAAATATAGAGAATGTCTTACCTGAGACTTTTAGTGGGACTTGGACTCTGAAATGGACACCCATAAAGAGGGCTGTTGGCCTCAGCCCCGTCAGTCTTCCGCAGCAAGTTTGAACCTGGCAGTGTTGACATTTCCTGTGAGGGCTAGAAGTTAGGATGGCTTACCCACTCTCTGGTGGCTAGGACAGTCCAGTAGCCCTGGAGTAAGATCTCAAAGAATGCCAGGATGGGGCACCCTCTTGTCCAATGTCTTCTGCTGCATTTGAGCGTGGTCCATGGCGGAGCAGGCAGCTCCAACTTGTGTAGGTAAACCTGTCTCAGAACTCCAAGTGTCACAAGTGTTATCTCTGTTGTTGAAAATATGAAAAGCCATATTAAGAAGGTCTCTGTGGAGTTTGAAGGTCAAGTTTTGCCTTTTTGTTTGGGATCTGGACTACAGTAGAAGGTGTCTGTAGAATTAAGTATGCAGGAGTCAAATATAATCAACAGGGTATTTATAGCTTTAATAATGATTTCCCAGAGGACAAAGTCAGAGAATTTTAGGAACTGACATGTTATTTATGTCATATATATAAGTATCTCTTTATGTTATTAAAATGTCTAATGCCATCTGATTTTTAGAGGATGGCCTGTTTATTAATTTTTTTTTACCTTTTTACTTAGGGGAGAGATCAGCTATGGTGTTACTTAAATATGGTTTTGGCATTCCAGATCAGAGAGCAGGCTTCATCTGGATGGCATACTGCTTTTTTTCCAGGGTGCTGCGTGGTAGGCCATCGTTTTACTGAAATTACCTACTTAACAAAAAAGGCTTCAGTCTGCCCTCCCCCTTTTGGAGTATAATCTCATTTTAATGGAAACATTTTGCAGTAAATTTCATCAATCTTATGAATAAATCTACCAAAACTGGTCTAATACTGTCAAATTCTGAACACATTTACTTCTTTTTAAACCTGTTATTTGCATTACTATAAACCAAGACAAATAAAATTCACATCCTCTCAAGCTTTCTACAACCTACTATATACCCTCAAGTTGAGCTTTTCCTATCTTTTTTCACATTCTGGCACAGCCAGACATTACCAGTCAATTACCTTTCCTCTCGCTTTTCAGACAACATTAAAACTTTTAATAAAACCCTTGTCTTGGAATACAGGTAAGCATATATCTGGATGAAAAAGAAAACATTGTCATAGCTGGAACACACACACAAAAAAGGCAGCAGAAACAATCTGAACTTTATATCTGAAAATGCGAACAGTATCAGATCAGCAATGTGAGTTTATCTGTTGCGCCTGTCTGCAGCGGCAGACAGAGCACGCCTGCAGAGAGAGCCATACCCGCACTGGGGGGTGGGGGCTAGGATCTCTCTGGCATGCAGCATGTAGGTGGAACACGCAGAGTGGGTGGGGTGAGCGTCGGGACACAGCACGCGGGGCGGGGCTGGGACTGCCCCCAGAAACGCGCAAGGCGGAGGCAGTGCCGTGGTGGCAGTGGGCTCGCAGAAGTGGCAGGTTTGCGGCACACGGGGGGGTGGAGCTAGGAGGCAGCCCATATGGGGCTGCTCTGGAGGCGCGGTTGGCAGCCAACCCGTGGAGCTGAAACTGCTCACAGGACGTGCGGATTAGGGCACAGCATTAAAGCCAAACTGCGTGTGGACCTGGAGCACGGCATGAGAGCCAAGATATCATGTGGGGTTGGGGCGTGAAAGCCCAAAGCTGCTTAAAGCAGTCCCACATGTATCTCTCAACACTGTTTGGGCTCATTTACCATCTTGACGGGGAATGGGCCGGTGTGCACGGTGGGTGCAGTGGGGTGGGGGGGGCAGCAAGGAGACAAAGAGATGCTGAGAAAGCTCTTAAAGGCTGCAAAGAAACACACTGTTATCTCTTTAAGTGTGGGGGAAGGGGAGGGATCCCAGAGGAGCAGGAAAGGACACACATTCCCAAAACAAAGGCTTGCTGGCAGTGTGATAAGCCATAGATAGTGATAGGATTATTTCCAAAAGATGAATAATATTTCCAAAAGATGAGAAGTATAAAATAAAAAGCGGCCTTTATTCTGAGAACACAGAGAAAGATGACCGGCACCCCCCACTGCTGGCGACCGGCAATCTCTCTGGCGGACACATGGTGTGGGGGGGGGTATGTAAATAACCTCAGTTTGGGGTAGAACCTAAGGAGGGCATTAGGGATGCACAGGTAGCCCATTGGTCCTATGTTTGGCACCATATGTAAATTTCCAGGGGCGGGAAGATGATGTCACAGGTAAATTCCTAGGGGCAGGGGAGATAGGGGCTTCCTGCTTCTGGTTGAGGCTTTTCTGGCTACAGTATCCTGTCTGGGCCAAAACCCTTTCATATAGGTATGGTTTTTTTAGGCAGGGACAGGAAGTGGTCCCCAAGATAGAATCTGGTGTGGGGTCTAAGGCCATGGAGTTACAGCCAGATGAAGCAACGGACCGTGGTCTGTCAAGTTTAAAGTTGTCACTTTCCACTCCAGACCAATCGGTATTATATGGTTCCAAAACTTCGCAATAATTGGCCATCACCAATATATATACGAGTGGATTCCACATGGGTTCAGTAACAACTCTGCCCATGAGAACTTAAAAAGCTCTGAAGGACATGAGAGTCTCTCAGTGTGGACTGGTCAAGGAAAACTCTGCTTTGGGCTATCCAAACCCAAAGGATGTGAGAGTCTCTGAGTGTGGACACAGGTTGCCCAGAAAGACCCTGCCTTGGGCTATCTAAGGATGTGAGAGCATCACGGGAACCCACGGAAAGGGAGAGAAAACCCACCTGGGGCCTGGCCCAGTGGCAATCTCTGGGAGTTGCTCACCTGTGGTAAATTGGGTTGGTGTTGTTTGCGAACCAGCAGTGACAAGTTTACAGCTCCTGAGTGTAGAAGTGAGGAATTAATGCAGGATGCAGTCTGGTCCTGGTCCTGGTCAGAATACACATTCTTCTCAGCTACACATGAATGTTCCATAAAACAGACCATATACTAAGCCATAAAACATGCTTAATTAAATGCAAAGCAATTGAAATTATTCCATGCATATTATGTGACCATAGTGCAATAAAATTGGGAATTAATGACAAAAGAAACTACAAAAACTCCACAAACACATAGAAATTAAATAACACCTTCCTGAGCAATCAGTGAGTCACCAAAGAAATTAAACAATATCTACAATCAAATGAAAATGCAAATACAACATACTAGAAACGTGGGACACAATGAAAACAGTCCTAAAAAGCAAATTTATAGCAATGAATTCTCACATCAGGAAAATAGAATGAGCACAAATAAACAACCTAATTTTGTATCTAAAGTTTCTAGAAAAAAGAAAAGCAAGGCAAGAGAAAAGCTTATAAAATGGAGAAAATTATAAAGATCAGAGCAGAAATCAATGCAATTAGGACTAAGAAGACAATACAAAGAATTAATGAATTAAAGAGTTAGTTCTTTGAAAGAATAAACAAAATTGATCAAAAATAAACAAAACTGATCAACTTTATCGAAAAAGGAAAGAAAAACTCAAGTTCATGCAATAAAGAATAAAAAGGGTAAAAGAACTAAAGGTCTTGTGGAAATTTAGAAGATCATCAATACCTACTTTAAAAATCAAATAAGCACAGGTTCTGTGGAAATTCAGCAGATCATCAATACTTATTTCAAAAATCTTTACTTGCAGAGGATAGAAAGCACAGAAGAAATGGTCAGATTCCTAGAATCATATGAATTACCAAAGCTAAACAAAGAAGATATAAAAATTTTGAATAATCCAATATCAGCTAATGAAATTGAAAATGTAATTAAAAATTTATCAACAAAGGGCATTTCAGGTCTTGATGGATTCATGACTGAATTCTACAAGAAATTTTAAAAAGGCTTAATCCCAATACTCCTCAAACTCTTCAATGAAATTGAAAGGGAAGCAATTCTCCCTCACTCAAGTATTACTCTGATACTGAAGCCAGGGAATGGACCCAACTGAAAAAGAGAACTTCAGGTCACTCTCCGTAATGGACATAGTTAAAAATCCTGAGTAAAATACTAGCAAACAGAATGCAGCAAATTATCAAGAATAGTATACACCATGACCAAGTAGGATTCATCCCAGGAATGCAGGGGTGGTTTAACATACACCAATCAATAAATATAATACACCATATCAACAGAGCCAAAGACAAAAATCATATGATCCTCTCATATGTGTAGGAAAAGCTTTTGATAAAGCCCAACAGTCATTCATTTTAAAAACCATTCAGAAAATTTGAACACATGACCTTTACCTCAACCAGATAAAAACTACCTACGACAAACCAACAGCCAACATCATACTAAATGGCTTGTCAGGAACAAGACAAAGATGTCTATCATCACTCTCATTCAATATGGTTCTGGAAACATTAGCCAGAGAAAGTAAACAAGACAGATAGGATAGGAAAGGAGATAAGGATAGGAAAGGAATTATTATTTTCAGATGACATGACACTCTAAAAAGATGATCCCAAAAACTGCACCAAAAGGCTTTTAGAATCAATAACCAAATTCAGACTCATAGTTGAGTTGATATACAAAGTCAACACTCAACAGTCAATAGCATTCCTGTACACAAACAACAAACTGACAGAGAAATTAGAGAAACTACACACTTCACAATAATACCCCAAAAGATGAAATACTTAGGAATCACTCTACAAAAGAAAATAAAAAAGCTATACATTGAAAATTACAGCACTCTGAAAAAAGATCAAAGAGGATATCAGAAAATAGAAAGACATCCCTTGCTTTTGTGTAGGAAAAACCAACATTGTAAAAATGGTCATACTTCTAAAACTGTTAAACAGGGTTAATGCAGTCCCAATCAAAATACCATTAGCATACCTCACAGAACTAGAGAAAACATTCCTTAAATTATTTGGAACCAGAAGAGACCTAGAATAGCAAATGCAATGCTGGCCAACAAAAGGTAAGGCAAAGGGCATTACAATCTCTCAATTGAAATTATATTACAAAGCTACAGTGATAAAATTAAGGGTGGTACTGGCAAAAAAAATGTGAGAATCAATGGAACATAATAAATGATGCAGACACAACTGCAAACACACTCAGCCACCTTACACTCAACAAAGGAGCCAAACATGTTCACTAGGAGAAAGATAGCCTGTTCAATAAATGGTGCTGGAAAAACTGGCTCTCCGGATGCTGAAAATTAAAACTAGACCCATGTCTATCACTATGCACTAAACTAAAGTCAAAATACATCAAAGATATAAATATTGAAACAGAAACACTAAATACTGGAAGAGAAAGTATATAGGAACCTTGAAGACTTAAGGATAAGCAGAGGTCATGAACAAAAACCAAACTTCATGGGAAGTAATTGAAAGTATTAACAATTGGGATCACATCTTTTTGCACAGCAGAATAAATCAAGAACAGAATGAGAAGAAAACATACGGAGTGGGGAAATATTTTAGCCAAATGTCCTTCAGACAAAGAACTTCTATCTAGAACATATAAAGAAGTGAAAAGAACCAGGTGTCCCAAATTCAAAGACCCAAACCAAAAATGGGCTTCTGAGATGAATACACACTTCTCAAATAAAGAAATACAAGTGTCAAATAAATATATGAAAAATGTTCAACATTATTGATCATTTGAGAAATGCAAATTAAAGCAACACTGAGATTCCATCTTACTACAGAAAAAATGGCTATCAAAAAATCACCCAAAAAGCAAATGCTGGAAGGGCTGCAAGGAAAAAGGAACCCTTCTCCACTGTTGGTGGGAGTGTGGACTGGTGCAACCACTGTGGAAATCGGTATGAAGATTCCTCAGAAAACTAGGATTGGAGGTCCCATTCGATCCAGCTATTTCCCTCCTGGGTATTTTCCCAGAAGAATTAAAAACATCATACCACAGAAATATATGTGCATCCACATTTATAGCAGTGCAATTCATAATAGCTAAATCTTGGAAACAACCCAAATGCCCATGTACTGAGGAGTAGATTAAAAGGATGTGATATTTTTATATAACGGAGTACTAGTTGAGTATAAAAAAGAACAAACTTGAGGCTTTTATAGGTAAATAGATGCAACTAGAGACCATACTAATAAATGAAATATATCAGACTCACATTTGTAAACATTGTATTGTCTCCCTAGTGTAATATACTGAAAGAATAAATAAGATCCATAATCTACAACAGATATTGTGAAAGGGAAAAAAACTACTCAAAAGAAAAAAACAACTAGGATGGGGGAAAGGAGAAAAGAAGAAATACATGATACCTAAGATAATTACATGATATCTAAGGTAATTATACTGGGTTTTTTTTTAACGTCATTGAAAAGAATGGTTTGTGTTTATACTGTTTGATCAATTTTGCATTCCTATTTCTTGTAATCCAACCAACTGCTTTGAAAATACCAATATGCAACATATTAACTGTTGTTAATTTCTTATGGTCCTGTTTTGAAATTCTGTACTATTGTTATTTCTATTGATTTTTCTTTTTAAAAAAAGAAAAAGATAAAATTATTTTAATATAAATGAATTGGTATATACACTTTCTTTAAGAGGAATTATCTTTCTGAATTTCTGGTCTTTTCAGAAAGATTAACCTCTTAAATATAATAGAAATTTAGTTGATTATGATCATCCTAGTTAAGATTATAGCTAGCAACAATGGAATATTACAATATTGTGGGTCATATGGATTTTGTCTTAATTCATCAAAATAGAAATAATAAAAAGAGATGGTATTAAAAATAAAGTAAAAAGGGGCCGGGGATTTAGCTCAGTGGCATAAGCGCCTGCCTTGCAAGCAGGCGGTTGTGAGTTCGATCCCCAGTACCGATAAAAAGGAAAAAAAAAAGTAAAAAACAAGGAAAACCTTTAAAAATTATCTACAGATCAATATAAAATTTACAGCTAAGCAATCTTGAACGTGAGTTGTCAAAAAGATAAAAGCTATTCAAAGTCTGATTCAGAATTACTTCTATAGGTTTATGCCTTAAGAGTTTAAAATGTAAGTCAGTACAAGAGCAGTGCAAGAGAATGGATTTTTTTTTTTTTTGAGATTTTAGTACGACACATATATTCTGTTCTACAGCTGGAGCTTCTTTTGAATTAAGAAGTGATTTAGCCCAAAGTGCTCCCTATGTTCCATCAATAATCTTTCTAACTTCTATTTGTATTGTCCAACCACATGTTTTTTCATGACTAAGCCTAACACCGTTTTCACATCTAAATATGGATGTTCACCTTATGAAATTGTTGGCTACATCTCCCCTTTTACACCTCTAAGCTAGAGATGCGTCTGGTACATGTTTCTCAAAGAGTACATTTCTCCTGGAAAGGAAGTAAGTTGTTAGAACCTAGAATTTGAATACAAGTTGACTCGCTTGAAGTGGTCTTTTCTTATATATAACAAGTAATAGACCTAGAGACAGGAAAGACATTTTGAGCAGCTCATATGGCTTGTCTGGGCTTCAGACACTTTTTAAAAATTTATTTAAAGAAAAGGAAACAAAAAAATACATGGAGATAAAAAAGGGTAGAAATAATACGAAATTACAGAAAAACAGACAGTAAGAAATCGCTGGTTGATAAGTTACATATTGTCATCTTAAAAATAGCTGTTCAGCTTACAAAAGTAAAGTATTTAAAATGACATTCAAAAAGTGACACTGCAAACAGTTCTGCTCAATGATGGAACAAAAACTCAGCAATATGGTATAGCCCTAAACACTTGTTTTACATCTCAAAGGGAGTAAGATTAAACATATCAAAACAGAACAAAACAGTTAAAAAAACAATTTAAAGAAATATAGATTTCAAAGCAAGTCCACTGGAGATCTTCACTGTCTATCTAACTGGCTCTAGTTTCTTACAAATAGTTGTCCCCATCTTCACCCACTTTATATACTTATTGCATATTATAGAACTAATCAAATCATTACAGGATGATGAAGGCTTTTTAGGTCTTCAAGATCCAACATTAGGGAAGACAATAATAACTACCATAGTGTCTCTCATTCTCTTCGTGGTAGCTGTCCCCATCTCTACGTATGCTGAAATTGAACTCAAGAGACCAGACCAATGTCATTCTAATCAGCGAACAATACTATTGCTAGAATTTATATCATAATGGTACAAATTTAGCATTGGGTTTCTTAGCATCTCTTCTTCAGAGTATCTGTTCATTACATCTTGCATTATATAATCTGTTCCCATAAATAATTTTTTTTAAAAAACTCATGTGTGAATTTCTACATATATATCTATCCTCTCTGTACTGGGCTTCAGACATTTTTATCAGCTTTCTATACATGTATGCTTTCAATTTTAGCACACTATCCTGCCTATCTCATTGTCAGATTATTTTTGAGACTTTTGCCAGTTATCCCTTTACTGCCGTAGTTAAATGCTTCTCTTTTTCATTAAAAAAATTTTGTAACACCCTAATGAAATATTCATTTACTACACAATTCATCCACTTAAGTGTACAATTCAATGGTTTTTAATATATTTAGAATTATGCAACCGCCACCAGAACCAATCTCAGAACATTTTTATAACTCCTAAAAGAAGCAAGGAGATCTGATTGTTTTGAGTTCTTTGTATATTCTAGATAGCAGTCCTTTGTCTGAGGAAGAGCTTGCAGAGCTCTCTCCAAAACAGCGCACAGTTCAGAGCTGTTTCTTCCAGTTTCTTCTAGTTTCCAAGTTTCCAAGCTGTTTCCAAGTTTCTTCCAGTTTCTAGCTGACACCCTGGCTGCTCCAGAGCTACACAGGGCTGTGCTTGGAATAAATACCAAATGATATGTGTTTATCGTTTACACATTGAAACTCACTTTGGTGATATCAAAACCCAGGGAAATCCTTTGTGAATTCCACTGGGACACATAAAATATAAGGCTTACTGAAAAACAAGTAAGACGATCCAACTTCAGGGAACCATACCGTCCTGCCAGCAGGAGACACAGTGGTCAGGTGCAGATCAGAGTTCATTTTAAGAGTGATGATTACGGCATATGGTAATATACCACTGTTGAATGTGTGCATTCAGGGCCTCCACCACTGCATCATCAGACAACGAGGACAAGCTGAGTGGCACAGGAACATCGTGCAATGGAGAAGTCTTTGCTTTGGTTGCAGATCTGGGAGGGACTTGAGCCATGATTTGAAGACATACCTGTGCTCCGTGTGGGAGGCTGCTCAGTGTATAAAAAGCTCCCACCCAGGCTTCTCAGCCTCCACTGAACTCGGACCTGCCCTTCTGTTACTTAACTTTAAGGCGAGATAGAGGAAGATTCTGTAGTTCTGCTTTACAGAAAAACTGAAGTTAAGCCATATATGGTAGTTCTCTTTACTCAAGTGGATACATTGCAAAGGGCCCATCCATGCCTGAAACCACAAGCAGTGGCTAAGCCAGTAGACCGTGTTTTTCTATGCATATAAGCCGAGGAGAACATTCAGTTTACAAATTGGGCACAGTAAAGCTGGACATGATGGCACACCTCTTTAATCCAACACTAGGAGTATTCTAAAATATAAAAGCTTTGTGTAAAGGGACTTAATCATGGGGGGTAGCTAATTGAATGCTTCCTGGTAGGTGTCAGGGTGCTGTCCTCCGTCCATCCTACAGGATACAAAACGCTGACTCCTTAGAAATTTCCTGTTGGGATGAAGCAGAACCTGGCATGTTATTCCAAGATGGTATCACCAGTCTTTTCAAGTATTTTTATGACAAAGAGAACACAATACAGTCATCCAAATCCTGGTGTTTCCTTTAATTTTGTACTTTCTGTGTTTGTTTGCAAAAAAATATGTACTCACTATTCCAAACCCTATAATTTAAGAATTCTATTTAAACTTCCGTTTCTCTAAAATATTTAAATATTTTCCACAAACTAAGTTACCTATAGACCATTAATTCTTTTATTTTAAATATTTCAATTTTTTCTACACAAATAACTGTCTCAGTCTAATTTTGAACTGTTATCTTGAAACTCATTTAAAAGTATTGATGCTATAAATATTTATTTTTTTACATTGGGGGCTTTGGGTGTCTGAGTATTGAGTTTATATGGGGATTGCTGAGAAAAATACCATGCTTTATTGGGTACTTATTTCTTTAATAATTACCAAAAAATGTCAGTCTTATCAGGCATGATTACTCAAAACCTAATGGATACCAAATGAGATCTAGGCTTCAGATATGTAGTTTCTTTTCACCAAGTCTTCTGCTTTGGTCTGTCACACTAAAACTCAAGATAAAAGCAGGCAGTATCTACGCAATACTATTTATAGTGGCCCACTTCTTACCCATAGTTTTATTTTTGTAGTTTCGGTTACCCATGGACAATTGTAGTCCAAAAACGGTGAAAAATCCCAGAAATAAACAATTCTTAAGTTTTAAATTATGTACTATTTGAGTAGCAAGCTTAAATTTCCTGCCATCTTGCTTTGTTCCATCTGGGACATGAATCATCCCTTTACTCATTGTATCTACATTGAGTAAACTACCTGCCCGTTAGTTATCCAGGAGTTTATTATCAGATCTACTGCTGCAGTATTGCAGAGCTTATGACCAGAGATGTTGAATATTTTTTCATTTATTTATTTGCTGTTTCTATTTCTTAACTGTAGAAATGTCTCTTCATTTTAGATGCCCATTTGGAGACTGGGCCTTTAAATTTAGGATGTCTGATTGTTTTGAGTTCTAGAATATTCTAGATAGTAGTCCTTTGTCTGAGGAAGAGCTTGCAAAAATATTATCCCACTCTGTGAGTTATCTCTACTATGTTTGTAGTTTCTTTTGCTACTCTAAAGTTTTTTAATAAAATGAAATCTGACTTTCTGATTCTTTGTGATGTTTCCTGTATAGTCAGAATTTTGTTCATAAGGTAACTTTGCCTACACCAATGTCTTCAAGAGGTCTACCTATTCTACCTTCCAGCAGACTGTTTCTGTTATAATGTTTAGATCTTTGTCCCATTTTGATTTTAGTTTAGTGCATGGTGAAAGATATGGGTCTACTTGTAATCTTCAGGATGTGGAAAGCCAGTTTTTCCAGTGCCATTTATTAAAGAGGCCATCCTTGTTACGTTGAAAGTATTTGGCCTCTTTGTCAAAGATAAGGTAGCTGGGTGTGTTTGAAGTTGTTTTTGTATCTTCTAATCTGTTCCGTTGATCCTCAACTCTGGTTTTTGCCAGTATTTTGCTGTTTTTATCACAGTAGCCTTGCAATATAAAGTCAGGGATTTAAATGCCCCCTGCCACACCATATTTTGTTCAGAATTGCTTTGCTACTCTAGGTCTCTTCTGGTCCCAAATGAATTTCAGAAATGTTTCCTCTAATTCTTTGAGGTATGCTATTGGAGTTTCAATTGGAATTGCATTAAATCTGGATACCAATTTTGGAAATACAGTTATTTTCACTATATTGCCTGTTCCTACCCAAGAGGAAATGATAGCTTTCCATTTTCCAATATCTCTTTGATCTCCTTTTTCAGAGTAATGTATTTTTCAATGTAAAGGTCTTTTACCTCCCTCATTATATTGGTTTCTAGATATTTCACTTTTTGGATGCTACTGTGAAAGTTGTTGTTTACCTAAAGTCTCTCTCAATGTGTTCGTTGTTTGTGTACAGGGATGATATTGATTTTTGAATATTGACTTTGTATTCAGGTCACTACTGAATTTGGTTATTAAATCTAGAGGTGTTTTGGTCAAGTTCCTGGGGTCTTCTATGTACAATATCATGTCATCTGCAAATAATGATTATTTAACTTCCGTTCTTATCCTTATTACATTTGTTTCTTTTTCTTATCTAATTTCTCTGGCTAGTGTTTCCAGAACTATATTGAATAGTAGTAGTGACAATAGACATCCTTGTCTTGTTCCCAATTTTAGAATGAAAGCTTCCAATTTTTCACCATTTGGAATGATATTAGGTATTGGTTTTTCATCAATGGCTTTTATCAGATTGACAATTCATATGTATTTGCAAATCTGTCCATTTCTTCTGTGTTTTCCATCTTATTACAATATAGATTCTGAAAGTATTGATGATCTTCCGGATTTCTGCAAAATCTGTGTGATTTCACACTTTTCATTCTTAGTGGCATGGATTTGAGTCTTTTCCTTTCCTTGATGAGGTTGACTAAGAGTTTATCAATTTTCTTTAATCTTTTAAAGAACTGACTATTCAATTCATTGATTCTTGATATTATTGTCTTAGTCTTCATTACATTAATTTCTGCTCTGATTATAATCATTTCTTCCTTTCTATGAGCTTTGGGCTTGACTTGCTCTTCTTTTGGTAGAAGTTTGATATTCAAAATTAGGTTGTTTATTTGAACTTGGACCATTTTTCTGATGTGGGAATTCACCAACTATAAAATTCCCTTGAAGGACCTTCTTCATCACAACAAGTTCCAGGATATTTTATTGGCACTATTGTTTAATTGTAGAATTGTCTCATTTCTTTTTAAATTTTGTCCATGACCCATTGATTATTCAGGAGAATGTTATTTAATTTCTATATGTTTATGAAGTTTTTGTGGTTTCTTTTGCCATTAATTTCCGATTTCATTGCACTATGGTCTGATAATATGAAGTGGGATAATTTCAATTCCTTTGCATTTACTTAAGCATGTTCTATGAGCTAGTATATTGTCTATTTTAGAGAACATACTATGTGCAACTGAGAAGAATATGTATTCTGATATTGTGGGATGGAACACCCTGTGGAAATCTACCAAGTTCATTAGTTCAGAAGTTTGGTTTAGTTCTGATATTTCTTTGTTGATTTTTTTTTTGTCTAGTTGATTTGTCTGTTTGTAACAGGGAAGTATTGAGGTCCCCTATTGCAATTCTATTATTGCTTATTTGAATTTTCATTTCCTTTAATATTTGTTTCATTTAAGTGAGTGTGCTGGTGTTTGGTACATATATATTTATTATTTATTTATGATTGTTGCATTGCTCCCTTAACAAATATGTAGTGATCTTCTTTGTCTCTCTTAATCTTCGCTTGAAATCCCACTTTGTCTGCAAATAGAATAGTTACCCTTATTTTTTTTCATGCTCCTGTCTCATGGAGAGTGGTTTTCCATCCTTTGGTTTTCAGTTTGTGAATTTCTTTTATAATTAAATGTGTTCCTTGTATGCAGCATATGGTTGGGTCTTGCTTCTTGATTCATTCTGTCAGTTTGTTTCTTTAGACTGGTGAAATGAGACCATTTACATCAATGATTATAAGGAATAGTATTGACTTATCTTATTCCTGTTGCTTGTTCCTTATTTTTCTCTATGTTAATTGCTTCCCTTGCCTATTGAATTTATTCTAGTAGGGTTCATGGAAGCTGTAGTCTTTGTTATTGCTTTCTAGAATGTCCTTCTGAACATTTTGAAACACTGGCTTGGTGATCATGAGCTTCTTCGGGTATTCTTTGTCATGGAAGGGCCCAATATCTCCATCAACTTGAAAGATAGTTTTTCAGGGTACATCAATCTGAGTTGAAGGCTGTTTTCTTTTAAGTCTTGAAATACTTTACTCCAATCTATCTTTAACTTGAGGATTTGTTGAGAAGTCTGCTGTGATTCTGATGGGCCTCCTAAAGGTGATTTGTTTGTTTGTCTAACAGCTTTTAATACTTTGTTCTTGTGTTGAATTTCTGGAACCTTGATTATTATATGCCTTCATGTGGTTGAAGTTCTATATGCCCACTTATCTGTGGGTCAGATTCTTTTACCCTGCTTTTCAAGTCTTTGCAATTCTGGGGTTTTTTTTTTTAAAGTCTTTTTACGTTGTTTGCATTATCTCTTGCTTTTTCATTGACTCATTGACTTTTTCATCGACAATCTCATTTTATTCTTCTTCACATCATATAGCAGCTGCTTGATTGATTTGTTGTGGCTCCTTGCTATTTTTGAGAAATTTTTCTTTTTATGATCACTATTGCAATCCTGTCTTCAAAATCAGGGATTCTGTCATCGCACGGGTTCATTCTGCTGTGTATATCTTTGAATAAAATTTTAAATCTGGATATCTGTTTGAATCTGTTCATGGATTCCTTTTCTTTTGAGTGCTGAGTGTTCATCATTTCCATCATTTTTCTAAGCTTCTCTATTTTTTATCTGTGTCTTCTCTGGAGTCACTAAGCATGGCTTTCATTATGGACACCATTCTGTAGTTATCTGAGAAATTATTTCTGACTTGATTTTTGTCCACAGCCTCACTCATCTGCTTTGTTACTTCTGCTTTTACTGCTTCACATAGTCCAGGTGAGTAGCTTTCGAGTTGCCCGCCTCATTACCCCTTTGGTGAGCTGGAAGTCTGGGGTTGCATCTTGTTTAAGTGCTTTCTTCTTTTCTTTTTTTAAAATGTAATTCCTGGGTTGGTGGTTGTAAATTGCTTATGGCAAGTAGCATTATTGCTTAACTGGAGAAACCTTGGGAAATGACTACTCAGATGTGTGTTCCAGGTCCAACTGGCTTTACGGGTTTAAGTCTGCAAGATCCTCCTTCTTTAACTTATTGGGGATGAGTAATTGCTGCCTATTTGGCCCGGCCCCTGGTTCTTCAGCACCAGCCTATAGTATTGTTTGTGACCCTTCGGCAGTCTCAGTCTCAGCATACCAGGAAGAACTACTGATTAGAACAATTATGTTACCTTGAACAAAGTAGTACAATCAGCAATGCAATAACAAGAGCATTGAACACAGCCCAGAAAATTACAAACTGCTGTAACTATTAATTTGCCACCTTTAACCATATAAACTAAATTTGTGCTTATCTGAAACAGAATCTGAAACAAAACAGAAAATTATATGCTGTAAAAAAGTCTTTGGTATGGTGATTTTACTCTTGCGCAAGTAAATTGAAAAGAGGTTGGGGGAAAGATAGAGAAATAGGAAAGAGGAAAAGATTAGCATCAAGGCTGGAGGAAAAGGAGGATCACACAAACTTTGGAAAACTGATTAAAAAAGACTTGGGAATAAGACAAAGGAAAAATACAACCAAGAACTGTTACAATGTCCTCTCTTATCTCAATCCCCCCCCCTTTTTAAATTAATCTATTTTCTCTCATTTTTTAATTAAGGGAAAACTAAATTAAAAATAGAGGGACATATTATAGTAACTTTCTTGGTTTTCCTATTAACCTGATTTGAACCCCAGTATTGCACTCCCCATCTTGTTCTGTCTGATTATTTTATAGTCTATTTTGTTTGATAGTATCAAGTTTGAGGGCATAGGCAATCACTTTGAAGGCAGTAAGATATACTATGATGCCCATTATGGTTTGACTATTATCTTCTTTTGAAGTCCTGTAAGGTGTCCAGTGTAGGTTTTATTGGTTTTGTTCTGTTCTGTTTTGATCAATTCTATTATACCTGATGATATAGACAACTCAATTTAAAAATAGCAAGAGGCACAATGGTAACCACTTTTGATCACCTGGTATTCTATTTTTGTATCATGTGCTATGTCCTGCCTTCTGTTCTGACTGTTTTGCTTAGTCACATTTGGTTTTATTCTCTTCAAAAAAAGTAATAAGAACTGTGGGAGTAATAAAATCCAAAAAGTCTAATTGTTATTGTAAAAAAGAGAGGAAAGGAAGGTGGACTAAGGGATATAACCACGGGTACATTCGAGTGTATAAGATGGAAAACTATATTACTGAGCTTTTGTTGGATCATTGAACAGAACTGTCTCCAACTTCACTGTATGAATGTCTACTTTATGTGCTTTAATTTTGTAATTTGGACAACTTCCTGGGAAAATACTATGTAACCTATTAACTGGTGATTTCTTACTGTATTTTTTTTTCTTGAAATACTGTATTATTTGTACCCTTTTACTGCTTTTTTTATGTCCTTTTTTTTCTCTTTAAATAAAAAAAAAGAACAGAACAACAACAAAAGCAACTAGAAACACTGTTCACACTTGTATAAAAACAAGAGCAAGAAAGAAAACAAAAATGAGAAAAGGCAGGGAGACAAAAGAAAATAGAAAAAAAAATTCACCTCAAAGCATGCCTCTGCTACCACTGGTAGACAAATTGGACAAACAGAGTACAGATTCATGTTGATTAATCCCAGCAGTCAATTCCTGTCAAAGTAGTGAATAATCCCAGCAAGCCTGCACTTTTAGTTCTACTGAAGTTCAGACCGACTTCTGGCTTTGAAATTGGAACCCAATTTGTTCAGATGCAACAGTTCCTGTGCATCCTGCCAGTTTGAACGTGACTCCCTGCTGGTTTGAACTCTGCTCCTTGACCCTGTCAACTAGAACTCAGTTTCACCTCACCCTGAAGCTTGGGGCCACTAGATGGACCCAGAAGGTGCTCTGAGTTCCAAATTCAGTTGGCCCATCTCCAAGGTGGCTCCTGGCCAGTCGCTCTCTCCTGGGTGATGGCTGGACCCAAATTATTCACTGGTCACTGAGATCCACACTGTGGATCACATTCCACTGATGCATTCCACTGGTGTGTTTCTCTGTGGAGGTCTCTAGGGTCACCAGTCATCACTGTGGGTCTACAAGTTCGAGCATAGGCCCTCCCCTGGAGTGAGTCTGGGTTCAGAGAGAAAATACCACTTTCCCTCTCCTGCTTCCTCATGGAAGTCTTTCTCAGCACTCTCAGCACTCTCAGCACTTTCTCAGCTTTCATTCTTCCTTCAGATCTTCATTGAATCCTGGTGACCCACTTCCATTCTTCTCTTCCTATATTCCAGAATCGGGAAACCAACTCTCAGGTGCTCACTTCAGCAGCGCAAATACTACAATTAGACACCAGATCTCAGAGAGATCTCATCACTCCAACATCTTCCCAGAAGTCCAATTACATTTTTTTGATACTGAGAATATCACTCACAATTAGGGGCCACAGTCTGAATGCACTCTCCAATGCCATGCTATTTACAGGAGAACTCCTAGGAACTGATTATGTCATAAAGGCAGAGTCTACATGAGTGGGATTAATCCCCTTGTGAAAAATGCCCCTGGGAACGTCTTTTCCCTTTCTTCTACCATGTGAGCACACATCTTTGAGGCAGAGAAGACTCTTCCCAGACTTTAATTCTGTCAAGTTTTGTTTTGGGACTTGCCAACCTGTAGAACTGTGAGCAATAAATTTGTCATTTATAAATTACCATGCCTGTGATATTTTGTTACAATGGCCCAAACAGACTAGTTTCAAACTTAGTTCTCAAATGTATCATCCAGTAATGTCATGGCTACCTTGAAAGGCAATGTTTCTCTTATCACTATTTTCACTTGTTTTGTTTTTGGTTGTAGGGATAAAATGCAGGCCTCAAATATATCAGATAAGTACTGTATCACTGAGCCACCCAGTCCAGTTCCTAACCATTTTCAATCATTAGTTTGACTACTGTTCAAAAATGTTATTAAGATTTCTGAGATCGGGTAGAAATTTAGAAAAGTAAGATGATCTCAATGCTTCTTTCTAAATTTAAGGAACCGTTCTGCTGAAGACTAAAAGCTGCGTGTGTCCTCATTATATAAGCATACAAAGTATATATGTGTGTATGCAAGTAAAAGAACAGAAAATAGACTGAACCAGTGATATCTAATACTACAGAATAAAGAGAGATGGGAGTCATATATCACAATTTTCTGGGTTACAAGCTCAACCTACACAGCCTACCCAAAAAGTTTAAGGGGACATTCAGTTCTTGCTTAAGAACTGGAAGTTCAAACACTGAAATAAATTTATCAGGGGGCAGGAAAAAAGGTAAAAATGTATCAGTGGTAGTTCTGGGATCCAGGTCAACCAAATCATGGATGATTGCTGAGGTTAGAAGCCAGGAAATTATAAGTTAGTACGTGTGGAGTGAGGGAGGCGGGAAGGGCAGCACAGGGGGAAAAACTTCTCTGGATTAATATTAAGTCTTCTAACTATGCACAACAAAAGCCAAAGCACTATCTAATCCATTACAATTCAATCTTGGAAAAAGAAGTAAATCAATCCAGGAAAATGTAGTTAATCATTACCCTACACAAGTTTAGCAGTTTTACAGAAGAGCTAAATACAGTCATTATACTTCTGGGAAAATCAAACCAGAAATTTAGATAGAGTCGTATGTTTAACATTTACTCTATCATAAATCAAAGGATAGGTTTTTTACTTCAAAAACAAAAAGTCTTGGATGTGACTATGACCCCAAGGGTACATCGCTGTGAAGAATTTAATTCTTCTATCTCATTAAAGAAGAGAAAACACAACATTTGGAAGCACAGCTTGTTGGGAAAGACACCAGATGTCTCTTGACCTTCCACTGACCCTCAGTAATTTACCATACAGCATGCACACATCGCCAGTATGCATTTCATCCACTCTTTCTGGTCTCTCCTTCTGAGCCCTTTCATATCAGTGGGAAGTAGAAAGTGCTTCACAGATGAATGACAAAAGTAATCTTGTGAAAGCCTAGAAATAGTTTTCTCTAAACAGGATATAGCATCGCTTGTGGGCAGATCAAATTCTTTACTCCTCAAACTATCTCTTTTAAAACTTTTTAAATAGTAAAATAGTTTAATTGCCATGAGCTATCCTCTCTTTGGAGGAGGGAGGTTGCTAGCAAAAATATTCTAAAACTATTAACCAGTCTAAACAATGAGTACTGCATGGGGTAAAGGCAAAAATACAGTCAAGAATAAGATTTATGAAGCACAAATACTAATGATTTTATATAAAAATTTATGGGCTAAATATACTACAATGTAAATGAACTCTTGGTGTATACTGATTCAAATCAAATGCCAATTTAGGCAAGACTCTAAAATTAGATCACTTGTTTAGAGGATTGTGCTCATTTTTTTTTCCTGGACAGTTTGCATGTAATATTTTTTCTATTTGTTGAATTATTAAGAGAGTATTAAGTTACATTTCCCCAATGGCTTAAACAGACTTGAACAATGCAGCTGTCCATTCAGAAAGTGGATGACCAGTCTCAAAATTTGTATGACGGCTGAGCAACAGGGATTCCCATGAGAGAGAAAATATTAGATAAATAAAGATGAAAATTTCTGTTTTGTAAATAAAAGACTTATGTGTTGAAGTGGGTACAACTGAGGAAATTTTGGGTAGCTATTAAGCCTTTAACATACATTATCTGAGGTACTCTTCATAGTAATCATATAGTATAAGTATAAATAACAATGTAACAATCTTAGGAGGGCTATATTTTTTTAATTAATGACTTCCTTTTAAGTTTTCAATATAAACTATTTCAATGAAATGTTACAGTAACACATGACTTAGAGTTCTGCTGAGATAAAATGGAATATCAGTATCCAGAAACCATAATCTTTTATTTCTTTCATCATTTACCCACATGAGAGGAAAAATTTGACAAAAATAAGTCTTAAGATGATGTCATTTTTACCACAAATCATAAGAATTAAGATCATTTACCAAGAAAAAACGAACACTTCTTTTGGAGATATAAATCAAGATTTTTAGCACTATATATGCAACAAATAATAAATCAAAGGTGAAGCTTCAACATCCCCGTGTGCTATAGTTTGGATAAATATGTTCCCAAAGACCCATGTGCTTAAGTCTTGGCCCCTAACCTGTGAGCTATTAGCAAGTGGTAGAACCCCTTAATTCCCGGGGCTTAGTGGGAGGACTTTGTGTCCCTGGGGACATGCCATACAAGGAGAAAAGGGATCATAGCTCCTTCCTCTGTCTATGCTTCCCAGGCATCCTGACAGCTCCCCTGCCCTGTGTTCCCTCTATGATTACAGTCTTGCCGTAGGCCCCCAAGCAATGGGTTCAAGTTATTATGGACTTAACGCTCTGAAACTGTGAGTCAAAATAAACCTTTTCTGCTGTTAAGTTAATTTAGGTGTTTTGTCACAATGACGGAAAACTGATGAACATACTATGTAAAGATTTCACTAACTTCCAAAAAAGTAGGTGCTTCTTTTTCTTGTTTCATGTTTGATCCCAGGAATCATGTTCAAAAGAAATACACTCTGACTTCAAAATGCCCAAGCTAGTAGTACAGGTCTCTGTTGAAGATTGCTTATGAATATGTAGTTTAAAAAATAACATAGCAAAACAGTAAAATAGAAAGATCTTGGACTTACATCAGGCTCTTATGGCAGGATTACCAGACCAGACTTATGCTGACACAGACCAAAATGAGCAGTGTTCTTGATATTTTGGTTTGTTGGCATAGCATCTACGCCTACATCCTAATTTTTTCAATTATATACCATGGAAAAGTATTTACTCTCCAAATACTAACCTGTCTGGAATTATTCTCTAATATTTTTGCCAACCCTGAGGGTGAGAACAGTCTCATGAATAATTTTGTGTCTCCAATTCTTTTTTTCCTTCTAAGGATATCAGTTACTGAATTAAGGCTCACTGCAATCCACTGTAACCATCTCAATTTGATTACATCTGTAAAGGCTCTACTTCCAAACAAGAAGATTTTGGGTAAACATGAGTTTGGCAGTCAGGTGGTGTCATTTGTGACTTACGGAATGTTTTCATTTCCTCCCCAAATTGAAGCTACAATCCCCAGTCACCACATGACGGTGTTAAGAAATAGAGCCTTCAGAAACGATTAGGCTTAGAGGAATTCATGAGGATGGAGCTCCTTGTGGAATCAGTGCCCTTGTAAGAAGAGACATCAGAGCTTTCCCTCAGCACCATGTGAGGATACACAGAAAAAATGGGAGCTGACAAACCAGCCAGGGGGCCCTAACCATCACCTGAACCTACTGGTCCTTTAGTCTTGGACTTCTCAGTCTCCAGAAGTGTGAGAAATAAATGTCCCTTTTTAAGGACATCTAGTCTATAGTATGTGGTTACAGCAACCACATACTGCCTGCAACACCACTCATTTGTTTAATAATAGCCCCATTATTAAACAAATGCACACCTCTTAGTGATCAAAAAGTTGAAACCTTACTTTCCTTTTAGGCCACATTGAATAAAATGTCTTTGCAGCACAGATGAGTCCAAATGTATCTTGCTTTAAAGGAAGATGTGGTCCAGTTAGACTGTTGATGAGGCCACTCTGACAATAAAGCAGAGGTTCTGATGAAAGTTTGAAGGGACATAAAATTGGTTGTCACAAGAATCAGCCCAGACCTTTGCGCCTCCATGTGAACTTCCATGTATCCAGAGACTCATTCCTGACATAACCTCCCTCTCAGCATGTGCAGCGGAGCATGAGCAATAAAGGTTCGAGGGTTCGGCTGTCACAGGAAATCTGGAGACCCAAGCACCCTGACCTCGGCTTATAAGTAGTTTTGGAAGCCAAGATCCAGAGGTCATGTAGGAATTATCTGTCAGTATATATAATCAAGAAAAGCAAAGAAATAGAGAAGTCAAATACTTGTTTCTGGGGCTGGGGATTTAGCGTAGCAGCATAAGCACCTGCCTTGCAAGCAGGTAGTCGTGAGTTCAATCCCCGGTACCGATTAAAAAAAAACTTGTTTCTAAAACTTCAGAGGAGGAAAATCTGGGTATTTTAGATAGAAACAATGTTTTTTTTTTTTTTTTTTTTGTCTTTTTCATTTTTATCGGTACCTGGGATTGAACTCACAACTGCCTGCTTGCAAGGCAGATGCTTATGCCGCTGAGCTAAATCCCCAGCCCCAGAAACAATGTTTATATGTGACAGAGATCTTAAAATCAAGGCCTTGACCACACAAGGCCTGACTCCCTTACACACAAATAATTTAGAAGAAGGCAATCCAGGGCCAGTGAGGTTGTTCCATGGAGCACTCAAATACCTGAGAATCTCACAGTTTGAAGTGCTGGCATTCTTTTTTTTTTTTCCTGGTGCCAGGGATCGAACTCATGATCTCACACTTGCCAGGTAGGCGCTTAAGCCACTGAGCTAAATCCCCAACCCCAAGTGCTGGCATTCTTAATACACGACTTCTAAATTCCAGGTCATTTTGTGCCCCAAGACGGTAATAATAGGGTTTACATTTCAAGTAATAAGAAGGAAGATGTAAGAAAAGAAAGGCAAATTCTAAAGGACTTCCCTGAAAGATCTGTATAACACTTTCATTTAGGTGTCATGGCTCGAAATTGATTCTCCGGGCCTTAACTCGCTGTGAAGCAGGGTAAAATGCAGATCCTTTGACTGGACTCATTATCCAAGATTGTGTTGAGGAAGCTGATGTATTAAAAGATTTAAATAATGTACAAACTGAACCAAATTCAGTTTTTCATCTGCACTTTCTACTTTTAATTAAATAAAGCTTAAGAAGTGGGAGGAGTCTAAGAGAAGAAAAGTGGAGAAGAAGTGGGTGTTCAGCCTTCCAGCCAAGTCTTCAGGGACCAGATTCTGAGTCAGGTAGGCATGTGCGCAGGTTCCCATCTAGCTGCCCTGGGAAGCAGCCAGTGTCCCTGACACCGCCACAGCTGGAAGAGTAAGGCTGGCTGCCCAGCAAGGTGAAGCAGATGGACACAAAAACATCGCTCACAGTCTAAGCCCCAGCACAACATGGGATGGAGCTGAATGTCTCCTTTGTGGCCCAAAACAGAGAAGATGAGACAGTGAAAGTTTCAAATGCTGGGAGGTCCTGGAGACCAAGGAAAGAGGCCAGAGGGGGGGTACAGACCCTCCCCACAGGGGTTTTCTGGGACCCACAACACAAAACGCAGATGAAAGAGAAGCATATCATCATGAAAAATAATTAATAAAAGTTTTGAGTAAGAATCCTTTAAAATAATAGCAAAAATAACTTAGAATAAGTTGAAATAAGAATGGAAGTTAAAATAATGAAGAAATGCTTAACAGAAATGGTAATTTTACCAAATACCATTTCATTAACTAACTATAAGTTACATGCCTCCAGGAAAGAAAAATAACTTGGCTTGTTTTTTCTTCTGTAGGAGAAATTGCAATTAAAAGGAAGAAATCTTTTATTGCTCTAATTAGGGCAATTTAAATTTTTGGCAATGAATTATTTTGCCCTTTTCCCTGGGTCACAGGATATAAAACTGAATAAAGCAAAACAAACAGGAAATAGCTGCTGTGGTTTTGTGACTCTGATTGGTCCACTGACTACACCAGAATCCTTTAATATTATTAGTGGCCAACACTGAAAATACAGTCATATTTTACCATGCCTGAAATTCATTTGTTCCTGTTAAGTTCCAGTTTGACCAGATTCCTTCTTCTACATGGCAAAGATAAAAAGGAAGGAAGGAGCAAAGGAAAGAAAGAGGGAGGGAGACAGGGCGGAAGGATCAGGATGACAGTATGTTTCTTGGGGTGGTGAGGGGGGTGTATACAGTGAGTGTGTGACACTCAGTGATAGTGTGTGCACATTGTAGCCTTGGGCTCAACTTCCATTACCACCAAAAATAAAAATGATAAAATATTCTTTGCTTTGTTCGTTAAAAGAATAAAATAAATACTTAGTGTCTGAATATTCGCACATGAGCAGCAGAGTAGAGTGATGGAAAGGTTACCAGAGTCTATTCTAAACTTGTTGACCTCTTTCCTAGGTCCTTGGTGTAATTCACAAGGGAAGGCACCACCTTAGTGTGAAGACCACAAGAAGTTACTAACATCTGTTCTTGTTCAAAGTCTGAAAACCAATCTTTCCGATGGTATTTGCACAACCCCAGGATTGGTGTAGAAAGACATTATCTTTGGCCTCATTTTACAGTTGGAGAATGGAGTGAGAACATGAGAGTCATCTCTGGCTTCTTTCTCCTTATGATCACGTTTAAATATTGTATTTCACACTTCAGCTCTTAGAAGAGGCACCATTTTAGCAGGAAGTGACTGAGAAAACAAAGAGTCTCTAAATCCCCTCCACCCTCTGTCTCCCCCACACCCCTGCATCCTCTACCATTGCTGTACCTCCATGTCTTCCTGAAGAATAGCTCTCAGGAGTCACACTGAAAGAATGAGAGACTTCATTAAGGAAAGAGCTAGGGGTGTGCATTAAGGTAGCAAGGAGCTTCTAAGTACTCAGAAACAAAAAAGAAAAAACCAAGACATCTTGAACTTAGTGTACTATGCGGGAAACAACCATGAGATAAGTAAGGTTGGGGAGTCCGGCTCAGCATCAGGTCTTGCAGACTTGGCAGTCATGGAAAAGAGTTCAAATTTTATCCTAAGGACAGGGGCAAGTTTAGATGTCATGTAAGCAAAGAATGTTCAGGGAGGCAAGACACACAGTAGGTGTGGTATGTATACTTAAGGAGTGGAACCAAAGGATGTGCTAATGCAGAGATAGCAAACATTTTAAAGAGGAGTGCCCAAACCACAACCCAAAACCCAACCTTATGCATTGCTAAGTGCCGACACTGTGCAATTAAACCTGAATGCTGAGGTTTAGTTTAGGGGGAAAACAAACCTCATACATTAGCACCTTTTGTCTTTAAAGAAAAATAAATAGCATATGTGTCATGGGATTGCCACTACTGTGTCTATTATGCATTAGATGAAGAAGAAGGAACCAAACAATTAACTATGTCTCCTGTGGTATGAATTGAGCAAAGTGATCAGGAGGAAGGGATCTCTTTTGATGAAATGAGAAAAACTAGGAGAATTGGCTTAAAGGAAAGCTAGAAATTTTGTTTTATCTAAATATATTAAGTCAAAGTACTTGTTAGATACCAGTCAAGGGTTAGATGTAGTCAAGGGTTGTGGAGAGAACAATTAGAATCAGGACATGGAGTTTTTGGTTTTTTTGTTTTTTTTTAAATTTTATTTAAAGAAAGACAAAACAAAACAGAAAATGGGCAGAAGTAGTACATACTATCAAAGAAAAGAAATAAACTAATAAATCACTAGTTGATGTATATATATTGTCCTCCCACAAATAATTGTTCAAGATACAAAAGTGGAACATATAAATGGAAATTCAACCAGGGAGACTGCAAATAGTTCTGTTCAACTTCCAACAAAAACTAAGTAATATGGCTATCAACCCTATACACTTAGACATGCACACATTTATCCCTATCTTCATTTATGTTGAGACCTAACACAACTTACTAGATTAAAATGCTTCTGAACAAAGATTAATAATATTGCTGGATTTCACATGATGACACTCTGGAATCAGCACTGGGTACTGCAGTGCCCCTTTTTTTCCTTCAAAGTATTTGTTCATTTCATCATGTGTCATAAGATCAGTTCTCATAAACTGTTTATAGATTTTATGCAAGCATGCATCTTAACATGTATTTCTATCCTTTCTATATTAGAGGAAGAAACAGAACAATGCAAGACGGAACAAAACATATTCCTATGGACACATAAAACTAAAAAGACATATAAAACTGCTGTATAAGGAGTTCTACCATGGTCCCCTTGCTGTCTCTTGTTATCATCAACAGAATTGGCTATATCATCAGATAAAGTATAATTGAATATATCAGCACATAACAGAATAGAAATACAACTTTGTAGATAGTGTAGAGCTACAAAAACAGGTAGTAATCAAATCAGAATGGATGTCGTAGTAAATCATTGTCATTTTCAGTATAGTTGTTTACACTCCTCAACTTGATACCAGCAACCTAACAATTTTGAATAAAATCTGTGAATAATAAGCAGCAATCAAACAAATCAGAATTAACTAAGATCGGTCATGATACAACAGTATAAGTCATACAGGGATCCGGATTGAGTTAATAGGAAATTAAAGATGACCACTGGGCTGTGTCCTGATATCTTCAGGACAGCTGTCTGTGCCCTCAGATCCAGTGCTTGTATACAAACTGAGATGGAAAAAGTTCCATCCAAGCAGAGTGTTGCAAGTAATAAGGGTTTTAATTCCTGATACACTATTAGCAATATCTTCTGCTGTGTTTTTAAGGAGTATTACTTCCCTTTCACTCCCCCAGGATGTACTGTGTATTTTTGGATCTCCCCAACACTCTCAGTTTTATATTGGTGGGGGCAACCTGCTATTTACCTAAGTATTTCCGAACTTTCTCACACCTGGACTTGATCTCTCGTCATATTTCTTCATTTATTAAAGCCTGTCTTTTCAACCTATCCATAAATACTGGTCCAGTTACCCCTATTACTCTCTGGTTCCCTATCACATCGAGTTCCATTTTCTCATATTTGATTTTGGTCCATATACCCTTCTTCAGGCTAATTATATTTCCTATAAAGAGCATCTTAGTGGACCCTACCTCTTGATCCACTCTGCCTGTGATTCTCTCTTTTTCCCTTAAGTTAGTGTATCTAGGCCATCTATATTAGAAATTATATCCAACCTTCTCTGCCTTATTTCTGTTGTGCTCTTTTTCCGTCATTAGTTGTCTGTTTATCTTCTTCATTTTGCTTTTTGTTCCATTCTTTGGAGCCTCTCTCTGTTCCTGAAATCCTGGTGCTTTTCTCTCTCTTTAGAATGTACTGTAGTATTCTCTGTAGAGTTGGATTGGTGGTTGCGAATTCCTCCAGTTCCTCCTTATCTTGAAAGCATCTTGTTTCGCCATTAATTTCTAGGCACAATTGTGCAGGATACATTAATCTGGAGGTTATTTTCTTTCAAGGCTTGGATTATTTCATCCCACGCTCTTCTCAATTTGATCGTGTGTGTCGAGAGGTCTGTCTTAATTCTGATGGATTTTCCCTAGTAAGTGATCTGTTTCTTATATCTGACAGCTTTTAATATTCTGTTCTTATATTAGATTTCTAGAATCTTGATTATTTTATGCCTGGGTGTAGTTCTGTTTTGGTTGTAGGTGGCTGGAGTTCTGTATGCCTCTTACATCTGAGTATCTTTTCCTTTTCTTATGTTTAAGAAGTTTTCCTTAATAATTTCTGTGAATAGTCTTTGCAGTTCCTTTGTTTGTACCCCTGCTTCTTCATTCACATTCTTTATTCTTAAGTTATAGATCCTCTTGTTATCTTCTAGCCTTTGTGTTGTTACTGCCTGTTTCCTTGTTCTTTTTAAGAAATGTTTCCTTTCATGATCCCACATTGCAAACCTATCCTTCAGTTTGGATAATCTATCCTTAGTTTCTTTCAAGCAGTTTTGCCAGCTTTCAATGGAGTTTTTAATTTCCTGGTAATCTCTTTGAACCTGCTTCATGTATTCTATGTTCTCTATCAACCAGTCCCCCCCCCTTTTTTTGTTGTTCCATTCCACCATCTGTTTTTTCTTGGGAGGTGCTTAGCACTTCTTTAATTATTCTATTTATATCTTGCTTTACTTGGTTAAATACTCCACTTTTGAACTCATCTATGAGGTCCCAGAGATATCGCTTTATGTCTTTTGGTGCCATACATGATATTGCATGTTTTCTGTCTTCATTCTCCTTTCCATTTACCTTTCCTGGATCAGTGTTCTCAGGATTGGGGACTGAGGACCCTTTCTTGTTGTCTCCTCTTCTCATATTTTTTGTTCCTTCCATACAAGCATATATAGGAGACCCAGTTTCTTTCTTTGTTGGTTTCAGTTTGTCGGAAGCACGCTGACTAGGTGGTCCTGCTCACTGCAGTGTACTGGGAGGTACAGACCTGGGCAGCTTATGTTGGGTCTGCCCCTCCAGGTCAGTCAACCTGCTGAAGGCTTTACTGTGTTAGGGTGCACTGTCAGGCACAGGGACCCAATGGGTTAGCCTATTGGGTCTCAGTCTGCAGAGTCACCCAGGTCAAGTTCTCCCCACCAATCCTGCTTGAGAATGGAATAGCTGACTGAAGTCACTGCAGCCCCTTGTTCTGGACAGTCTACCCAGTCCCAGAATGTCCTCTGTTGGAGCTCCCCCTTCTCTATGGGAGGGTTTTTATTCCCCTCACTCACTGCAGATCGATGCAGGGTTCCCTACCAGCTCTGCTCTCAATTTGGTTTGCTGACTCCTGTTCTCAGTGCATACACATCTCCAGTGAGTTGGAACCAGTGGGCTATCCTGGCTGCACCAACTCAGGCACAGCAGTGGCAGGGTGTTCAAGCAGTGAGTTCAAGTGGTGGCACTGAGACTTTAGCTGTTCTAATCATAGCACCAGGACTATATTTTTAATTGGTTTCTCTCAGCTTAGTTTGTTCCTGGGTCAGGAGGGTGTATCCCCTCTGTTTGGGACTCCCTGTGCTGTATTCTTTTTGGAATCTAAGTTGACTATCTCAGAGAGCTTCTGTAGCTGCTGTTATCTATCTGCCATCTTTTTCCTGTCTCCCTAGGACATGGAGATTATAATATTATTTTTATGATAGTCACCCAGACTTAACACGAGAAAATGCAGGAAATCTATCCACAACACTAAAGACAGAATATTTAGCCAAGGGCCTGAATCATACAGCAATGTCCCACATGAGCCCAGATGATGACCCAGAGCTCACAACAGTACTTCTCACAAGTCCAACTGGAGGTCTAGAGCCCACAAGAAGGACTCATGTTGTGTTGGGAAGGCCCAAAGGTCAGCAGTGGAAGCTAGAAAAGGAAGGAGCTGTGCTGGTGAGTTGAGGGTTCTACACTAGAGCCGAGAAGTCACACTCACAACAAAGACTAGGGCTGTCCTGTAAAGCACCACAGCCATCCTCAGTGACACAGAGGCCCTGAACTTCTCCAACAATAAGCACAGTTGAGTACATGCCAGGAAGCCAGTGTGATGAGTTCATCCAGGAGACCAAGCAGCATACGTCTTCCCCTTCAGAGCCAGGAAGCAATGCTCGATGTGAGGACCAGATCTTCTCCAGGAGAAACAACGGTTCAAACAGCAACACATAGGACCTACAATGCCTCAACATCTTAATATCCTTCTTTCTCCTTCTCCATGTCTCTATTTATGCTGGCAATTTTCCTCAGGTGAAATATCTATGCTCAGCAGCATGGTGATTTAATTGCACTGGTGTTAAATTGACCACCAGTTTTTAATCCATAACAATCCACCCCTAGTCAACTTAATCACATGCATTTCCTTAAACTATAATCCTTAGTGGCAGATTTGTGAAAGTTATCACATCTTGATCTATTCAAATTTATATTAATACAACAATTACATATATACAATTCTTTTTACACTTCATTCCTGTACCAAAAGCAAAACATTTAAAGGGTAACCAAGGTTGAACATTAAAACACAGTACTTTGATAAATTAGCCTAGTTACAAACATATAGAAACATTAAAATCACACTAAAAGAACAATTACAGTCACAGTCCTTGCTTCCCATTAGCTTTCAACGTGGTGCGGCAAGACTAAAATATAGGGATTTCCTGCAATTCAAATGTAACTCTTGATTTTTTTCATTGTTCTATTCTTCTAAACAATCACATTCCCTGTTGCATCTTTGCAACCACAGTTCCAGTGAAACCTTCTTCTTGGCCAAATGTTATAAATTACTCTACTGGCTCTTTGCTCTAAATTTCCAACATAGATCTAGTCAAAAGCTCTCAAAAGTAACCATGCTAGCATCCCAACAGTAGACTACACTGAAATTTTCCTGACACCTAGGTAATATCTCTAAATACAAGCACAATGAAGACCAACTTTCAACTAAAGCACAATATACTACCTGAACTCCAGTAGACATAGCAATCCTTCTCAACAGAAACCTCATGAGTTTCATCTGATTTGGCAGCATTTCCATCAGTACTCTGATTTTCCAGGTTCTGATCCAGAGTCTCCAATATCATTTATAGCACATAATTTCAGGTCTCTTTGGTCAGTCTCTCAAAAATTTCCCAAATTAATTTCCAAGGCTCTTAAGTCACATGACCAAGCAACAACACAGCAATGACCCTACTCTCTTGGTACCAATTTCTGTCTTACTTTTTACTTGTCGCTGAGACAAAATACTTGATGCCCAAAGCTGGGAAAGGAAAGCTTTATTTCTTACAGTTTTTGGAGGATTCAGTGCATACACAGTTGGCTCCAAGGCAGGGTAGTATGGTGAGGCCACAGTTCATGACGGCTGCAAACAGCAAGGCGGAAACCCGCAAGAGAGATACATGCCTTCTTCCAGCCACTACATTGTACGCTGGCTCCCCACTACTCCCAGGCAGGTGTAGCACTGACATCATCAATCCAAGCGCTAGACAATGGACAATCACAAATGCACAATGCAAATGCATGAGGCCTGGGGGCCACCTGCTTAAACCATGACAGATACTCAAGTGGAAAGATGAAGAAGATAATGAGATAAAACTCAATAATTGTACCTGAACCTATGTTACACTCTTGGGGCAGAGACAGAGGCAAGCTCATAACAGGAAATAGAATAACAACAGTATTATGGTTTGTGTTTAAATGTCTCCCCAAAACTTCATTCAGCCAGAGTTGTTTTTTTGTTTTGTTTTTTTTTGAGGCAGTTGAATCTAGAGTATGCAATTGATTTATGGTCCAGTGCTGAGATTAAGAGTGTGAGGGTGGTAGCCTGCATACAACATAAGAACAGAAAAAGCTCCTCTCACTCTCTTGTTGCTTTTGCTATAAACTGTTGCTCTTCTGCCATGTACCCAGCTGATTATGGACTGAAACCTCTACAAACCCTGAGTTTCTCCCTTTAGCTTTGGTTGTCAGGTATTTTGTCTCAGCAATGAGAAATGTAACTAAAACAGATAAGAAATGTCAGAAAAAATTGAAGTGAGCAAAAGAGATTTGTGGATGTCCTGTCTAGCTTAATTATCCTGGGTATTTCCATCTTGCATTGTCTTTGACTTGTTTTACAACTTTAATTGTGGAAAACTGGTAATAATATAAATGATTCTTGTCCACAAAAATGCAAATTACTTGTGTCTGGAAAAATGTAATTGCCTTGCCCTGGGGATAGATTAGTATTTTATCTATGTATAAATTTATTCTGACATTGCTTTATTGCATATAAACATGTGTTTCTTTGAAATAGTGGTGACATCTTACAAGTTCCCTCATTAATTAATGGATTAAGTTAAACCCTTGGCAAGTGTTCATTTTGTGTTTGTATGAGAATCATGATTGTTATCTTTTAAAAAATATCATTTAACAGGAGCCAAGTATACTTTCCAATGAAAAGAAGATGAAGAGAGAAAAATAGCTTAACCAACCACTATGTAGAGCTATGGTCTAACTACAGCTTATCTGAGCAGGAAGAGAGCAGAGAATCCCACAGGCTTAACTCACAGCAGCTCTGCTTCTGACTTTGAACCTGCACTTCTCTGTCTTTTCTTTTAAAGGGGGAAAGTTTTATTTAGCTGCCAGTCTGTAGAGGCTTCAGTTTATAGTTGACTGCTCCAAGGCAGGCCGGTGTGGCAGCGTAGCTTTGCAGGGGGATACACTTCATGGTGGGCAGCGTAGCTTCGCAGGGGGATGTACTTCATGGTGGGCAGAAGGCAGGAAGGTAGCAAAGTAGCAACATAATGGGGAAGCAAATAGCAAGCGGCAAGCAGCTGAACCCGCATCTCTGCGCTGCCAGGACTTGTGCAGAATATTGCTCTTCCCCATCGAGTCCTGAAACCACTGACCGAGAGATGCATGATTACCAGAGACCAAATACCACCTTTGCAACAAGGAAATATAGGCAGAGGGACACAGGTCAGTATGAGATCCAAATGGGCTGTCGCCGAACCCAGATTTATGCTCAATCACCTGCACACATCACAACACTGCAAAACCACAAACATTAAAAAACCTTGCTTAATAAATGTTGCTTACACACTTAGACAAATGCACAGAAATAGCTATTATACCACTGTAAAAGTTAATTCAAGATTGATTATATACAAGAACTATAACTACAAAATTTCTAAAAGAAAACATAGGAAAAATCTTTATGGTCATGGGGTAGGCAAAGATTTCATAGATAGGACATGAACACATAAAAACCACTTATCACAAAAGAAAAACATTGATACATCAGAATTCATCAAAATTAAAAACATCAAGAGAAAACCTCCACTGAATTATACCACTCAAAAAACTCTGTACATCTCTGCATGTAAATTAAGAATGTTCAACTGAGAAAAAGATATGTTGTAAAATGCAAAAATTAATAGTGCATAGATAATAATAATTAGTAGTATATGCAGAGACAAAATTGTCACTTCAGCAATTTACAGCACTAATATCTTCTTTTTTAGGTCAGTCAATGAAATCAAGACTTATTTGAAAGTGAAGGAATTCTGTTATGTTAGTCTTTTCATCTCTAAGAAACATAAAATTATTTAATCTAATGCAAACCATAATTTAAATTCTTTAATTAACTAAAACCTTGTTGGTAACCCAAATGCCTCAGGGAAATAATTTGTGTTATTTATATCCAGCTGATCAGTGTTCACAGACATTTAAAAAGGACCCTGCACCCATTAAAAGCTGCCAACTCTTAATTTGAGATTCTAAAATATTGAACAGGGCAATATTGGAATAAATTTTCATGCATATTTTTTCATATGTTAATCAATCTATTACAATGATGTCATGGAGATATGCATACAGTAAATTAATAATCAAAATTAGAACTGGCTAACACTCCTCTCACCATGAGGGAGCCCCACCAGATAGCCTGAGGCACTGTGTGCTTCAGGGACGCTTATCAGGAGTCACACAGGTCCAGCAAAAATAAGTAAGTAAATACAAATACTGTAAATTGTATGAAAAAATATGTAATATAGTTTGTGTTCTTAACTTCTAATAAATGTAACATTAACATTTTTTAAAAGCCTGTATTTTTAAGTGGGTTCAATCTTGATACAAAACCTCTTTGCTGTAGGGGCACAATTATTTCAAGACCTCCTCATGGCACTAAGTGCAATATTTAATAAGTTGTTGTAGCCTATGGTATTGGTCAGAGCTTCTGGGTAATTAGAAATATCTGGTTTTATATTTCTTCCTGTACCGTTTTGAATCTCTCTCTCTCTCTCTCTCATATAAATAAACCTTAGTTTCAGATCAAGGCTTCCAACAACAAACGTTGAATTATGAGAAAGTCTAAAACAGAAATTCCCCCCTTACTTATCAATATTTGTTTATTTAAAATATTGATATGGCAGACATTTACATTTTTTCATTATTGATGAATAAGATTTTAACTAAAATTAGTTTTTAAATTAACAATAGATCTTTGAAGTCATGAATTGTGCAAAGAGCTTTTTCGTGGATTTTTGAGGCACAAATGACATATAGTAAACTGCACATATTTAAAGTTTATCATTGCATCACATCTGACCTATGTACACATCTATCATGGCTATCACCAAAATAAAAACAGTAAATATTTCATCACTTTTACGTTCTACTATTCCCTTCAGTAATCTTTTTTCCTTTCTCCCTCGTTTTCCTGAGATTTTTGCAACTATAAATTAGTTTGAATTTTAAGTATTATTTATAAATACCATCATTTAATATCATATACTACTATGGCCTTTTTATATGGCATAATCATTTTGAGATGCATGGATGGTGTATATGTCCATAGCTTCTTTTTTTTGCAGAGGTTGCCACTTAGATTTATCTTTTTATTATTATTATTTATCTTTTTGTCTCTTTGAGACAGAGTCTTGTTATGTAGTTCAGGGTGGCCTTGCTTAGCTCACTATGTGGCCCAGGCTGGTCTCAAACTCAAAACAATCCTCATGCCTCAGCCTCCTGCGTGTTGGGATTATAAGAGTGCCCCACCACCCCAGCTGACACTTAGATACTTTAAGGGCTTGTCAAACTTGACTCGATCAAAATAAAACCCATTATCTTCCCTTGCCCAAGTAGTCTTACAGAGTTCCTCATTTGCCAACAGAAATTAATGAGACAGAAGCTAGGTTCTATAAGGCAGTAAGACAGCAGTTCCAAAATGGAGTTGAGAAACCCAGGATGGAGTGCACTGAGTCACAACCCTCTAGGGATCTTACAGAAACATCTGCCAGTGTCCTTTGGTTGGGACTGGCCCAGAGCATGATCCAGCAGGCCACAGGCTCGAGGACTTATAGTCCCGGCATGGATACTGCAAAAACATATCATACACTGGACCTGAAGAAAACACATAGTCTCCTATTGGATAGAGATTATACTGCTTATACAACAGCTCGGCTCCCTTCTAAACCCCTTCAAATCCCCTAAATCAGTGATGGCAAAACTTTTAGAGCTTTCAATGATGTAAACACCCTGGTGCCATTGGTTTGCTACCACTGCAATTCCCAGCCCCTCTGCCCTTGTATCTTTTACTTTCTTTCCTCTATATCATCACCAACGGACATGACCTGAGTGTTCCAGTAAGAATCTCAATGATCAGCCATCATGATACACGTCTGATTGGTGGATGCTGGCTTTTACTTCTCCCTCTTCCTCATTCTGCCTAGAGCCGCTCACCATGGTCTCCTGCAAACAATCTTGCCAGTTCTTCTCCATTCCAACCATTTCTTCTAATTTGAGACTGTGTATTGTCTCTTCCCCAGCTTAGTTTCTCATCTGATCAATTCCCCAAATTATAGTCACTTTATTAAAAACAATTATAGAGTCACTGTTCTGAAACATGAGTCTCTTCCCTTGCCAACCTCAAATATCATTTAACCGATTTTCATTGCTCTTGGGAGGGGAAGAATCATCCTTGGCACGGCCCACACATTGCTACTGACCTTTCAACTAAGACTTGCCTAGAACCAGTTTCCAGGACAGCAATCACACTAGTTTATAGGTCATTTCTAACCCATCTGCTGCCCCACCTCCATTCCAGCCCATCAGCAAACACTGCTGGTTCTGCTTTCTCTCTTGAATCCAAACTCTGCCCAGCATCCCCATCACTGGGGATCAAAGTGATCATCTAGACTTTTGCCAGAGCCTGAACTCTCCCCCACCCCTCCTTACTCTCTTGCCCCATTCAATTGATTTTTCCAAAGAAGCATGAGCCAGTACGATGGCTTGTAGTACAAGTCAAATCAGGTGCCCAGTTGCCTCCCCACTGCAATTTTAAGGTAATCCAAAGTCCTCAGTACTAACCGCTGGGCTCTGCTTGGTCGGTTGCTGCTACCCTGGCCGTCATCTTGGAGCACCACCTTAATATTTCACTATACGGCAGTTACACCGGCCTGCCTTCATTCTGACCTTCTGTATTCCCGTCCCAAAGCTTTTTCTAGCTTTTTTTGAGGGATGCTTTGTCCTATCTCTTGTCATTGCTTTTCCAAGAGGTGCTATTTGACCACACTTTTCCTCCTCCAAGAAAGCCACTGTGTTCCACTATGTGCTTTGCCCTCTGTATAGCACTGCAGGTCCTGCTGGAAACATTCTCACGGCTTTCCTTCCCTCTCACCTCAGGGCCACACACTATCCGGCCATCTGTGCCTCTTTGTTGCCCTCTTGTCTGTAGCCCGGCTACTCCAGACACACTGGTTTCCTTACAGTTCTCCGCACATCTCAAGAGCTCTCCTAACTCAAGCCCTCTGAAAGCGTTGCATCTCAACCAGGAACATTCACATTCAAAAACCCGACTTTAAGGAACCCTTCAGTTCCCTTAGGTCTAGCTCAACTGTTGTAGAGAGGCCACACTGACTCCATTTTGTCTGGGACACACCTGGTCAACAATGTTATGGGGAAGGCTGCAGTCCTTGAAACATCGCCCCCACCCCAAGGTAAAAACACGCGGTCCTGTAAGGACAAGAAGCAAACAAGTTATATAATCTAAGCATGTGCAGTCTGAGTTTCTTTGTTCTTCATCTCAATAAAAGCCACTTGCTCAGGCTGGCGGAGGGGCAGCCATTTTGCTGAGCCTTAGTGTGTGCGACCCTTTATTTTCCCTTTGCTTGTAGAACCTCAACAAACTGACTTGTTAGATAGCTCCCTCCCGAGGGGCCTCATTAATATAGTAACCCTACCCTCATGCCCATCCTTCCCTTTCACCTTCTAATTCACACCAAAATTACTCTACTTGCTTTCAGTCTGTTGTCTCTCCTCTACAGTCTAGAAAGCGCCACCCAGAGTAGAGGAACTCTGTTTTCTTCACGCCTGTTTTGTTTCTGGAAGAGTAAGTGCTTAATAAGCAACCTCTCCTTGAAGAATAGACTGTCTGGAATGATCTTGACGCACGTGTGTCTAACTGACTTCCGGACTCTGCTGCCTTCCCCGCAGGCCAGGCCTTGTACGACTCGGCCCTGCAGGGGAAGAGGCCTAACTCAGCTGCGTTTACCAGTCATAACTGATTCTAACTTCTGCGTTTGGAGGCCCCCTTCTCTTGCCACTTCGCTACTCTGCAAGGTCCCAAGGTCATTTCCAATGGCTCCTTCGCCGTCACAAGTCCCGGAGCCAAGTGAGGGGCCCTGCGCCCCTGCACTGCTCCTCTGCATGGTTGAACCAGGAGGGTGCCAGAAGGGTGCCTGGGCGGGCACAGGCCTCCTCCGCGCCAGCCCACCCCTCAGGGCTCTGTGTCTCAGGCCTGGCTTCTCCCCTCCCCTTCCTCCCTCCCCTCCTACCCTCTCCCCTCCCCTCCCCTCTCCTTTCTGCTCTCCCTCCCCTCCTACCCCCTCCTCTCCTGTCCCTCCCCTCCCCTGTCCTCCCCCTGCCCTCCCCTCTCATTTCTGCTCCCCCTCCCCTCCTACCGCCTCCTCTCCTTCCCCTCCTCCTCCCCTCCCCTTCCTCCCTCCCCTCCCCCTCCCTTCCTCTCCCCTCCCCTCCTCCTCCCCTCCCCCTCCCCTCCCCTCCCCCCTCCCCTCCCCTCCCCTCCCCCCCTCCCCTCCCTTCCCTCCCCCCACCCTCCCTCCCCTCCCCTCCCTCTCCCCTCCCTTCCCTCCCCCCACCCTCCCTCCCCTCCCCCTCCCCTCCCCCCACCCTCCCTCCCCCTCCCCTCCCCTCCCCTCCCCTCCCCTCCCCTCCCCTCCCCTCTCCTCCCTCTTCTGCTCTCTCCCCAACCCGGCCTGCCCCTCGCCTTGCGGGCAGGAAGCTTTGCGCAAGTGGCCCGAAAGAGGAAGCGCGGGCAAAACTGAACAAACTCTTCGGAGCCCCGTTGCAAAACAAAGCAGCCTCGCAGACCGTCGCAGAGCCGCTGCCGGCCGGGGAGGCTGGCCGGGAGCGCTCGGCCTCTGCGGGGAGCAGCGAGCCGCCCGTGGGCGGTGCGGAGGAGGCGGGAGCAGGCCGGCGGCCCCTGCCCGGAGCCTGTGCGCCGGGCGCGGACACGCGTGGAGCGGGCGCCGCCGCCTCCGGCCGCAGCCACCGACCCGGCCCGCCCGCACGCGGCGGCCACTGCAGGCGCGGCCGCTCCGCCATCCGTCCTCGCCCAGAGCCGGCCCGGCGCCCCGCGGGCACGGCCGTCGAGGTAAGCGGCGCCCACGCGCGAGCCGGAGCCCGGCCGTCGGCTGTCGCGGGCCTGGAACTCGGCCGCCCTCCCGCGTCTGTGCCGGCCGCGTGACCGCCTCCTGCCGGGAAGCCGCCGGGGACCGGGCGCGTGGAGGCCCGGGCCGCGGGCCGGCTCCGAGGGCGCGCGTGGGACTGCGGGCGGCGTGGGGCGGGATGCCAGTGGCGTGGAGTCAGAATGTGACTCGCAGGCCGTTGCATCCGACAGGCTTCCTTCCTTGACAACTGCTAGACCACTGCTGCTGCTTTTTAAAAGTGGCATTTCCTCCCAAATATTCTCCAGAGTTAAAGCGTGGGAGAGATACTTTTGGACCGTGGACACAAATATTGTAATTTGGTGTGGGACGCAGAGGCCCGGGGCCTTTAATAGCACAAAAGCCACTGCCCGGGGCCCCCGAGTCCAACAGGAACCTGGCCGCAGAGGTCCTGCTGAAAACCTCGCTCCTTCATTCTGGGAAAGCCAAGTGGTGCTTCCTGGAACTTCGCAGAGACCTTCTAATGAGATGCTTAGGGACACGTGGGCTAACGGGAACGCTCCACACAGAAAGGCGGCTGCATTTGTTTCAGGGCCAGATGCGAGCTGGTGGGGTGCTGTGTGTCAGTTTAAACAAAGGCGAGAGTGTTTTACTCATTTAAAAATCTCAGCCTCCAAATGGAAATTTCGGAAGGGAATCCCTGTGAACAAATCCAGAGCGCTGCGCGCCCTGCCTTTCCTGAACGAATGTGCGGTTGTGCGTGGGCCTCACAGCGCGCTGGGTGCGGAGGTCTGCGCAGAAATCCCCTGTGCTGCCTTCCGCGGGCACTTCCTGTGTGCTCCCGCCTTAGGAAAGGCCTTCGTTTAAAGTCCTCCTCAAGGGCTTACTTACTGGTTTTTTACATCCCTAAGACTCGTGTCTTTTCTGGGAGTGTGAGAGGCTTGTGTTCTGGTTCTGTGTCTGCCACGAACTAGGCAAGGATGACCTTGATTCAGTTGTTTAACATCTCTGGACCCTGGAAATGGAATAGTAAAGTAAGAGCATTGGGTATATTAGGAAAGAATGGAAAAGTAACAAGGGGCGACCCAGAAGGGATGTTGTCAGTGCCAGAGTGCTTGCCTGCCATCAATCGTAAACACCGAATAGAACAAAACAAACATGCTAACAGTTTTTGTTAAATTCTGAAATATAAACACTTGAGTGTTTTGAGCCATTTGTTCACCCCCCTCCACCCCCTGCTTTGGTTTTTTGGTTTGGTTTGGTTGAGACAGGATCTCTATGTAGCCTGGACCCCAGGCCTTGAACGCACAGAGATTCTCCTGCCTCAGCCTCCAGCTGCTGGAATTATAGGTTTGGGCCACCATTCAGGGCTGAGGGCTTTTGTTTCTGAGAGGTTCCTCTTTAGGCAGAGTCAGTTGTAAATTTCTGGCTGATATGAGAGATGGCAACTTTCCATTCTATTGAAAAACTAAGAGAATAGCCCACAGGCCAATATTATATTCCAGAATTGCTTGCTTGGTATTTTAAAAAGAAATATAACTTTGAAATCTGTTACTTTAAATCTTACACATAACACTTACCAGGCTTTAGAGCATCCATTAAATGTTTTATATTTTTATATCCTGAGAATGTACATTAATTTCCCACAAGTTTTGCCTATAATTTAAAAGTTCTAGATATTTCCATATTAACATTATTGTAAGCTATTTGTAAAGTCGATTGTTGTAACTGTCTGTTTTTTTTTGAGAGAGGGTACTGGGAATTGAACTCAGGACCTCATGCTTGCCAGGCAGGCACTGCTGCTGAGCCCCAGTGTCTCTGCTTGATATGCTACTTTGAATTTTCATTAAAGCATGCTCCTTCTTACAAGCATTATTAATTTCACTTTCTTCTGACCCTTTTCAGATTTTTCTTATTTTTATACCAAAAACCTTCCAGTGGGTCCACAAATTTTAGAATAAATTTTCTCATAAGGCTGAACTCTTCACAATTTTCTGGTACCTCATGAATTTGTTTTATAGACAACAGAATCATTGTAAGAATTCACTACATAGGAAAATGTAGAACAAAATAGAATAACATGATTAATATTTTAGTATGAAAATTTGTTTTCTCTTAGCGCTGTTATCAGTAGTATATAACTTAAAGACTAAGCATTTATTGTATACATTCAGATATAAAACAAACACCAGATTTTAAGATTAAAAGGTATTAGGTAGGGATTCTGGTCATATAGTGATATTAATATGTATAGGTATAATCAGCTTGAGAAACATGCCCTTTAGGGGAAGCTGCTGTATATCTGGAAAAGCAGCATTTCTCTGCCTGAAGGAGACCGAGGGGTGGCTGGAAGGGAAGGTGTGGGCCATGCACGCCAGTTTAGGAGGATTGTACTGTACCTGTCAGGGTAGGGCTAGCAATGCTGTCTAGGACCCCATGGCCTCAGCAAATTCTAATGGCACCATGGTTAGTACTCAAACCAAGTTTGCTAACTGTTGAGAATATTTCAGTTCCACTTCTGGCTGGTCCTGCCCACATGTCTCAACTCCCAAGATCCAGCTGGCGTACTGGCCTGCCCCTGAGACAGGTGAACCCTGTTGAGAGGACTGCAGAGCCTGGCTTCTCCGCACAGTCCCGCTGCTGGATTCAGGGTGCTGTTCCAAACTCTTCCTGAGCATTATAAGCTTGATCATATTATGAGACTTACTTTCTTTCTTCTCTCTTAACTCATGTTTGTTTGCCATATGGTAATTGTAACTCATTATTGTTACAATGTCTCTTTAGCCTATAAAGATTCAGTACCTTTATCCAAAATGCTTGGGTCTAGAAATGTCTTGGATTTTGGATTTTTTTCTCAGATTCTGGCATAATTATGTACCTATACATAATGAAATGCATGGGGTACCCAAGTCTCAACAAAGAATTTACTTAGGTTTCATATACACTTTAGGCTAGTAGGCTGAGGATAATTTTGTAGAACATTTTAACAGTTTTGTGAATGAAACAAAGTTAGCATATGTAGCAGATGGGTCTTTCTTCCATTGGGAATGCTGGATAAAATGTATATTGTGTGTCTTGTTATAACTGTAACTCATGGGGTCAGATTTTAAATTTTTCATTTGTGATATCATGTTGACACTCAAAAAATGTTGCAGATTTTGCAGTATTTTGGATTTGGGGTTTTTAGGTTAGGGATTCTCAACCTATGTTGTGTACCAGATGTGCTAAGTAATTTAGATGGGTAGTTTCATTGATCCTCACATCTTGGTTTTTGCTATTATTTTTGCCTTTTTATCATTGAGGAACTGAAAGCACAGAAAGGTTTAAATACTTACTGAAGCAGTAAATGCAGACCTGAAGTTGAAACTGGGTCCGTCTGAGCCAGGGGTGGGGTGATATGGAGACATGAAGAGCACGAATTTCTTAGGGAGTTTACAGGTTAGAAAGGGAGGTGACACTCAGCAGTTACAATTCTACGCATGACTAGAGTCGCATGTACTGGTGGGGCACATTAAAGCCTCCAGGTCTGTACAGCCTCCCTGCAGGAGGATAAACAGAAGGTAATCAAGCAAAAAACTTGGTCTGCTACAGTGAGAGAACAAGATATCATCCAGAGTGTGGACCTTTATATGGACCTTTTGAAAATTTTATCTGCTTTGGCCACAACCATATTTTTTTTTTATCTTTATTATATTCTAACCTGTCATGACAGCCTGTGAGTTTGGTTCAATCAATAAAATAGTAGGTCTGATTTTTTTCCTAGTTGTAATGGCAATTTTTCTGATTGGGTCTCCAATTGCAAGTTCACCTGTGCGATAGCTGTGGACTGGGAAAGTGAGGTAATTATTCCTTCACACAGCAATTGTATTTCCACAAACTAGCCAGATTTATGTCCACAGAGCCACATCTCATAAAACTGGAGAGAAATAAAAAAGGATGATAAATAAGTGAACTCTGAGTAGGTTTATTTTCCCTCCGTCTTTATTATGAAATACTTTATACATAGAAAATAGGATGTGTGATGCAGATATAGATAGGCAAAGACATAATAATCAGTTACAAAAATAACAATAAAATCAATCTGAGTATCTGTCACCCAACATAAGTAGGTTATTACCAACTTATTGCTTGGTCTTTTAGTAATAGTCGCCTATTTTCACTTTGAAGGTAATTATTTTCTGAAAGTTCTAATTTTTGAAGCGCTTAGGAAACATACTCACATATTTGGGGATTAGAAGACATTGCTACTTGGAAACTGGATTAAGATCCCTGCTACCCTCAGATGTGGTCACAGTGTACCAATTCAATTTAGCATGATCGCAAGTCTATTAGAAATGGTTAAGAATAAGTACACAGAAATAGTAAGAACAACTATAGGTGGGCATGTCACTTAGAAACTACTGAGTTTTTCATATTACTTAGAATTCCACTTTAAATGCAAGTAAATCATTTTTAGTCTAAAATTTTAGCTTTTTGCAGTTAAGCCATTTTAAATAAAAATATTCCCACTTGAAAGACAGGTCAATCATTTTCAATCAAAAATATTAGCTAAGCACCCATCTAGGTGCATTGGATCCATTAGTGAACAGAGGAGTCGAAGATGTCTGCATTTGTGGAGCTGATATTCTCATGGGCAGACAGATGATAGTCAACAGGCTTAATAAGGAACTACAGGTGTTAGCATGTGAAAAACACTGCAGAAGAGACAGCACTGAGTAAGGTAGGGCGGGCTGGGCCTCACTGAGAAGCCGAGATCTAAGCAAAGTGCTGAGAAGGGGGTAGAGTAAACCCAGGGGCTCTTAGAGGGACGTGTGCAGAGGGAAGGGCAGCGCCGGGGCACACTAGTGCAGCTGTGCACAAGGCCCGTGCGGCTGTTGGTAAACGAGCCTGGCAGGGAGGAATGGACGTGGTAGAGGGCAGAGGAGACCAGGGAGGTGGCAGACCAAGAGGCCTTCAGCCGCTCTAAAGGAGGCTGGCAAGTCCCTGAGGAAAGGAATGCGGATCATGTTTAAAAGCCTCATCTGACTGTTCAGTCACTACACAAGGGATGAAGGAGGGAAGGAGAAGCCCGTTAAGGAGCTCTGGATCTCACACATGTTTTGAAGTTGGTGCCAGCAGGGTTTCCTAACAGAGTGGATGTGGGGAGGGAGATGACTCCCAAGTTTTTAGCCTGAGCAATTGGAAAGATGGAACCATTATCAGCTGTAGTGGGAAGCTGGAGGCGGGGACCTGACTTCTGTTCTAGATATGTATATGAAGCATCAAATGTGATGATGTCCTTACCTTATGTGGGGCTACAGTCAGCCCAAGCAGTTCCTTAGGAAGACTCTATTGTTTTCCCTATTTTACAATTAGAAATGAAAATTTAGAAAGTTGAAGAAATTTGCCCAAGATTACACCGCTTAAGAAAGGGGACAGAAAATCAGGTCTTTGAGACCCTGAGCCTTTAACATTTCTTTGACATTTTTGGAAAGGAAAACAAGCAATCTTTATTATGTGGCTAATACAAGATATAGTTAGCTAGTCAGTTATACTCCTCTTCCATAATTATTAACACTGAAAATTACTTTTAATAAATGGAAAAGCAAGAAATGAATAACACAAGGCCTTATATTCATGCATAAATTCTTAACCAGTGTTCTGGACATTGTATGATCTTGAGGCTTCTATTACTGTGTAGCTTAAAATGAAAATTCTGGCAGGTGCTGTCACAAAAGACTTTTCATACAGAGGTGAAAGATGTATCTGTTTTCAAAATCTGAGACTAGATTTGGAAGAGAGAGACGCTTTCTTATTACACAGCTGGACTAAAAAGTGTTAGAGCTAAAAATTCACTAGAAGGGGCTGGTGACGGGTGCAGCAGTACTGGCCTCGCATGCATGAGGCTCTGTGTCCCATCCGTAGCTCTTAAAAAAAAGAAGGTACCAGGAGCTGCTGCGTGTCACATGATACTGATCCCTTGGAAGATCTTTGGAAAAATAAGTGGTTAGAAAGTGGTTGCTGATAGAGACCAAGACAACAGACATTTCATTAGGTCATTAATAGGAATCAAGGAGATGTAATTATGATATATTGAATGTGGTAAAATGCTGCTAAAAGCCATCAATTACCATTTCATGAACTATATTTTTCACAGAGCCAATTCTAGTCTTCAGGAACGTTGTTTGAATTTCATATCATAAAGAAAAGAATAAATTAGTCACCATGGCGGTATCAGGGCAGGCAGAGGGAAATGATCTCACAAAATACTTTTTCAGGCGATGCACATCATATAGTAGTGCATTATCAGTTGAGTTTCTGATTAAATTTATCTAGGGCATTTTTAGAAATTGCATTGCATTGTGTTTTTAGAAATAACAAACTCATTTGTTTCTCTGGATAAGATTCACAGTTGACAGTTGAGCCAGTGAACTGATTTGGTTTGGGGTAGACTATTGTTTGTTTAAGATAATGTCTTTCTTCTTATGGGGAGAGGATAGTCTACCCCTGAGCTTTATACCCAGCCTCATTACTTAATGATCTGCTTCTGATTCAGTTCTCTAAAAGGTATGGCCTAGCAAACTAGGTCTGTTTCTCATTGTCTTTTTATTATTTATTTATTTATTATTTATTAAGTTTATTTTTTTGAGACAAAGTTTCACCATGCAATTCAGGCTGGCCTTGAACTCATTTTGTAGCCCAGGCTGGCCTCGAACTCACAGTAATCCTCCTGCCTCAGCCTCCTGATCTCATTGTGTTTAGAATTCTGTGGCAGTAAATTTTCCCTGTTATCAGCAACAAACAGAAATGAAGTTTCTTGGGCCACAAGCGTGAATAAAGGCGATGCAGTATGATAAGAAGAAAGCTTGAAACCACTGTTGAACAAGGAAGCTGAAACTCTGAGGTACAGAGTGTGAGAGACTCCTTAACATACTCTCACTGGACCAAACTCTGCTCCTCATCACAGCATTGAGCTTTATGTTTTCATCCAGTTTCAGTACACAACTGTTGAGGGCCACTCACATGTCAGTCAGAGGTAGAATATAAAATAAAATAAGACATGTATCTGATCTCAAGAAGCGTCCCATCTGGCAGAAGAGACTGGCCTGTAAATAAACATATCAGAGTGCATAATACACAGTGACTGGTACAGAAATAATATAGGAAAGGCAGTGATGATAGAGAGGACAGCCAGTGGGAGGAACCAAGAGGCACTTTGGAGGGTGAAGGGGAAAGAGGCCACCTCAAGCAGCAGCGGTGGGGACAGCTTGGCAGAGCTGAAGCTAAAGACATGGGAAAGGAAATAGGCGATTCTGACTTAACCTTGGTGAGTAATATTCAGACTGCATTCATGCGATTCAGCCCTCAGACCCATCGCCTCTGAGTCAGAGGCCAAGGAATCATCATAACGGAACTGGAGCCCTCATCCCAGTGCTGTTCAGCAGAGCTGCAATGCAAACCACCTGTGCAGCTTTTAATTTTGTAGAAGCCACATGAAGAATGGCAAAAAGAAACAAACGACATAACTTTTGTCTATAGATTTTAATGACAAATTCAAAATTTGTCCTTTAATGAGTACTATTTGAAATTGAATACTAAAATTATTAATGAGATGTTTTTCTCAAATCCAGTGTGCCGTGGTACACAGTATTTGTACTTTTGTATAGCACATGTCAACTTAGACTGGCCACAGTTCAAGGTCTGAAGAATTGCATGGTAAGGGGCTGCAGGTTTGAAGCGTGGCTTGAGATGAACACACAAGCTCAGGCCCAGTGCTGTTGTTAACTGCCCAGCTGTGTAGAGAGTACTAGGTGAAGTCTGACGTAAGCTAAAGGGAAAAAGAAAGGAATGGCATTTGCTGTTGATATGGTCCTGTCCCTGTTACCTGATGTTAATTCAGATTTAGGTCTATGTCTGAAATGATTATTAAGTCTCTAGCTGTAAAAACCACCTCAAATCATCATTGTTTATTTTTATTTTTATATTTTCTGTCTGCCGACATCCTGCTATTTTAACAGTTGATGGGTTCTGCTTCATAATAAGAGTCTAAAAAAATAACTGGAATAAATGGCAAAGCAGGTTGCCAGACACCCACATCTGCCAATATGTGGTCTGTTGTTCTAGGCAACTATGCCTGTCAACTCTGTCTCTCTCTTTTTTTCTGTGTTTCCACCTGCTAGTTCACAAGCAAAACACCCTCTCCTCAACAGCACATCTCTTTGTAGTGGTTCTGCACTACAGAAACATAACTCCCTTTCAGGAGGAGGCAGTAGTGTAAGCTTTGTTTGGAGAAGCTGGAGATACCCAGGGAATGATCTGGAAAAGCTCAAGGAGATTCCAAAACAGTTCCTCACCTGTTCAGAGTGATTGAGTCTGTCCTAGAAATTGTACTTACAGACGTCTTTCCCAATGGCTGACTAATGCTTGTTTCCATGGTTTGTTTTAGAGGAAGAATATAGGGGTAGAAATAATGACGGTAACAATAGTAGCTGATGCTAAGCATTTTATATGCATCAGACACTATGATAAGCACTTCGCTGATGTTTTCTGATTCTTGTGAGGTAAAGATTGATAGGATGGTGCGTTTAGGTGTTTTTTTTTTTCTTAATTCCAGTAGAACATAAATCTTTGCATTCATTTTAAGAGGATCTCAAGTAAATTGCTGATTGAAGAGGTCGAGGTATCAAATCGTTACCACAAATATAACTCCTAGTCACAAATATAGTTGTCAGACTTCTGCTTCAGGATTCACTAAGAGATACTTAACAGTTGACAGCATCCTCAGAAATGGTGCGTGCAGTGGTAAGGAAAAGAAGAATACAGAGCAAAGTTTACAGCATCAGAGGAAGGAAAGAAGGTTTGAACTCTGGGGCTGCTTTGCAGATCAACCAGGAAACTGGATGGAGCCCTGTGGATACACAGCTGCTCGGTGGGCCCATGTGTGCAAAGAATCACAGCTCTAATGAATAGTCTCTCAATTGTGGCAGGAGCTCAAAAGATGTTGGAATATTTTATTTCTAGCATGTGAAATTAAAAAAATGAAAATAATTCCCCTGGAAATTTCTCTTGAAAGTAGGTCGAGCACTTTCTCCTTGTATTTGCATTGTTGAAATAAACTTTTATTATTCACAGGCCTTTAGAGGCATGCACCACTGTAGATTAGATGCAGTTGCATAGCCATGGTTGCTCAGTCACATGGCCTAGAGATAGATAATAAGGGTACGCAGCAGTATTTTACTCTTTCACCTTATTCTCCTCCTCCTTGTTGAGCTCTTTTTGATGATTATTATTTAAGGGACACTCTGCTGTGGCTGTGAAAAAATGAGTATAGTTACCCTTCATTGTCCAGGGAGATGCTGGTTCCAAATCCCTTTGGTCCCAAAGTCCACAAATGCTGATCAAGTCCCTGATATAAAATGCTTTAGATCTTCTAACCTGTGCACATCTTCCCTATGCATAAGCCTTAAATCATATCAGATTACTCTAACCCCCAGTATAGTATAAATGCTATTTAAATAATTGCTATACCGTGTTGTTTAGTGAATAATGACAAAAAACATCGGTTTTTTTTTGTCAGTATAGACACAGTGTTTTAAAAAATTGCTTAGTTTTGTGAAGTGAATGAGGAGCCACCTGCAGATGTGAAGTTATTTCCAGCCCTCTCAGATGCTGGCTGAAGTGATGAGACACAAATGTGGGAAGAGTAAAACAGGATGGGCAAGCATCTCCTAAGAGTCATGAGTCACAGAATGACCATTTCTGAAGAAAGGCAGGTGTCAGACACAGGAGGGATGTTTTGTTTTACATAATCTTTCTCATACGTAGTGCAACACTGATTTGGGAGGCCCCGAAGAAAGACAAGGCTGAGGATGGAGGCTGGGAATCAGTTTCTGCCTCTAGGAGTTAGTGAGTATAAGCCCACAGTGGGAGCTTAGTGCTTCACTTGAGTGATACAGTGTAGCTCAGAGGCCTCTTGGCTTTTGCAATGATCACATCCTGATTTTGCCTCATGGATACCAGAGCCATATTTGTGGCAAATCAGCCACTATTAAAATCTATTTCCTATCCTCTTGTCTCCTATCTAAAAATTATCTAAAAAATTTTTTTAGGATATGTAGAATGACTGTCCAACAAAGACTGTAAGAAAATAGTTTATCTTCCCCAGTTGTAAAATGAAAAGCTTGGATTAAGTTAAACTATTTTCTCCTAGTCTACTGCTTCAAGATTATATGCACAAAGGCATGATTGTCCAGAGCTGAAGAATAATTTAATTCAGTCAATACTTAAGAGTAACAGACATGAGAAACCCAAGTTATAAATAATTTAAAGAGCAAAATAAAAGATAGATGACAAGAAACAAGGATATGGTGTAGGGATGCATTATGTATATAGGAAGCAGGTAGAGGGATGCATTAGGCAGAGTGGAAGGAGGGGGAAAGAAAGTGAAAAAGACCCAGATGCACTGTGTGTATGACTGACTCCCCATAATTAATGTATTTATTATGTATCACAGACATGGAATAACTTAAAAAATGAAAAGAATAAGTAGTATAAATGGAGATTTCCTGTGTAAGAGCATAAAGTAGTTGACTTAAAAACCACTGAGTGAAATCAATATGTTAGAGGGTCTTAACTGTACACACTGCTCAAAACAAGGCATTGATTTGGTTTTTGGGTTGCATTAATAAATAAATGGCTTTGTGTACAATATATTTGGGGTTTTTTTTTCAGTTTTTTAAAAAAGGTTAAGATAAAAGAGGATATAACAAAACAGATTAGAACAGAACACTTTAAGCAACATAGTGTTTCACCACAAGACAACCGGACATAACAGTAGCTACCATAGTATCTCTTTCCTTGAAATATTTGAGTATGCCTTCATATACTATGGTATCAAACATAACAAAATAGTTTAAAACCATTCAAGAGAACCAACTAACAGAAAATGAACAATGGTTATTATATTATTTCCTTGTCCATAAAAAATTTTGTTTATACTATCACATATAATAAAATCCAGTAAGATACAACATGATGAAACCAATGGAGACAGAAGCACAAAAGCATGGTGGGACTTCAAAACAAGATGATATTAAACCAGGGGTACAGTATACTTGATGGCATGTATGTAGTCCTGTGGAACATCAAGTTTACCAATTATACATTTCAATTTCAGAAACTTTCTAAATAACCAACAATTTTTAATGTTCTATGAACTATATCTAACAAATTCTTAGACAAAAATAAAGAAAGCATGTTTATAAACAAACAAAATCTTAAGACCATTCTGCTGCCTAGGTAACCGCTGTTCTCATTGTCATTTTACAGATAAGGAACTAAACCAGCAGAGAAGTTAAGTAACTTCTGCAAAATCACCCAGCACCTAAATTACTGAATTCAAGTTGTGCATTACACACTTAGATGAAAATGTAACACTCTATACTTGAACACACCATGTGGTGTGAAAGACACACACAACCATTTATTTTGGAGGTGCACAAATCCCAACCATGAATTTGAGACCAACGTAAATCTCTAGGATATAACCATGAACACTGAACTGGGCTTGTAGCAGATAAGACTTGTATCAGTGGGGAAAAAAAACAGGAGAAACACCACCGAGGTCATGCAAGTGATGTGTTGGGGGAAAATAAATAAACTATAGTAGTCCCCCCTTAACAGTAGTTTCGCCAGGGGTTTAGCTCAGTGGCTTCAGTGAATTTGAGGTCATGAGTTCGATCCGCGGTACCAAAAAAAAACAAATAGTTTTGCTTTGCACGGATTTAGTTACCCATAGTCAACCACTGAAAATATTAAATGGAAAATTCCAGAAATAAGCATTTGTAAGTTTTAAACTGCATATAGTTCTGAATAAGCTGATGAAATCTCATACCATCTCACCTGGGACGTAAGTCATCTTTGTCCAGGGTATGTTCACTGTGTACACTGCCTGCCCATCAGTCTTTTGGGTGTCATCTAGGTATTCAAATTCATGGTTGGGATATCACACAATTATATTCAAATCAACCTTATTTTACTAAATAATGACTTCAAAACTCAAAAGTAATGATGTTAGCAATTTTATTATACCACATCATGATAATTGCTTTTTAATATTATTGTTAATATCTTTCTGTGCCCAGTTTAATAAATTCAACTTTATCATAGATTTGGCTGAATAGAGAAAGGCATGGAGTTCAGTACAAGCTTCAGACATCCACTGGGAATCTTGGAGGGAGCCCCTACTGCCACCCAGATACTTTAAGCACAGCCTTAGTGAGCAGAGGATGATAGGGATGAATTTGACACGGGGTGGGGTGGACTGTGGATGGACCCAGATGTTTGCCCCAAACAGCACTCCACCCTAGCTGGGAGGGTTTGCAGACATCCGAACACAGCAGTGACAGTGAGTGCTGAGACAGGGCTCTGCTTCCGGCCTCTGCTCCTGACCAGAAGCACTGGCCTCTCTCTACCATTCACTCCTCCACCTCCAGCTGGCTGTTCTCTGCTTGATGTGGACTTGCCAGATTCAGCGTTTGCTCCCTTTAGACCTAGAGGGCTCAGCTATCCTGTGGACTTGGCTTTGGTGACCTCCTAATCCCCCAGACTACAGTGCAGACTCTGACCGCTCCAGAAAAAGACTTCAAGGAGCAGTTGCCACTTGGAGGTAATGCAGGAACTTCCATAATATGAAGTTGGGGGAGAACGTTTTCATTTTTTAACTGTCTCTGCTGCAGAATTTTGTTTGTGCTGCTTAGGAGCCTGCTGAGGCAGTGAGCTGAATGGCAGAGGGTGGGTCAGCTTCTTTACCAATAAGCAAATGAGAGAGATGCCAAGAAGACCAATCTGTGCTTAGTTAATTGAAATATACATGCAGGCTAACTAGTTAAGTAATGTAAATGTATCACGCAAAAAAGAAATACTTTTTTGAAGTTTTTCAGTTTAACAGGTAAAAATCACACGGTAACTGTTATGTAAAGTACATATAGATACATACATTTCCAGAAGTTGAATTTTATTCTGCATCTACTGGTTCAGCTGTTTAGGAACTTGAAATTTTGTGTACTGGCAATTGAATTAGGACCTTGTGCATGGCAGGCAAGTGCTCTACCACCAAGCTGCATTCCTGTCACAATTTGGAGATTTCTAATTTGTGGGAGCATGCATTCGTGTGTGTGTGTGTGTGTGTGTGTGTGTGTGTGTGTGCATGTGTGTGTGTGTTTACAGCAAAAATCACTTGCCATGCCATGTTAATTTATAGTCCATCTTTCTCAGTGGACACACTCAATCTAAACCAGATATCCTGGAATCTGGTTCTTTGAATGTATTATCATAGATTTATCCTAAATTCATTTTAATTGATCCTGGGCTCCAGTAGTATCATACTTACTGCCATAGTTCCTTTTTATTTTATTATAGAGATTAATTCACTAATTTGTATAAAAGACACAGCAAATATTTTTTACTTGAATTTCAGTGAACTGTGATTTATCACATCACAGAAAAAAGAGCACTTTTATAATTTTTAAGGTATTGAAAAATTCTGTTTTCAGTAACATCACTGAAAAACAATGACTCATCTTACCCAAAAATTCACTCAAAATAGGTCATAGACCTAACCATAAGGATAAAATTATAAAAATATAAAATTTTGAAAGAAAATCTAGGACTAGGATTCCAAAATCTTAAAACAAGGGATGGTCTCTTATATATAATACCAAAAACACAATTAGCAAGAGAAAGCGGATAAATTGGACTATGTCCAAATTTAAAACCTTTCTATTGTAACAATAGCATAAAAAAACCGTAAAGATAATACACAGAGTAGGGAAAAAATATACATCTGACAAGAGACTTGTATCCAGAATATTTAAGGAACTCTTGTAACAGACATAGAATCTGTTTTAAAACCTAGCAAAGGATCTGAGTAGCTATCTTTCCAATGGAAATGACCAATATAAGTATATGAAAATGTGCTCAACATCATTAGTCCTAAGGGAAATGCAAGTCAACAGCACCATTTCTCACCGTTTGGATGTCTTACTCAAAAAGACCAATAACAGCAACTGCTGATGAGGCTGTGGAGAGATTGAAATATTCATATGCTGACGCTGTGATGTGAAATCGTGCCACAGCTTTAGAAAATGGACCGACAGTTCCTCAAAAAGTTAAGTGCAGGCCATATAACTCAATAGTTCCACTCTTGAACAGTCTAAGAGAAAGTAAAACATATGTCCATGCAAATATTTGTACATAAATGTTTGCAACAACATGTTTTGTAATGATTAAAAAATGGAATTAACCGAAATGTCCACTAACTGATAAAAAGAAATGAAGAGCTAATATAATTAGTTTGAACTCTGAATATATTATGCTAGGTGAAAAAAGCCATTTACAAAAGATCAGAGATTGTATGATTGTATGATTTCATTTGTGTGAAATATCCAGAATAAGCAAATTTATAGAGAGAAAATGTAGATTCATGGCTGGTTTGGACTGGGAAAAGCTGGGTACACAGATACAGGGTTTCTTTCAAAAGAGAAGAAAGTGTTCTAGAATTAAAACATGCTCATGACTACTGCACAACCCTGTGAATATGCCAAAAACCACTGAACTATGTACTATTCACAGGTGAGTTTTTCCAGGAGCTGCTGGGAAAATAAAAAGGGGTGTTAAAAATTATTTATGCTCAGGATTGAGAGCAGTTAGTGAAAGCATTTGGTGTACCAGGGACTGATAAAATGATGATTGTCACAGCAGAGTAGGTTTTCTGGGGAAATCAGAGTGGATATTTGAAATACAAAAACAGAAAGATCGGATTGAAGGGGATCGGATTGTAACGTATTTAGGAGTTCTGAGTAAATCTTTCTACCAAAATTGTTTGCTAACTAAAAGGATATAAGCAAAATGGGGTTTTAGGAAAGACACCCCATTGGCATCCTAGAAGCTGGTTAAAAAGCAGAGACTGGGTCAAAGGCCCACCAAACCGGAAGGCGAACCACTGGAATGGTGAAGTTGCTGAGAGGTGTGGCTTGGGGCTTCAGTTAAGACAGGTAAAAGCAGTCTTCCTTATATGTTTTATTTCTGACTGATGGCGATTAGCCGGGGAGAGATGCTTCTGTCCTTTAGATGCTGGCAGCAAACAGAGCTGGGCTTCCCTTGGCCAACGCAAGCACCCACAGCTGTGGGTCAGACCACCTGTGTTTCGTCTCTGGACTGCTTCTTCTCTTCCTCTCATCTGCTTCTCACAACCCGATAGAGTTTCTCTTTCAGTTCCACATTTCTGGTAATGCTCATTTGACTTTGGTGCCTTCTACCCCGATACTCAGGAACAGACTCGGCTGCCTTGCCTTTAACCACTCTGGCCCAAGATCTGATTTTCACGCAGTTCCTCTCAGCTTTCTCCCCATTTCCTAAGCCCTCTAGCACATCTGGTCCTACTATACTCTATATTGGCAAAGCAAGGAGGTCTGGGTAGGGCAGAGTGGGGCTGCCAGGAGCCATGTTGCTTTGGAACCTGGTGGAATAGCCAGCCTGCTAAGAATGCCTGTGTGCAGTCGAGATATAACTGCAAGATTAATTGATTGATCAATTGATTTTTTCCTCTTTTTTGGTCTTTTTGAGATGAGTCTCACTATGCAGTTTAGGCTGGCCTTGCGCTCACTTTTTAGCCTAGGCTAGTCTCAAACTCACAATAATCCTTCTGCCTCAGCCTCTGAAGGGCATCATCACACCCAGCAGCAGCTTCAGGATTTAAAAGTGAGGCAAGTGAGAGAAACAAAGTAAAATCTTTCTGCTCCACTCTGTAGCAATATCAGATAACAGAAATAATATAAAAAAGGACTGGGGAAGATTTACTCCTGGACAGTCTGGATCACAGCTAAATCTTATTTTTTAAAGGGCAAACATGCTTCCACCATTACTTTAGGTGGTTAAATTTGCATCTTTATGCATATTTACATAATTTGCATATTATCACCAGCTGCTCACTTAGCAGAGAAGATGAACACAACCAAAGGTGCAAAGGTGCAAGGATTAAAGCAATAAGAACCGTGGGAGCAATGAAACCCAAAATGTGTAAGAGTCACTGTACAAAAGAGAGGAAAAGAAAGTGCTCTAAACTATATAACTGCATGTGTATTTAAGTGTATAAGATAGAAAATGATATCACAGAGTTTTATTGGATCATTGAACAGAACTGTTTGCAGTATCATTGTTGGAATGTCCACTCTACAAGCTTTAATTTTGTGACTTGAACAATTATTTTTAAGATGGCAATATGTAATCCATTAACTAGTGATTTCCTACTGTTCATTTTTTTCTTCTGTAAATCTGTATAACTTGTACACTTTCACTTTTTTTTTCTCCTTAAATAAAAAAAAAAAAGAAAAAGTCAAAGGTGCAAGGATTTCATAGATATTGCGCTTATTTATTTTGGTTTTTTGTACGAAGCATTGAACTCATGACCTCACGCTTTCAGGGCAGGCACTTGTGCCCCTGAGCTATATCCTCAGCATTGCTTAAATTTTTTACTGAGATTTTATCTGGAAAAGTCCTGAACATCTGACTTCCTCCCCCACAAAAATGTAACCCAGTCCGAATGCAGTATCACATTTTTCCCTCAGGGTGCACATAGAGCACCCAAGCTGTTGCTCCGTACATCTGACTATGAAATTGGTGCATCACTGGAACGGGTGTGTTGAAATAAGCTGTCAGTGATAAAATAGGTACAAAATGAATACTCTATTCCCTAAGTCTTAAAGTTGTATTTCACTCTATATTTTACAGGCTAATAGTTATAAAGCACAAAGTATTTTATATTCTTTAATATACTTCTGTATTCTCTTAAGTTTTATTACCTATTTTATTCCGATGCTATTACTACTTTGCTTTATTTTCTGGTATCATTTTTTTTGTCCAAAATGTCCTCTGAATTTGACTGAATTTGATTATTTTCTAGATAGTTTGAAATTGTCCTTTTGAAATTTTCTTCTGTATTTTCCTTTTGCTAAGAAAATGGTACTAACTTATTGTTAATTTCTATTGTTATTATAGACTGATTGGGTTGTACCACTGTATAGTTTTCCCTTAGAGAAGTTCTTAAGATTTTCTGATGTATGGCTAATTTTTAATCAATATAAACTAAACCTAATTTTACTCAAATCCTACAAAACATCTTTGCTTCCTTGTCCCTCTAATTTGTCAAATACTAGAGAGTCAATGTGCTATCATTACTAAAGTAATAATTTTGTAAACCAACTATTTAGTGTTCTTTTTCTATAAATCTTGATTTAGTTTTCAAATAATCTGTATGAATGAAATAGTCTTGGCTGGAAAATGTAATGATGAATCATTCTGAACCAAGATAAATAATGCTGAGTTCTTAATTGCAGTTGTTGGCTCCAGAAAAATAAAAAAAATAATTAACTGGTGACAAGAAAAACACTTCCTGGGAAGTGACTGAGCATAGTAACAAAAGTAAACAAATAAAACACCCTTCTTAAAAATAACCATCGAACTGCCCTCAGATACCACACATGAAGGATGCAGTCCAGTTGACATTATCTTTTCACGAAAAGTTTTTAGAGTTCAGAAAGATAAGCAGCTATTGCAATATACTTGTCCTCTTTGAATTGCCTTCCTTGCCTTGATTCCTTGGCACTGTTTTGGAAAATAAAGCCTCAGTAGGGCAGATCACTGAGGAATCTTTCCCCTTTCTTTGAAACACCCCCAAACAGGAATTTTATCATCCCTGTAGTCCCAGCACTGTAGGACGCTGAGTCAGGAGGATTGAGAGTTTGAGCTGTCCCAAAATAAAAAGTAAAAGAAATAAAACTTAAGATCTTGGGGAATAGTTCAGCCTTAAAGCCCTGAGTTCAGTCTCTAGTAGCACACACAAAAAAGAATGAAATTTTATATGTCTTAACTTCTGGGTTTGCTAATATGACCTCTAAGTTGCTCATTTCTCAGCTTTTTGCTACTATAATGAAACACCTCAAGCAGACTACTTAAGAAGAAAAAGGTTCATTTGGCTCGTGGTTCTGGAGGTACACAGTCCACACAGCATGATAAAGAGTCTGTGAGTCCCCCCACTATCTGTGTTACACCATACTGGGGGTGAACACATGTCTGCTTGTGCATCTCTAGCAGTATGGTTTTACAAAGCCACCAGGATTCATTTCTGGGAGCTCTGTCCTAGTAATCTAATTACTTCCCAGAGGCCTCACGTCTAAACATCTTAATCAGATTAAATTTCTACCTTCTTAGGACCATTAATTTATAACTTTGGGGTTTACATTCCTGCATGTGTTTAGGGAGTCAAGTTGTACTCAAACTACGACTATCATTTCTATAGACATGGGGCCAGGTGGTTGTTGTATGGTGATTTTAACTTTTAACTCGATTTTAAATTATGAAATTAATTCAAAATTACAGAAAAATTTTAAATAGTAGAAGAAAGATCAATACCTTAAAACAAATACTATTTCACATGTTGCTGTATCATCTCCCAGTGTTTGTCAGTGTCCCTGAGTTACTTACATTCTTATAATACTGTAAGTATAAATTATTTTTATCCTACTCATTTTACTTAACATATATTGTTTTGGTCTTGATAGTGATCCTTTTTAATGATAACAAAAACTAGTGCTTTAATTAGCTCCTCGTATTCACTGGATAGATTGTTTTAAATTTCCAATAATGCTATACTTTTCATCTTTCACATATTGTAAAACATCGTTGAATTAAATTCCTGGTATTTAATTAGGGAATGAAAGAAAATGAATATTTTTATATTCAGATAATTAACAAATATTTATTGGTGGATGAATGAACATGATCAACTTTGGCAGCTTTTAAATCTCCTATATTTGATGTGTGCCTGGAAAAGACCTCATTATCTGTAATAATCAGCAAATAGCATCTAGTCCATATTAAGCCAACAGTAGTTTATTACAAAGCAAATAGTTCCTTCAAAACTGGGAGGGTCAGGAGTAACTGTTAGCAGGAAAAATACTCAGCCAGACCTCTGGTACTATTTTGACTGAAAACTCCCACTACTGATACAGGATATACATCTAAAGGACAGACACGAGGGACAGGGCATCTGGCCTCGGAAGATTCTGTCTCTCGTTTCCACCTACAGTTCTGACATCAGTGAGTCTGCTTTACAGGTCACAGGTAGAACCCTAACAGCAGAGGAGTCTGGGAAATGATTTTCTACAGGAAAATATCATAAAGGGCACTGGGGGAGGTTATTAAGGGAGCCAGTCAGCAGTATCTGCCACAAAACTATTATGAATACAAGGGAGGGAAAGAGAAAGGGAAGACTTTTCTTCTATGACTCATAATTTTGTTTTAACTTTTTTGTATCAGGAATCGAAATCACAACCTTGAGCTTGCCCTGGCAGGCGCTGTGCTGCTGAGCTACATCTCCAGCCTCATGCTTTAACATTCTAATTCATAATCCAACTTGAATTTCTCCATGTATGGTATAAACTTTACTTTTTCCCAGTGGATACTCAGTTGTTTCAATAACATCTATTGACTCATCTATTACTTTTCCACTGATTATGAACTGCCAAACTTTTCAAAACTAAATTTGAATTCTGTTATTTTTCATTGGTTTATTTGCATAAATTTTGAAGTAACACAATATTTTTATTTTTCTTTAAAATATAATTCTTGTTATTGCTTGGAAATAACATAATTTTCCTTTACAGTTTTGGATTAACTAGATGAACATGTTTCTTTCTTTCTTTGTTTTTTTTTTCTTTCTTTCTTCTCTTTCTTTTGTCTTTTTATCCATACAGGATTTCCCAACAAATATCTCTGCTTAACCTCTGTTTTAAAATGTTACAATAAAAAATGTTTTAAGATAAAAGAAATTTTGTTACTTATAGAGATTAACTATATTATATATTTTAAAAGTGACTCAAGACAATTTTTCCTCTGTAAAGTCCAGGCGGGCCAAAAGATTGTACATTCATGACAAGTTTAATTAGAATTGCAGAAAGTTTGTATTTAG